>NC_090935.1:1264353528-1264978528 GCF_040938575.1 Ambystoma mexicanum | reverse complement strand
AAGAGAGAAAGTTATAGTGTTGGTGGATACATGAGAGCAAAGTGAACAAAAAAGGGTAGACCTTTTTAAGGGTGCAAAAGTGAGCAAACAAATTATGAAATAGAAAAATGCTGGCGAAAAGAGGTGGAAACAATGACAGATCAGAGAAAGGGCTAACTTGTTTAGTGCCATCCTGCGTCCCTCCCAATATTTACAGTGGAAGACAGACAAGCTCCCACACAGTCACCCATATCTGCAGTTTCCATCAGCCAAAGTGCTCATTAAAAGTGAACTTTGGGGTCAGCCTGCAGCCTGGATCTCTGCTTTCCTTTGTATAGGCTCTGTACTGTCCTGGAGCTTGGTAAAAGAATAATAAACAATGCTCACCTTCTTTGAAATTACATCGCAGTTAGTCCGACGTGATTTATAAAATGAAAAGCAATTCAACATTCTTGTCTAGTAATTGCAATGCGATACCGGTTATTTTATGCCATTCTAACTATTTTTCTCTGTCAAATTAGCGAATTAACTGATATATCTTTTTGGAGACCATAAAGGTATGCAGTCTTAAATTCTGCCGAATTAGAACTAAAAGACACATCAAAACGGGAAAATGCTCCTTTTAATTCTTGGAAGAACTGGCGAGGTGACATCTCTGGCTTTGCTGTCATTGTATACGCTGCTTTCTTAGCCTCTTGCATCGACTGATAAGGTGAGAAATGATGTCTAACCTCTTTCTCAAAGTCTGGCCATGACGGATTTTCCTGCTCATTGAGACCCGAATGACACTAGCAGCTGCAGAGTCAAGAGTTGGGTGAAAGTAATGTCTATTCTGTTCCATAGGTATCTGAAGGACTTTAAATATATTCAGGCCGATTCATGGAATAATTAGCGTGGCGCAAGTGGCCAAAAACGTGCAATTCGCAGTGGAATAGCGAAAATCGCAGTGCAAGTGCGAAAATCGCACAAAAAGCAGCGCGAAAATCGCACGAAAAGCAGCGCACATCGATTCATGGAAGGCCGTGCGCGAGAAAACCATCGGATGTGCGCTAAAAAAGTGCGCGGTGCACGTTGGCGCACAGGCCATCTAACGGCGTGCGCCAGGTCACAGCGAAAATCGCACAGGCCACAGCGAAAATCGCACATAGCGCAGCGCACACAACAAAAGTAGGCGGAACACGGGGCGTAACACTCGGAATGGGGAACAACTTGCCAAAATGTGGGCGTCACGGGGGAAGTACAGGGTGCAAAGGCGCGGAACGCCCACACGCTCGCCTACAACCCGTATTCATGGAATCGAATAGGGCAAAAAAGCGCACGGTCAAACCAGCGCACAGGCACAAACACGACCGCCACAAGAAAGCAGGCGGTAGCGTCTCTGCGCCTGTAATAAATGTGCGCCAAAAGGTGCGCCAAAAAAATAGCACCTATATACAGCCGTGATGAATGTCCTATACTGTGGCCCTCCAGGACAAATGACGTGCAAAGGGGTACACACGGACACCCGCTGACTGAAAAATAACGTGTGCGTGTATTCCGGGGTGCGCGGGAAGTCTCTCACGCGATTTGGCAGGGTACGTGGATTTCAGGGGTGCGCGGGAAGTTCCACACGCGATTTGGCCGGGTACATGCGCGGGAATTTCCACACGCGATTTGTCTGGGTACGTGGATCTCAGGGGTGCGCGGGAAGGCACACACACGATTTTGGCAGGGTACATGGATTTCAGGGGTGCGCGGGAAGTTCCACACGCGATTTGGCCGGGTACGTGCGCGGGAATTTCCACACGCGATTTGTCTGGGTACGTGGATCTCAGGGGTGCGCGGGAAGTCACACACGCGATTTGGCAGGGTACGTGGATTTCAGGGGTGCGCGGGAAGTTCCAAACGCGATTTGGCCGGGTACGTGCGCGGGAATTTCCACACGCGATTTGTCTGGGTATGTGGATCTCAGGGGTGCGCTTGAAGTCACACACGCGATTTGGCAGGGTACGTGGATTTCAGGGGTGCGCGGGAAGTTCCACACGCGATTTGGCCGGATACGTGCGCGGGAATTTCCACACGCGATTTGTCTGGGTACGTGGATCTCAGGGGTGCGCGGGAAGTCTCACACGCGATTTGGCAGGGTATGTGGATTTCAGGGGTGCGTGGGAAGTTCCACACGCGATTTGGCCGGGTACGTGCGCGGGAATTTCCACACGCGATTTGTCTGGGTACGTGGATCTCAGGGGTGCGGGGGAAGTCTCACACGCGATTTGGCAGGGTACGTGGATTTCAGGGGTGCGCGGGAAGTACCACACGTGATTTGGCCGGGTACGTGCGCGGGAATTTCCACACGCGACTTGGCTGGGTACGTGGATCTCAGGGGTGCGCGGGAAGTCCCACACGCGATTTGGCAGGGTACGTGTGCGTGAATTTCCACACCCGATTTGGCTGGGTACGTGTATGACAGGGGTACGCGGGAAATTCTACACGCGATTTGGCTGTGTGCTCCCGGGTATTCCCTGTACACCCTCCACGGCTCCTGCAGGTAGCCGACACCACAGGGGACTACCCTGCACACCTGCTCATGTCACCCCCCACCCCCCAGCATCCAGGGGCAGCCTCCACCAGGCCCCCACTCATGTCTCCCACCACCCCCACCCCCAGCATCCAGGGGCAGCCTCCACCAGGCCCCCACTCATGTCCCCTTGCACCCCCACCCCCCAACATCCAGGGGCACCCTCCACCAGGCCCCCACTCATGTCCCCCTGCACCCCCACCCCCCAGCAGTGCAGGGGCACCCTCCACCAGGCCCCCACTTATGTCCCCCTGCACCCCCACCCCCCAGCATCCAGGGGCACCCTCCACCAGGCCCCCACTCATGTCCCCCTGCACCCCCACCCCCCAGCATCCAGGGGCACCCTCCACCAGGCCCCCACTCATGTCTCCCACCACCCCCACCCCCCAGCATCCAGGGGCACCCTCCACCAGGCCCCCACTCATGTCCCCCTGCACCCCCACCCCCCCAGCATCCAGGGGCACCCTCCACCAGGCCCCCACTCATGTCTCCCACCACCCCCACCCCCCAGCAGTGCAGGGGCAGCCTCCACCAGGCCCCCACTCATGTCCCCCTGCACCCCCACCAGTGCAGGGGCACCCTCCACCAGCCCCCCACCCATGTCTACCACCCTCCCACCCCCCAGCCACCATGGACAGCCCCCACCAGGCCCCCACTCATGTCCCCCTGCACCCAGGTCCTCACAATCCCCAATCATGTGCGTTATGGTCAGCCTCCACAGCCAAAAGGCCCTACCAAGTAACCCATTCACCCACATGGAAATGGAAATTACATGTTACACCCCCAATGTTCATGAAGCAAATGAACCCATGTCCGTCACACACAATGGTTGCAAATGAATGGGAAAACACCCATGACATGCATGAAACCAATGAGATGATACCACACAGTGAAGTATGAAAACAAAATTGTATTAAAAAAAATTGAATGCAAATGAAATGAAACAAACTACAATGGCAATGAAAAAAAGATAAACTGCATGTCCGTCCAAAAAAATCAAAACTACAAATCCAAAAAAATGTTGTTCAAAGTCACATTAAAAATAAAAATCAATCCGAGAGATAAAAATAAATGCAAAGACCATTGCTCCATGGAGAATAAATCAAAAATAAAAAAATAAAACAATCCAATGAAGAACTATGTACAAAACATCCAAGGGTCCATGAGCCCAACTGAACAAAGGAAACCTACAAAAAACCCTAACTAAAATGCAACTATATACAAAAAGTGGAGCAGTGTCTGTCGACTCCAAATCATAAGAAGAAACAAAGGAAACCTAAAACTAAAGAACTATATGCAAAGGCGGCGGGCAAGTCCAGCGGCTCACTCCGTGGTGTTCCGGGCCAGGGCATCATCAAACTCCTCGTCTATGTCCCGGAGGCGGTCCTGTTCCATGGCCCCGAGGGTCCGCAGGGACGACGCATCTGCTCCTCCAACCCCCTGCGGATTGCCTCGAGGCACTCGGCCTGCCTCAGGGCCCTCCGCATGGAGTTCTCCGCCCTGACCATCGTGAGCCGCGCCTCTTCCGCCCGCCGCCGCTCCGCACCTATCTGCTGGCCCAACCGCAGCCACACGGAAGACACTTCCTGTCCTGGGTCCTCCTGCCCTCCAGCCGATGCCTGCCCATCCGATGTTGATGGCCCCGAGCCATGATGCCTCCCACGTTGACTCTGCTGCTGCCTCCGACGCAACTGCCTCTGCCAGCACGACGGCATCCAGGCTGATGGAATCCACCGACGCCGTCGTGCACGTGCCCTGCCTGATGATGCCGGCACATCCTCCATCTGCTGGGGTACAGTTGCTGTGGTGTCCACCCCTGCTGGACCTCCGACTCCCGACTGTGGCAGGGATGGGATCCCCACCGAGCTGGCTGCATTGGTCAGGGCAGGTCCACAGGGGGCCCTGGTGGCATCTGGGCTGGAAGACGGCAAGGAGAACGACTGGCGTATAGCCTCCACAGAGGAGGAGAGGGCCGCCAGATTGGCCGACACATGCAGGAAACCCCCGAACATGGAAGATCCCAATTGGGCCACGTCGGCACGGTGCTCTTCGTGATGATGTGCGTGCTCCTCCCGGGAAGCACGCACGTCATCACGAATTGCACCCGCGCGCATCGCAACCCCAATCAGGACCTTCTCCATACGGACACGGGTCCCCTCGTCCGCAGGTGGAGGGGAGTCAGGTGACATGGACATCCCCTCTACCTGCGGACGGGCCTGGGACGGGGCATCCCTGCTGGTGCATGGTGGTGCACTCACAGGGTCAGGGACAGCGACATGCACAGGCCCCTCCACGGTGACCTGTGCTGCCTCCTGCCCCTGGACTGCACCACTTGCACCAGCAGGGATGCCCCCACCAGGCTCCATGTGTGCCTCAGTGGCGGCCTCCTCCTCCTCTGTGGAAACCACCAACCTGGATGGCTCCTCACCGTCTTCCGCCGTAGCAGGCCCCTGTGGGGGCTCACCCACCCCTTCCGCTGCAGCCGTGGGGGCATCCTCGCCGCCTTGCTCCACAGCGCCGTCTCCGCCCTCTTCTTCACTAGCCACTGCGTAGAGGGAGACATAGAACACAAGCATCAGGGTACTGTTCAATGGTCCCCTAGATAGGAAGCAATAGCAGATGAGTACCACTGTCAAAGTACACTTCCATCATGTCCCTCCAGAACACATGGGTCAGTCCAGGCAAAACACACACAGTAACAGACATGGTGCATGCCATGGAAATTTCCATACATGTCCAATGGACTCTTGAAACATACAATGATATGGAACTCACATGCAACATGGGTCATGCCTATCACATGCACACACTTCACCTCAGTCGCTTCCATCTGGCCTCATACACCCCAAACACAGCGGATACAAGGGTAACTAGGCTGCATCAGTGAATCTGTGCATTGTCACACACATGTGTCATGCATCCATGGCATTCACAAGTCACAGACACGCAGGTCAGGCACACAGACATGGCTACCATATATGTACCTGGCATCAGCACCCATCCCTCACCCCCACCCATGTCCAGGAACAGAGACTGGCATGTTCTCATGTGTAAAATCTGCATAGGGCGCCCCATGTGGCATTTAAACACATGCAACAACCATGTGGTTCACACATCACTGGTCGCACATGCATTACCATGATGTCCCTGCACACATACATGCATACATGGCCTATGTCACACATACAGGCAAGTATCAGACAACCAGCACACCGCAACATGCCCTGTCTCACACAGCAATGCTTGGACACTTACCGCTCAACTCCAGATGGGTCTCCCTCTCAAGGATCTGGGCGTGGAGCGCTGGGCGTACGCGTTCCAGGACCCTCATCTGGATGGAACTCATGCGGCCCTGGCCCCCCTCCACGAGGCACCGGGCCTTCACGAGGGTCCTGGACCTCAAGTCCTCCCAGCGCTTCTTGATCTTCTGGACGTCGCGGGTTGCCACCCCCTCCGCGTTGATGGCAACCACACAGTCGGCCCAGATCCTCTCCCGTCCTTCCTTGCTGGCGCGGGACGATCCAAAGAGGGCATCATACTGCCCCAGGACATGCTCCACCAGGACACCAACTTCGGTGGCAGTCAAGCTGGTGCCCCTCTGCCCCACTGGCCTGGGGTTGCCACTGGTGCCAGATGTGGAAGTGCCCGACATGGCAACCCCAGAGGCAGGAGTGGGTGGGCAACTGGGTCCTGGGGCTGGGCTGTGGAGCGATGTTATCCCAGTCGGGAGTCTTCAGTTCCAGCAGGGGTGGACACAGCAACTGGACCCCTGCAGATGGCTGATGTGCAGGCACCAAATGGCAGGGCACGGTGGCAGCAGGCAGGCAGGCAGGCAGCAGCAGATGGCACGTGGGAGGCTGTTCGGGGCACTGGGGGGGCAGTAATTCGGCCTTCTGGGCAGGAGCGTGGTCTTCCGTGTGTTTTCGCATGGCCAGCTTGATACGGAGTGATTTGGCACGTGAAAATCCTGCACGTCAGCGTGAAATTCGAGGAAAGGCCCTCCGTGCGTAAGCGCATCTGTGACGTGACCCGCACGGGTGTTTCCCTCATAGCACGTGATGACGGAGCACACGTGGAAAGACTGCACGTCAGAGTGTCATCGTGTGTAATTGGACAAAAGTGCGCGTACACGCGATTGGCCTATGTACGTGTATTTCAGGGGTGCGTGGGCACTTACACACGCGAGTACATCAGCGCACATGTATACCGCGGTGCGCGGGAATTTCCACACGCTATTGGCCTGGGTACTGGATTTCAGGGGTGCGCGGGAAGTTTCACACGCTCGCCTACAACACGCGCAAAGAAACACATACGCCAGTAGGAAGCAGGCATACGTCGACCCGCGACGCATAAATTTGCGCGCAAACAAAATAACAAGCTCAGACGCCAGGATGAATATACCGTACCTAGCAGCAGTGGCCGTGGGCTACCAAAGGAGGAGGAGGAGGATAGTCGGGGCCAGAATATTCACACCCAGAACCAGCCTTTTCGGGATGCCTGATGACCAGGTGTATGGGAGGTACAGGTTTCCACCACACATAATACGGGACCTGGTGAGTGAGTGGGAGGATGACCTCACATCACCGACCCTGTGCTCCCAAGCACTCAGCCCCCTGGAGAAGGTCCTCAATGTACTGCACTTCTTAGCCACTGGATCATTTCAGCGGACAAGTGCCATAGTGGGTGGGGTGTCACAGGCCACGCAGTCACGCTGCCTACACCAGGTCTTGAACATCATCACTGCACGCCCATCAGTCCGCAGGCACATATACCTGCCCAGAACACCTGCAGAAAGGCATGCTGCCGCCCTGGATTTTTACGGTGTGGCACGATTCCCCAAAGTGCTAGGTGCCATCGACTGCACCCATGTCGCTCTACGTCCCCCCAGGGCATCTGAGCACATCTATAGGAACCGCAAGCACTGGCATTCCATCAGCGTGCAGGTAGTATGTAATGCCAAGGGAATCATCACCTCAGTATATGCCAACTATCCCGGGTCCACCCACGACAGCTTCATTTATCCAATGTCCACCCTAAGCCGGGACCTAGAAGCTGGGCGGCATGGCGATACATGGCTGATTGGTGAGTATGAATGCCACTGCACATGCATGCATGTCAGATACTGAGCAAGGTCACAACTCCACCAATGATACCAATCACCACCTCCACAGGGGACAGTGCCTACCCTCTCAGCCCCCACATGATGACGCCAATTCGGAACCCCACCACGCCACCCGAGGTAAGATATAACAAAGCCCACATTGCAACCCGGGGCATAGTGGAGCGCACATTCGGAGTGCTTAAGTCACGCTTTCGCTCCCTTGACCGTTCTGGCGGGCAGCTGTTATACGCTCCCCCAGTAGTGTGCAGGATCATAGTGGCAGCATGTGTCCTGCATAACGTTGCAACACGCCGGGGCCTGGCCGTGGACATGGTGGTGGCCCCACATCCCCAACCACATGCACGGCCGCTGCGCATGGGAGGGGAAAGGGCACGGGGGGAGGCAGCCCGTACACAGCTAGTGGCTAATTACTTCACCTAGAAATCACACCCCTGGCACATACCATCTGACAATCAATGATGACTCAACCTGACACTGATCCTGAATGTCTGGAGAATCAACCGTCAAAACCATATCAGCCTGAGATTGTTCACCTGGAAGTGTTACAATGTGTGCATCCCTACCTACACAGACACCACCAATGCAGTTTTGTGAAAAAACACATTCAAGCAGCTAAAATGAATACCCACTTGCAAAATGCAACATGAGGACAGTGCCATGTCACCCAACCCATCCCCAGCACCGCCACACGACACACCGTGCCATGTCATGCTATGTGCAGGTAAACAAAGTAATCCCCACAACATGACACAAGTGTCACAATGTACAGTGTCCCTAATTGAAACTCGCGACACCTGAAATGCTCACAGTATTGCAGGACCAACAACACACTTGAGCAGGTATTTAGCAATAACCCTCATCAGCCACTGACCCTCAAAACTACCATTAACATGACATTACGAATGTAAGGAATTAGTAGTCTCACCACCTGGAAATGCCTGCACTCCCACCACTTCCAACTGTACAATGTTGCCGCCATGTAGAGTTGTAGGTGCACTGCTGCCAACATGGACCCCATCTCCAAAGTAGAGGGCCTTGTGTAGACATGAGGAAAGGACCTGCAAATTAGGAGGTAGACACGGATGATGAGTTACACATCAATGCAACATGCAGTGTACAACACAACAGCAATATGCACTAGGAATGTATACACAGTATTGACTAGACTACCCACACATGTAGTGGGAGTCCAATGTCACCATGTACGTCAATGTCACTTGGGCACACCCTTTGCAAGCCCATGGAAACGGGAAGCAGGAGGGGTGTGTGTGACAAAAACCCAAGCATCTGTACCAAATACATGACAAGCCTGCATGTGCCCAGCCACAATGCAGCGTATGCCCACAGGAGCCACGGAAGGCAACACATTGTCCCAAAAAAATAAAAATAAAATAAAAAAAAAAGAATTAAAAAATGGCCATTAATGGGCCCGGGGGGTTTGGGGAGGCCACCCAGGAGGTCCGAGGACAGGGTGCACACCAAAACCCACCTGTGTGGATTTTGGGGAAAAAAAAACACCTCCATGGGCTCATGGCCCACACGGCTACCCTATTGTGGGAGTATCACTGCTGTCGCTATTATCACCCTGTGCAGCTGCATCCGGAGGTGGTTGCACTATGGGAGGCAGCCCACGCAAGGCCCTAGTCTGTTCCTCCATGGCTGCAAGCATGCGGGTGTGGTAGGTCTTGTTCTGGAGGATGAGTGTGCGGAGGTCCCCATGCAACGACTCACGGGATGCCCGGACCTCCGCCCTAGTTGCCTGCATCTCAGCTGAGAGCATACGGGTGAGATGCTCCAGCTGCTGTTCTGTCCTTCGGTTTGTTGAAGCCTCAAGCTCAACAAGAGTCGTCCTGAGGTGAAGGAGCTCCTGCCTCAGGGCTTCCCTGTGGCCCTGGGACTCTATGGAGATGGCTTCCTGCAGAGTCGCCAGTGCCGCCCGCCTTTCCCTGTTGGACGGCAACATGTCCTCCCTGTGTGACTGGCAGATGGAGTCGGTTGCCTGCTGTAGTCGCTTCATCAGCCTTTCGGGGGGGGCAATGGAAGTGGCCACCCTATCCATGGCCTGAGCCATCATCTCTGATGATGCTGCCTGTTGGGTTGCCATACCGTAAATGGATTGCTCCCATGCGGTATTGCCAGGTGGCGTAAGGCCACCACGTCGGCGGGCACCACACCTGTCTGGGGCAAGGCGAACTGCGCCTTGCTGTGCCGGCACTGCCTGAGGCTGCAGGACTGCATTCCCCCTCTGATCTGCTGGCCCAGGAACAGGATCAGATGTCGCGGAGTGTGACCCTGCATCCGTAACCACCAAAGGCGTAGCTGCCAACACTGACAACCCCATTGAGGGTTCTGACCCTGGTGCAGGTGGGTGGGACAGAACAGAATCCCTCCCAGGAACACTCACCTGCGACGGCACGTAGGTCTCATCATCCGAATCAACACCTGAGTACAGCTCGGGGGAGGTGCAGCCAGAGACACCCCTTGAGAGCACGACCTGCAGCAGTTGTGGGTTCTCACCCACCACCACACCACGTCCCTCACTGGTGGTCGGTCGGCCCTCGGACCCCTCCTGGCTCTGCACCATCTCCACAACCCCAGCAGTATCAGGTGCGTCTTCCCCTGCAAAGACATACAAGAAAACAAATGGAAACGGGCATTAGCACCATGGCACACAATGAGGGCTGAGAAGCAAGAGAACCAGTACTTGATTGACACATGTCCCACATGACTAAAACCCTCCCATGCATGCACCCTCACTGCGTATGAAGGGCAGGCAAATGGCACACACTGATGACACCAAGATGGAAGATGAACACATTTTCTGCATGCTGCCTGGCAGTGGCATCACACATTGGCCTGTGATTGCCAGGTGAAATACACATGCCATCACACAGATGGCATGTACCATTGCTATTGAGTGAAGATGGAGAGGAGGGCAGCACTTATTCATTCAGTCCAGTTCCCGCATGTAATAGCTTTTCTAATTCAAACAGGTCTGATTTTTCACCTGGAGCTGCCAGTCCAAAATGGTCCGATTGCACGGGGACATGTGTGAACAAATGATATCCAGGTAACAAAGTCACTCCACCTTACCATAGCCATGTCAGACATGTGACTACAGGACTGAGAAATGCCTAGTAAAAGTGGTGGAATGCAAACAATCTGCCTGAATGAACAGAGAAAAATAAGCAACAATGTTGTGGCAAGGTACACACTTCAAGGGCAACTGGCGTGCTGTTGGCCTAGATGTCTACTTTTGGCAGAAGGGATACTGCTATGGCCAAATGCTGCTGCGCAGAATGTATTGCATGAAGCACATGGGTGACCCAAACGACTCAGGCGCACACACCCTCACCTGGCACACAAACAGAAGCCCTCATACACACCATGCACATGGATGACACACACATGCATGTGCACTCACCGGACAATGCCTCATAATCAGGCAGATCTCCCACGCCTTGGATCTGTTCCTCCGTGACGTAGGTCCCAGCGACTGACTCATGTGGAGTGAGTTCCATGTCTTCTACTGGAGACCCACCTCCAGTCACTAGAGTTGCGGCATGACTTGAGGCCAGCTTATTCTTTGCCCTGCGCTTTAGGTCATTCCAGCGCTTATAGCAATCATTGGCTGTGCGCCTCACGATTCCAAGGGCACTTACGATGTCCGCAACGGTCTGCCAGTGTGCCTGGCGTTGTGCAGGTGTGGTCTTGGATCCTGCAACAATGACCATCTCGTTATCATGTGCGGACACATACTCGACAAGTGCATTCAGTTCGGCATCCGTGAAGCTGGGCTTCCTCGACGGGCCGGACTGTGTAGCCGTGTCTGGGGCATCAGCCTGTGCCGGACGAGCACTCTTCCTCTTCCGCTTGGAAGGTGGTGGTGATCCTGAGTGTCCTGCGCCGCTCTGGACACTAGGGGCAGGAGCCCTGGTGGACTCTGTATCAGGAGTGTGGGATTGCACACTCAGCATGGGAGTTGGTGCAGGCATTGGCTCAAGTGTAATGGTGTCAGGGGGAATGTCAGCAGGATGGACTAGGACCGACACTGTCCTGGCTGGGTGTGTGAGAGCTGGGGTGGATGGAACTGCAGCTGCCCCTGCAGCCTCTTCACCCTGCCTACTTCGGGCAGCAGATGACCTTGCTGCCCCTGATCCACGTGGCCTGATGACATCAACGTGCACCAGCGCACGTGTCATAGGCCTGCTGACCTGGAAGTCAGCCATGGAGTCAGCCAGGTCTGGTGCCACAATGGGCTGGTCCAACAAGAGCTGAGCATGGATGGTGTCAGCCACATCAGCCCCAACCAGGGGGGGATTATGGGTGCCCTTGACTGGTCCTCCACACATGGGGGGACAGGGTCACCCTGCAAGTAACGACCACGTCCCCTACCGGATCCACCACGGCCACCACTTGTGGCTCGTCACCTTTGCCACCCTTACGGAATCCTCGCCTCCCAACCATGGCACTGATGTTAATGTGCGTATGGGAGTGGCTGTAAACTATTGTCCTGGGCAATTGGGGGTCAAAGGGGTTGGGTACCAGATGGTAATTGTACCCTAGTGCTCTAGCAAGGCTGAATGTGACCCCTGGGGAAAGATGACGGGTCACGCAATGCACAGGAAGCCCAAAAAAGGGAGATGACGGTCACGCAACCCCTCCTAGACCACGTGTGCGGAAAAAAAAACCTGCACTACGCTGTGGCACCCAGTAACACAAGAATGAACGTATGCGTGTCACACGCAGCCTAGAATGACCTCTGAAGGGGTAGGCTACACACGGGGCAAGCACAGATGTTAGATACGTGCGTGACTCACCGTCTGCCAGGAAAAAGAGCGTGAAAAAGAAGCGCTTTTGGTTGGCTACACCCCCGCCAAAAGAAGATTTGTACGCTGTCTGAGGAGACAGGACAACAGTAGAAGGGAACACTGTTTGAGGGAACAGGCCCAGGAAAACCAGAAAAAGAGAAAAAGCTGTCAGAGGTAACAGGGAGTACAAACTTGAAACGCCGTGAAGTAAATCGCGTGTGAAACGACAAGAAGTACAGAATTCACCCACTCGCTCTCCACGAAAAGCACGTACAAGGAAATGGTGTTCTACACGTACCTTTTATGCAGGCCCACACGTCCAGCTTCACTTACGGTGTGTACGCGCTAGGGCCATTTCCACCAATTACACGCTTTGTCACTTCTGCGTGTAGGGCCATTTCCACCAATTACACGCTTTGTCACTTCTGCGTGTAGGGCCATTTCCACCAATTACACGCTTTGTCACATCCGCGTGTATGCGCTAAGGCCATTTCCACCAATTACACGCTTTGTCACTTCCGTGTGTACGCGCTAAGGCCATTTCCACCAATTACACGCTTTGACACTCGGACGTGTCTTTCATTTTTTTAACACGCAACATTTCCAACGTGTGCCCTATTCAACGTGCACGTGACTTCATAGACGCGCATACGCTGGTGGCCTTTGGGCCAATGAATGTACAGTGTGCTGACGCGTTTACGCGCTAAGGGCCTTTCCTCGAATTACACGCAGACGTGTTGGATTTTCACGTGCAAAATCACTCCGTATCAAGCTGGCCACGCGTTCACACACAGAAGACCACGCTCCTGCCCAGAAGGCCGAATTACTGCTCCCCAGAGCCCTGAGCACGCTCCCACCTGCCATCTGCTGCTGCCTGACTGCCTGCTGCCCACGTGCCCTGCCATTTGCTGCCTGCACATCAGCCAGGGGTGCTGTTGCTGTGACCACCCCTGCTGGAACCGAAGACTCCCGACTGCTTTTCCATCGCCCCACAGCCCAGCCCCAGGACCCAGTTGCCCACCCACTCCTGCC
Source organism: Ambystoma mexicanum (assembly GCF_040938575.1). Lineage (NCBI taxonomy): Eukaryota > Metazoa > Chordata > Amphibia > Caudata > Ambystomatidae > Ambystoma > Ambystoma mexicanum. The sequence continues at coordinate 1,264,965,027 of NC_090935.1, read as the reverse complement.
TCTGGGGTTGCCATGTCGGGCACTGCAACATCTGGCACCAGTGGCAACCCCCGGCCAAGGAGGCAGAGGGGCACCAGCTTCACTGCCACCGAAGTTGGTGTCCTGGTGGAGCATGTCCTGGGGCAGTATGCTGCCTTCTTCGGAAGGTTGCGCGCCGACAAGGAAGGACGGACTCGGATCTGGATGGACATCGTGACTGCCATCAACGCGGAGGAGGTGGCAGTCCGCGACTACGAACGTGTCAGGAAGCGCTGGGAGGACTTCAGGTCCAGGACCCTCAACAAGGCCCGGCGCCTCCTGAAGGCAGCGGGCCTTGTCGGAAGATCAGTGTGTGGGCTTGCATGGCACAGGATGTGGAGGAATGATTGTCAGGTGTGACATGGATGTCGATCAAAACACTGCGACAGTTGGCAGAGGTGTACACATGCATGCAAGTTTGGTGTTCTGTGTGCATGTGTAGTGTACTCCCTATGTTGCATGTGATGTGTGGATGACCTTTGGCTGCTCATGCTGTTGTATGTGAATGGATGGTGCTGGCTGTTGCAATATGGCTGTGGTATGGCTCATGTGTGCAAGTTCAAATGACATGTGTGTTGGGGATTGTGATGCCATGTCTGAGGTTTACTAATGCCACTCATGTATAACTGTCATGTGTGTATGAGTCCATTTTACAGTGCCCTGATGCCTGTGTTTTCTTTCTCCCTGTCTGCAGCGTCAACTGATGAAGAGGGCAGAGAAGGTGCTGTGGAGCACAGCGACAGGGGTCGCACCACCAGCCAGAGACGCAAGGCCCGGATCCCCTCCCAGGTTGTGATCTCGTCGGGGAGTGAGGAGTCCGGTGCCGCGTCCCAGGCCGCAGCTGCCGAGGGGAGGTCCAAGAGGCGGAGGTTGGAGTTGGACTCCTTGGCAGCAGAAGGGGCAGTTGGGACCCCACAGGGCCCAACGGAGGAAGATGGCACGGAGTCATCCAGGTTGGTGGGGGGTTTGGTGGAGGAGGAGGCCGTGCAAGCGACAGTGGCGGGGTCTGGAGGTGGGGATTCCACTGGTGCTAGTGGTGCAGTGCAGGATTAGGGACAGGAGGCAGCACAGGCCGCTGCGGAGGTGCCTGTGTGCAATCCTGTCCCTGCTCCTGTCACTGCATCATCTTGCACCAGCGGGGATGCCTACCTCCAGACCCGTTCTCAGGGAGAGGATTGGCTTACAACACCTGGCCTTCCTCTCCCTGCGGATGTGGCTATCCTGCACCAGGTTGAGCCTGTCCAGGGTGGGGTGGCGTTGCGTCAACGGGCCATGCGAGCTGACCTGCAGTCTTTTCATGATGAGTCTGCACGTCTTCTCGCATGGCTCGTTGACCGCGTTGACCCACTGGGACAGCTCACCAGGGCTGGATTCCTCCGTTTCCTGGACCTTGTTCCGACCCCTTCTCCACAGAACCCCCTATGCCCCAGTCGTCCTCCATGCCATCTTCCCACCCATGTGTCACCTGGGTGCCCTGTGGAGCTGCCTCCGACCGTGCGGCCAGGCTGGTGGACAACAGATCCCTGCCACAGTCGGGAGTCGGACGTCCAGCAGGGGTGGCCACATCAACGACTGCATCCCAGCTGGAGGAGGATGTGCAGGCACCATCGGACAGGGCACATGGACAGCAGCAGCTGCAGCAGCAGGAGGCTGTAGGTGGGAGCCACGATAGCTCGGGGCCTTCAACATCGGAGGGCCGGGCATCAGCCGGAGGGCAGGAGGACCCTGGACGGGAAGTGTCTTCCGTGTGGCAGCGGTTGGGCCATGCCATAGATGCGGAGCAGCGGCGGGCGGAGGAGGCGCGGCTCACGATGGTCAGGGCAGAGAACTCAATGCAAAGGGCCCTGAGGCGGGCCGAGTGCCTCGAGGCAATCCGCAGGGAGTTGGAGGTGAACATGTCGGCGTCCCTGCGGACCCTCGGGGCCATGGAACAGGACCGCCTCAGGGACATAGACGAGGAGTTCGATGATGCCGTGGCCCGGAACACCACTAAGTGAGCCGCTGGACTGGCCCGCCGCCATTGTAAATAGTTATTTAGTGATAGGTTTCCTTTATAGTTTATTTTTATTTGGAGTCGACGGACACTGCTCCACCTTTTGTATATAGTTCCAGTTTTTTTGTAGGTTTCATTTCTTCTCTTGGGATGATGGACCCTGAATACTTTGTACATAACTTTGGATTTGGATATTTTTTTTTACTATGAATATTTTTTCCCATGGAGCAATGGTTTTCTATTTCTTTTTTCCCTTCATTTCCTTTTCATGGACTTGAACTTTGGAAGATATTTTTTTGGATTATCATTTATTGATTTTAATTTGAAAAGGGACAGCCAGCTTAATTTTGTTATTTTTTTTACTTGTGTATTTTGGTTAATTTTGATTGCCATTGCTGTTGTTTTTAATACATTATTTGGATTTTTTCATTCTTCAATGTGTGGTTTCATCTCATTTTTTTCATGCATGTCATGATATGGGTTTTCAGGTTCACTTGCAACCATTGTGTGTGTGTGTGTGTGAGACACATGTGTTGATTTACATTGTTTCCATTGGAGTAGTATCATGGGCACATGTAATACTTGGTTGTGTCTTTGGGCTGTGGTGGCTGGCCATGAGGCACATGCTTGAGGCCTGGTGGAGGGTGCCCCACACTGCTGGGGGGGTGGGGGTGGTGGGAGACATGGGTGGGTGCCTGGTGGGGCTGTCCATGGTGGCTGGGGGGTGGGGAGGGGGTAGGCACGGGTGGGAGCCTGGTGGAGGGTGCCCCTGCACTGCTGGGGGGGGGGGGTGGTGGGAGACATGAGTGGGGGCCGTGTGGGGGCTGCCCATGGTGGCTGGGGGGTGGGGGTGGTGGGAGACATGAGTGGGGGCCTGGTGGAGGCTGCCCCACAGTGCTGGGGGGTGGGGGTGGGTGGGAGACATGAGTGGGGGCCTGGCGGAGGCTGCCCATGGTGGGTTGGGGGTGGGGGTGGTGGGAGACGGGTGGGGGCCTGGTGGAGGGTGCCCCACACTGCTGGGGGGGTGGGGGTGGTGGGAGACATGAGTGGGGGCCTGGCGGAGGCTGCCCATGGTGGCTGGGGGGGTGGGAGTGGTGGGAGACATGGGTGGGGGCCTGGTGGAGGCTGCCCCACAGTGCTGGGGGGGGTGGGGGGTGAGAGACATGAGCAGGTGTGCAGGGTAGTCCCCTGTTTTGTGGGCTGCCTGCAGGGGCCGTGGAGGGTGTACAGGAAACACCTGTGAGGACCCACCCAGCCTAATCGCGTGTGTAACTTCCCGCGCACCCCTGTAATACACGTACCCAGCCAAATCGCGTGTGATAATTCCTGCGCACCCCTGTAATGCACGTACCCTGGCTAATCGCGTGTAAAACTTCACACGTACCCCTGTCATACACGTACCCTGGCTAATCGCATGTAATACTTCCCGCGTACCCCTGTAATACACGTACCCTGGCTAATCGCATGTAAAACTTCACGCGTACCCCTGTCATACACGTACCCAGCCAAATCGCGTGTGATAATTCCCGCGTACCCCTGTAATACACGTACCCTGGCTAATCGCGTGTAAAACTTCACGCGTACCCCTGTCATACACGTACCCTGGCTAATCGCATGTAATACTTCCCGCGTACCCCTGATATGAACGTTACCTGCTTTGCGTTCCTTGTTTGGCAGCCCTGTAAACTGGTCCAGGGTTGGCGCAGCCCTTTGCGATGATTTAGCGATTTTGATGGCTTTTCCTTGCGCGAGGGCGTTCTTGGGGGCGTTACTGGCGCTGCTGCAGGGTCGCTGCGATACTCTGCGCCACGGCTGGTTTGGGAGCCTGAAATCCATGAATAAGCTGTGCGCGGAAATCGGTTTTGGCGCACGCGCCTGGCGCAGACAGTCGCACGCGGACACTCTGCGCCAGCCGCTTGCGACACTTTTCTGCGAAATTCTATGAATTATCCTGATTGTGTACTGTTTCTAAATTGTCTTCTATGCAACATCTCCTCCCTTTTTGAATGGTTAAATGAAAGTCTAGATTGATTTCATTATTTTGATGGGGCTACTAGGCGCATTCTGGGGTGCATTATTATGTCGCTCATTCCTTTTCTCAGGTGGACAGGACTGATGGTAACCCCGGGCGGGTGAATCAAACCCCCCTCTCCCCCCTCCCCCCCCAATGGGCTATAATCAGGCCTAGCCGCAGGTATAGCTATTGGTACGTTGTTTCCTCAGGCAGAGCTGGGGCTAATCTCAAACCTGTTAAATATAGTGCCTTGACGCTTTTCCTGATATTTAAAATTAAATATTTGCTGTTCTAAATCTTTGCCCGGTCTATGAAGTTGTTCTGCTTCCTTACAAAGCTTAGAGTTCTCATCACTAATCTTGTTAATCACGGCCCACAGTTCACTTATTTACATTTGGCATTAGTCAAACTCTCTGTCCTTCTTGTCATTCTCCTCTAACATTTTAACCATTTCTTGTTCTGTAGCATGGAATTCCTTATCTTTCTCCATATCATTTTTTAAGCGTTTGCATTTCCAGAATAGCATCATCCTTCTCTTGTCTTATTGATCTATGACCCCTTTTAATTGCATCAATTCCTGTTCACTCTCGTCAAACTGCCTTTTTTTCTGAGTCAACTGCTTATCCATTTCACTATTTTTGGACTGCATCTCTTTGTTAGATTGCTCTAATTCCGATTTTAGAGACTTTATTTGCTCAACTACATCATCCAAACTGGCCTGTAATTTATTAATTACTTGAGAATCATTTCCCTGCATTTTTAATGACTGGTTTAGGAGAAACCATAGCTCAGCGCACAATCGTATTATGCAATCCTTTTCCCCATTCTTGTCTGAAGCCCTAAAAAGTCTCAGCAGGCAGACTTGTGCAATGCTCCCTTCTTCAAAAATGTCCTGCAATGACTCCTTCTGCACTTCTTCACATATTCGGTCCCTCCATAAAACTGCATTTTCTGATGACCACACCCTGTGGGCAGATATCTTTGCCTCAAGGTAGCTCGCCAGCTCAGAAAAATCAGCTTCAGTTTGTGACATAATGACATTGTGCACAATACTATACTATTACTTTACAGAATTAAGTCCACAGAATGGCTGTGCCCAATGCACTGCACTGCCACACCCAATAACTGCTTTAAGGTTCCCACAGGCCAACACACCAAAGTATGTTAGAGATTTTGTATGGGAGATGCACCTAATCTTGTGGTATTATTTTATTGTGGTAAAATGGTGGTATAGTGTGATTGTGGTAATGCCCTAATATTGTCACGACCCTCGCCCAAAACCCCCTCTGGCAAACCCATTGGCCAGGTGGAGTCAGGACTCGGGCCTCTAGAGCCTGGCATCCTCTTCAAAAGCCCTCACGGGGCCAGTCCTGGCACCTATGGGACCGGGATCATACACCATGAAAAACGACATGCTTGGGAACTACTTTATTGTATTGTCAGCCAACATGGAGGCATCCGCATAGCTTGGTTCCTAGGAACCAAGCTATGCGGTCTAGTGTTTTGGGTGTGTTAGCCTAGGGACTACTTAACCTGGACTATTTTGTTGGGGCTATTTAAACCACACCCGAGCAAGACAACACGCTTTGTGTTACTTTGCAGCTTGCAACGTGACGCTCACTGTGTCCAGCTATTCCCCCCCGAACCTCGGAGAAGCAGAACCTGCAAATAGACAAAAGGAACATCATTAGCAGCAGCATCTTACCTGCAGTCTTCATCTTTAGCCACTCGCAGCTCCTGAGAACAGCTTCCTCGAATCTGCACGCCTCCCGGACAGAACGACCTGAAAGAGGAAGAAAGAGGCAACATTAAAGAAGGCAGTAGAGACATTTGCAAATTACGAACTGCTCAAAAGGCTTACCTGGCTGGTCGCCTCTCGGCTGGCACCACTCCGGACATTCCACTCGCGCTGAAGAAGACCTCGTCCTACAAGGAAGGAAAACACAGGTTAGCAAAGGCAAGACTTTGCAGCGCTGCGCATAGCGCTTACTTGCCGCATCATAGCGCTCTTAATGCGCCATCATCAAGCCAGTTCGCCACGCTGAAGCTCCGCATACCTAAGGGAGAAAAAAGACGACAAAGAAAGGCATGCAGGATAGCAACAATACTAAAGAACAGCAATAAGACCTACCTGAACAATATCAAACTGGCCGGCGTCAGTGAAGTAACTGGACCGCACATGCCCACGAAAGACAACGCGCCCCTGCAAAGAAGGCAGGACGGAGAGCATGCTTAACTCTACCACAAGATGAGGAGAGGGCCCCAGAGGGGCTGAATTCATACGGGGTGGAGGGAGGATACTTACCCCGGTCGGTCAGTCTTGAACACAGTCCTCCTGCATTTTCAGGCAGAACCTTCCCCGCAGACCACATTTGGGCAAAGCTGAGAAGTATACCAGCGAGTAACCCGGCTGGGTGGCGTCCCTGTGGATACCAGGTGAGCGTAACAAATATAGAGTGATAATGCTCCCCTCAAAATACCCTAAAATCTGTATTTCATCCCGCAGTCCACCTAAAGGAAAGTTACCAGACTTATTACACTTAGATTTTGACAGTCACTTGTTGTTCCCAGCAACTTATCTACGAGGCTGGGCTAATGCCTGATGGCAGATCTGTTCAGCTGTAAACATGCCAACTGAAATACCGGACACTCGCACAATGTCTAACTACAGAGCCCACAATAGAGCATTCTCATGAAAACCTTTATCATCACACACTTGCCTGTGTGAGCAGATTAAATACAATGACCCAAATGCAATGAATGTATCGGACACAAAATTATTTTTGTAATGTGTATTTATCTTGACAGATAACTTACCACTTGTACACTGCAACCATTACAAGAAATATATTTGTCAATGCGAATATGGATAAGCAGGAAGAAAGAAAAAAGCCAATTAAAAAAAAAAAACCACAACTCAATAATAAAATGAACTGTATTCAGCTCAACCCCGACCTTGGATCGTGGGACTTGGCAGAAATCGCGCTTAATAATCTTGTAACTTTTAGAAATGCATTTACTTGTGACATTGATCCCCCATCTGGCTATTCAAGCATGCCCTCACTTACTAACTGGCCTATTCACCTCGCACACGGGAAGATCCTTGCTCTGCTATCTCTGGAACACCTCTCTGTGTCTGTTTGGCAGCAAATGCAGTGTCGCGACCTCAGCACACTCAACAGCCCACAGGAAGGACACTATTTCTATGTCAGGATAGCTGTTTCCCGCCTCTCTTGCAATCTCCTGCTCTCCCAGTAAGTTTCTGCATCTCTCTCTCTCTCTCTCTTTCTCTCTCTCTCTCTCTCTCTCTCTCTCTCTCGAATTTAAGTGCTAGCCCTGTCAATCAACTGGACCTGCCTCCTTTCCTGACGTGCACACATCACCCGAGCTGGTCTCAGTACTTTTCCACTTAAAGAATATGTTTACAAAGCTATCTGCAACAATTGCTTCCTGCGCATACAATGGTGCTTTTTCAACTGTGCATTTTTTAGGCTCGCAGTTTGTGTAATGAAATCACAGCCAGTAAAATGTATTTGTTCGTTTTCTCTCCATTGTAGAGAAGCACCTCACTTTTGACATCTCATCTGAACCCATTTCGCACTGATTTGTTTATGACAGGTGACCAATTATTGGGAAGGGTTGTTAAATGATTAGTTCTTGTTAATTCATATACACGAGTGCAAACCAGACAGATGATCTGTTTACCCTGAAGTAGACCATTTTAAAACGTGTTCACTGCAAGAATGTGTGCCTTTCATTTGTAATGTGCACCTGCCATTCATGATGAATGTATTTTCCACATGAACCCCTTGCCACTATTTACTGCTTCCTCTGTGTTACTACAAGAGACATTTAATCATATTATGTTATGTTACTTTGCATTTATTTAGCGCCTTATATACCATTGGTATGGTCTGAAGGCGCTGGTAGGTTGAACGCCCTTGGGAACCGAAGTTCAGGTCAGTAGAGAGAGTAGAGAGAGTCCAAAGGTGCGTGTGAGCACCGAATATGTGTGCAGCTGGTGTGGTATTCGTGTAATAGCTGCTTCTTAGCGGTAGGTGTGGTGGTTGAGCGATCAAGGATATGTGTTAGTTCTGGTAGGATTTATCCAGTCCGATTGTGGATGCGTAAGGCCTGAGGAGAACGCCTGGCTGGGTGGTGTATAACCACCAGTGTTTAGTTAGAGTGATGGGGAATATGAGGCAGATGTTGATATGAGAACAGTTATACCGAATGGGGTCATAGTATTCTAGTTGAATGGTGGTGTAAAGAAGAGAGTAAGCGTGGTGATGTGATATGGTGGGTTACATGCTCTTCAAACGTTCCATGCATTCCAAACCATTCCATGTAAATTGCGCAATTCTATGCAGTCCGGTCCACGCACTCCAGTCCTCACCACGCACTCCAGTCTGCTCCACGCATTCCAATCCGTTCCATGTACTCCGATCCGTTCAGTGTATTTCTAAGTTGTTTTATGCAATCGATCCACGTATTTCACCCGTACCATCCACATACTTCCCAGTACCTTTCACATATTACACTAGTACCTTCCACATACTTAATCTGTTGCATCCACATACGTCACCCGTTCCATCCACATACGTCACCCGTTCCATCAACAATGCAATTTTATTAGTTTACGTAAGAAAATATGTTTAAAACAATGACATATGCCATCCTAGGCACAAAGAAAATCATTGCATACAAATCACAACAGATTATGCATATTTTGGTGGGTTAGTACATCTAAGGTGACTATAATTTGATGTATTGCTAATAATGAGGCAGTACACAAATATTGTCGACACAATGTGAGACAACAAATTCCACCTTCTTGGCGGAAATCAATAATTATTCCAATCTTTAAAAAAGGTGACCGAGAACTATTGCCCCAATGCTTTATTAGACGCAGCAGGCTAACATTTTGCACGATTGGTCCTCAGAGAGTTCAATCATTGGATGTCTAGTCATCACTTGTATGGCCCTTTTCAAACAGGATTTGTTCCGGTACTGGGCACGGCGGTCAATCTGTTAACCATCAATGCAATAAAGATGTATGGGAACCAGGCGAATCAGCCTATTTACATGTCTTTCGTCGACTTTAAGACCACCTTTGACTCAGTTTCATGGGATTTAAGGATTAAGCTAACTGCTGCAGTTTGCCCTGCTCACATCCAGGCTCTGGTTTTACAACTACACTCGATTACAACAATCCAAATTTGCTTATCTCCGGATGGTAGACTTTTGGCCCCAATGCCTACCTTTTAGAGGCCTCTATTTTAGCCTCTGCCTTGTTAACATTTTTCATATCTGATGTGAGGCATCGTTTTGCCAAGTCATTTCCCCGAAGCTTGGTCAGCGAGCTGTGCCGTGGTTGCTATATGCAGGTGATTTAGTCCTTCTCTCTAAAACTCTGAAGGTCTTGCAAAACCTACTAACTGCATTGGAACATTATGCTGTCTTGAATCAATTTACTATTAATCTAGATAAAACTAAAATCCCAATTTGTACAACCAAACCCCAAATTAATCGATGCTCGTACACCTGGCGCCTATACGAGACTCGTGTAGAAGTGTTTAATGAATATCGTTATTTAGGCTTGAATACTAACAACCACTTCTCTGACCTGCCCTATTATTGTGCGCTTAGGAGGAAAGTCCAGACCGCTGTTGCTCAAGCTCGTATTATTCACATGAAATATGGCAAATTTTCCTTTGAGCCATTACTTAAATTCCATAAACAGAAGGTGCTACACATAATAACCTATGGTGCTGAAACCAGAGCCTAGAGGGTTTGTTTGGAAACAAGTTCTGTCGTTGCCTATGAGCCAACCCATGTGCATAGTGATGCACGAGCAGGACCTGCTCTCACTCAGTATAATCTCAGTATAATCTAAATTTGGAAACTCTTGTATTTCGTATAGAAAATGCGTGTTGGCCTCTGACCCCTCGTCTGTTATGCGCCTTATCCACCTATGTCACTAAAGATCATTTTATGCTAACTTGGAGACAACAGTTAACTGAGATCAAGGCAGCGGCAGACATTTTGGTCGTAATCCTACTAACTAATCTAGAACGGGGCAAACAAACTATGGTGTTATGATTGGATTCTCACTCAGCAGCATGTATCGCCCATCAATATTTCAGACTCTGTCAATTAAACCTCAAAAGACTTCACAAACCGGAACCTTATCTTGTGAAGTTCCCACGTTCGCTGTATAGATCTTTGTTCCTATGATTCCAACTAAATCTATGGTCAACAAATGAAGTTTTGGCGAATCGAAGAGCAATTGCTACAATTGATAGGTCATGCCGATTCTGCCACATCCCGGATGAACAAGAGACACTAAGACCTCTAATTGCATTTTGTCCTTTGTTGCTTGAGAGAAGACTTTTTTTTAATCTTCAACCACTGTTTAAAGATTATCTGACACTCACCTGGGAGTCATTATGGCATACAATTCTTTTTTTAAAAAAAAACATTTTTATTTATTCATCGAATGCTCAACATGATACAGATAATTAAGTCAAAGCAGTACATTCCCCCAATATGTATGCAAAAGAGCTGGCTTACCACTTTTTACAAACGGAATAGGTGCCTTCGAATATTTTTTAACATTTAACAATCATAACTCCCCCAAACCCCTCCCCACCCTCCCGGATCCCCAACAACTTAGTCCCCGGCTTTGCATTGCTTAGTGTCCGAGCGCCTTTAAAGTACCTGAATGTTTTTAAGATTTTGCGGCCTGTAAAAGTGGGTTTCTCTTTCCTTTACATAGCCGTGGAAGCGTTCCCATGTTGATACACATTTTTTATATTTCCTTACCTTTAGGGCACTTATCTTCTCCATAGCCATCACCCCCCAGACCTTGACCCACCACCAAGGCGCTGTTGGGCCTTCTTTAGTCTTCCATCTCTGGGCAAGTGTCATTCTTGCTGCTGACAGTAGGTGTATGATAAGGGCGGATTTATGTTCGGAGGCAGGGTAAATGCCCTCTGCAACCGCTCCCAGTAGAATTACTTTGGGTGACATCGGTAGATCCTTTATATGTCCCAATATTTCCTTCCCGTAAACTCATGCATTCGGGCATGTCCACCACACATGGTAAAGGTCCCCCTTCTCACCACATTGCCTCCAACAGTCCAGGGAGTAATTTACATTGATATAGTGTGGCGCCGGTTGGGGGACATATACCATCTAAAGACTAGCTTGTACGTTGACTTCTTAATCGCTGTGCACTTGGATGACTTGTTTGCTCTCAGCCAAATTCGGCTCCACTCCTCTTCTGTAAGCGTTTCGCCCATCTCCTTATCCCAATTGACCTTGTACAAAAGTTTGTCTCCTATTTGTGCGTTATTCAATAGTCTGTATAACTTTGTTATCCCCTTCAGACTGCAGTGCTCCTGCATGGTTAGTTCCAACCCTGTCGGGGGTCTGGTTCCCACCTTTTCACCACTGGATGAGAGATCCAGTGTCTAACTTGGGTGTACCTATATCTTTCCTTTTCCCCCCAATCCGAATCTTTCCTTGCATTCTATATAAGATAATGGGGCACCCTCTTGGTACATGTCTTTTTGGGTCAGTGTGTCCCCACCCGACCACCCCTCCCAAAATGTCTGCTGCAATCCTGGGGTAAAATCTGTATTATGCGCCAGAGGTGAGAACGGACCCAGTCCCCTACACGTGTTCTTCATGTTCAGGGCTTTAGCACAGCTACGCAATGTCGCTCTGGTGGTTTCCAATAGCTTCCCACCGCTTTCCCGGGCTCCCATGGAGGAATTGTAACGTTTTCAACAGGATTGTCGTGTTCCAACCCACACCAACCCTTCGGAATATCCTGTCCCCTCCATCCATCTAAGCATCGGGGCTAGTTGAGCCGTCAGTATGCATCTCCCAAAATCTGGTATACAACTTTTAATGCTCTGCGCACAAGTGTTAGAATTGCACCTATGAAATGTGTATTATCTTTAGAATTTGGCTAACTCGGCCCAATTCATTCCTCTGCAAATTTGTGCCTTTTATTCCCTTTGTACGAATTTAACATCTCTTTCAAGCCAGCTCCATTGTTAAAACATTTCCTAATTTTTTATTATGATTAACGATGACCAAATAGGTTGTTAAAGAGGTGGCCTTTTAACTGACTATGGATTATGTAATCTGTGCTTTTAGGCTTTGCAATTATAGACAATTTTCCTTTATGAAATATATGTGATGATATGATTTTTACTTACTCTTTTTTTTCCTTTTTTCTTTTATTTGAACTTGATAATGATGATTGTTATTATTCAAATTTTGTATACATTGAACGGTTGATTTCTTTTTATTTACTTATTTTTTTTTTCTTCAACCATAACAATAAAAAAATGTAATTAAAAAAAAAAGGGAGACAAGCCTCGTACATGGAGGTAGACAGCCCCTTTTGAAAAAAATCCTGGAAGTAGGCAGCTGGTGCCTGCGGGGTCCTCATCAGTCGCACAGACTGCCCATGCCTCAGACCGGCCCTTGCTGCCAGGACAGTGAGGTTGCTGAGCAATCCTGCTTGGCATCTTCATTGTCCAGCCAGCGGGATACCATAAGTCACTGGTCCTCTCCTTTGGGGCGTGCTCCTGGTTTCCTTGTAGGGCTGCGGCTCTGGTGGAGCGCTAAGGAATTTGTGTTCTTCTCGGGTCCCCTGCGGCGTGGGGGGGGTCCAATGGAAGTGCAGTTTTTGCTGTGCCCCAGGCCTTCGGGCCCGGGGCTTCCAGATAAGTGCTGCAGCTTGCTTTCTCAGTGTGGCTGGGAAACTGGTCTTGCATTCACGGTGCCGCCCCTGCAGATGCCAGCGGTCAGGGGGGGGCCACTCGGGTGTCCCGGCCGACTCAGGAGTTGTGGGCCCCCGGATGAGCCTATCCGTTCTTCCACCTGGAAGGAGTTCTGTGCCATTCATCGCAGCCTGTTGGTTCTCGGCATATCCCCTGAGGGCCAGGCCATGGTGGTCAAGACGGACAACACCACTGCCTTGACTTATGTGACCCTGGGGAGGAGCATCTGCTTTCTTTGGATCCCACGCATATCAAGGGGGTAGAGAGCGTCTGGGCAGATCGCCTTAGCAGGTCATTTCCCTCCTTTCAGGACCTTGTCCTGTCAGACAGGGTCTTCTCAGAGATCTGTCGCAGGTTTGGGTGTCCGAGTCTGGATCTCTTTTCCTCCCCATCCTCAGCGAGTGTCGTGCTGTCTGCCGTGCCTGCCTTGCTTGTACTGCGCTCTTTTACTCCACCTTTTATCCCTGTGGGGAAAGGAAAGGGCCGTCAGGTGTGTGTGGTTCATGTTAATCTGCTGACTTTGCCTGATGCCGGGGTTGGGATGTGTCAGGTGAACCGTTTTATTTGACCATTGTTTGTAGTGTGTGCAACTGTTTGTGTCAGAAAAGGGCAAGGTTTGTGTGTCAGAACATCCTACAGAGTTGGAAGGGAAAGAAGTGTTATGGAATTGTATCCTCTGTATTTAGGTTTGGGGTGATCTCGGAAAGGTAGGTTTTGGAGGGTTTGTTAAATGGACGAGAATGACTGGGATGAAAAACGGAACAGAGGGGATTGTGGGACCGGTAGTGTTCTGTCATAGTGGATCGGGTGTTGGGAAAATGATAATCAGAGGGACAGGATTGGTAGGGTTTGCGGGGCAAACGGAAATAGCTGGGATCGTGAAATGAATGGAGGGGATTGTGGGAACCGTAGAGTTTGGTCCGGATAACCGGAGTGTTCGGGACCAAATAACCAGAGGAACATGGAAAGAAATATCTGAGGTTATTTGGGTGGGATGTAGGAAAGCAAGGATTCTGGGATGGATACGATATTGAAATCTTTGTGGATTGTTTCTGTACAGAATGGTCATTGGATCTAGGTGGAAGAGATTTAATGGGAGGAGGTGAGGCAGATGTGTTATAGCCTACAAAGGCCTCAGATATCCCATTTGCCTCTTCTCCTTCCTCGCCATAGTACTGTGTCTCACCTGGGGTATTCCTCTGAGCATAGCCCTGGGTTCCCCCACCCAGGTGATCCTCCCTCGCTCGTCCACCCCCAGGGTTGGGATCTGTGAGCGCCAGCCCTCCCCTGGCCACCTGAATAAGGGTTTCCCAAGGTTTTCATGGGAGAATACCATCCGGTTTCGCACAGTTCTTCTACCTCTGCCTGATGTTCCCCTCTCAATACTCTCCTAAATCCAACTCCAAACCCCTTCACTCCTACTCCTACAGTTTTCACCTCCTCTGTCCCTCCGATGTCTCTCATTCCTTCTGCTACTCACCTCCACGCTTCAACGTTATTTCTTCCCTCCTCCACACTACTGCTTCATCCTCCACGTTACTACTACTTCTTCCTCACTACTACTCCCCCTCCACAATGCTACTCCCTCCTCCTCACTACCACTCGCTCCTCCACAGTATTACTCCCTCCTCCACACTACTACTTCTATTCCACCCCGCCTTCTACTCATTCACCCTCTTTTCACCCTCACAAACGCTCCCCACTCACTCTCTGCACTCTCTCTCACCCATCTTGCACACACATTCACAACACAGTACCAGTTGCTCTCACCAATCAATACCTCATCTTCTCTTTAATTTCACCTCCACACTCAGTCCATCATCCTTCCTTCTGTCGGCTTCTTGGTCTGCCTACCTCCTCTTCCTCCTCCGACCTAACCTGAACAACCCACAACTTCCTGTTTCCTGTTGTTCTTTTTATCTTATCCTATTGGGTTTCTAGCCGTGGCCAATCTGACTCGGTCTTTATCGCCCACGAAGTGTAACAATTACAGGAAGTAATACTTATCTAGTTATGCCCCACCCCTTTTTGCTGAACAGAGCCGCTGTTTTGCAAGAATGCAGGTGTAGAGTTTCTCAGTTCGTAGTAGGATGCCGCAGGGCGGCAATGTGAAAGGTGTGTAACCGTTCCTTTTGGGAGAGCGGATCCCACTTGAGTCTCTTAGGTGCAGCAGTTCCGCTGCAGAGCACGTCTATGCTGGGGAGCGGTGCATGGCAGGTCTGTTGCCTCTCTCTGTTTGCTGTTTCGAGGATTCTGGTGCTGAAATGTAGACAACAAGGTGTGCTGATGGGTTCTGTGCTCTCTGCTGTCCTCTCCACATTGCTGCAGCGTTGGCTGCACTCAGAAAAAGAGAGCGAAAACCTGACCAGAATTTGTGTCAAGAGCCATGGGGTAATGCAAGTGGGTACTGCTTATGCATTCACTGGCCCTTGGGAGGGAAAAGGAAATGGGGCCCTCTCAACTGCCATTGTTTCCCACTGGGCTAGGACTGGCTCCGACTTCCACCCTGGTAGACCTGCCACCCCAGACTCGGAGGGATTTCTAACCCCTCATGGCAAGGCCAGGTTACTGAAATGCCATGGTCCTTGCTTTTGCCTTCTCTCCTTCTGCTCCCAAGGCAACACCCTGTGCCACTGTATCAACTCCCTCATCCCCTGGTCCCTTCTGCCACCTTTTATGCAGCCAAGCCTGAGCTTAATGTCTCATTGATGCTCTGGAGTGGTTAAACCATTTCCTCATTCCCTTCGGGCCACGGGATATGTCGGGTCCCTCTGTTCCACCTTTTCACCATGCATCTCCTATCCTCAACACCATGTGTTGTGACTTCCCCTCTGCCTCTTTTTGACTACTTACATGATTGGCACTGAGCATGCATGCCGAGGGTTTAAGTACTCCATCCTTGGAATCAGGTGGAACTGTCATGGCACTGGCGAAGCTCACACTTCCTGCGCTAAAAATCTGTGTATGCAACCAGTTCACGGGTTCTCCAGTGTCCTACATTTTTAATCTTCATGGCGAGTATGTCCTCTTATCGACGAGTGAACTTGCAAGTTGCTTCCATTGCATACTACGTATTCTCTGTGCTCCACGTTTCTGTCGTGTTTTGATGTGCACTTTGCGGTCATGACTCCTATTTTCAATACCTTAGTTTGGGCATTGCATTCTGTCTGGGGAGGGTGGGAAAGGAAGGCAGACTTTTGAAAATCCCCCCCACCCAACTCCTTCTGCCACCTTCTGTGGTCACATTAATAAGCCAGAAGTTTCCCCGGGTACCCAAAGTCTACTGCTCCTCCCCAATTGGACTGCTACATGAGACCTTGTCAAAGGTGTTCGTGATGGTTGAAGTCGGTTATGAGTGGGTGTGAGCAAGGATCCAATGTATGCATGTTCTTACCCAAATTGAATGAGAAATTAACACATGGCAATGAATAAGCAAGAAGTAAACTCAATATACTAAGTTGAAATATTAACGGCTTAATTCAAGGCAGGAGAGGCTCAGGGCCCTATTTTCAACTTGGCGCAGTGAAGGCGCTTAACAGCACGATTCACTGCGCCAAAAGAGGATGCCCAGGCTCCACTACTATTCTCAAGTGGGCCAGGGCGTCCTCGTAGAGCACGAGAGTGATCTGTGGGGATTGTGTTTATAGTTCTAACGGGCGCAAACCAATCTCGGCAGCATTTTTGTAAAATAACATATTCGTTATTTTACAAAAATGCTGCCGAGAACACAGATGAACATGTTCCTATACACCAATGTGAGCAGCTTCAACATTGCAGGATGTTGAAGCTGCTTACTTTGGTGTATAGGAAAGTGTTCAATAACACCTGTAAGGTGTATATGAACACTTTCATTTAAAGCGAGCAGCTGCTCGCTTTGGTGTAAATGAAAGTGTTCATATACGCCCGTTCGGTGTATATGAATACTTTCATTTAAAGCAAGCAACTTCAACGTTGCATCCTACAACGTTGAAGCTGCTTGCTATGCTATAAATGAAAGTGTCCATATACAACACACGGGTGTATATGAACACTTTCATTACCACCAAACAAGGCTTCTTGTGGCACTTCTCCAGTTTAACGGCACCAAAAGGGTACCGTATATGTGCGCTAGTTTAGCGCACATATTAAACTGGCAGAGTGCCACAAGAATAGGCTTCCAAAAAGCCAGTTTATGAATGTGGCGGTTGCTAGGTTGGTTTCCAACCGATCCCAGCAACTGCCACATGTATTTAAGTGGCGCACTCCTTCCGACTTCGGGGGAATGTGCCACCTTCGGAATAGGTCTTAAGTACCAAAAAGGTTGTTAAGCCTTTTAACGTCCTTTTCGGTACTTAACACCTGGATGAGAATAGGGCCCTCGGTGTGTTTAAACTTGATGCACAATGTAATTTTCTATCTTTTAGATTCACATATTCGGAGGGAGGATCATAGGCAGCTACAGCAGCCTGCGGTTGTCCAAGCCATTGCTAGATCCTGGTCCAATTAGGGGTTCATCTGTTCTTCTATATAACTCCAATATTGATGTGGACACCTTTCTAGTAGATCTTAAGGGCCATTGGGCAACTATCATAGCTACATCTGAGTTCTATGGTTGCAACAATCTATGCATCCAACTAGGATGACTGTACTCTAGGATTAGGGCTTAACCTGGTTGGTTGGGGAGGGCCTATGATCGCTGAGCATGCTGGATGGTACAACATAGTCCAGGCAGTCACACCTTGTTAGTATAAGTGAGGGTGGGGATGTGTCGATATCAACTTCTGATGCCCTACGACCTTTAACTTGTAGTTTCGGGTATATCATGTGTCGTGTGTGTGAGAGAAACGGAGGACCAATTCCTCACCTCAGATGTATGAAGTAAACAAGGTCTCTCACAAAAAGACTGTGCCACAGTTTTTATTCAATATTGAACTGATTATTTTAATCATGATTATCCTCCCGTGGGAGTGTCCATATGATGACACCAAGTGCCTTTTTCAAATCTGGGCAATTATTAAGTCTCAAACATTCATTGCTTCATTCCACAAAAATAAAAAATATAAATATACATTGTACATTTAAAGCATGACAGAGATGAGGGGATTGTGAAGGGCAGGATTTGTTGGGGCGAATTGGTAGAGATGATGAACAACGAAAATAAGGGCACAAACACAAAAAAGGCGACAAATAAGCATATTCTTTTCCGTAAATATGTGCATGTAACATTGCCACTTGATATATAACATCTTGCCTCTCCTTCTTGTCTTAAATCTACAAACTAATGATTATATAGTATTCTCAAATATGTAACATGTTGCCTCTCACTCTTGTCTTTAGTCTACATTCTAATGATTGTAATAGCACTTTCAAAAGATACAGTTCCAAAATGAAGGTCTACAGTTTAATCCATGTTTAAATATTTATTCATACAATCCCATCACTTTGTGTGTGAACCTTCTCCAAAACATGCTCTCCCGAATGCTGAGTAATAAAACATCTTTACTGGCATCCTTTCATTATACACTTGGTGGCAACATCCCCTTTGTGTACTTCCTTTTCTAGAAAAACATATAGAGTAAATAGGCATCAGCATGTTACCATAAATGTGCATTTTCATTTCTTAGATTGCTCTCTGCATAGATTCATGGGTTAAATCCCACCTGCTAAAGAATTATTATTCTTACTCATTGAAATACACCTGATACGTGATAGTTTCTTAACTTCTAAACACTCTGTCACCACATTCTCCTGTCCCTTGCACGGTTATCTATTCAATCAAACAAACGACTCCTTCCATTACTTATGTGAACCTTTCATGGGATCTATATTTTTGCCTCTACAGGTACGTGTCAGATTATGTAACAAATTAGTCTTCGTGTAATAAAAATTATTTATCCGCCGTCTTTCGATCACCAGTGTTAGCCGTGGTCAATGGCGTCATAAACCCCCATAGTTACTACTAAAGTTATGCTAGCTTGGACATGCTTACACCTAAACATATACCGTGCCACCTTATAAGTTAAAATCGGTAATATCCAAATGTTAATAAGTCCACTAACAATTAAATTTACCCTACTGTATATTCTGACTGAATGAACAGATGATATATTGTAGATACTTGTCAATTACGGAATGAAATAAGAATGTGAGCTGGTTTGGAAAGAATGAGTATGAGGCATTGCCACAGCTAGATAATTTGAGGTACATACTATTAGATCAGGGGTTTTGGGAATTCATTAGTCTGTTAATATTACTGGTTAGCAGGTGGTTACCATGTAAAAAGGTTGTGAAGTTTCGTGGAGATGTTCAATCCTAAAGTGCCTCAGTACTAAGAACCCGGATGGTAATGTGATATTTGAACTACTAGTGCTTCCAGCCACTATGGTTCTAAGCTTGTATTGTTTGATTCACTCAATTGTTCTTTAGAATACTATGTATATATGGATATGATATAGCCTATGCAGGGTCGGCTTTTTGCTAAAAGCCATTAAGCATATACATTGCATGTAGGACGTGGCGTGAAGAATTTGCCCTATTTTTTTTATTTATACTGCAATGAGGTGGAAGAAGGATCCCCATGCACGTTCTTTTATTTGTGTTATTAATTGGACCAATCATGAATGTTTTCACTCTTAGACTTTGTTCGAGGACATTGAGTACAGGAATAATCCCATTAGCTATCAGCAATAATATTGGTTGCTCTCCCAAAACATGGTGCTCGGTTAAAAGAGGGAGTATTTTGCAAATAGAAGATGGCCGTACATGGCAACCACGGCAACTAAAGTACACAATTTAAGGTACGAGTTTGCGTGAAGAACTACGCTTTTGAAAAGAATGCAAAATACTTACCCGATTAGGTAAAAATGTATTATTGAGAGTGTTATTGCTTTAGGACTGTGTTTTAGGCATGGCTCTTGCATCTATATTTTTGTTAGCCGCCTGTTAGTGGCAATCAGATCCTACAAGATATATGTTTGTACACATAAAATAACCATGAAACGAAGTATGGGAATGAGTGAGCAGGCTACCGTTATCAAGACTTATTGGTCTCCCAAAATATGGCACACATGTATAGGGAACTGAAAGCAATGATGGGCTGACCTGGTAGCCATGGTAACACACGTACATTATAGAATAGCAACCCAGCGTCTCGAGTTTGATTCAGAGCTGACGAGCGGGGATAGGACAAGAGTATCTGTAGGGAAGTGGCATCCTATTTAAGATGCACAAATCTAGTAAGACTGTTTCTATAAGGGAATAAGTATGTGGAAAGTAAAAGTGTTCAGTCAGAATATACAGTAGGGTAAGTTTAATTGTTAGTGGACTTATTATCATTTGGATGTTAATGATTTTATTTTAAAAGGTGGCATGGTATGTGTTTGGGTGTTAGCACATCTAAGCTAGCATAACTTTAGTAGTGACTACAGGTCTTTATGACGCCATTGACCACAACTAACATTGGTGATCGAAAGAGGGCGGACATATAATTTTTATTACACGAAGACTAATTTATTATATAATCTGACACCTACCAGTAGAATAAAGATAGCTTCACTACCCCTTCCTTTTGTCCCTGAGTATCAACAGAACAATGACAATCTAATTCACTATAAGATTGTTAAAGCCACCACTCTAATAAATTAATTTGGCATTTTTATTTATATTAATACATAATTTGCAAAGCTAAAAAGACCTCCAGTTTCGTCCTATACACATTCATCTAAAAGATAATCAAAAAAACTGTGCAGAACACTTACATTCTCAAGGGTAACAATACACCATACCATCAATCTCAATACAAAAAATGAAAAAATTAAAAAAATCGACCAATCAAAAGTGCAAAACGGGGAAAGGAACAGTTTACTACTGTTGGCAAATACTGCTAATTCACAATTTCACATTACACCTTGTTAGTAAACCTGCATTGCTTGACCTATGGTGCTAGTCGAAACCAGACGGGGAAGGATATTCTTTTTACTCTTCTTCTCATAAATATTATTATAGATCTAGCACTGGTTAGCGAAGGGTGGTGTCTTAAGACTATTGAAGTTGCTGCAATGTAACCGTGCACTGCCATATTTCCATCGGGCCAATAGTGACCTTCTATTGCAAGCTACTTAAAAATGACACATTTTCCCATCGTATCAATACTTGAATTAATGAATTAATTACTTTTAACATAGGGACAGCCTAATGTGAAATTAATTGATGCTCTTTGGGCTTACATACATGTACTGTAATGTCCAATGTCGTTTGTATCCAGAAGACAAGTTTTGCCAAAAATGCACACTCCAGAGAAAGCTGTTCAAGCTGCAGTGTGAGAATTCAGTATATCGAAAATGGCCAGTCAAGAATAGAGATAAAACTGCTGCTGTGCTACGCGGAACCAGTGGTAATAATGGCTATAATAGATGAAGAAACTGCACCACACTAATCCTTTAAAACCATGAGCTTAGAAGAGGCTGTGTTTTGGCATCATTAGCTGCAGAGCACACAAAAAAACAATATGATATTGGCAATCAAGAAGGCAGATGGGAAATTGTGAAGGAAAAAGCAGCTCTTTTGTGTGAGTTTGTATCTTTCTACGAGACACTGTATTGTCAAGAGACGAGTGCTCATCCAGAGGAGTCTTGTCAAGTTTCTATCCAAGCTAATAATCCTTGGATTTTGCAAGTATCCAGTGACAAATCCTGGCCACTCCAATTGTAAAGGTTGCGATCAGTGAAGCTATAAGGGAGAAGATGGCATCCCATTAAAATGTAATAGAATTTTCAATAAAAAAGCTTTCACCCTTCCTGTTCAGAGTTTCGTAGAAGTAGAGCATGTTAGGCTAGTTCCTGCCTCGTGGCAAAAGTCCAACATGTGGTGTTTTTTTTTTTTTTGTATTTCTAAAGCGCACTACAACCCACGGGCATCGAGGCGCTGTTGCAAGATGATGTATTAGTTACAGGAATAAATGGATATGCTCATGGATTACAAGGAGGATGCTTTACGCAAAGTTTTACCACAAACAGAAGCAGGTTTCAAATTACATGGGTGCTGGTTTAACAAATGGGCGATGAACACAGTTGGCCGAAGGGCTAGGTTATATAAACGGCTATGTTTTAATGGCTTTCCTGAAAGCTGTGTGTAAATCAATTCTTCTTAGGTGGGTTGGTAGGGCGTTCCATTGTGAAGCAGCGATAAACGGGAAGCTTGAACCTCATGCGCTTGCTCTCAAGGCTTTAGGAACAGTGACCATGTTGGAATTGGCAGCTCTTGTAGGTCTATCTGAATGGGATTTAACCAATCTCTGGGAGAGATACCTCTAGAGCTGTGTTGTTGAGACACATGTGAGTGAAAGCAAGGGTTTTGAAGGTTATGTGCTCCTTAATGGGGAGCCAATGGACTAGTCTTCTGGTTGCAGATATGTGGTCCTTCTTTGAGATGTCAGTGGCCGCCCAGAGGGCATTGTTATGGTTTGATGTTTTTTGATGTTCTTAGCAGCAGTGCCAACTAGGAGGGCTTTACAATAATCTAATGGGGATCCAATTATTGCCCTGGCAATGGTGAGGCAGTTCTGTTTGGACACAAAGGGCCTGGCAGCGTTGATCAACTTTGAAAGGTAGGCCGCGGCAGATGGGATCACATTTTCTTGTCTGTTCATGATGAGGTTGGAGTCTAGGAAGACCCTTAAGGTTTTTACTGCCTGAGAGAAGGAATAATTGTGTTATCAATGGTGAAGGCCTTGTAGTTCTCGTTTTAGCTTTTTTAAGGTAGCCAGGGAGCCAATGAGAAGTCATTCTGTTTTCTCCCTATTCAGGCACTGCCAGTTTTCTGCCATCCACATTTGAATTTTGGTGTATATGGAGTTTAGGTTTTCATTGTCAAAGTCATAGTCTCCTGTGAGGGGGATGAGCACCTGCGTGTCATCCGCATAATTGGGGTATTTTACGCCTAGTTCATATAGGTATTTGAATAGGGGCTTCATGAAGAGGTTGTATAGGGTCGGTGAAATGCAGGAACCCTGTGGGACCCACATTTGATAGTAACTGGGTTGGCGCATGCTTGTTTCGAGAAAACTTTCATGATTCTGCCCTGGAGGAAGGAGGCAATCCATGCTGTAGCATTATTCGAGAAGTTGGCTGAGGAAGACTGGAGGTGGCAAAGGGTAATGTGGTCCACAAGATCAAATGCCGCTGATAAGTCGATTAGTAGGAGGAGTGCTGGTTTGCCAGCAACCCTTAGGTCATACATTTGATTTTTAAAATCTAGGAGAGCGGTTTCTGTCCCGTGGCCTCGAAGAGATCTGCTGTGAATCATGTGTTTGTCAGATTATTCCGCTTGGTTTTCTTGAGGGAAAGAGGGGCAGTGGTCTCTACCGCTTGGGTAATGATGGTATTGTAGGTGGTTGCCAAGGTATTAGGGTCATTGGAGAACAGTACCTTGAGAGCAGGTGATTTCAGATATGGGCAGGCCTCCAGATAAGGTGTGTGCTAGGCCTTTTTACTCATGAAAATTTTGTAAATACGACAGCTTTATTATTTTCCTGTGTTCATTTACACACAAGTTTAGAGCAGAGGGCAGTGCAAAGTCCATGAAATCCATGGATAAAAAACTCTGAAACAGAATGTATTTCTCTGAAGCCTTTCAAAAAAGAAACTGCACACTGTGATAAAAGGAATGGTTTATTTCCATTCAGCTTCTTCTGTGTTGCTGCTCATGAAGAAAACAGAAGCACTGTGCATATTTATTTTCCTAACATTTTAGGATTGTAAAATTAATAAGATGAAAAACTAAGTTGCAATTGAGGATTAATATATTGTAACAAATTATGCTTTTTCCCCCCAGTGAAAGCAAACCAGTATTGCACAATTGTATTTTTTCAGAGTTCCTGTGCTGTGTGCATAATCATGCTAAGGCAGATCATTTTTACACTTATAATTTAATTTACACTCCAATTATAAAAACAGTGTCTAAAATGATGAATGTTCACGATCTAGTTTACATCGATTCAACCTTGTAGTCAATGGGGTACATCACTGTACATCAGTGGCAGCAGAATCTTTGCTCAAGGGTGAGTGATCGTCATTACACCAATCACAGGTGTTCTAGCCTCTCAAATCTTCAAGACTACAATGAAAACATCTAAATCCTGACTCCCCAGGAAGTGCAAGCGCTGTTTGTTAGGGAGAATTCTCTGTTTAGGCTGGATTTCCTAACCTAGGGAGTCCCCCAGCAGCTTTGCTGGATTTCTGGAGTTTGTTTTTTTCTCCTGCCAAGAGTGAGACTCTTTTTCTCCCACTCTTGGACATTATTTGTGGTGTTCCTTTGAATGTTAATGTGTTTCATGGGCTATGGGGTCTTTTACTCCATAGGGTCTCATATGTTTTTTTCTATGTGTGTTACACCGCACCCTCCGTGCAGTAACACCGGGGTGTCATAGTGACCCCCCCCCCCCCACCATAGACTCCATACCCTGGGACTGACTACTGTCTCCCAGGGCATGTAAAGTCACCATTGGCTTTATTAGTCCCAAATTACTAACAGAAACAGTACAAACCATCATATTGTGGACGTACTGGTAGGGGCAATTCGATTGCCCCTGGGTCTGTTATTCGAGGGGGCACTGTCCCGTCCCCCCTCGTCGAGTTTTGGCTGGTGGCAGTGGATACTACTTTTTATATTCAACCGCAAATATATCTCTATGGGATTTTCCCATTGTTCGAGGCTAATACTTTTTTAACATAGCCTCTAACATACCGCCGGTTTATTTATTTAATATTAATTCACTGGTTGGTATTTTCTGCCAGAACTCTGGTTTTAAAATGGCGTTTGTGTTCGCCTCTGTAACTCCAAACCAAAGGTTGAGCCCTTTGTTCCACCTTTGGCGGGCTTCTACACAGAAGCCCTCCAAAGTGGTGCCACTCTGTCTGGGTACCACAGGGAGTGTAGGAGGTGGTTTAGGCACCCTGGACTGAGTTGCCTTGGCAATTCAAGTCGCACTCTTGTGTGATTGGCCCAAGTGGTGAGCCGGCCGGCTCACCACTTAGCATGTTTGACAGCTAGGCTGAGTGAATGGGGGTGTGCTGCATAAAAGCAGGGCTTTGGGGACTGGAACTTCAGAAGTCGCCACAGGACCTGAAAATCTGACGAGGGAGAAGCTGAGCCGACCTGCTACGACACCACCGGTGGAGCCCTGCTGAACCGACTCGCCACTTCCCAACGACAGAGGAGATCTACCTGCTGGAGAGTCTTCTTCCCTTTGAATGGTGGGCACAACCAGTTTACCTTCTTTTCTCGCATCCCAGGACGTCTCGTGGTCGAATTGCCCGTGCCAGGCACCCCGGCAACCGGATAGCCACTTACCACTGGACCGCGAATAAAAGGACCGCTCCTTTTAATTGAGAACTCTGCGGCTGGTTCCTTCCCTTGCAGTGCAACGGACTCCTGTTTTCCTCCCCGACGAGATCCTATCTTCCCCCGGAAGAAGCACCGACTTGCACCCGCTGCCAGGAACAACTGCCCCCGCTGGAGCGTTCTCACCATTTTAAGGTACCGTGTCCGCCAGGCCTCCCTTTCTTAAGAATGCTACAAGGTAACAATAATCCCTTAACCTTCTGGACTGGGCTGGCCGCCTTCACCATCTAACTGGTCCCTTTCTGTTGGTCCAACTCTTTCTGAACCTTGTGCGAGACTTTTGGGCACTTTCAACCGTGTGACCTTGGACACATTTTGACCAGAGCCTCTTAAAGTGGGTCCGGCCTTTTTGACTTTGACTTTACAGTTTTAATATGCCTTCTTCTCCTACTGTGTTCTTCCGAAAGTGTTGGAATCTGTTTCTATCTTTGCTCTGCCTTTCTCTCCCTTTTTAACCGATTGATTAGAGTGCCATCTTCGTTAAGCGCTCACCGCTGTCTGAAAATAAGTGTTGCTTTACTTAAGATTTGTCTAATAATCGTTGAAGGGAGTGTAAATCTTTTTGTGACCGTGTTTTTGAACTGCTTAATATTGGTGCCAGTGTGTTTAACTAGATGTGTTTTAAATAAATAATTATATCTCTTTTACACCAAGCTCTGGTCAGTGTTTGCTTGTTCTACTGTGTTCTTTTGACCTATTGTGAATACTCTGTATACTGCCTAACTCTTCTTGAGAGAAGTCTGACTGCTCAGCCACAGCTACCAGGTACATCTGGGTGGTACAGACTGCTACCAATTGGGTTTACTGCCAACCACCTGTAGTCTTAAATCTTTTGCAGTGGTCCCAGAGGGAACTGCACAAGTTTCTGCCTAACACTGTTCAAAAACAAATGAAAGTTACATTTGTAATTGTAATTGAAATAGAAACTCAGCAAAACTGTCCCTGTGATAATCCAGATAGGTATTTAACTTTATGTAGCGCCTCATACATGGTTTGTCCAACATCTAGGCACTGTGATTAGTATACCTCAGTCAATACTCAGTTAACCGAACTATGAAGGATGTTGGCCAATAAGATGGCTCAGCTGGTTGAGCCCTCGTTGCTGTGATATTTGCATGATCTGTAGGTTGGAGGTTCGAATCCCAGCAAGGCCAACTCATCCTTTCATCCTCTCAAGGTAGATAAAGGAGTACCAACTTCGGTTTGCTGTTCATTGTGATTCATTTGTTCTATGTACAGCACTTTGCCAAAAGAGCTATATAAATGACCATTTGACCATTAGATTGGATATAGAATTTAGCATGGAGTCTTTGCCTCTCTGCACTGTTGTATCATAACATTGGCATACCATTCGGTAGTAATAGCTCCAGGAAATGAGGACTTTCATTAAACATCAAAAGACTATTCTGCTATCGAACCTCAAAACACACAGTACAATTCATGCTTGCATTACTATGTAATTGGCTAGGTTTTTGTGTTTTCAACATTTACATATATACAGGAGAGATCAAATGGCCAGACATTACAGAAATAATGATAGGTGTATTCTGTCACAATGTAGAAAGCTGCCACATAGTAATGATGTCCATATAGATTTTGCACACGTAGGCTGGATGTCGCATACATTTTACTCTCTTGCAAAGGAGAAAAGTCATTTTTACTCTCTTAAAATCACATTTACTCTCAAAGTTTAAAAATAGGGAGTAAAATACTCCCACCTCAAAATCTTATCTGGAGTACTGGATATGGGGTGAGCTGCTTAGAGCACCTGCATAGCGCTGATGGAAGAGGTTTACCAAAGCATGGTGGCACTTTGTCAATGGTTAGAGTGAAACAGGTGGCATGGTGGTCCGACCATGGAATTGGAGAAATGGTGGTGATGTTCAGGGTACAGTTATGGTGTGCAACCCAATCTAGTGTACGACCTTTTATGTGGGTGGGCGCTTTCACTCCTTGCTGGAATCCTAAGGATGTTAGAGCTTTGTTGATGGATGTGGCTTGAGCGTCATTGGGGTCGTAGAGCCTCAAGTTGAAGTTTCCTATCACAAGGACTTTTGTTGACTTCTTTAGGTTGTTAGAAATGGCGTGCAATATGGCATCTTGGAAGTCAGAGGAAGTGCCCGGTGATTGTACAGTTTGCAGGTGGGTTGACTTTGATGCATAAGTAGTCACTGTTGGAGCCCATGTCTCCTCCTGGCATTTTTCTGATGGAGAGGGACTCCTTAGCAATACGTGCAACCCCTCCTCCATTCTGGATGAGAGGATCCTGCCTGAAGATGGTGTAACCAAGTGGGAGGGCCATTGCTAGGGCCGGACCAGAGGCTTCATAAAGCCATGTTTCGCTGATAAATAGAAGGTCCAAGTTGTGGCTTGTAATGAGGTTGTGAATATATAGAGCATGAGCTGGAATTGAACGTGCATTGATAAGTGCACAGGAGAGGGGGAGAGCTGTGGACTTCTTTGGATTGGGGAGGGAAGCTGGTGCAGTATTTGGTGAGTTGGGGAGGGTCCCTGGGTTAGGAACGGAAAAGGAGGTAGTCAAAGGCAGCCTGCAGTTCAGTTACAAGCACTGCGGTGAGACCCTGGGTGGCCGTTCCAGGCACTAATGTATGCACAGCCTGGGTGTCATCAATAGGTAGAACAGTTGGTAGAGCCTGTGTGGCATTCAAAGGTATTACCATATGCATAGCATCCACACCAGTGGTCCCAGCATGTGAGTCACCAACAGGTACATCAATAAGTACAGCAGGGGTGTCAGTGAGATGAACAACCGTGGGCACAGTCTTCATGGCAGACATTGGCATTGCGTTAGGTACAGCAAGGGTATCAGTAACAGGCACAGCAATGGGTACATCGTTGGTGTTTCCAGCAGTAACAACACTAGGCATAGCAAGGGAGTAAGTGAGAGGCACAATAGTGGGTAGCGTATGCCTGGCAGACATAGGCATTGCATCCACAGCATTGGCTACATCACGCATGGCAGGCACAGGCATTACGTTCATTCTGGCATGGGAGTCACCAGTGGGTCCAACAGTGGGCAGAACGTGAGAATCAGTGTGAGGCACACCAGTGGGCATAGTCAGCATGTCAAATGCAGGCATTTGTTCCCAAAGAAAGCCAACTGTCATAACATGGTCTTATCATGCACCTTTCATGCACTGTGGCTGGTATGGCCGCCATGGGACATCTGCCCTATCCTGTTCTTCATAAATGTTAAGAAAACATTCAATATGGTGAAGTGGAGGTTTCTGCGGGCAGTCATGGGTACCATGGGGATTCTGGAGTTTTTGATTGGCGTCATCAAGAGCTCATATTCCTAAATGGTTTCCTATTTAACCAATATAGGTAAGACGGTTGCAGGAATTTTCTGTAATACAGCATTCGAGGGAGAGTTGCCCACTATAAACCTTGTCAAATGTAATGGTCTTTACATGGCTTTAGGATTAAGATTATGTTTGCCTCCAGCATGAGGATAGTGTTCCATTTCTCAGGGCCATTTGGTACACCTCTGGAAGAATAGGCGCTACAATATCCTCATGTGTTTTGTAATCTTTCACAGCTATTCCATCTAGGCCCGAAGTGTTACCCCCAGCCAGGTCGCCTAGCGCCACTGTTATTCTGGCTTCCTGCACTGGCTTATGTAGGCTTTCATGGTGGGCTTCGACCACCCAGGCTAACTCCACCCTATCCAAATATGTGGCAATAATATTTTGGGGCAACTATTCCCGGGCTCTGTATAATTCTGTATAATATTCAACAAACCGTTGTTTGATACTTTAATTGTCTTAATCACAATTTTGTCTATTATTGAGGGAGTTTCTTTACGTATGCTCCAGGGAAACATTTTACCTGGTCTCTCCTCATCGCCATATGTCATGGCCGTCCCCTCTCTTATTATATATTAGATTTCCTGATCAGCAGTTTCTCTGAATGTTTCAAGATTCTGTTGCTGATTTCTTGGTACTTTAGTTCTTGTTGTAAAGTTCTTTTTTCCAGAGTGTCCTGTGACTCCTCTTAACGAATTTAGTATGCTGGCTTCTTTTGCTATTCGAGATAGTTCTTATGTTTTCCAGAACCTAGCCGTGCTGTTCACTGATCCCATATTAAAGTCCACAAATGTTTGCATTTCTGTAACAAGGGTCAATTCAGCCTTTTTAGCAAGTGCCTCCAATTTTAAATTGTCACCGTCTGGGTCTCCCACTTTAATTAGGTGTGGTCAGGGACCACAGAATGGGTGAATGGCCCAACAGTGTCCAGTGTAGAAATGAAGGCATCACCACCCACTCCATCAGTACCCGACACATTTTCCATATATCTATTCTGGAGTAGGAATCCTGGATTCCGTAGAAAAATATACATTCCCTAGTTGTGCCATTGAGGTGTTGCCAGGGGTCTATCAAATCATACTTTTCACATAGGGTTAGCAAAGATTTAGCTGCACTCACTAGTGGTCTAATTTCTATTGTTTATCTGTCTAGGTCCAGATCAGTGATGGTGTTAGAAACTCACCTATGAACAATTATATTCCATTACTTAGTGTACCTTTTATAAGGTAGTGGGTCAAAAAACTGAGCAGTGTCTAAATTGTGCTGTATATGTTCACCCATGCGATTTTCTCTCAGCACAAGTTACCAACCACTATCATGAATCTACCCTCTGGGTCAGTGAATGTATTGGATTTTGCTTCTGGATTGTCCCTGTTAATACTCAGTCATCACATATTCGTTTTGATACCTGTCAGTTTTACTGGAATCCCGTTATTGGGTTTCTCCCTTCTCTTGTGACAAACTCTAAATATTGTTCCTCCTGCTTTTCTAGCTGTTTCTTCCCTCCTGAATTTCTGGAACAAGGGAATTGGACTTCACCATTCTAAGGAACAGTGTTCAGACTTGTCGTTCTCCCCCCCTGCCCCTTCTGCTGCAAGAGTCCTTAACGAGGTTTTGTATCTACTGACTTCCTCACCTTCCATACTTACTGCTCTCTGAATTCGTTTTGTGCACTTGTGCCTTATGGGTCAGGCCCACCAGACTTCTTTTCCCCTTGGTGGGGAATGGGTTTTCTGGCCTATTGACTGTACCTCCCTTCCCTGGTTTCTTAAAGATTAAGTCGTTTCAATCTTGTTTTCTTCAGCCTGTACAGGTAAGGTAAGATGTACTGGGGATTCCTTGGGGGAGGTCTGCCCAACCCACTGATATCCTATGTAGATCTTTCTTTGCAGGGCTTGGGTGAGTGCCTCCCAGCATCTCTGTCTTATCCCCTAACTCATCCGCCCACGCATGTTGTTTGTGAGTCTGTGGGTGTGTTTGGATTAAAGCTTATCCCCCTACGTGGCTCTTCTCTCATCCATGACACCTCTGTTGTTAAGTACATCTCTTGCAGTTTAGCCAAAGATATTGCATGTCGTTTCATGTATGTTATGAGCTTGCTTGCCTTAATTACATTGTTTAGGCCACAGACATTCCATGCAAGCGTTGCTAGTTGGGGCCCCATCATATCCATCCGATGAGACACATGGTGCATAACCATTATATCTCATTTGGATGGTATTGTTCGGTTTGACATGCAATGAGAGGTTGCTTTCATAGAGACTGTGACTGAACACCTTCGATTAGAGTAAATACACAACTTTGCAACAACTGTTAGTAACATTCCCCCATGCCCACCCTCACCAGCATAACCCCAACTGCTAGTGTGCTTTCACCCATTACCCAATTAACTAAACCCATAACAACTGTACACAGTATGCTATGAGGGTAAGCCTGGCTTTGGCTCCTAGAGCTCCACTGACTCCTTACATCAGTAATGTTACGTATTATATATAATCAGCATCACATTGGCGACTGTTCAAGAGGGCTTGGGTTAAGGTTTGTGTTGGCGGTGGGCATGTACTTTTTTTTTTGTTTTTTTTTTTTTGCTACCAGTATTTTCAATGTATGTGTAAATGTAGGAGGAGACCTCTTCCGACTTGTTGAAAAAATTGGATTTACCCTGGTGATTATCTTCGGTCATGATGGGTATAGCATTATCCCTGTAATTCTCCCTTAGCTTGCGCTAGACTTCCAGAAAGGATTTTCATGCTGCTTGCACAGTTGGACTGAAATCTGGAAAAACTGTAATTTTCACATTAACAATCTGTATATTTCCCTTTTCCCTGGCACTTTTAGGATCAGATCTCTTTTCTTATAATTGAATATACTGGCATAGCGGGCATTCCAGGTTCCAGACGAGGGCAAAGCAAGTGATGAGCTCTTTCAACAACAAAGTAATCCGAGAACCTCAGGTGTCCCAGGATCTCGTGCAAAGGTTTCTTCAGAAATAACTTCATGAAGTCTTGCACTGCCGTCTCCGGTAGTCCGTCTAGGCTCAGGTCCTCATTTCTTTGCACTTTGACACTGTGCAGTTCTTTTTACAGGGTTCATACTTTGCTTTTCACTGAGCAAATAGTATGCTCAGATTTGCTAATGCAGTTTTCTACCTCAGATATTCTGCCACACAGCTGCTCAATCTTGTGTTGTGATGCCTCCACTTTGAGAGTCAGCATGCCTATTTTACTGTCCATCGCCTGTAGCGTGCTCTACATCTCGATTAGGAGGGTTCAGAACTCTAATTCTTGCTGGGCTTGTTGGCCATTGCTTCTGGGATGGTGCAGGTTGCTGTTCCATTTCATGATTGGTGTAGTGAACGGCATCTAGTTTGGACTGTGGTTTCTTATTGTGTGGCACATCAATGTGCTCTTGTTGCCTTTTTACACTTTTGCCTCTGTCCGGTCAAGACTCGTCCTTGTTTGTGTTATGCATGTTTCTCACTTACAGGATTGTGATTCAGGCTTTATATATTGCAGAGTGCAGTGATTTGTGCTTATCATTCTGTGAACTGCGTCCTTGTTTACCACGCTCCACCTTGCCCAGCAGGCCGCTCTGCAGTCCTGCTCCTGCAGACTCTGCTCACTCCGGACTCTGCTTACTCCGTTCGTCCCAGCCCCTCCTGCTCTAAACCCCCACAGGCCTCTCCGTGTACATTTAATCTTTAGATGTACAGCTCCTCTGTATTGGCACAGTCATGCCCGCAGGCCTGGGCCCAGGTTTATGTCAGTCCGCCATATGATCTGTGTCCGGGCTTTACATATCCGGTCCCCAGCCAATGCAAACCTCCATCCTCTTTTCAGATTGCCAAAGTTTGTGCCCGCCAAAACTGTGTAAGGCGATCTCCATGCTCTCAATATTGTGCCGCCAGTATCTATTGTGGGTCTTGAGGGCCGAACCTCAGCCTGTGTAGGGCCACCCACCCTGTCGCAGAGCACACCGGTCGACCTGTCTCCTCCAGTCAGTAATTTCCACACGCCTCACTGTATACCTTTTAGGATGTGGGCAGAACAGGCATAAGGTTCAGGCAAAAGCAACCAGGGCTTACTGCTTAAATTGGTCCTGGGCCATGCCGGGTAGCCGCGCACACCGTGGTCTGGTGCTGCGTCTCTCTGCTTTGGGCTGTGACTAATTGAAGGTATTCGTCCCTTCTCCCCTGTGGGCAGCCACCGCTTTTGAGGCTAGGCAGGTGAGCCCGCACCCCAAGACCCTCTCTAGGAGTCTGGGCAAGTGGGACCTTATTGGGAGTGACTCCCCCCTTAGGGAACAAGGACTCTCATTCTCACGAGGAACTCTTTAAACTACCCACCGTATAGACATATATGGGACTATCTTCCATGTAGAATATCTCTTTAAAAAGAGATCTGTATGTAACTGGGACGAGTGGATCACAAGAGTAGAGATAGTACGGGGTGCAGGGGAATCCCCCTGATGTAATCACGCCTTGGAGAAGTGGATCAGGAGGAAGCCGCTGAACCCATAACAGTTTGAAAAGTGAAGAACGCCAGCTGAATATGCTGGTGGCCCAGCAAAGCAAACAGGGAAGCCGTTGTGAGGATGGGAGAGAAAACCTGTCGTGGTGGGGTGGCCACGACCATCCCGTGGTGGCTCAGACGCCTGTCTATCAACTCTGAGAACGTTGCAGCCAGGGGTGCTGACAGCTCCAACCTGCCTGTCCCGCGACCACTGCAGCCGGCAAACTCAAGAAATGGAACGTTGGAGAAACCAGAGACAGAGAAGTGTGACCGCAAAGCATGTTAACGTGAGCGAATGCCGTGCCCCGCAACCTCGCCCTGGACAAACGAAAGTACAGGAGTGAAGGGGAGAGGCAGGAGGTCGCCGGGGCAGTCTTTTGTACAGAGAGGAAAGAGTGAAATTCCTGAGGGCAACATTAGAACAGTAAACCCGAATAAGTCTATATGTGAAGGTCAGATAAAGCACCCGACAAAACAGGCTGAGTGGGAAACGGAGGAAAGGTGGAAGCAAATACCCTGGGATGAGGGAAAACAACCACACAAGCTCAGTGTTGAAGAGTGGGGAAGACACTCCATATACAAATGTAATAAGAATTGTTATAAGAATTACACTAAAAAGAGTAAAAGACTGATGAACAGTTGGGATGAACTACAAGAGCTCATGAAGGAAACTCCAAGAGAGTGTCGGGGAAAATCAGCAGAAGCAACATACTTCTAAAACGGAGACATTTTGTTTATTGACAAGGCAAAGAGATAAGGTAAAAACCCTTAGAGAAAGTTGCAGCCAAGAAGGCACAAAGAGAAACAACCAGTAGACTTGGCCAACTTAAGTTGTTTGTATTAGTGGCAGGGTCAGGTAGTGTTAGGTTAGGACTGAGGACATTTACTTTGGAATTTCTGACGACAGAAGCATACCTTTAGTAAGGCAGCAACAGGGAGAGATGGCCCTTTTCTTTATATTTTCATTAAAAGAAAGTCAACATGTTCAGAGTGTCTGACTCCTTCTTCCCACTTGCCACAGGGCCAAGTCGCCTCCCAAATCAGCCTGGCTCCCGTGCCGCCAAAACGACTCTGGGCAGCAATGCTCACCAACACTGTGATTTTTATTTTGTGACGGACAGCAAATATTTTTTTATTGAAGGATATTTTAGAAGGATTTCAGAATTTCCATTTGGAGCGCAGGACTTAGGCACCATCTTGGATGCTGCTCTTGAGCGCCCCCAC
The DNA here is from genome assembly GCF_040938575.1 of Ambystoma mexicanum. Taxonomy (NCBI): domain Eukaryota; kingdom Metazoa; phylum Chordata; class Amphibia; order Caudata; family Ambystomatidae; genus Ambystoma; species Ambystoma mexicanum. The sequence continues at coordinate 1,264,930,762 of NC_090935.1, read as the reverse complement.
TTTGTACATATTCTAACCCTCACTTAAAGCATCAAGCTATTGCTAGCTCGAGGCCTGTCACCCAGATGTATTGTAACCCTCTGTACGCCTCCAAAATTAACACTTCACATGTGGGGATCTTCTAAATGGTGTTCCAATCTGTCTAGCAGAAGGAGAATATTGTTTTTTTCAATATAAAACATATTCTTACAGTTTGTTTCTGTGGGGTAGAGTACACATAAGTTACTACACCTGCAGGTATGGCAGAATTTGAAGGATTTGTCAAGGCCTGCCCCAGAGCCTTCAGGCAGATTTAGGGTGAGATGTAACGAGTCTTCAGCATGCCCATGCTGCATGCAAGTACATGTATGTGGTGTAATTACAGTCTACCTGGAATTTCCTCGGATCAAAATAGGACGAGCTATTATGCTGTATGTAGTAGTTTCTAGTAACGGCCACTTTAAAGAATGTACAGGTTTGTGATTTTTTTCGACCAAGCAAAGGGAGGGGAACAAGGGAGGACAAACAAAACACAATCTTACTAGGCCCAGTGACGTTGAGAACACGCAAGTGCATGGGAAAGGGAAAAGGGGGAAGTGCATGACAGGGGGGGGGGGATGTGGAAAAGTGCGAAACAGTGGAGAGAGCAGAATAAATAATAATAGGTCCAATAAAATAAATAAATAAGGCGAAATAAACAGTGGTGGTCCAGCCAGCAAATGGCAAGTGCTAGGTTAGTCAGATAGGCTATATCTGATAAGTGCAGAAGAGAAGTGGGTGGGGGACTGTATGAGTACAAATACAGACTCCAGTGCAAGGGGTGACGCGTAGGCAGTGCAGGAGGGTGGCAGGGTGAGCAGGTACCAGGGCCCCGAAGGATAGAGGGTGACCAGGTGCACGGTGCCGAGCGAGAAAACAGATCAGCAGGGGATAAAAGGGGCAAAGGCTGAAGTGAAGAGGAAGGTCTTGAGGAGCGTCCAGAACCGGAGATGGTTCTCCTCAGGTTTCAAAGTGCAAGAGAGGCTATTCCAAAGGGAGGCCCAAGCCGAATATAGAGATCTACCCCCAGCACGTTTCTGACCCTGAGGGAGTTAGAAGTAGAGGAGCGAAGGGCTCAAGAGGCGAGGTATTTACGGAGGGATAGTTGAAGGTATTTTGGACACAGACCCCAGAAAGCCTTGTGGACAATGCAGAGGGTTTTGAATTTAATTATTGCATCCACTGGGAGCCAATGAAGGGAATTCAGAGCTGGAGAGATACGATCCCAGGGCTTGAGGCCCAGGAAAAGTCTTGCAGTCCTGTTCTGGATTCGTTGTAAAGGTCAGAGAGCGGAGGCAGGTAGATTTAGAAAGAGGATGTTACAGTAGTCCAACCTAGAGAGAACCAGAGCTTGGGAGACAATTAGCTTCGGAGGGAAGGACAAGAAAGCCAAAGTACATCTGAGGAGGTGCAGTAAGAAGTTAGAATTTTAAGCAACGTCAGAGATATGTTCAGAGAAGGAAAGTGTGGAGTCAAAGATGTCCCTGAGGTTCTTGACCTCGCAGGTAGGGGTAGGAGGCAGGCCAAGGGAGGCCGACCACAGAGTGATGGGAAAGGATGGTGAAGGTGTACTAATGAGGAGGATCTCAGTCTTGTTGGCATTTAGACAAAGATTGTTGGCGACACATCAACCTTGAATAGCGATTAGGCAATCAGAGATGAGGGAAAAAGAGGAGGTGGCTGAAGGAAGACTGAAAATGAATTGGGTGTCATCAGCATAGCACTGGACATGTGAGTAGAATATGGAAATGCAATAGGCAAGAGTTGCCAGGTATTGATTGAAAAACCAGGGCGCGAGGTTAGACCCCTGAGGAACACCACAGGTAGAGAGGGAGATGGAAGATAGGAAGGACCCAAGTTGTACCTGGGAGGGTCGATCAGAGACGAAAGAGATCAGCCAGGCCAGAGCCTGTTCGGTGATACCCAGGTTATCCTGGAGATACCCAGGTTATCATGGAGACGGTTGAGCACGGTGGTATGGTTGACTGTGTCGAAAGCAGAGGAAAGATCAAGTAGGATGAGGACAGAGGGAATGTTAGATTCAAGGTTGGAGAGCAGATCTTCACGGATGTTCAGGAGAGCAGTTTTCGTGCTTCTGGCAGTTCTGAAGCCAGATTGGTGGTCATGGAGGGAGCTAACAGAATCGGAATGAAGGTTAAGCTGAGAGAAGGCAAGCTTTTCCAGGAGTCTACCCAAAAAGGGAGTAATGGAAATTGGGCGATAGTTAGCCAGGCAAGAAGGATCAGCTGTGGGTTTCTTGAGTAGAGGATGAACAATGGAATGCTTTAGCAGGGAGGGCAAAGACCCAGAGGCAAAAGAGGTTGCAGAAATCGTCACAGCCGGAGCAAGGGTATCGATGGGGTACTTTATGGTTTTAGAGGAACAGGGATGGACCTGTTTTGATGATGCTTTAATAGATCGGACTTGTCTAGTGACCTCATCGTGGGAGAGAAGAGGAAAACAGGAGAAAGAGGGAGGGGGGGTAGCTGAAGGAGGGTCAGCAAGCAGAGCAGCTGAGGGGAGAGGACGGGGAGCGGAGGAGAGGGTGGACAAAATGTCCTGGGTTTTAGAGATAAAGGGAATTGCAAAGAGCCTGGGAGGCGAGAGGAGGGCTGGTAGACTGCAGCAGGGTAGGCCAGCTCCTTACAGATTTTAAAGAGTTCAGCTGAGTTGTTAGATGCCGCAGAGACCCAGGCTTGTATATGAACTCTCTTCTTGGTTCGGAGAGAGTCGTAATTGCCTTTGGAGCAGGCGGCAGGCCAGTTTGTCAGAGGATGGGCAGGAAGCCCTCCATTTCTTCTCAGCCCCCTTACACTTACGTTTAAGTGTAGCTAAGTCAGAGTCGTACCAAGAGTTGCACTTGGCTTTGGACTTCAAACAGATCCTTGTGACAGGGGCAAGAGCATCAAGAGTAGCAGAAATAGAGGAGTAGAGAAGGGACAGGGCTGTGTCAGGGTGCGAGTCAGCCTGGGGTGGAGGGGTGGGGGGGGATTGAAGGTGGCAGCGAAAGCCTCGATTGACACACGCTTCATGGGCCGGATGTCCGAGAAGGTGGGTGGCAATCTTGGAGTGGGCTTGGCTTGAGGGGAGGAGATAGAAAGATGAGAGGCGAGGAGGCAATGATCACTCCAGGAGAGAGGAGTGGAGGGGGGAGGCCAGAGGAGATCAAGACATCAAGTGTGTGACCAGCAGAGTGAGTCGGGCCGGAGGGGAGGATAGAGGGGGAGAGTGAATCGCAGAGGTCACGAAAGAGCACAGATGAGGAACAGGTAGAATCCAGATGGTTGTTGAGGTCCCCAAGGAAGAAGAGTTAAATGGTTGAGGCCAGGATGGAGGAGGAGAGGGCAGCCCACTCAGAGAGAAAAGCGGTGATTTGACCAGGGGGCCGGTAGAGAGTAGCAACAGTAAGAGAGTGGTTAGGAGAGAGAGAGAGCGCATGCAGACAAGGCATTCAAAAGAGGAGTAAGTCTGAATGGGGATGCTGGAGGCAGGAATTCACTCAGGGAAGATCAGGGCTACACCCCCTCTGGGCCGGGTGGGTCACAGTGAGCCATAGTGGGTGTGTGCTTTGCTGTGCACATGGTGTGCAAGTGTAGCAGGGTACCAGTGTGGAAGACTGTGAACACGGTTAACATTATCCTGACACTGCAGTTTTAATGAATTACTATAAGACCTGCCTCCAGGGCACAGAGTGCCGGCACAGAGTTGGGGGTCTAAAGGTTTGGATGGAAGAGACCAGGACCTTGAGAAGTGCAAGGTTCCAGTGAGCTGCTGATCCGGTTATCCTGTCTCCAATATGGCTCACTGCAAAAGCAACCAGTGCTGCAAGAACCGTTGGTAAGCGTAATCTGAAAACGGCTTCTTTAAACATTTCGCTTATGTCCAACTCCGACTGTTCAGCCTAAAACCACAACCATTGTAGTGTGCTTCCATCCATGGAGTCGTGTGTTACATTGCTCTCTACTGACAACTGCATTGTCAACAGAATACGATCCATCACCCCAGTGTCCTCTCACTCCCCCCCCCCCCATCCCCTGATAAATCACATGAGCCTTACACCTTTGGCCCTTCTGGCGGCTGGAGGGGCGGAGGTGGCTGAGACCAAATTCTCACCCTGCCGGCCTTCGACAAGGGTGTAGAGAGAACCAGAGAGAGGGACCAGACTTCCCAGAGTGAGGCGATCAGGGGTGAGAAGACATCGGGCCGCCTACGGGTCTATGACGAATCATTGGCAAGGGACTTTGGCTTTGAAAGATCAGATTTTTCAGCCCTCGCCATTGTCCCGCACTCGTCTAGGAGTACTGCGGACCAAGGAGCACTTATCTTGGGACTTGAAGAACCAGCCCTTCAAAGGGTAAAGGTGAACGTGATAGCACAAGTCCACAATCTAGCACCCCAAACACTTTCTCGAAAATGTGATTTACTTACAACCCCCCCCCCCCGATCTAGAAGGCCTCCCAACCTATTGATTCCTTATTTGTCCCCCACACTGATAAATCGGTCCGGCCATCCAGGGGAGCCCTTCCGTGCACCCAACCGGGAGGGAACGTTTGGAATGAGCAGGAACCTCAGCCCTCTCTTTTCCTCCCTACCACCTCAAAAGAGGTTGTGAATGCAGTGGACGTAGCTTGGGAAGGTTCGTCCGACTTGCTGGGGAAAATCGTTTTGGCATCTGAGGTGCAGTCAAAAACTGTGAGAACACTTGAGGCTTCCTCTTCTACGTCAAATAGAAGTGGCGTGGGTGGAGGTCTTCTCCTGGTGGCAAAACTAACTGAAAAACTAACAGCCTTCTTTCGCATTTCTTTCAATTGAAAACTAAATCAACAACAACAGAAAAACTTTTTGACACAACAGGCAAACTCTCAAATGCAGAAATTCTGGAGGGAGCAGGTGAAGTGTTGTTGTTTCAAAAAACACGAACAGGGAATTGAGACTCAACTCCTGACTAGGCAGTAATTTAACAGAATACGAACAGCATTGATGCTCCCAGCTAGGGCCAGGACTAGACCCAATTCAAATAATGTGGCTGCAATTACAGACAATAGTTATCAGGAAATTCCTGAACTCCACCTACAAAAAACGAAGACCGGACAACTTGCGACTGTCCTTAAAGCCAGGTCCTTGGGGCAGCCAAAAGCCCAGGATGTAAGAACAAAAGCTGTGAACACAAGAAACCGGCTGCCCATATCCTAAACTGGGACAAATTGTCTGTACTTGGGATTTCCATTACACTTAGGCAGAGTATTTTTTTAAGCATGGCTTTGCGTTGTGTAACGCTTACCTGAACTCCACAGAAGCGTAATAACTTACAACCCCCTTTTGGTCTGCTAACGGGAGCTTTGGAATTCCTTTTCTGTCAGGAAAGAAATACAAGAAAGGAGCTTCTATAAAATGAGTGGAAATGATGACTGTAAGGATTCTATGTCTATATTCTCCCTAAAACTGAGATCCAGATTATCCTCACCTGTGTTTTATGTTTTGATAGCTCTCCATCCTGCTCTCATACAGGGGTGCGTAGATGTAATGGCTCTGACGTCTGGATGGCGTAGATGCTGGAAGACTCTGAGGTAAATGTCTTTTAAAAGTTCATGAGTCTTTTGAATGTACCAATGAGCAAGCTTTTATTTCGTTTTCTGTGAAAATGAAAGTTCTTTCTAAATTGGAAAGATCTCTCGTGCTAACTAAATATTTGTTCTTTCTTAGGGAGATTCTTGAAGAAAGAAGACTTCAACTGAAGAGTTTGTAGTGTAAGGAAAAGATTTTTAACACCTTTTCACAATGAGAGTTGGAGCGCTTACTTCCCAAAATGAAGCGCACAGTAATTGAAGAGGTTACTGTAGCATAGAAATTAATTTTGCCTGAAGAATGGTTGTGCGCGTAATCATGAAGAGAGAGCGCTAAACTAGCGTAAGTTCGTCTTGATAGAATAAAATGCTACAACCTTCTACTTCAAAGCGCGTTTAAAACTGTTAGGAAAATCAACTCTGTGGAGCTTCAGGTACGTATGCTTTAGAAATTATCCTTTCTCCTAACTGGCAATGTTCAGGCTTTAATTATGTACCTTTGTTTGTAGGACTTCGGAATACGGGGAAAACCCTTGGAAGATGATGCAGTTGTAAGCGAAGGCTGCTGACTGAAGAGGAACTGTGACGAAAGAAAATTCTTTAACTGGAAAGCTGCGACAAAGGAAAACTGCGGTCAGGTAACTCTTGTCTGCGGTCGATAGATATTCTGTAAATTCTTCAAACTATAGATATTACTTTTTTCTGGTTTTCACAGGTTCTGTGAGTTGAGGCGGCGGTAGCGTTACACCGCAGTCAGCGGATCAAGCGGGAAGCGTGCGTTACAGCAGAGGCGGGGCTTAAGTAGTCCACAATGTTCAATGTCTAGATTACTGCTGCTGCTTTGTCTCTGACCCCCTGGGTGGCCATCTTCTGGGTATTGGGAAACTATTGCATTCCTATGGTAGTCTATGATTATTCATTATTGTGTATTGTGTGCATGCCAGGTGTGCCAAGCTAACACCCACCTCAGACCTACTGATCTCTGTAATGAATCACTCCTGACCTGGATTCTTGACTCCGGACTATGAATCTGGGATGTGATCATGACACTATCCCACAATCTTTATGTAATTAGTTGTAAGGAATTGGCAATAGGTTTTTCTTAGTAGCGGCCCTTTTTACTTTGACACAACGCCACTAGGACTGCCTTTTTTTTCATTTAATGGTCGACGCTTTCTCCCATCTTAGATTTAGGTTTAGGTTAGGTGTTTTTCCACCTAGATCTTATAGTTCAATAAACACCCTTGAACTGTGATCACTTGTGTCTGTCTTTACTGTTGCCACCACGAGTTCCTTACGGTTGGTAGATCCTGACGTTATCTCCCATTTCACAAATGTTGATATTATTTTGCTCCAGGACACATGGTCACTGGATTCCATATTAAAAACTAGAAATTGTGAATTGTTATATATAATACATGTTCATAACAGTCCTCTGCTTTCTGGACAAAAGACCTGTCTTGCAGAATTTAAGACAAACATGGACAAACTAATGCAACATCCTTGGATCATGCTGGCAGGTCATTTTAACCTAAAGATTGGTAATGTCTCCCATTTTATCTTGTTGGTCAACCAGTAGATGCACTATTGTGTGTCCCTCAACCACCTATCCTTGATGCACGTATATGTTCCAATAGTATGAAGCTTTTTTCATGGTTTATTGAATGGGGACTATGAAGTAGTAACAGTCGCTTTCTTCAGGATATCCCTGGAAAATATACTTTAAGGGGCAATCGATGGAACACTTCTGTTGGCTATTTTTGTAAACCTTTGGTCAATTGAATTGTATGTAATTTAAGCCCTATATAGTGATACCCACCCCATAATGCTGAAGTTCCAATGGTCAGGCCCAAAATCCTTTGGTTGTATCAAATTGCCCCAAACGCAGTGGTTACTTCAAATGAAAAGAGTTACATGGGACTTTATGAATGATACTTTTATACATAACTCTATGTTGAAACCTAATTTACAGATTGGTTGGATAAATTATTAACGTCCAATGGTGAACCAAACTAGATCTTAGAGAGTCATGATATTCTGGTGGAGAACATTTCGGATATGCTCTACTAAGCAGTCCACTAAAACCAAATGTTGGTATGATAAAGATTGTAAAATTTCTAAGCTAATACTAGCTTTGCTAAAGGCACCTGCCATTGATCGACAGGCCATTGTATGAGCTTCTGCAATATCTAAACAGACGATAGCCAGATGTAAGCATGAATTAGACCGCCTGCCTTGGGATGAATTGGTGGCACTCATCATAGAATAATTATAGATGTTTTAGGGGGACGGTGAACAATGGGCTGCAATAGACTACTAATGTTTCTGACTCCGTATGGATTGAGCATTTTCAAATGTATATACATGGTGGGCAAGTCATGGTTGCCTCGGTGTGCTGTGTACTTCCTAACAATGTGATCCCGCTTAAATTCCCCTTGGAGAAAGTTGGATCTGCGCTAGGGAAACAGGCACTTAATTGCTGTTGTTCCCCAGCAGTATACCTGTGGACTTGTTCCAGAGTTCAGATATGCGTTGGCTTCAGTTGCTCACTATTTTCTTTGATGCATTGCAAAGCATCTATACATTCCCACTCATTTGGAAAAAAGCGGAGCTCCACCCCATATTCAAAAAGGGTAAGTGCGAGAATCCTGCGGCTCATAGACTGAAAACCCTACTGGATTCAAATGCAAGATCTACGGAGGGTTATCGTGATGAAATTAGAGCAGTGGGTACAGGATATGAATATTTTATCATGCATACAATTTGGCTTTCATAAAGGACTTGGGACGAGAAAGGCATTACATTTATATCTAATAATTGCCTATTCCTTGTATATTAAACATGAGCCAATTTATTTGCTATTCATGGATCTGCATTCTGTGTTTGAAGCAGTCAAATGATCCAAACTTTGGTTTGTCCTTCAGTCTTTTAATTGCCCAGCCGATGTATTAAACACTGTAATTTTAATGCATCAGGATACTAAAGAATGTGAGAAAATTGGTAGGAATGGGCTGTGTATGCTGTACTTACCAATTAACACTGGGGTATGTCAAGGATATGTTCTTTCTCCCCTGTTATTTTCCTTATATATTAATGGCCTCTACGAGCAGTTGCTTGAGACTGGTGTAAATGTTCCAAATCTAGGCAGCCTAAAAGTCTGTCTTGGCCTATGCGGTTGATATGGTCCTTATAGTAAGGACCCCACTTGCTTCAAAGATTGATAGATGCTTATATGTCCTTTAGGAATAACTTGCAGGTGACCATGAATAAATCTGCCATATTAGTATGCCAGACAGATAAAAAGTGAACTTGGTTGCACAACTTTAATAGTAATGGGAAAAACTTTCCTAATGTTACTGAATTTGACTATTTAGAAATGTTTCTTTACCAATTTAGGAGGGAATTTTCTGAAACGGTTAAAAATGAAGCCGGCTTCAGAAGGTATTAATTGCTTTAGTAAAACCCTTAAAGCACAACTGCTTAGGTCTTCCCTAGCAATGCATGTAAACAATTTGCTGTGCAAAATTAGTCGCAGTGATTACTTTGTGGCTCCGGAGAACATGGAGCTAATTATTTATCGATCTTTAAGAAAAGCTATATTGGTTCATTGCTCTGGCACGAGAGAACATTTAGCCCCATACAAACCAAGGTGTCAGAGACATGTAATATTCTCAACTAATAATTTACTTTGGATTAAATATAAATATGACCACGGCTTTATTACTTGATCCAGATTTGACTTTTTACCAGCGAGAGCAGTGACTGTGAATTGAATTAGTGATCAGCAGGAAAATAAAAATTGTACTGTGTCAAGTGTGAAGACTTGATGTACTTTATTCTTTTTCATACTATTCATATAGCAGGGACATTTATTTTTTTACCACTATTGAGGTATACAGGTTTTAGGCAATGATGACCCGTTTCATATCATAATTTGAGACCAAATACTGCATTAATCGATTGGGCCCTACTTTGTGTACTTTCTCGGAGCGTTAAAACGTAGAAGCACTTCTTTCCCTTCTTAACATTTTTTTAACGATGAATGATTAATTTCAATGATGGTGCATATTTGTGTCAACCTTAAAACGTTTTAGTTGGGCTTTTTATGTCTTTTTAGAATCCTGCTTTTAAAAAAAGCTTTATTTATCTTTAGGAGTCATACATAAACAAGGGAGGGAGAAAGCATCTTCATACAATGCTTTACCGCTAGCCAGCCTCCAAACAAAAATGAGCCAACCATTGGGCCCAACCTTACCCATTGCAACCACCTCCCGACTTCTGTGTTTTATGTTTGAACGTAACCGAATATAGCCCCCCTGCACCAACCCCACCTCTGCCCACTATACCAACCCTCAGACAACACAGACGCTCTCTATCATAGAAACGTTCCTTAACGTCGGGGGCTTAAAATACATATGTTCTCTGTCCTTCACTTTATCCTAAAAGGACAGCCACACTTTCAAAACTGTTTGATATCTTCCATTTGTTAAAGCCCATCTATGTTCCATAGCCACATAGAATAATTCTTTTGAAGTTGATATGGGGCTTTTTATTGCAGTTTGGCTTTTTTACATGTTTGTCTAATTTTTGTAGTTTTTTTTGTGATGTATTTCGATTCATTACATGTAAGTGTTATGGAACAATGATTCCGAAATAAACTTGCTTGATAAGAAAAGTTTAATAATAGAAAAAGCGTGGGTACCACATCCAATCGTATCCCGCAATGATGCCGTTCTACTCTTGTTATAACTTCGAAGGTGGGGGTCTGCAAGTTCACAACTAGAATTAATAATCCTGAGGTTTGTAGTTTTTAAATAATCCATTTGTGGCAGTTTGTATTTTGGAGGGCCTTTTTCTCACTTTTCTTGATCATTCCTATGGATTATACATGCATCTCTGCTAGACATAATTAGACACCTTCCACCCCCAAGGCCCTTGTACCTTTTTCAGTTGTTTGTTTCCATCTGGCTCCCACTTCACCTGCCTCTGACTTCTTTGTTCTTATGTAACAGATCAAGGTCTGGTTACCCCTGGTGGGGACATATGCCACTACATGGAGATGCCTCTTCGCCACAAGACTACTACGGCGGTGATGGGTGCAGTACAACAGCTTCTTAATAGTGCCATAGCTTACTGTTGGTTATGAAAGCATATCATATGACCGACACATGCCTTTTTAAGACCAAGGATCTAAATGATAATTATCTGTAGAGTCATACAAATACTACCATGTGAACACATTTTCCATGTTGAATAAAGAAAAACAAAAATAAAGGAGGGTTGGACAAATACATGAATTACAAAGGTGAAAAGAAAAAAGATAGTGGACAAGACATGCATTGCAAACCTATTCAACTATTTTAGCGCTTTGTTACTGTACTGTCAGAATGTACCAAAGTATTAACTGAAAAGGATACAATACTCAAAAGGATACAGGAGGTAGGGTCTTCCGGATCCCTGTTCACACGATTTGATAGTTGTGAAGTCAATAGAAGACCTTCCAAATGATACAACCCTCTGGCTGATAAAACAGGCAGAGCGATGGATCACTGAAAAGGGCGTGGGTAAGGTATAGAAAGCCAGCCTAGAACAAATTAAAGTATCATGAATAACTGCTCCAACCTGAGTATGATGAAATAGATAATGACAGGAATGTTCACACTGACCTTTAGTTTAGAGTAGAAGAATCCAGAAGTCTCTTGAGGAAATTGAAGGTAGAACCAAACGACAAGGAAGGGAAAATTAGTAAGGGAGACTTATCCCGAACGGAACGAGGCTCACGCTAGATACGGGTTGAATTCACCACAGGATAGCGTCCAAAAGTTCAGTTCAATGTCACCTTCCAATAATCCTTGAAAAGCTTCCTTCCCACGTAAAGTAATGTCTATATATAGGGATCAATCCTTCTGTTAATCTCACAGATGCAGGAGTTGGAAATAGCGCTCTTTTTTAAGGAAAAACAACGTACACCCGGTTATAAACAGCCGCGAAGAAAATAACGTGCGCGTATGGTTTTACACGCGGGCAGGATTCATGCAGTCTGGGCCAGCCGCGTTTGAAGACAACGTGCGCGTGTGGATTTTACACGCGGGCAGGATTTACGCAGTCTTGGCCAGCCGCACTTGAAGACAGAGTGCGCGTGTGGATTTTACACGCGGGCAGGATTCACGCAGTCTGGGCCAGCCGCGTTTGAAGACAACGTGCGCGTGTGGATTTTACACGCGGGCAGGATTTACGCAGTCTGGGCCAGCCGCGTTTGAAGACAACATGCGCGTGTGGATTTTACACGCGGGCAGGATTTACGCAGTCTTGGCCAGCCGCACTTGAAGACAGAGTGCGCGTGTGGAATTACACGCGGGCGGTGTTCCCGCAGTCCGGAACAGCCGCGGTTAAAGACAACGTGCGCGTGTGGGATTACACGCGGGCAGGATTCACGCAGTCTGGGCCAGCCACGCTTGAAAACAGAGAACGCGTGTGAATTATCACGCGAAGGAATAGCTCCAGGAATCAGCGTGTGGCGGAACACACGCTATAGAAGGCCCAAAAGTAGCTGTAGAAATTTGCCAGGATGCAGATCAGAGGTTCAGCTACACAACGCCAATAGATTCGATCAGAAGCAGCGAGTGAAGTTTCTACGCTGCTTAAATACGTAATACCGTAGTACACGTGACGAAGCAAAGTCACGTGAAGTTAGCGACGTGAAAAGTGCAAACGTCGTTTTCCCGGTAACGTATCGAATAACCTCCATTTGGAATAGAACGGTCTAGCTGTTCTACGAGCGTAGCGTCCAGCATGCATGACAGTGCCATCCCCCAAAGGGGCAACCTCTCCCCTTCTTGTGTGAAAGCGCTTCAACAAAGCAGGAGCATGAATATTAGAAAGAGGTTCCCAGGACCTATCTTCAGGACCATAGCCCTTCCAATCCACCAGATAATATGGCCTACCAGAACGTAGTTTCATATCCAGTATGTCTTGTACCTCGTATTCATCTGAACCCCGCACAGAAATAGCAACAGGCCGTACAGGCAGTCTAGTAGCTTCAGAAAATGGCTTAATGAGTGACACGTGGAATGCAGGATGCACTCGCCATCGTTGTGGCAAAGCCAGACGTACAGCAGCAGGATTAAGTACTTGGAGCACTACATACGGACCAATGTATTTAGGCAACAATTTCTTTTTGCCTGGAATTCTTAAGTTCTTAGTGGACAGCCAGACTTTCATACCAGCCTTATAGACAGGTGCGGGTACTCTATGAGCATCGGCATAGAACTTGTCACGTTGTTTAGCCTGCTCCAATTGCTGCTTCACTTTCCTCTGTAGTCTCTTCAGATCACGAAAAGTACGGCCTGCGGCAGGCGTGTCCAAGGATATACCGGTATCCAGAGGTATTGATCGGGGGTGTTGTCCATAGAGAGCATAGAACGGTGAAGTGCCTATGGCACTATGATAAGAGTTGTTCTGCCGCCGGCAGTACCGTGAGCCAATCCGATTGGTATTGCAAACACAGACACCGCAGATATTGTTCCATAGTGCAATTGACCCTTTCAGTCTGTCCGTCAGTTTGAGGGTGATAAGCACTGGACATTCTATCATCAATCAGTAATGCAGATGTTAAAGCTCGCCAAAAGCGTGATGCAAACTGTGAGCCCCTGTCTGTAATGATTACTGATGGTAGACCAAAGAAACGAAATATATGTTGGATGAATAGTTCAGCCAGAACAGCAGCTGTCGGTAAACCAATACAGGGGATAAAAAGAGCCAATTTAGTGAAATAATCCACTACGACCCATATGCTATCATATCCCTGATTCGGGGGAAGTTCTACCACAAAGTCCATAGATATCATGTCCCATGGTTTGTTAGGGACAGGCAGGGACTGGAGTAAGCCCACTGGTTTACCAGGAGTATTTTTACATTGGATGCATACAGAACAAGAAGATACATAGTCTATAACATCTTTTGCCATGGGTGGCCACCAGCACCACCTTTTGAGCAGCTCCAGTGTTTTCTTCCGTCCAGGATGGGCTGCAATCAAGGAATCATGATTCCATTTGAGGGCTTTATTCCGCATTGAAGGTGTTGGTAGATATAGTACTCGTTGTGTGAATGGTAAACCGTTATGTACGTCCAGATTCATATCCTGGACAATTTGTGGATGATTTTTTACCCACTCTTGTACTTCGGTTTTTAAGGATGGTTGAACAGAACAACTACATATTACATGTTCTGCCAACAGCTGAATCTGTACTTGTTTTTCTTCCTGCGCCTCTTCACTCATACGGGACAAAGCGTCCGACTTAGCATGTTCTCGGGCAGGACGATAGGTGACCTGGAAATCGTATTGGGCAAAAAAGACATGCCATCTGGCCTGACGGGCCGTAAGGCATTTCATGGATTTGAATGCTTGAAGATTTCTATGGTCAGAGTACACCAACACCTGATATTTGGCCCCAAGAAGATGATGACGCCATTCTCGGAAAGCATCCTTGATAGCCAGTAGTTCCCGCTCAGTGACGGTGTAGTTTCGTTCATATGAGGTAAGTTTGCGAGAGAAGAAAGCCACTGGGTGTTCCTCCTTGGTTTCTGTGCAAACTTGTGAGAGTACTGCACCAATAGCGACACTGGACGCATCCGCTTCAACGATAAACTGGCGATCTGGATCCGGATGTTGAAGCACGGGTGCAGTGGTAAATGCTTCCTTCAGCTTTTCGAATGCTGCTTGGGCATGTTGGTTCCAACAGAAAGGAACTTTAGAACTAGTTAAAGCCGTCAAAGGAGCTACTGTTTTAGAGAAGGAATGAATAAATCTGCGATAGAAATTCGCAAAGCCTAAGAAAGACTGTAGTGACTTGACATTATGCGGAATCGGCCAATTCAAGACGGCCTTCACCTTGGAACGACTCATTCGAGCACCTAGATTGGTAATGTCGTAACCAAGGAATTCCACTTCTTGTGAATGAAAGACGCATTTTTCAGCTTTCACATAAAGATGGTTCTCCCTGAGTCTTTGTAGGACTGTAGAAACATGTTTGACGTGTTCCGATAAAGATGATGAGTAGATCAGAATGTCATCCAGATAGATCACCACAAATTGGTCCATTATGTCTCTGAATATATCATTCATGAAGAATTGAAACATGGCGGGAGCATTGCACAGACCAAAAGGCATCACCAAATACTCGTAAAGACCATACCGTGTCTTAAAAGCGGTCTTCCATTCGTCGCCTTCACGAATGCGAACCAAATTGTATGCTCCTCGCAAGTCCAATTTGGTAAAATAACTGGAAGTGCCTAATTGATCCAATAGAATGTTTATCAGTGGTAAGGGATATTGGTTTTTGATGGTGATATCATTAAGTGCCCTGTAATCGATGCAAGGCCTGAGATCTCCCTCTTTCTTAGGAACAAAGAATAGAGGAGATGCAGCAGGTGATTGTGATGGCCGTATAAAGCCCATTGCTAGCGCTTTATCAATGTATTCTTTTAACACAACATCTTCTTTAGGTGTTAGTGAATAAACACGGCCTGTAGGAATTTTGGCACCAGGAATCAGTTCGATAGGACCGTCGTACTGTCGATGGGGAGGTAATTGTTCTGCCTGGCCTTTATCAAAGACATGTGTGGATTTTACACGCGGGCAGGATTTACGTAGTCTTGGCCAGCCGCACTTGAAGACAGAGTGCGCGTGTGGATTTTACACGCGGACAGGATTCACGCAGTCTGGGCCAGCCGCGTTTGAAGACAACGTGCGCGTGTGGATTTTACACGCGGGCAGGATTTACGCAGTCTGGGCCAGCCGCGTTAGAAGACAACGTGCGCGTGTGGATTTTACACGCGGGCAGGATTTACGCAGTCTTGGCCAGCCGCACTTGAAAACAGAGAACGCGTGTGAATTATCACGCGAAGGAATAGCTCCAGGAATCAGCGTGTGGCGGAACACACGCTATAGGAGGCCCAAAAGTAGCTGTAGAAATTTGCCAGGATGCAGATCAGAGGTTCAGCTACACAACGCCAATAGATTCGATCAGAAGCAACGAGTGAAGTTTCTACGCTGCTTAAATACGTAATGCCGTAGTACACGTGACGAAGCAAAGTCACGTGAAGTTAGCGACGTGAAAAGTGCAAACGTCGTTTTCCCGGTAACGTATCGAATAACCTCCATTTGGAATAGAACGGTCTAGCTGTTCTACGAGCGTAGCGTCCAGCATGCATGACATGTACACAGTCCAGAATTCAAGAAACAAAAGTGTAAAAACGAATATAGTACTATCAATATAGTACCATGAATAACTTATTCGCTATCGCCCAATCTCTATCACCCCCTTCCTGGGCAAGCTCCTGTAGAAACTGGCCATCTCCCAGCTTAATCTCCATGCTTAATCTGTTGGTAGTCTTCATGACCATCAGTCTGGCTTCAGAGCTGCCAGAAGCACGGAAACTGCTCTCCTGAACATCCATGAGGATCTGCTCTCTAACCTTGACTCTAACACCCCTTGTGTTCTCATTCTGCTCGAACTCTCTTCTGCCTTTGACACTGTCAACCACACCATCCTGATTAACCGTCTCCGTGATAACCTGGGTATCACTGGTCAGGCTCTGGCGTGGCTGACCTCCTTCCTCTCCAATCGACCCTCCCAGGTCCAACTGGGTTCCTTCCTCTCTGACATCTTTTTCTCTACCTGTGGTGTCCCCCAGGGATCTAACCTCTCCCCCTGGCTGTTCAACCAGTATCTGGCACTTCTTACTCACCGCATCGCCGCTCTCTGTCCCAACTTTCAGCGCTACGCGGATGATACCCAGCTCATTTTCAGGCTACCCTCAGCCTCCCCCCCCCTCATCTCTGACTGTCTCTCTGCTATCCAGGAATGGTGTGCTGCCAGTGACCTCTTCCTTAATGCCAGTAAGACTGAGATTATACTTATTGGCACACCCACTCCCTCCTTCCCTTCAGCTCTCTGGCCGGCCTCCCTTGGCCCTCTTCCTGCGCCTACCTGCAAAGCAAAAAACCTTGGAGTCATCTTCGACTCCACACTCTTTTTCTCTCCTCACATCTCTGACGTCTCTAAGAAGTCACACTACCAGCTACACCTCCTCAGAGGTATCCTTCCCTTCCTCTCCTTCGCCCAGAAGCTCACTGTCTCCAGAGCCCTGGTTCTCTCGAGGCTGGACTACTGTAACAGTCTCTATCTAAATCTTCCTGCCTCTACTCTCTGCCCTTTGCAACTTATCCAGAACAGGACTGCTAGACTTGTCCTTGGCCTCAAGCCCAAGGACCGTATCTCTCCAGGACTGAAATCACTACACTGGCTCCCAGTGGCTGCGAGGATTAAGTTCAAAACCCTCTGCATTGTCCACAAGGCCTTCTGGGGCCTTGGGCCAAAATACCTTCAACTCTCTCTTCCGAAATATCTTACCTCTCAAGCTCTTCGCTCATCCACCTCCAACTACCTCAGGGTCAGCCGCTTCTCCAAGCAACAAGCTGGGGGTAGATCTCTCTCCGCAGCAGGGGCCTCCCTCTGGAACAGCCTTCCTGCCTCCCTGAAACTTGAGGAGAACCATCTCCGGTTCAGTAAGCACCTCAAAACCTTCCTCTTTGCCTCTGCTTTCTCTCCCTCTCTCCCCTGCTAAAAACACTGAACCTGGACTGAATCTGCTACCGGGCCACTCTCCGATCTCTGTCCCTGGCCCTGCCACTCTTCCCTCAACTGCCTGTCTGCACTATGGGACTGTCTCTGTATCCTACAGCCCCTTCTCCCGGCACTTACCTTGCACTTGCCACCAGCTGGCCCTATTATTTATCTTGTATTCTACTAACCATGTACAGCACTTTCCCCCTCTCCCTTCCCCTTGCACTTTTTCCCAGTCCCCTCTACCCTTGCACTTGCGCGATCTGAATGACACCTGGCCTAGTAGGATCGTTGTCTGTCTCCCCTTGTCCCCCCCCTGCCTCGTCGCGCCTTGAAACACTTGTGTATAGGCGCGTTACAAATGCCATATCATATCATATCATTATTTATGGGTGTTTATAGATTTTCACATGTTTTTCACGATATGAAGAAAATCATATTTCTAATGGATTGTGTCCTCCCTCGGATGGAAAAACGCCTAATCTAAACCTAAATATAAGACAGGAGCAAGCTACGACCATCAAATAATAATAAGGCAGTCCTAGTGGCGTTTTGTCAAATGAAAGGGCCTTTAGGACATGCCCACAAGAGGTGGAACAAAGTCGCTGGGTCTAGGCATCCTCTCCAGCAGCTTGGGGAGATTATTGGGTTGCATTTATTGAGGATCTCCGGCGTTAGGTACCACCTGTAGCAGACTTTAATAGCGCCTTCTTTATTGGTGACGCACTTTGAACTTCTGTGAGTTCCGGCCCAGATACGGCCCCATTTCTTGGGCTCGATGGATCTGCCGATGCCCTTTTCCCAATTCAGCATGTAAGGCTCTTTTCTACTGGGGTCTGCTCGGTCTAGCAGCCTGTACAGGGTGGATATTTTACATCACACAAGATGGGTATCCCCTAAACCATGGAACTGGGGAGCAACAATAAGACAAAAAAACCCCCGAAGGGGAGGAGTTCACATGGAGGAGTACTATATTAATTTAAGTACCCAATTATAGGAATAGAGGTGGAAAAGAATAGTGGCCCAATCATAACAGATTCATATTTTCATATTTTAATAATCATCGCAAAACATTTATAAAATTACATAATATATAAACAACATAACAACAATAAAATAGATGAATTAATGTTAGTATAAAATACTTGTCCAATCTAATACATTAAACCATTCAATCGCAATTTAATTACCACAATTCATGACCCAGTATTAATCAAGGTAAAGCATCACTGTCTCATATTTTTAAATTTCATTCGAATAATAAGGATGCTGTAGAAAAGAAAATTACTGCCAATGGAATAAAGTGCTAGGTGCAAAAGAGTAATGAGTGCCTAATCAAAATAAAGCATCACTGTTTCATATTTTTAAATTTCATTTGAATAATAAAGATGCTGTTGAAAAGGAAATTGCTGCCAATGGAATAAAGTGCTAAGTACAAAAAAGTGCTAAGTGCCTACTGTACATACATGATCTTCAAATGTCGTTACAGTTTCGGCGAAGTCAACCTATCAGGCTCAATTAAGTGAGCCAGTAGTCGCCTTCTTCAGGGCGCACTATATACTGTCAATATTGATGCTAAACTTTTTTTTTTTTAAAACTTCTTTTTATTATTAGGCAGCATGGCAGCATAACAATAGGCGAACAGCGCCCAGCAAATATAGATTAACGTTACAGTTCATGATATGGTCACATAGGGATTTCATACAAAATGATACAGGCACAGAGATTCAATCCACATATGAGGGGAAGTAGTTAAACCAAGCGACACGGGAGGAGCTCCCAGACCAGTGAGAGAGGAGGGGGGGGGTGGTGGGGGGTCCATCGGGGATATGCCAGACTAATGAGAGGGAGCAGGCGGGGAAGCCACCGGAGAGGTGACGAGGTCGGACATGTAGGAGCGGAACCTGAGCCAAATGTCCCTAGGTCTGGAGTGAGTGGGTTGCGTGTGTGCCCAAGTTTCCTCGATGTCAGAGGCCCAAGTGACCGCCCTCAGCCATTGGGCATGCGTGGGGGGAGAGGGGCGAAGCCAGCAGAGCAAGATGGACCGAACCGCTAAGAGCATGCAGAGGCCGGCCAGCTTCCTGGAATTTCGGGGGAGGCCCGGGAGATCGTGAAAAAGGCACAATGCAGGGGAAGGATCGATGGGGTGATCGAGTACAGCGGAAACCGTTGAACAAACCATACTCCAAAACTGTGAGAGGCGGGGGCAGGACCAGATCATGTGGATGTAGTCCGCGTCCACGTGCCCGCAGCGGGGGCAGCAAGATGAACGCTCGCTGGACATGCGATGCAGTCTGGTCGGGGTGTAGTGGAACCTGTGCAACACTTTGAACTGAATAAGTTTAAATCGGGAGTTAAAGGACACCCGGTGGGTACGGTCGCATAAGTGTGCCCAGCGATCGTCCGATATCTCTACCCCCAAGTCTTCCTCCCAGGACCCCCTAAGTTTAGCAAAACCTGGGAAGGATCTGGACTGTAGCATGGAGTACAACCTGGAGATTTTGCCTTTCATGGGTGAAGGGGAAGTGAGCTCCTCAATGGCCGGGTCGTCCGGTGGTAACGCAGGGAATGTTAGGTAGCTGCGTTTAAGGGTCCTTCGGAGAGACGCGTATTGAAGCCAGACGCTCCGGTCACTTCTCAAGGGTAAGGGGAGATCAGCCCACTCGATGAATGTGCCCTGGTCAAACACATCCCGCAACAGCTCGTAGCCTGCCTCGGCCCAGCGTCGAACGGCAGATGGTGCAACCTGAGGAACCCCCGGGAGGAAGTTCCAGAGAGGGAGGTTGCCGTGGAAAGCCTGGGTTACTCCGAGCAGTTTCCATGTTTTGGCCAAAGCCAGGGATGTGCAGGCGACCGGACTCTGTGAGTCCAGTACCTGAGGAGCGGGTTGGATAAGTAAGGAGCGGATTTCGCGGTCACAGACCGCCAACCTCTCCAGCCGGAGATGAGGGGGGGGGTCAGTTGTGTCGAACCAATAAGATACATATTGAATTTGAGATACCAACCAATACCTGAGAAAATCCGGAGCCCCGAAGCCCCCCCTAGCCATAGAGGTGGACAAGGTCTCGTATTTAAGTCGAACCGCCCCCGAGTGCCAGAGGAAGGAGGTAATTGTGCGAGTCAAGTCTCGGAAAAAGTCTGCGCCTGGCCACAAGGGTACGTTGGCAAACCTGTAGAGCAACTGAGGCAGCACCACCATTTTCAGTAGACCCATTCTGCCCGCAAGAGAGATCGGGAGCTTGTCCCAGGCTGCAACCTTAACGGTCAAATGTGAAAGGTACTTCCGAAAGTTCTTTTCGAGGGTCAGCATCTGTTGACGCGTCACCTCTACTCCCAGGTAGGTGAATGCCGATTGAGCCCAAGTGAATCCCAGAGTGTCCGGAGGGGGAAGAGTGCACTCCGTGAGTGGAAAGAGGGTGGATTTCGAGCAGTTCACCTTGAGGCCCGAGACCCGACCAAAGTAGATGATGTCTTCAAGGACCGGAGATAAGTTAAGAGATGGGGAGCGGATGAACAGCAGCGCGTCATCTGCGTATAGGGAAACTATGTCTGCCTTCCCGGCAGAGCGAAGGCCTCTGTGAGCATGGCGGTGACGAAGCATGTCCGCAAACGGCTCCATGGCGACCGCAAAAACCAAGGGGGAGAATGGACACCCCTGCCTTGTTCCCCTGGCGATCCCAAAGAGAGGAGAACAGTGGTCGCCCGTGCGGACCCTAGCCACAGGAGACGAATAAAGTAGCCTGACCCAAGAGAGAAAGGAGGGACCAAATTTACAGTTTTCGAGAACCCGCCAAAGGAATTGCCACGACACCGAATCGAAGGCCTTTTGCATGTCCAACGTGGCCGCCACAGCCGAAGTCTCCGGACTAATTCTGTCAATTATGTTGAATATGCGCCTTAGATTCAAGGAAGTAGACCGCCCCGGGACAAAGCCCGCTTGATCGGGGTGAATGATGGATGGAAGGATGGGAGCCAACCTTAGGGCCAGGGCTTTTGCGTATATTTTGGCGTCGCAATTTATGAGGGAGAGTGGGCGGTACGAACCGCAACGTGAAGGGGGTTTACCAGCCTTTAACAATACAGTGATCGTGGCCTCACGCAGTGAGGGGGGGAACCTGCCTGTCTCCACCGACTCCTCCCATACTGCCAACAAGTGGGGAAGGAGAAGTGCCTTATAGGACTTATAAAATTCGACTGGGATACCGTCCGACCCGGGAGCCTTCCCGGAGGATAAGGCATCGATAGCGTCGGAGAGCTCCTCCTGCGTAAACGGAGAGTCGAGAGAGTCCGCGGCCTCAGGGGATAATGTTGCCAATGGAAGGGAATCGAGAAAAGAGTCAATCTCCTCCACTGACACCTCGTCTGAGTTGGAGTATAGGGACCCGTAAAAGTTATAAAATTCCGTGTTGACGTCCCGGGAGGAGGCAGCCAAGGAACCATCCGGTCTCTCAATCCCGGGAATGTGTGGGGAACCTGTCTCGTACCGGATCAACCTTGCGAGGAAGCGACCAGGGCGTTCGCCCTCACCGTATTTCCGTGCGATGCCTGGATTATCCAGAAACTTCTGTTCACGGTCGGCTAGGGAACGAAATGTGTCCAGCTCCTCCCCGATGGCAGCCAGGCCACCCGTGGTAGAATCGAGCGGACACGCAGCCTCCAGTGACGACAACCTAGCTTCACTCAAGGCTATATCTCTTCGAATTGATTTGAGAACCCCGTTCTCTTTGGAGAGTGCAATCCCCCTGACGTAGGCCTTAAAAGATTCCCACAGTGTGGCAAGCGATGATACCGAGCCCGTGTTCAGCTCAAAGAACTCCACGATTGAGTCCTCGAGCTCGGAGTGGAACTCTGGATCGAGCAGGGCTAGGGGTTTCAATCTCCAGCAACGGGACCGGCCAGGATCGGGGGCCCAGCTCACGGTGATGGTCACTGGAGAGTGGTCGGACAAGGTTCTGGGTAAAATCATTAGTTGTTTCACGTCCTTGACCAAGATATTGGAGATCACCCAGCGGTCAATGCGGGAGTATGAATCGTGGACTGAGGAATAGAATGAGTAGATGCGGGAATCGGGGTAGAAGAATCTCCATGCATCCACCATGGCTAACCGGGGCAGGGATGATAGTGCAGCATAAGCTGCCCTGGAAAGATGACGGGGCTTGGACCCAGATCTATCAAGGGCTACATCGAAGATAGTATTGAAGTCCCCCCCCCAGAGAATTGGTACAAGGGGGAAGCCATCTAGGAGAGACGTGACCTGTCTGTAGAACTCCGGGTCATCGAGATTGGGGCCATAAATATTCAACAAGACCACCTCCCTCCCTTGGATCGCAGCGTGTAACAGAACGTACCTACCCAGGGGGTCAACGTGGGAGGAGAAGAGAGTGAACCGGAGGCTCTTATGGATGAGAGTCATGACCCCACGACTTTGAGTCGAGTAGTCTGTGAAGAATCTGTGAGAGCCCCAGGTCCTGGCAAATCGGGCGCATTGGGCCGATCTGGCGTGTGTCTCCTGCAAAAAGAGGATCTTGGACCCATGGCGCTCGGCCTGCAGCTGGAGTTGTCTCATCTTTCTATAATTCCCCAACCCCCGTACATTCCAACTCATAAAGGTTAAGTCCCCATCAGCCATAGATGTGGTAGTGGTATAGTCGAAAAAGGTGACCAGAACCAGTGGGTGTGTGGTGCGTCACGGTCCGCCTTCGCTGCCAGTGCCAATTTTCTAACAATAACACCCCTAACATGTCCCACCCCCACCCACATCCCCCTCCCAAACAGAGGAATGATAATCCCAAACCCCTTCAGCCAAACCCAAACTAGTGGCATCATCGCCTGGGGGCCTGTAGGCCTTGCTGACCGCAGCGCTCCGGGCTGCAGCGGAACCAGTCTAGCTCGAGGTGCAACTGCAATAACTTATACAACTGAGGAAAGGCTTTTTGCATTTAGCAGTATAGCACATAGTTGAGATAAGAGGAGAATCTTGAACAAGTCGAATCCGGGAAAGAGGATCGATGCGGCAACAGAACAGGGGGAAGGCCGGCCCCGGTCGCCCCCCAAACGGCCCAGCGGGGGAAGCCGCAAGTCTGTAGATAGAAGGGGAAAGTCAACCTGGGAAGTGTTCAGCCGAAAACTTGGAAGCCTCCTCCGGGATCGTGAGTATAGCTGAGAGAAAGTATCTTGCACTCCGCAGTGTGGCACATCGTTGAGATGAAAGGAGAGTTTGAACAAGCTGAATCCGAGAAAGAGGATCAATGCGGTGCCAATGACGGAGAAGGGCCGGGCACGGCCGCCCCCCGAAGGGCTCGAGGTGGAAGCTGCTGAGTCGTGTGCAAGTGAAGGGAGAAAGTTAGCCCGGGAAGTGTTCGTCAATGAACTTGGAGGCTTCCTCCGGGATCGTGAAGAAGAACACCTGATTAGCATGTTCTATGCGCAGTTTGGCAGGGTAGAGCATGGCGTATTTAATGGAGTGATCTCGCAATCTCCGCTTCACATCCTGGAAGGTCTTGCGCTCACGCTGGACGGCAGCCGAGAAATCGGGATAAAGATGAATCCTCGCGCCCCCCAATGAGAGCTCGCCCTTTTCCCTTGCAGCTCTGAGTAGGGTATCGCGATCCCGGTAGTTCAGGACCCGGGCGATGATGGGGCGAGGCGGGGCCCCGGGCCTGGGCTTTGCAGTAAGGGCACGGTGTGCCCGCTCAATAGCGAAGTGAGGGGAGAGCCTGGGCGAATCCAGGAGAGACATTAATGTGTGTTCAACGAAGTC
Organism: Ambystoma mexicanum; assembly: GCF_040938575.1. Taxonomy (NCBI): domain Eukaryota; kingdom Metazoa; phylum Chordata; class Amphibia; order Caudata; family Ambystomatidae; genus Ambystoma; species Ambystoma mexicanum. Next base: position 1,264,906,793 of record NC_090935.1, on the reverse strand, counting down.
CTCCATTGGCTCGTGCACCTCGTTCTCAGGGACCCCGATGATGCGAAGGTTATTGCGTCGTGAGCGGGACTCCAAGTCCTCGTTCTTCTTCTCCACCACGAGGACACGGTTCGAGAGGGCAACAACCTCGGAGCGTAGCGCCCCCAATGCATCCTCGGCGGAGCCAACCCGCGTCTCGATCTCCAACACGCGGCCATCGGTCCTCTCGATGTGGGCTTTGATTGAGGATATTGTGCCGTTCATATCGTCCAGTTTCGAATGTAGGGCAGAAAAACCCTCCCTGATAAAGTCCATCATGCCCTGGGCCTCAGGCGCCGCCGCTGGTGACGACTCCACCGGGGCCTGTTCAGTGGGGTCCTCCGGGGATCTCGCAGCTGCCCTCGCAAACATGTTAATGGAGCTCTGCTTCCTCGCGCCCCCCCTGGTCATTTTGCCAGTGACGCTGGACGAGTGGGGTGAAGGGGAGTCGTCAGTAGCCCGGAGAAGGCAGCAGGGGGGAACCCAGGTCGTGAAAGACAACAATCAAAGCAGGGAGCGTGACAAGTGAGGGAAGCCGGGGGTATCGTGGCCACGAGGCTATGCCGGAGAGGTGTAGGCCGCGGGCACCCGCCCGATCCGGAAGGTGTGGGAGATGCTCGGAGCTGAAAAGGTAGGGACCCGCGGTATTAACGGATCCCTTCTGCGGAATGTCGCTCCGGATGGAGTGGCAACAGCCTCCAGAGAACCGAGATGGGGGGAGGCCAGCCCCCAGTGCACTGTAGGGCCAAGCAGAGCAAGGGATTCAGGCCAGGGCGGTCACAGTATAGGGCTGGTGAAAATCGAGCAGCCCCCCAAGGGGGGGGGGAGAGCAAAAGCTGCGGGTCAATGCAGGAGAGCCAGGGGGGGGCAGGACTCACCAGGTAGAGCCGTACATCGCCGGCCGCGGGCCACGGAGGGGCGATTTCAAGAGCCGGGGCAGGGCGGCAGCAGGTCCGGCAGAACGGCAGAGCCCCCCCGGGCACAGGGCTCACAGGCGGCGGAGGACGAGTAGAAGATCACCCAGCCGAGTAGTCAAGGTCCGCAGGAGCACCAGGGCGGTCGGCGCGGCAAGTGTCCGGACACCGGGGGGGAGGGGGGGGGTGCTCCGGCAACCCCACCGCAGGCCAAGGAATAATATGCCGCCGAGGGGGAGAGAGATCACCAAGCCGGGCCGGGCGCACCCCAGCCCGTCCAGCACCAGGGGAAATGAGAGCCCGGTCCCCCAAGCCGACCGCGGCAGGGGGGGAGAGATCAGCACGGCTCCAGGCAGGTCCGCCGGCTGCCGACCACAGGAATGCCCACACAGGAGAGGGGCGGCCCAGCAGGGCCCGAGGTCCGCAGGAGCACCAAGGCGGACAGCGCGGGATCCGGACACCGGGGGGGGGGGGGATGCTCCAGCAACCCCACCGCAGGCCAAGGAGGTCCACCAGGAAGGGCAATGTGAAATGGTATGCAGCCGAGGGGGAGAGCGCCGCAGGCTCGACGTCCCTCCAGGGACCAGGGGGCAGCCCGCCCCAGGCCTCTCCGTCCAAATCGGAGCCGCCGCGCAGCCGGCAGATCACATCACAGGGGCTCCACCGGCCCCGCCGCCAAAAGGATCGCCGACAGGATCGTGGCGCGCCGGCCCCCGCGGACGCCCGGCAGGCGTGGAAAGCAGCGCCGCAGGGCCTCGGGCGGGAACGACACCCACCACCCGGGCCTAGTTTCAGGCGCGCAGGAGCTCCGTAGGCGGGGGGATGGGCGCCACAAAGTCGGGGAATATCCCTCCCGGCTCCGAATCGATGCAGGATTGGCACCGCAGGATCAGCGGGGCCGCAGCGAAAGAATCGTGCACTCCGTGCACGGTGGCAAACAAGGAAAGTGCCAAAAAGCAGGATTATGAAGTCCGCTCGCCTCGGAGCTCACGCATCAAGCGGCCATCTTGCTCGGCGCACAACCGATGCTAAACTTTTAACAATAACACAGTAGTTCTCACAGGTGAAGCTTTAGACAATTCAAAAGACTTGATTGTAGATCTTGAAGTCTGTTAGAAGCCTTAACCCTAAGTTAGTCCACATATGGTGCCGAAAATTATATAATTGTTTCGAATCCGCCACCCAAGCAGGACTGGAGATGAAATTGAATTTACATCTTAAAGTATTGAATGTTTCTGAATCTGGTCATGTCGCCAATGGACTAAATTGTAGATAGAACTGAAGACATTCCAAACATAAGGGTCTTAGACGACGTTAGGACGTGCCAAGAGAAATGTCCAAAAGGTGCAAACCTTGGGTTAAAAACCCTCGCACAGCCTCCCGGATCGTCTCCGCAACAGCCGAAGTAAAGGCACGCCATCGCGTTGCGGAGACGATCCGGGAGGTTGTGCGAGGGTTTTTAACCCAAGGTTTGCACCTTTTGGACTTTTCTCTTGGCACGACCTAACGTCGTCTAAGACCCTTATGTTTGGAATGTCTTCAGTTCTATCTACAATTTAGTCCATTGGCGACATGACCAGATTCCGAAACATTCAATACTTTAAGATGTAAATTCAATTTCATCTCCAGTCCTGCTTGGGTGGCGGATTCGAAACAATTATATAATTTTCGGCACCATATGTGGACTAACTTAGGGTTAAGGCTTCTAACAGACTTCAAGATCTACAATCAAGTCTTTTGAATTGTCTAAAGCTTCACCTGTGAGAACTTCTGTGTTATTGTTAAAAGTTTAGCATCAATATTGACAGTATATAGTGCGCCCTGAAGAAGGCGACTACTGCTCACTTAATTGAGCCTGATAGGTTGACTTCGCCGAAACTGTAACGACATTTGAAGATCATGTATGTACAGTAGGCACTTAGCACTTTTTTGTACTTAGCACTTTATTCCATTGGCAGCAATTTCCTTTTCAACAGCATCTTTATTATTCAAATGAAATTTAAAAATATGAGACAGTGATGCTTTATTTTGATTAGGCACTCATTACTCTTTTGCACCTAGCACTTTATTCCATTGGCAGTAATTTTCTTTTCTACAGCATCCTTATTATTCGAATGAAATTTAAAAATATGAGACAGTGATGCTTTACCTTGATTAATACTGGGTCATGAATTGTGGTAATTAAATTGCGATTGAATGGTTTAATGTATTAGATTGGACAAGTATTTTATACTAACATTAATTCATCTATTTTATTGTTGTTATGTTGTTTATATATTATGTAATTTTATAAATGTTTTGCGATGATTATTAAAATATGAAAATATGAATCTGTTATGATTGGGCCACTATTCTTTTCCACCTCTATTCCTATAATTGGGTACTTTAAATTAATATAGTACTCCTCCATGTGAACTCCTCCCCTTCGGGGTTTTTTTTGTCTCAGGGTGGATATTTTGCCTGCGGGGGGGGGGGGTGGTTTGCTGTAAGCTTTCGTTATATGGCTGTTAGGTCTCTACTTCCGTTTTTCCTTATCACATCCTGGGACAGCCAGTGTCTTGAGTTGCGTGTACCGGAATCTCTCAGTTTCTGGGATTCGGATTTTGGTCTTGCAGGCTTCGAAAGTTAGTGGGGCGCCATTTACGAGGAAGTCCGCTATGTTCTTCAGCCCGCCTTCCTTCCACTTATCAAACTGAAGTCTGGGTTGTCCCAGATTAGGGAGAGGGGGACCACAACGCTTCTACAGTTCCATAGGCGGGCTGCCCTTTTCCAGCACTTGACTGTGTTGTCTGTTGCTGTTAGGGGGCCTGAATTGGGAGGGAACCGTGGTCTTTCCATGTGCGGAAGTGATTCCAGCGGGTTCCTTTACCAGCCTTCTTCCAGTTTTATCCAGCGGGGTTGGTTGGCATTTAACTTCCATGTGAAGGCCTGCGAGAGTTGCGCCGCGAGGCAGTACCTGTCCACGTCCGGGACACCTAGGCTGCCCCCCGCGCAGCCCCGAAGCATAACTAGCTTGGCAATATGCTGCCTCTTTCCTTCCCAGTCATACTTCAAGACATTTGCTTGTAGTTCCTGGATGGCTTTCTTTGGGATGGGAACAGGGCGGCCCAAGCAGTAGTAGATCAGTCTGGGAACTAGGTTAATCTTAAGCGCGGTGACTCTTCCAAGGCATGATACTTCTTGCTTCTTCCAGCGTGCTAGGTCGTTATGTAGTTCTTTAAACAGTGGGGGGGGGTTTGCTTTGTATGTTCTCTCGGTTATGCTTGGTATGTGGACTCCCAGGTAGCTAATTTGTGACTTTGCACATGCAATTGGATAGGTGCTTGCCAGGGATTCCTTGAGCTTTCTCGGCATGTTGATCCCCAGTGCTGAGGATTTTGCAAAGTTTACCCTGAATCCAGAAACCTCCCCGAATGCTTCCAATTCTTGCCACAGCGCCTTCATGGAGGCTTCGGTTCGAGTAACCGTCAACAGTCCCTGGATGATAGCTCATTGCCTTGGAAGCAAGACGACACAAAGCAACACAGGTTCGATCCCTGGGTCTGCGCTTAGAAACCTCTGGGTATTTAAGCACGTTATAAATATGCAACTAAGACAACAAAAAAAACAAAAAATCTGTAACAGCGCCTCGATGCCCGCGGGCTCTGTGAGAGCTTTAAAAAATGCAAATAAATAAAACAGGACATCATCCGCATATAGGCCTACTTTGTAGGATTCTTCTTTATGTTCCATTCTGTGTGTGGACGGGTTTTGGCGGATCCTGCTGGCAAAGGGTTCCATAGACAGCGCGAAGATGAGCGGTGATAGGGGACACCCCTGTCGGGTGTCCCTGGTTATGGCGATTTTGGCTGATCTTGCGCCGTTCAGTCTGAGCGCTGTGGAGGGGCTTTGATAATTGGGTAGAGCCCATTTAATGAAATTCGGACCGAATCCGTAGTGATATAGGGTCTCCCTGATATAGCCCTGTCCAGCATGTCAAATGCTTTGTGTGCATCGAGTGACATGACTGCCAGTTCCAACCCAGCCCTGTTAGCTGACTGTATTATGTTTATAGTGCGCGTGGTGTTATCCTGTGTGTTACGGCCCGGGATGAACCCCGTTTGTTCAGGGTGTATTATGTCTGGGAGAGAACTTGCCAGTCTCTCCGCCAGGATTTTCGAGAACACTTAGGCGTCATTGTTCATTAATGTGATGGGTCTGTAAGATGAGTATTGGTCTGGGTTTTTCCCCGGCTTCGGTATTAGAACTGTTAGAGACTCCTCCGTATATGGGGTGGTAGACACAGTTGTGACAAATGAGTTATATAGGTGTGCCAGTTGGGGGCTAAAATGTAGGCAAATTTCTTATAAAATTGGGTTGTCAGCCCGTCTGGGCCTGAAGCTTTGTTTTTTTCGGGGAGTAGATGTTATGGCCTACTTCTTCGGCCGTGATCGGAAGTTCCAGTGATTTCAGCTGGGGGTGCGATGTTCAGAACTGGGCGGTAGATAGATATTGGTGCTGGGCTTACTTGTTCGTTGGGGGGCCCGCCATGATATGCTTGTGGTATTCCGTCATTATTTTCAGTTTCTCTAGGTCCCCATAGCAGAGTTTGCCGTTTGGGTCTATCAGGCTTTGGATGTTGTTTCGCATTTGCAGCTTTTTGAGCTTGTGCTCCAGCAGGCGGTTTGCTTTGTTACTATTTAAGTAATGGTACTGTCTGGTGTATGCCAGGGGTCTGGCTGATCGGTCCGTGAAGTGCATTTCCAATGCCGCTTTCGCTTTCTTGAGTTCCCTGCATGGTTTCGTGGTTTGTCGTCTCTTGAAGCGGAGTTCCAGTTCCGCAACCTTTTCCTCCAACTTGGCTTGCTGCAGTTGGTGCAGTGGTCTTGTGTCCCGCCGTGCAGTCAATTGGTGCTCCTCTGAATACCCGCTTCATTGTATCCCAGACGACAGCTGCTGAGGTTTCGCTTGTAGTGTTTTCCTTGAAATAGTTAGTGAGGGTTTCCTCAAATTCTGTGCTGATTGCAATGTCTGCCAGAATATGGTCCTGCAGCTTCCAGAGTCTCCGTGGGTGGTCTGGCAACCCCTGCAGCCGCAGGCGCATCCTCACAGGAACGTGGTCTGATATGATCCTTTGCCCAATTTGGATGTCGTCTATGCATAGGAAGAGGGTGCTGGATGCTAATAGGAGGTTGATCCTTGCGTATCCTCTGTGTACGTGCGAGAAGAACGTGTAGTCCCAGACCCCTTTGTTGCTTAGTCTCTAGATGTCGACGGTTTCTGCCATTCCCAGTGCTTTGGTGAAGTCCTCTCTGGCTCGGGGTAGTCTTCTGTCTATGTTCGGGTCTGGGGTCAGGTTAAAGTCCCTGCTGATTAGTAGACGACCCTTGGTGAAAGCGGAAATAGTAGGTATGATGTTACGAAGAAAGTGATCTTGTGTGGTGTTCGGGCAGTATATTACTGCTAGGGTGATCAGAAGCTCTACCAGGAGGCCCCTCAGTAAGAGATATATCCCCTCCGGGTCCCTTTTGACTGTGATTTGGGTTAGCAGGAGATTGCGGCTAATCAGTAGGGCTGTGCCTTTTTTTTCTGCCCTGATGAAGAGAAGTGTTTCGGGAACCGCTGGAAGTTGTTTCGTCGGCGGCCAGGAGGTGAGTCTCTTGTAGGCAGATAACGTCTGCTGCGATCTGGGATAGCCTGCGTTCCACTGATTTCCTTTTTTGCTGGGGCATTTAGGCCCTGTACGTTCCATGTTATCATAGTGAGTTCCTTGTCAGTGGTGGTCATTTGGGTAGTGATTGATCGTCTTGCTGTCATGGCCACGGGTCATGGGGCCAGTCCTTCCTCATCTCCAGGGTCTCATTGGACCCAGTCCTGGCGCCACTAGTGCCAGGCTCATGTTAAAGTGCGCTTTGCACACTCTAGGCCTAGGGCGTGTGCAACTGGGCCGGGCGTGGCCCAAGGAACAGAACTGGAAGGCACGTGCTACAGGCCCAAAGAAGGACAAAAGGAGTTTGTGGGCAGAGCTATGGGAGGGGCCTGAACTAGCCTATATAAGGCCAACTCATCCACGTCCCCTCGCTTCGCGTTATTCTGCTTGCAAGCTGCGTAACGCTCTCCGCTGTACCTACCTGATTCTCGCTGGAATCCAGCCTCATCTTCGAGATTTCCAGGGAACGCTTCTTACCAGCAGTCTTCCGCCTCATCACCGTGAGCGTCTCCTCTTCAGATACTCCGTCGCTGTGGGCGAGTCTTACCTGCTACCAGCCTCTTCATCGCTGAGCGCGTACCTTACCTGCTTGTCACGACCCCCGCCCAAAACCCCCTCTGACAAACCTATTGGCCAGGTGGAGTCAGGACTCGGGCCTCTAGAGCCTGGCATCCTCTTCAAAAGCCCTCATGGGGCCAGTCCTGGCGCCTATGGCGCCAGGCTCATACACCATGAAAAACGATGTGCTTGGGAACCACTTTATTGCATTGTCAGCCAACATGGAGGCATCCAAATAGCTTGGTTCCTAAGAACCAAGCTATGCGGTCTAGTATTTTGGGTGTGGTAGCCTAGGGACTACTTTACCCAGACTATTTTGTTGGGGCTATTTAAACCACACCCGAGCAAGACAACAAACTTTGCGTTACTTTGCAGCTTGCAACGTGACGCTTACCGTGAGCAGCTATTCCCTCGAACCTCGGAGAAGCAGAACCTGCAAGGAGACCAAAGGAACATCATTAGCAGCAGCATCTTAGTCTTCATCTTTAAACACTCGCAGCTACTGAAAACAGCTTCCTCGAATCTGCACGCCTCCCGGACAGAACGACCTGAAAGAGGAAGATAGAGGCAACATTAAAGAAAGCAGCAGAGACATTTGCAAATTACAAACTGCTCAAAAGGCTTACCTGGCTGGTCGCCTCTCGGCTGGCACCACTCCGGACATTCCACTCGCGCTGAAGAACCCCGCGACCTACAAGGAAGGAAAACCCAGGTTAGCAAAGGCAAGACTTCGCAGCACTGCGCATAGCGCTTACTTACCGCATCATAGCGCTCTTAATGCGCCATCATTTACCAGCGGGGCTCAACCAAGCCAGTTCGCTGCGAAGAAGCTCCGCATACCTAAGGGAGAAAAAAGAGACATTTTAAACAAAGAAAGAATAGCAATAAGACCTACCTGAACAATATCAAACAGGCCGGCATCAGTGAAGTAACTGGACCGCACTCGCCCATGAAAGACAACGCGCCCCTGCAAAGAAGGCAGGATGGAGAGCACGCCTAATTCTACCACAAGGTGAGGAGAGGGCGCCAGAGGGACTGAAATCATACGGGGTGGAGGGAGGATACTTACCCCAGTCGGTCAGTCTTGAACACAGTCCTCCTGTATTTTCAGGCAGAATCTTCCCCGCAGACCACACCAGGGCAAAGCTGAGTAGCGTACCAGCGAGTAACCCGGCTGGGTGGCGTCCCTGTGGATACCAGGTGAGCGTAACAGATGCATTGTCTCCCCAATACACGTTGAATCGACGCCCTTCTAAAAATGATCTCACCCACATTACCGCTTCATCAGAGAGTCCCCCTATCTCTTTCAGTCTTGCCAATCGAATCTGGTGGTCTAAAATACCAAAGGGTGCTGAAAGATCTAAAAGGGTCAGCAGCCTGAGTCCACCAGCATTTGTGACTGCAGGTCCACCAGAGCACTCTCCGTTCCATGGCCACATCTGAATCCTGATTGCTTCCTGTGAAATATACCAGCTTTTTCCATATGTGTCTGAAGTTGCGATGCCGCCTCTTAGTCCACTAATTTCAAAAAGAAGAGAGTGTTTGTAATTGGTCGTAGGTTAGATGTGTCTCTTGAGTCAAGCTGTTGTTTCTTAAGTATTGGTGTAACTGCCACATCTTTTACCAAGTGCAGGATATTATTATACTTAAAGGAGGCATTGACAAATGTCCTGAGAAACGGGATATAGACCTCCACAAGTTCAAAAATAATTTTTGAAGGTAAGAGGTCTCCCGTGCAGATAGTGGGGTGCATATTTTTGAAAATCTCTTTGATGTGCTGTTCTCTTACCTCCTTAAAGCTAAACTTACTAGCAGGGATATTCTTATTTTATGTTTCTTGCTCAGTAGTCATCCTTTCCCATACTCTATTAGTACGTTCTTCCCCAGCACATTCACTTATCATACCTATTTTCCTCCCAGCCAATTCATTCCTAATCTTGTCCTGTGCCTGCAGGTGTTTGTCTGCAAATGCTCTTTGTGCCCGTTCGCAATCCTTTTTAGAGGGATTAATAGTCTGCTTCAGAGCTCCCGGTTTTTCCCAGGACTTAAAAATCCTGAAAAGTGGAGAAGGAGGGGGCCCGGTGGACTCCAGAGTGGGGGAAACTGAGGACTAGGTGACGAAGCATGGCCGTGATATAGCACATCTACGGCAGGAGTAAAACAGGGTCCGCAATAAATGTGATGACCTTGAATCGCGCTCCCGCTGCAATAATATTAGAATTTTCGGGATTCCCAAAACGGCTTGCAAGGGTCCGATGGAGCATTTTATTGAAAATCTTTTTAAATCCCTGTTTGGCCCCGCCAGATTTTCACAGCATTTCCTGGTTGAAAGAGCGCACCGGGTGATCGCCCCGGTTCTGAAGCCGGGTGCCCCTCCTCGGACGACAGTGGTCAGGCTCCTTAATTACCCGGATAGGGACCTCATACTGCGACTGGCCCGGGAAAAAGGCGCACTTCGCTTTGAATCCTCAGATCTTCATATTTACCCTGATTTCGCAACGGCGGTGCTCACACGGCGCAAATCATTTGACCCGGTCAAGAAGCTGCTTCGGATGCGCCAGGTGCAGTATGCCCTCCTGTACCCTGCCAAACTCTGCCTGCAACACGGGGGCAGGTCCCATTTCTTTGAGGATCCTGAAGAAGCTTTGTCATATATTGAAGCCAACATCGCCATCCCGCAGCCGAGGAGGGACCGTGGTGGCGGGGGTGGTCCTTCGCCGCATGCTGCCCCCTCGAATATGAGTGACAATGAATGACGGTGCGGTCTAGCCGCTCTGGTCGAAATATTTGTTAAGGCGTAACCCTAATTGGCATGGGGTCTGTACTGAGGTGCTATTCACTATTAGTCGTTAGGTGGTCTCACAGCGATCCCCATGAAGCTTATTGGTGTTTTGTGTTTGGGAATACATCGTCTAGTTGGGGAAGATGATGATGGTGGGGGGAGGCTGAGGGGTGTGGGTGATTAAGTGTTTACTGTTGGACTGCCTGAATAACGTTGGAATTCCGGGCTATTTAGTTTCTATGTTGGGGCTGTTCCCACAAAAGTTGAAATCATGTGAAGGCCTCTCCAACAACTAAGAGTATGTCATTTGCCTGCTGAACGGTCGACTAAAACAGTGCTTAACTAATGGTGTCCAGTACCGGAGCGAACGCTAAGCTCAATTTTTTCTCTTGGAATGTGCGTGGTATCAATCATCCCATTAAGGCTCGCAAGGTGTTGGCCTATATTAATAGATGTTCCCCCCTAAGATCATTACGTTACAAGAGACGCATGCATTGGGCTGTTAGCTAAAACCTGGGGCAAGCAGCAATATTATACCAGTTACTCTTCGCAATCGCGGGGGGTACTTACACTTGTGCATCGCTCAATTCAGTTTCAGGAAATTAAATGTAGTGTCGACCCGTTGGGGAGGTTTGTGATAGTGTGGGGCTGGCTGCTTACTGTTAATTTAGCAGTGGTCAACACTTATTGCCCTAATGTTGATGACCCACAATTCTTTGCCCAGATATTTGACCTTCTCGTTGAAAGCCCACATTCATACATTATTTGGGGGGGGGATTTTAACCTTATCCTTGACTGCGCTCTGGACCGTTCCAGGGACATGCAGAGAGAGCTCACTGCAGCGGGGCGGATGTTGCTCAGTGCAATGTCTCATTTAGAGCTTACAGACTCTTGGCGCTATCGGAACCCAATCAAACGCGAATATTCATATTACTCCACAGTGCATGATGCACACTCTAGAATTGATTTGTGGCTTACATCTTCTACATTGGTCCCGGGGGTGCTTGACTCTGCGATATAACCACAAACTCTATCAGATCATTCCCCCATAACATTATCGATTGACTGGTTTGCCCTGGCTGCCCCTCGCCCTCTTTGGCGCATGCCACCCAGGTGTCTGTCGGACCCAGTACTACTAGAGAGGTTATATGCTGAGTCGGCTGACTTTTTCCTTAGAAATATAACATCGATCTCCCAGACGGGTACGTTATGGGAGGCCTTTAAGGTGTGGGTAAGGGGGGGTGATCATTTCCAATGCCTCTGGGATGCTGCGTGAGACTAGAAAGGCCCTAACTGAGGTTGAGGCTGAGCTAAAAAGGCTCAAGGACGAATACTCGTACACACGAGATGGGACACTGTTGGGCTGTATTAAAGGGAAGCTTTTGAAATTCCAGGAGCTAGCGGACCAGGAGGTCCAGATGCTGTATCGCCCTGTCCAGGCCAGGAGGTATGGTGAGGCTGATAGGCCTGAACGACAACTTGCACGGGCGATTCGGGGGGACTTGAACACATCACATATCTCAGGGATTCTTAGTGCGTCGGGTGATACCTTCAATTCCCCGGAGGCGGTAAATGCTGAGTGCTACGATTTCTAGAAGACACTCTACTCAAACTCAGACAATTGCTCTCATGAGGAGCTAGAGCGCTACCTTGACTCAGTTCCGCTCCCTAAACTCAATGAGGAGGCGCATCAGGCACTAAATCTTCCTATAACAGCGGAAGAGATCGAGGACAGCATCAAATCGCTCCCCTCCGGCAAGGCCCCCGGCCCGGATGGGCTGGGGATTGAGCTTTAAAAGGAACTGAGCACGATCTTGGCCCCACATCTTCTCGGTGTCTGGTAGGAAGCCATGCAAAGTGGCACGCTCCCTCCATCAATGTCTGAAGCTTTAATTATGTTTTTGCTAAAACCGAATAGGCCCCCTGAGGAGATGGGGTCCTACCGACCGCTCTCCTTTATAAACTCCTATACCAAAATCTTAGCTAAACTATTAGCGGCAAGACTACTTCCATAAATGCCTGACCTCGTTCATCCGGACCAATCTTGGTTCATTACTGGTCGCACAACGGCGTATAACTTGCGCGGACTCTTTGGTATTATATCGCAAATGAACCCAACCTCACAGGCCGTAGCCGCTTCATTAGACGCCGAAAAAGCGGTTGATTCAGTGTCTTGGCAATTTCTATTTTCGGTTCTTCGCCGTATGGGACTAGGCGATTTCTTTATCCAGTGGTTAAGGCTACTTTAGTCTTCGCCAAAGGCTAGGGTCAGGACAGGATCCACAATATCCCCTATTTTTTTACTCACTCGAGGCACCCGTCAGGGATGCCCCCTGTCGCTGCTGCTCTTTGCCCTCACTATGGAGCCCCTTGCGGCCCTGTTGCGACTCTGTCACATACATCGCGGTCTCCGCATGACAGGCCCCACGCATATAATTTTGTTGTATGCGGACGACTCACTGCTATATATCAGAAATCCAGAAATAAATCTTCCTCCGATACTCGAAGAGGTACACCGATTCACTAAATTCTCGGGGTACCGAATTAGCGAATCCAAGTCAGAGCTATTCCCGCTGAATGAAGGCACGTCCTCTCCGATAGATCTCCAGGGGTTCAGATGGACACAGGATAGAATTAAATACTTGGGGGTCACTGTCACACGGCAGCAGCAAACTCTGTTGTCTGAGAATCACTGGAAGTACCTACATTCTCTCTCTGATAAGCAGAAACTGAGGGCCAAACTGCCGATATCATTATATGGCAGACTTTCTCTGCTGAAAATGGTTGTGCTCCCCAAATTACTCTATTACTTCGTTAATATTCCTGTGTGGCCGGGTAGGGTTTATTTTGACAAACTTCGATCTCTGACGGTAGGCTTCTGCTGAGGGTCGGACACTCCACGCTCACTTCATCTCTAAAACTCAAGACATCCTGTCCTCGCTCTCCTCCTTTCACCTCCCTCCCTTCCCGGCTCTTCCTATGGCCCTTCTGCAGTCACCCCTCCTCCCTCTTTCTCTGCCTTTCCACTTTTCTCTGCTGACGAGGTTTCCAGACAAGTCCGATCTATGAAAGTCTCGTCTAAACAGGTTCACCCCTGTTCCTCCAAAACTATCAAGGACCACATCGACTCCCTGGCTCCTGCCCTGGCTGACTTTTGCAACCACTCCTTCGCTTCTGGAGTCTTCCCTTCCCCCCTCAAGCACTCCCTTGTGCACCCTCTTCTCAAGAAACCCTCTTCCGACCCCTCCTGCCCGGCTAACTATCGCCCTATCTCCATCACTCCCTTCCTGGGCAAGCTCCTGGAGAAACTGGCCATCTCCCAGCTTAACCTCCATGCAGAATCTGTTGGTAGTCTTCATGACCATCAATCTGGCTTCAGAGCTGCCAGAAGCACGGAAACTGCTCTCCTAAACATCCGTGAAGACCTGCTCTTGAACCTCGATTCCAACACTCCGTGTGTTCTCATTCTGCTCGATCTCTCCTCTGCCTTTGACACTGTCAACCATGCCATCCTGCTCAACCGTCTCCGTGAAAACCTGGGTATCACTGGTCAGGCTCTGGCGTGGCTGACCTCTTTCCTTTCAAATCGACCCTCCCAGGTCCAACTGGGGTCCTTCCTCTCCGACATCTTTTTCTCCACCTGTGGTGTCCCCCAGGGATCTAATCTCTCTCCCTGGCTGTTCAACCAGTATCTGGCACTCCTTGCCCACCGCATCGCCGCTCTCTGCCCTAATTTCCAGTGCTATGCGGACGATACCCAGCTCATTTTCAGGCTACCCTCAGCCTCCCCCTCTCCTTCCCTCATCTCTGACTGTCTGTCTGCTATCCAGGAATGGTGTGCCGCCAATGACCTCTGCCTTAATGCCAGTAAGACTGAGATTCTACTCATCGGTACACCCACTCCCTCCTTCCCTGCAGCTCTCTGGCCTGCCTCCCTTGGCTCCCTCCCTGCTCCTACCTGCATGGCAAAAAACCTTGGGGTCATCTACGACTCCACACTCTCCTTCTCTCCTCATATTTCTGACGTCGCTAAGAAGTCACACTACCAGCTGCACCTCCTCAGAGGTATTCTTCCCTTCCTCTCCTTCCCCCCAGAAGCTCACTGTCTCCCGAGCCCTGGATCTCTCGAAGCTGGATTACTGTAACAGCCTCTATCTTAATCTGCCTGCCTCCACTCTCCGCCCTCTGCAACTCATCCAGAACAGAACTGCGAGACTTGTCCTTGGCCTCAAGCCCAGGGACCGTATCTCTCCAGGACTGAAATCTCTACACTGGCTCCCAGTGGCTGCGAGGATCAAGTTCAAAACCCTGTGCATTGTCCACAAGGCCTTCTGGGGCCTGGGTCCTAAATACCTTCAACTCTCTCTTCCCAAATATCTTCCTTCCCGAGCCCTTCGCTCATCCGCCTCCAACTCCCTCAGGGTCAGCCGCTTCTCGAAGCAACGAGCTGGGGGTAGATCTCTCTCCGCGGCAGGGGCCTCCCTCTGGAACAGCCTTCCTGCCTCCCTGAAACTTGAGGAGAACCATCTCCGGTTCTGGAAGCACCTCAAAACCTTCCTCTTCGCTTCTGCTTTCTCTCTCCCTCTCCCCTGCTGAACAGCTAATATCCTTCACTGAAACTGCACTGTTTCTGCAACTGGACCACTCTTAACGGCCTCGGTCCTGGGCCCAGCCACTCTCCACTTGCACTGATGCACTGGAACCCCTCTGCACTGCGGGACTGTCTCTGTATCCCGACAGCCCCCCCCCCCTTTCCCAGCACTTGTTCTGCACTTACCTTGCACTTGCCACCAGCTGGCCCTATTTATTTATTACTTTACGCCACTTACCTTGTACTGCACTTCCCCCCCCTCCCCTTCCCCTTGCACTTTTCCCCCTCCCCCACCCCTGCACTTGCGCGATCTGAATGACACCTGGCCTAGTAGGATCGTTGTCTGTCTTCCCTTGTTCCTCCCCTCCCTGCCTCGTCGCGCCTTGAAACACCTGTGTATAGGCGCGTTTCAAATGCCATATCATATCATATCATATATCACGCATGAAGTGGGAGGCGATGACTAGACCGTACGAACAGGGTGGCTTGCAAGCGCCTGATTTTGAACTTTATTATGAGGTTGCACAGGCGCACTTCGCTGGTCATTGGTATACATCACACGCTCGCCCAATACACACAACCTCGAAAGATGTAGTGCTTCTCCTGCTTGCCTGCGCACTATAGTTCTCGCCAATAAACACACTGACACATCCACGTTTGATCCGGTTCGTACCACTGTGAATGCCTGGTCCAAGATATATAAGACATTACAGATTACCGAGCCATATGCTGGATCTATCCCCTTGTGGAGATGCACCAGACTCCCCCCCCCCCCACGTATGATAAAACCATTAAGGAGGGGTGGGATCCCATGGGTGAGATGGTTCTGCGGGACCTCTTCCCCGAGGGCACTTATGCAACCATCTCAACTGTTTGTGAAAGGCTGGGCCGTGGTCCTACTCGAACGCTGCAGTATTACAGACTCGGGGCAGCTGTCAGGTCAAAATGGACATCATATCCTAAGGAGTCCGAAGAGTTCCAGCCTTTGGAGTTGGTAGTGGTGGCAGGGTACACAAGGGGCCTCATTTCTGTACTGTATAAGAAATGTCAGGATACGCGGGTGCTATCCAGCTCGGCTAGGGCGTGTTGGGAGGAGAAACTGTGTGCCCCATTAGAGGACGCCAGATGGGCTTGCTGGTGTCGACTCACTAAGGAGGTCTCATTAAATGCTAGACATTGACTCATTCAATTTAAATTGCTCAGTGGGCTGCATTATACCCCTGAGAGAGTGTCGCGTTTTGCCTCCTCGGTTAGCCCCCGCTGTATTAAATGTTGCGCGGACATTGCAGACACGCATCATATGTTCTGGTCTTGCCCCTGTGTGGCCAGGTTTTGGGCAGAAGTGGCAGAAATACTCAATTGTTGTACTAATGTCCCACCAGTGTTGGCATTTCCTAAATACCTATTTGGGGATATTGGAAAGGTATCAGTCAAGAAGAGGCGCTTGTTTAATGTAGGGTGTTTGATTTGCGAAGAAATGTACACTGTTAAAATGGAAGTCCAAATATGCGCCGAAGATTGATATGTGGATAAGGGAGTTGACTCATGCCAGTGTATGTGAAGAAACATATATTTCGTCGGTCACCTCGTCTTGCAGGCCTAAAAACATTTGGGAGCCGTTCCAAGCTTTTTTGCGAAGCTCAATGAATAACACGGACTAAGTTGATTAACACATGTAAATATGCTGCCCTGTTGTGATATTGTGTACGCATCTATAGCGATAGCAAATGACGTATTGATTTGTATAATTCTATGTTAATTGGAAGTCCTTCACAGTTCAATAAAGTAAAAATAAAAATCCTGAAAAGTTCCTTTTTGTTTTGTTCCCTGCTTTATTAATTAGGTCATTATAGTAGTTACATTTGGCTTCTGTAATTTTTTCTTTATATTCCTTCTCTTTATTTTTCCACACTGTCTTATTCGTGGTGTTTCGATCCTTTTGCCAAAAGTGCTCAGCTTGTCGCTTCTTTGCCTTCAGCTGGGCTGAGAACCATTCATGATGGTTTGGTTTATCTTTAATATTTCGTAGTTTAATGGGAGCTAATCTATCTACTAGCAGGCTCATCTCTTTATTGTAAATCTCAACAAGGATGTCTGGATGGTTTGCAGCCTTTGTTTTTTCCCCCACAACATTCATACATTCCGCCAAGTTGGTTGCTGTAATTTTGCTATCATTTCTGCCCAATACCTTCCTCGATTTTTCGTGTTGATGTTTTATCTGAGATGGGAGCCTAATTTGACATCTTTTAGTGGCATGTTCTGACCAAACGCATGGCGTGGTTTTTAGCTCTGTCAGCAGTATATTGTCGCTGGTGAGCCTATCTAAGGTATCGCCTCTAATGTGAGTTGGTTCAGAGTTCAACACCGTGATATTTTCATTATTCAAGAGGGATTCCAATTCTATCGCTTTTTTCTTTGTTATCCCCCCTCCACATGTTCTCCCAGCATGACCCAGATCTCCCAGATCTCCCAGCATGACCACAGTAGAGTTGGGTGACTGCATAGGTGTCAATAGGTTAATCAGATCTTCATTAAAAGTTGATGATTCGCCTGGGGATGTATATAACAGTATAAAATGTATACTGTGATTGTGATCAGGAATACGTTTTGTATGGAGTACATCACAGCCCTCACAGCCAATTTTTGTTTAATACATCCC
The DNA here is from genome assembly GCF_040938575.1 of Ambystoma mexicanum. Classification (NCBI taxonomy): domain Eukaryota; kingdom Metazoa; phylum Chordata; class Amphibia; order Caudata; family Ambystomatidae; genus Ambystoma; species Ambystoma mexicanum. The sequence continues at coordinate 1,264,889,582 of NC_090935.1, read as the reverse complement.
TAATTCTTCTTTACAGATTATTGCAACACCTCCTCCTTGACTCTCCTTTCTGTGTTTGCCAAAAAATACATAACCAGGTGCAGTGACCTGCTCAATTACCGGGCCACGAGCGTCTGATAACCAGGTTTCTGTAATACACATAATATCGACTTCATGGTCTAATATATAGTTGTATACATCTATGGAGTGTTTCACTAAAGATCTTATATTCAATAGTACAAGATTCAGCTGTTGCTCCCTAGGGGCTCTCTGAGAGGTTTATGTGCTCCTTGCTCCCTCTGCAGCTGGGATCATCACGGGGAAAGCTGTCAATCCCAACACTTCCGCTGCGCATTCTCTGCAATTAATGTCTAATGGCAGCAGAGACCTCCCCCCTCAGGACCAGCATCCGATCAGCATTCAAAGGTGGTCCCAGCGTCTCTGCTCTCTGCTAAATGTAGCTTCTGCTGCCACGTTGAGGTGTCGCAACTACTCCAACTACTGCTACTGCTCTTCTTTTCCTTCTTCCGCCTGGCCTCTACCTGAGGGGGCCTTTTATATCTCCCAGTCTCCTTCAAGTCTGGGTCATTACTCCGAATAGGCTGCAATTTGCAGTCTTGTGTCTCTGCAGCCCTATTCCTCGTCCCGGTACTGTGGGAATTGTGGGATTTGGAGTCCACAAGGTCAAAATCAGCTTTTTCCCCATGGAAATATCAACACCAAGTTCATTTATTTTCTTATTTATATTCCGTAAAGGAATATTATAATGATTAGTGAAAAATGTGGCTATACAGAGGAATGAGGAGTTTCAGGGTCTACATTGATAATATTTAAGGATTCCTAATTTTTTCCATGGGTATTATAAAAGCTTTCCTCTATAGGAATGTCAGTGACTTTACCAAGGTTTTTCTTACTCTCAAAATATAACTGATTATGATGGGTTTTACACACTTTTAGCTTGGGAAAATAAAAGCTATCTGACAGCAAGGCATTACATAGTCTGGTATTAATGATACTTCCTTGCTTGAGGAAGACACATACTGCGTCTCACTCAATGTTACCTTTGGGCCCTTCTCCTCCCGGCTAATACCGCCCCCTAGGGTTAGGATCAGGAAGCGTCTGCCTTTCCCTGGCCACCTGGGAGGAGAAATTGGACAGGGTATTTGTGAGGACTCATTACATCAGGCATAAAAGTGACTTGTGCTATGGCAGTTCTTAACCCGCAGAGAACACACTATTTGTTAATCACCAAGAATTATTCCTTGTCACTGGCTAGTGGCAAACGCAACTTTGGAGGCCTGGATATAATCGATTTGTTCTAATTTAATTTAGTGATGTAATAACCCTTGATTTACAAAGCATAATGATTCATCTGTATCAGCATCTTATTTGTTTGGGGTTGTTTTGTACCTGCAAATTCGTGGAAATACTTCTTAGTGAATTTTGTTTGTTGACTCGCACGATTCTGAAACTGAATGGGAATAAGGGAAGCAATTTAGCAAATATTAAAAAGGATAGTCTACTTTAGAATTTTTCATGCATATTATTGTATGCTTACCTACTATTGATGGTACTTCTGATTTCTCTGTTTCATGGTAGTGTTTTGCTTCCAGGTATGCAAACTTGGTAGACAGGCTATTTAATGCATCTAAATTAACATTCTGGGAAAGTAAAAAAAAAGAAAATAACACAAATTGACCAAGACTTAGTGTGTTGTGGGGCACTGATCTATCTCTCATTGACAAATTCATGGTATGGAAGCCGTGTGGTTTCTAATCAATAGGGAGTAGAGTTTCTGATTATATCTGGAGGATTTCCTGTGTACTTGTCTTTGCTTTGGAAATTGTTTGTGGCCTCTGTATTCAGGGCCAGAAGTGCACAAGATGCCATTAATTTGTTACTATGTTTTACTCCGAATTGTTTATGGAAGAGGCTCAATTAATGATGTTGGTAAAAATCTACTTTTGTCTCACTTTGCATGTGAAAAATGTAAAAGAAACGTCAACAGTTTCAACAGAAACATTTGCTCAGAGGGAACCAAAAAATTAGCTACGAGCACACTCAAACACAAGCATGAAACACCTAGCTCAAAAATCAAGTCTGCACAACCTAACATTTCTCTAAATCGCTAAACATTCTCAGCAACATAGTTCCAAGCTGTTTCTTGTCACAAAACTCAGTCTCTGATATACAGCACCCAGACACCTCTTTGACACAGGTCCTTGGGTGCTTGGGTATAGCACCCTCCTTGCTTGGCACACCAGTTCTTAATCTGGGGTAGTTGTTCACCCTAGAAACATAGCGCCCTTTAAAAGTTTTGAAAAGGAAACTGTTGTGAAGAATCCTGTGGCTCCCCCACTGAAAGCCTGCCTAAGTCCACTCCCAGGTGGCCAGGGGAGGGCAGATGCTTCCTGATCCCAACTCTGGGGGTGGTGTACTGCAGGAGGATCACCTCGGTGAAGACCGGGCCCAGGGTAGTGAGGAGATTCCGTGGAATGAGACACTATTTTTCCTCTGACAGGTTGATTCTATTTTTTATTATTATTGTTTTCAACAATTTACAATACAGAAAAAAACAATTCCCACCCCAACCCCCACAAATCAAACATTACAAAAGTGGTGGTTCAGTGAATCCCCTTTCCTTCCCAGCCATATTCCACAATGCTTTCTGTTTCTCGCCAATAAACTATAATATCCCCAAACGGAGCTCAGACTCATGTCAGTGTCCCTTATTGAGCACCCCCCTCAACCCCCTCATATTCACCTCCCATCTTTTTCCATCTCTCCAACAGTATAATTCCAGTCACTTAGGTTGCCTCCCCATCCCATCCGAGGTCAATGCCGTCTTCCCCGCTTGCAAAACTAAATACTGTTTATATGGACCCCATATATTTCTGGGTCTTGCACATGGGTGAACAACCATTCCATATTCGGATTCCATTTCATTACAATAAAGTATGTCCTCTCTCCACTGTTCCTTCATAGGACGTTGATCCTTCCCCCATACCATTGTGATCCTCCCATTTGCCAATAATAACAGCCCTGCCAGTCTCTTCACTCAGCCTTTGATTTCTTTTTTAGTATATTCCAATAAAGCCACCACCAGCGTAGGGTACACACACTCCCCAATGATGGCACTCAGCATCTCAAACACCTCCTCCCAAAAATGTAATAAATGGGGGCAGCTCCACGCCGCATGGAGGAAGTCTGCTGGCATGGTTGCGCATTTGATACATTCATCCGGCATCTCAGGGAAAAAACGGTGGTGAACTGTAGGAGTATAGTAGAATTGGTGCATGAATTTAAAGTCTACCAGTTTAAATCTACTATTAAGAGCTAGTTTAATTTTTTTTTTTTAAACACTCTTTTTATTGGCATTTTAATATAACAATTCCTCGACTATCCCTCCACCCTCCCCAACCTCAAAAAACAGTCCCTCCCACAAATTGTCAAAACTAAACCAACAGTACATCCCCTTCCCACCTCTAATCCCCCCCCAAAATCCTGTAAAAGATCTCCTTTCTCCATTAGTCAAAGCAGTCCAGCACAAATGTTCACAGTTCGGTGAGATTAGAGTCAATCCATCTGCTACCCCCATCTCCGAGCTCCCCCCTCCCTCATCGCGGCCTCTCCCCCGCATACTTTACTTCACGGTGGGCGCAGGTCATTATCCTTTGCAAGGTCATTCAACAATTGGGACTAGTGGACCGTTGCCTCCCCCGCATCTTCCGCCACCTCCAAGTTCTGCAGAACCGTCAACTCCGCTAAGCCCCATCTTCGTATGTCCTTCCTCCATAACTGGATTGTCGGACCCAGGGGGGACTTCCACGCAATCGCCAATCGGCGTTTTGCCAATATAAGTAGAAACCGACCCATTCTGTTCCGTAACTTGTTACGTTTCCGCCCCCCCGGTAGGTTCCCCCACAAACAAATCTCCGGACGCCGCTCCAGGTTGGCTCCCAGTAACTCATTCACTCCCTTAAGCACCTCGTCCCAGTACTCTATTATTGCCCCACACTCCCACACCATATGCCAAAGCCCCGCCTCCTCTGACCCACATCTGGGGCAATCACCCGGATGTTCCCCATTCATCGCCTTGAGCACCAATGGGGTAACATATACCCTATGCAAAATGTTAAATTGAACCAGCTGGAAGCGGGCGTTCCTCGAGGATTTCCGGACTAAGTCCCAGACCCGCTCCCACTCCTCACTCGAGATCGAGTGCCCCATATCCGCTTCCCATTTCTCCTTGACTTTCAGCTCCCTCTATGCCGTCCTCCCTCCAAGAGTCTTGGATACCCGCGAGATACGTCCCCTCCCCCCTGCCCGATCAAGTAATACTCGGAGCACCGGGCATGATTCCGGCTCCTCAGGGATCCCCTCCCATAACTCCTTCATCCTCCGAACCACCGCCCCATATGCCAGAAAAACTCCCTGTGGCAAGTCAAACTTATCACACCACTCCCTGCAGGTAAGGAGCTGTCCTCCCTCGAAAAAGTCCCCCACCTTTTCGCATCCTTTCTCTCGTAATCTTCGTATCCCTACCCTCCCAATTGCCTGACAGAGTTTCTGGTCAGCCCCTCATGGGAGATTATTTTAATAGCGGCCCTTAACCCCCTTACCGCCCATGTACTTCCTCCATGTCTCCCTTACCGCTTCAAAGACCACTGACGTCCCCACATTGCCCAGTGGGTACCACAAGAGCTCCACCAGCCTACACCCCCGCTGCAAGGGCCCCACCAGTGTTCCCAGGAGTTCCGCCTCCGGATGATCCCACACCAGCACCGATTGTAATTGTGCCGCCACAAAGTACTTTTTGTAGTCCGGAAGGCCCAATCCCCCACTCTCCCTCGGTCTCTGCATAGTTTGCAGGGACATCCGTCTCCTCCCCGAGTCCCACAGAAATTCCCTGATCTTGACATCCAACATTTTAAAAAACACCTTCTTTGCCACGTACGGTATATTCGTAAAGAAATAAAGCAACTGTGGGAGGATTACCATTTTACAAAATGCCACCCTACCCATCAATGAGAGTGGTAAAACCGTCCAGCACTGGATGGAGTCCCCTATTTTGGATAGTGCCCCCCCAGTATTGTGTACAAACGTGTCCACTACTTCATGGAACACCCGCACCCCCAGGTACCGAAAGGATTCCGTCTCCCATCTTATCCCCAACTCTGGTAGTTCCTCCACTCGACATTCCCGTAGCCCTCCCAACGGGAACAGAACCGATTTCTCCGGATTTATACGGAACACCGACATAGCCCTAAAATTACGCAGGATTTCTAAAAGGTCCGGGAGGAATAACCTGGGGTCCCCTACGTATAATAACAAGTCATCCGCGTATAGGGATACAATATGCATCTTCCCATCCACCTCGATTCCAGCCTCACCCATCTCCTGCTGCAGATACACTGCCAGTGGTTCTAAAGCCAGAGCGAACAAAATTGGGGAAGCCGCACACCCCTGCCTAGTCCCCCTCTCCAACTCCCATGTGTCCGAAACCCAGTTATTAGTTTTTACCATCGCAAGCGGTTTAGTATACAGCAAGGACAGCCATCTACAAATGTTCTCCCCAAACCCAAACTCCCGTAACACCCGGAATAGCCACTTCCACTCCAGGGAATCAAACGCCTTCATGGCGTCAAACAACGCTATAGCCATGTCCCACTTTTGTGACTTCACCCGATCCATCATGTGATGCAGCCGGGAAATATTACCCGACGTATTCCTGCCCCCTATAAACCCACATTGATCAGGATGTACCAGATTCAGTGCAACCGCCACCAGCCTGGCTGCCAAAATCTTCCCCAGGATTTTCCAGTCTACATTTAAAAGCGAGATGGGCCGATACGCCGTGCAATCCCTCAGATCCTTCCCCCTCCTTCAGGATCACCATGATCACTGCTTCCCTCATCGATTCTGGGAGGCACCCCCCCCCCTGGAACGCCTCCTCATATACCCTTCTGAAGCTGCGGGACAAGTAGATCAGAGAACTCCGTATAGAACTCCACCGCAAGCCCGTCGCTCCCCGGCGCTGTGCCCCTCCTCATATGAGCACGTATCGCCCATCGTATATCCTCCTCCTCTATGGGGGCCTCCAACCCCTCTCGACTATCCTCACCCAGCTTTGGCAACTGGAGCATCTCAATGAGGTCCTCCACCTCTACGTATCCCCTCTCACTCGTATAGAGCCCCTTCTAGTATGCCACAAAGGCCGCATTGATCTCCCTTTGCGTCCCAACTATCCCTCCGTCATTAGATTGGATCTGAGTTATGACGCGGCTCGGTGTCTCCCTACTAATGAGCCATGCTAAAAGCTTGCCCGCCTCATCTCCTTCCCCGTGGAGCCTCACATCCCATCTGTTATCATCAAAATGTGACAGCTCCGCCAAGGTCTTCTGGTGGAGCTCCAATGCTCGCGCCAGGGTTTCCCCCACCTCTGCCCCATCCGCTGCCTCCCTATCCAGTCTCGCTATCTGGGCCTCTGTCCACTGTAGCATCTCTAAGAGGCGTTTCCTCATGCCGACTATCATGGCTAAGCATTTCCCTCTAATGGTCGCCTTAAAGGCGTCCCATAACATCCCCCTAGTGCCCACCGCACCCTCGTTTAATTCAAAATACCGCCTGATCTCCTCTCAAAGCTCTGCCACAAATGCCCCATCTCGTAACGCCTCCATCCGCAACCGTCACAACCGCCGCAGTGGGCTTTCACTGGGCCCACACAATGTAGTCACCAGAGGAGAATGGTCCGATAGAATGTGCCCCAAATAGGTTGTTTCCCCAAAGTAATGACAGTATTGCCTTCCCATTACCATATAATCTCAGCGCGAGTAGGAAAGAGCTAGTTTCTTAGTTTGGCACAGCAATACCTCCACAACTCGTCCGATATAGCGGTGCCCAGTGTCACCTCCCACCTTCCCCAGGACGATTCCACACATCCTGCCCGATCCTCCTTTATTTCGCTATAAAGCCTAAACACCACTTTACTGTTGTCTACTACCCCTATCATTCAGTCTAGCACAGAGGCCGTCGCTGGTTCCTTCGGGAAGGTCGGAAATAAACCTTTCAAAGTATTCCGCAATTGGAAATATAAAAACAAAGGGATGTAACGGTCCCCCTACCCCTCCACTCATCCACTGTCAGAAACTGTCCGGTAGGGTATAGCTATCCAAAGCGGGAGATGCCCTGTCGCTCCATGCAACGCATATATCCCATTTCACTAGTTAATGGCAAACCGGGAATGTGGGCAACAGGCGGTTTTAGGAGAATATAGAACTCCCTCTTTCCCTATCCCCTCGGATTTAGTCCTGGCTCTGCATGTCAACTTGACCATATCCTTTGGCTTAGACGATCTACCAGAAGCCATTCGTATACCTGCTCTCAATAGTGACGGCGCTGCAAGTGCTCATTCTATCTCTACTTATCTCCTATCATTCCCATCACCAAACCAATATACCAGGAACCCCGCCTGGGCAGCCTCATAATATGCCTCCACATCAGACAATGCCAACCTACCTCTTTCGTGCGACACAACCAACTTCTGGCACGGCATGCGTTCCTGCTTATCTGCCGAGATGAGCTTGGATATCGCTGATTGTACCTCCCTAAATTAGGATTGGGGTACCGCCAGTGGTACATTTAAGAACATATACAGAAACCGAGGAAGTAAGAACATTTTAAACAGTGAAATCCTCCTGGAAAATACACCAAATTCCAGCACATACACCATAATTGGTGCCAGATTGTTCTGCCGGTCCTGACAAAAATCACCATATCATCCGCATAGAGAGACACCGCCACCTTGTGTTTTATATAACTGTATCTGTCTATGTACATGACCATCTCTCAATAATTCAGCAAGCGTCTCAAATGCTAGGTCAAACAACAAGGGTGAAAGAGGGCATCCTTGCCTCTTGCCCCTTCCCAATGATATGGTCGACTTAAGGTGGCCATTCACTTTAATTTTAGCGCTTGGCAAAGTGTACAGTAAGGATACCATGGACACAAATTTTTCCCCAGCCCCATTCTACTCAAAACTGCAAAAATGAAGAGCCACTCTGAGTGAAACGTCTTCTCAGCATCCAATAATGCAGTCACCACTGAGTCATTTGGGCATACTACCAACATCAAACCAAACATACAACGCAACCAACAAGAGGTAGAACGCCCCGGGATAAATCCAGATTGTTCTTCTCTAACACTTTTACACATCCGGGGTGCTAGCCATGGGGCCAGTATCTTTGCCAATATCTTGTTGTCTAAATTAATCCGCGAGATTGGGCGCTAGGAAGAACAGTCCTCTGCTTCTTTCCCAGGCTTCAACAATACAGTGACCACTGCCTCCCTTATAGTGTTCGGCAATTGATCCTCCTGCATCGCCTGCTGATAAACCTCCAGAAGATGTGGGGCCAATCTTGATGCAAAATACTTTAAAAAACTCAGCCTTAAAGCCATTCAGCCCGGGAGCCTTCCCTGGTGACTCATCGGTTGGAGGATTTCTTGCTTTGTAATGGGCCTACACAAGCCATTCTTGTTCCTCGTCCCCACACCAATAAAGCGTCACCTGGTCAAGGAATGTATTTAGTTCAGACTGCAATCCTCCAGCCCCTGACAAATAAAGGGGAGAGTAAAAATCCCCAAACTCCTGAACTATCTCCTTAGCTGCAAAATGCAGATGTCCTTGCTAATCCTTAATAGACGCAATACGTGGATTGCAGCGATCAACCTGAGCTGCCCTTGCAAGTAGTCTGCCAGGATGTTGGCCCTTCCCATACTGTTGAACGGCCACTTTCCCCTCGCAGGAACTTCAATTCTCTTTCGGCCACCGCCCTAAATCTCTCTAGTTCTTCCCCAGCTAGTTTATGCCTAGAAGGGTCGCCTTCAAAACCGGCTTCCGCCTGCAACCGCTGAATGTTTGCCTCACTGTCTGTCAATTAACCACGTAAATACTTCAGTATCTGAAACTCTCGTGATATGCACTCCCCCTGCACCACACATTTAGAAGTATCCCAAAGTGCTGAATATGAAGTGACCGAACCCGGATTGTCAGCAAAAAAGTTATCTCTAACTTGTGTAATCCCCATTGAGAACACTGAATCAGATAAAATACGTTTAGCCCCTCTCGTCCCCCACGTCTAGTCCTCCAAATGTCATTCAACTCCCATTCTCAGCATAGGTCTTTCAGCCTATGGGTTGACTTCAGAGGCGGTGTCTGGACTCCCCCAACCCCGTCCTATCCAACTCTGGCTCTAATAACGTGTTAAAATCCCCACCCATACAATCTCATCTGAGGAGTTCTGATCTAATTGCTGAGTTATCCAATCTAGTGTGACCACCTCGTCCTGATTGGGGCCGTTTTTGTTAGTGAACGTAAGGGCCTCTCAATGTATAACTCCCATGACTAAGAGTGTCCTTCCCTCCTGATCATTAACCGCTTTCGTTAGACGAAAACCAGCTGAGTTGTGTATTAGTATGCAAGCCTCCCTAGAATAGGAGGAATAAGAAGAGAAATAACCATGACATCCCCAGCTCTGCCCAAATCTCGATTTTCCCTAGTGGAGGTTAAGTGCGTCTCTAGCAGAAGCTCCACTTCCACATGATGGCGCTTCATATACAACAAAACCTTGCGAGCCTTGGATGGGCAATTAAAACTCTGATATTCCAAGTCATGCACTGCAACCCTCTAGCCATATGCTTGTAAACCATTCATGGGTAGCCCTGAACTTTTGCATTTCCTTCCTTCTTGAAGCCTGTGTTGGTTGCCTCCTGCCTGCAGCCCTGAACAATGAGTACAGATGGGCACTGATGACCTTGCATTTCAACCGCAAATGAGGTAGGATGCACCCAAGCAGAATGAAATACAAATAGAAAAGTTGTTTGTTTGAATTTGAGGCTTGATCAAATTTAAAAAAAATAAAAAGAAGTAAAAAGGAAACGAGGAGCATTTCTTTTTATTGTGCAAGCAATCCTTTTTATATGCACATCCTGCTTGCTGCCCACCGAGCCCACTGCCGAGGTCAGAGCCACATCAGGAGGCCTTCTCTGCAGCCTCGTGTCATTTTAAAGCAGGCTGCTGCATTTTTGGAGCTCTGAGAGGCTCCATGCAGTCACCAGCACCTGCCTCCTTGCCTGCCTTTGGCTACCTGCAACACTCATTGGCCTATGGTGAACCGGCAGGCTCTTTGCCGGCACCCCCTTTAAAGGCCCACTTTCTAAGGCTCTGTCAGTTCCCCTGTCCTTGCGTGGCCAGGGCTGGGAGCCTCTCCTACTCCTCCAAGTACACATGGAGGCTGATGAAAATTCCATGTTCTTGGACACTCTGTAAGCAATGGACCCCCAACACTTCTCTATAAGTCAGTTCCTTTAACTCACCACTTCGATCCTTTCATTCACACCAGGACTGTTCTACCTCTCGCTTCACCTCACCTGGACTCAACAAAAAAAAAAATGTTGCCCAGTTGCTGCATGTATTTCACCTGTCCTGCTTGAAAAGCGATTTTATTTGTGCCCAGTTACTGAATGTGTTTCACCTTGCCCTGCTAGAAAATGGATTTTAGTTTTGCCTTGTGGCTGCTGTGTTCTACACTAGCTGGCACGCTCCCTCTGTCTCCCTCATCCCCTCGCGCTCCCTGCCACCCCTTACCCCCTACCTTCAAGTGCATCAGTGCTTCAGCTTGGTAAGTGTCTTCCCCCCTCCACTTCAGCCAACCATGTTGCTTTCTATCTCCCCTATCCTCTCCAACTGCTTCACTATCTCCTATCCTTCTACTATCACTAAATCTGGACGGAAGAAAATATAGAAGGACATACTGGCCTCCAACTCGGGCTCTCCTATTGCAGACACATATGTCACAGCCTCCGCCAGAGAGACTATCACTGACATCCTCTTCTTCCTCAATGCACCTGACCTATAGACTCGCTACATGGTCGGCTTTCTCTCTCCTAGCACCTCTTCTCCCATTAATGGCGGCACTCGCTGGGAGGTTCTCCTTGACCTCTTTGCCATTTCCAGAATCATCATTAATGTTTATCTCAATGGAACCATCTTAGTTCAGGGTCCTCAACCCAGCCTTCTTCTCATCGACAGGCTCCTTCCTCGCCACTCTAACCTCGCTTCTCCCTCTGGCCAGGCTCCCTTGCCATCTGTGCCTCCTCCTCCTCTGCACAGACTCCCTTGCCTTCTGTGCCTTCCTCCTTCGCACAAGCTCCCTCGCCTTTCCTCACTGTCCCGGCTCCCTTGTCAGCCTCTGCTCCTCTGCCATCCTGCACTATCACCCTGACCCCCTTGACACACTCTGGGGGGACCACTGTCCCCTGCGCCCCCCCCTCCGAGGAAGACTCTCAAAGATGGCATGCTGCTCCACATTTCCACTCAACACCTGTTCTCCTGTCAAATACTTGTCTGACATCTGCAACCTCCTCGAACTCATGGTTCTTGATGTGCCCGCTATCACAGAGACCTGGTTCAAGGATAGCTCTGTCACAAACTTTGACACACTCCTCCCTGAAGGCTGCAAAGTCCTCTCTGTGCCTAGGCCTAACAAGATAGGTGGGGGAGTGTTGCTTATCTTCCCAGAATGGAGACCTGTGTCCATCATTCCTACTTGGGCCTACTCCTCCTTCGAATGCCTAGTTTGCAGACTCTCACTATCTGTCATAAATCACCAATGTATCAATTGAAAAGGATACGGTAACCAAAAAAGGATACAATTGGTAGGGCTCTTCCGGATCCTATTTTCACACGACTTGATTGTAGGTAGGTCAAATTAGACCTTCCAAATGATACAACTCTCTGACTGAATGAAACCGGCAGAGAGATGGATCACTGGAAATGGTGTGGGAATTGTGTAGGAAGTATGCCTAGGATAGATAAAGTATCATAAGAAACTGTCCCAAACTCGAATTACTAAGAAAACACAGTATTAGCATTAATTCAGACACTGACCTTATGGCAAAACTGAAGTAATCCACGAAAGTCTCTTGAAGAAAACCAGGAGTTGAACAAACGACAAAGGAAGGGAAGATTAGTAAGGGAGACTTATCCCGAACGGCACGAGGCTCTCGCTAGATACCGGGTTGGTGCACCACAGGATAGCGTCCAAAGTACTGTGCACAATCACCTTCCAATAGTTCATGAAATACTTCCTTTCCCACGAAGAACATAATTAGAATTTCACCAACTGTCACAGGTATCAAAGGTTCAAAGTAGTTCAGAAAACCACGTGCAGGATTGCACGCGATAGCATACACGCAGCCAGGCCAGCCGCACTTGGAGACAGCGTTTCCACGTGGAGATTTAGCACGCAAACTGGATACACGCAGCCCAGGACAGCCGCGCTTGCAGTCAGCGTCCGCGTGGAGAATTGGCACGTGAACAGGATACACGCAGCTCAGGACAGCTGCGCTTGCAGACAGAGTCCGCGTGGAGATTTGGCACGCGAACAGGATACACGCAGCTCAGGACAGCTGCGCTTGCAGACCGCATCCGCGTGGAGATTTGACACGCGAACAGGATACACGCAGCTCAGGACAGCCGCGCTTGCAGACAGCGTCCGCTTGGAGATTTGGCACGTGAACAGGATACACACAGCTCAGGAATTAGCGTGTGGAGGAAAACACGCTCCAAAAGACCAAAGAAATTGCTGAAGGGAATGCGAGGACGCTGGTCCGGAGTTCAGCAACAAAACGCCAAAAAAGAGTTAATCAAAAGCAGCGATCGGCGTTTCCACGCTGCTTATGTACGTACTGCCGTGATACACTTGATGGAACTAAATCACGTGAATTTAACGACTTGAAGAATGCAGACGTCGTTTACCGGGCAATGCATCGAACAACCTCCATTTCGAATAGAATGCTCTGGCGGTTCAATGGGCGTAACTAATTTTGTATGGAGAGTACATTCCTGGTCCAGAGATATGTCCAGCAGGCATGACGCTATCCCCTAAATCCTCTCTCATTATGGCCACCTTCTATCGGCCACAGGCCAGTCCACTCTCTTCCTCTCTGAATGGGCTGACCTGATTTACCCCCTTCCTCAACTCCTCCTGATGGTGGATCTTAACATTCATCTGGACTCGCTGACTCTTAAGGCCCTTTCCGCAACCTTTGCAACTCTCTTCCCCCTCAGGCCCCACACACACTGCGGCCCACACCTTAGATGCTCTCTTCTCTACGGACATCCCCCTTGCTATCCCTCTCACTACTTCCCTCTCTTGGACTGACCACTCACTTCTCTTAACACACCTGAAGCTCTCCTTTCCTCTTGCAGCAATACATCTGGCATAGCCACTTGGCTTCGAAGTCATCAGACCCATGAAAAAAGTAACAGTGGCTGCCTTTGCCGCCTCCTACTCTCCTCCACCCACATCCCTCGCTAACCTCAATATCTCTATCTCTAACACTCTTGAGATTCTTGCCCCTTTGGAAACCTTCCAAAAAGCTCAACTCCTGGTACGACTCCGACCTGGCGGCGCTTAACCGCAAGTGTAGGCTAGCTGAGTGGAAATGTAATGAGTCCGGCGAACAATCTGACAAACTAGCCTGCCGCCTCCTTCAAAGGCATTATTGACTCTGCATCCGCACCAAGAAAAGAGTCTTTATTCAAGCCTGCATCTCTGCGGCATCAAACACAGCGAACTTTTCAAAGTATGCAATGAACTGGCCAATCCTGCAGCAACCTCTTCTTCTGTCACACCCACCCAGGACCTTTGCTCGGCACTGGCTGCACATTTCACCACAAAAACCCCAAGGCATCCTTTCCACCCTCTCTCCCACACCACAGCATACACCAACATCGGAGCCTCCCTTGGCCACTCCTCCTCTTACCCTCTCTTCTTTTTCGCTCGTCACACCGGATGTGGTCCCGAGACCAGTCCGATCTATGAAGGCTTCATCCAAACAGGTGGACCCCTGCCCCTCCAAAACCATTAAAGACAATATCGACTCCCTCGCCCCAGCCTTGGCTGATCTCTGCAATCTCTCCTTTTCGACTGGAGCTTTCGCAACTGCCCTGAAGCACTCCCTTGTGCACCCTCTGCTCAAAAAACCCTCTGCCTACCCCACCATTCTGGCAAACTACCGCCCTATCTCCATCACTCCTTTCTTGGGCAAACTCCTGGAGAAACTGGCTATCTCTCAGCTGACCCTCCACACTGAATCAATTGGTTGCTTCCACGACCATCAATCTGCCTTTAGAGCATCCAGAGGCACGGAAACTGCTCCTCTGGACACCTGTGAAGACCTGCTGTCAAATCTTGATACTAACACACTCTCTATCCTCATTCTCCTCGGCCTCTCCTGTGCCTTCGACACAGTTAACCACGACATCCTGATCTCACGTATCCGTGACACCCTGGGAAACGCAGGTCAGGCTCTGGTGTGGTTAACCTCCTTCCTCTCTGACCGCCCATCCCAGGTGGAACTCTTGAGTCTTTCACTCAACTATCACTCTCGCAACCTGTGACGTTCACCAGGGATCTAACCTATCCCTCTGGTTCTTCAACGTATATGGTCACGGGAGGATAGCTCAGGAGCAACGTGCTCGCCTTGGAAGCAAGACGACACGGAGCACCACAGGTTCGATCCCCGGGTCTGCGTTTAGAAACCTCTTGGTATTAAGCACGTTATAAATAACCTATCATATCCTATATGGCTGCCCTGGCACGTGTGATTGCCACTTTCACCTCTAACTTCCAGTGCTACGTGGATGACCCGCAACTGTCTTTCATGCTTCCGTCAGCCGCCGCCGCCTCTTCGCTCATATCTGACTGCCTGTCCACTATTCAGTCTTGGTGTGCTCCAAACGACCTCTTCCTCAACGCCACTAAGCCTGAAATCGTTTGCATTGGAACCCCCGCTCCCGCTTTCCCACTCTCGCTCTGGCCAGCCTCCCTGGGCCCTGCGCCTGCACCTACCTTCGAAGCAAGAAACCTGGGGGTCATCTTTGACTCCACTCTCTCCTTCTCCTCTCACATTTCAGACATCTCCAAAAACTATCAGCTTCACCTCCTCAGAGGTACTCTAACTTTTCTCACTTTCCCCCAAAGTCTCACTGTCGCCAGAGCCCTGGTTCTCTCCAGGCTGGACTATTGCAACAGCCTCTTCTTCAACCTCCCTTCCTCTGGCCTGCTGTCACAACAGCGGGCGACTGGCGTGTGTGGAGGAGGTGGAAACAAGGACGCCATTAGACTGTGCCGCCACGTTTCCTTGTCAACGTGGTTGACGGTCTAGTTTTTCTTCCAACATGGCCGTCGCCGAGTGTATTTACCACTCGGCGGCTCGGCGCGTTGCAACTGTGATTTTTCTCTGTTGTGTGCACTCCGTTTGTATTCCTCCCGGTGGTGTTTTTTCCGGCCGCTTATCCAGCTCGCTCTCTCTCTCCCTCTGCTTCCTAGCTTCGCCCCCTCCCCCTTCCAACCTTCGCATCAGCCTTCTCACGCCTTGCCTGTGCATTCTTTTTCTTTCTCATCTCCCGTTAGCATTCCTCTTGGATTTCTCACCTGCCCTTGTTTTTGGACTACTTACCTGGTCTCTTCCGCCAGACTTCCTCCAGGAGAGACGTTTTCAGTGCTGCTTCATCCTGAGGACCTTCCATCCTGCATTTGGTACTTTCAGTCGCCAGTTCAGCATCTTCAGCCATGTCTACTCCTGCCATCCCAGC
This sequence comes from Ambystoma mexicanum, assembly GCF_040938575.1. Taxonomy (NCBI): domain Eukaryota; kingdom Metazoa; phylum Chordata; class Amphibia; order Caudata; family Ambystomatidae; genus Ambystoma; species Ambystoma mexicanum. The sequence continues at coordinate 1,264,873,942 of NC_090935.1, read as the reverse complement.
CAATTTATCAACAGCTATTCCGGTTATTTTCAGTTTTCTCCAACAAACCGAGGGTTTTTTTGTGCCCAAAGGCTTTTTCCCCTTGCACCATTACTGGCTGTCACGGAGGAGAGTCCCTGTGGATTTCTAGACCTAGAGTCACAGTGGCTTCCTTTCGAGGCAGACCCTATCTGCTCAAGAAAAAGAAGCCCAACGCTCGACAAACCCGAAGGAAGAAGTTGGACTATTCAGGTGAGGAGGAGGAAGGGGAATCGAGAGATCTCCGTTATTTAAGTGAAGAGGAAGATATTGCTGACCCATTAGCCAATCCCATTGATCAGTCTGATAGTCCTGATACCTGCGCCCTCAGCAACTCATCCTTAACAGAACCACAAGACCTATCCTTAGCCTCAAGCCCAAGGGCTGCATCTCTCCGGTGCTGAAATCCCTCCACTGGTTCCCCGTGGCGGCAAGGATCAAATTCAAGTCACTTTGCATTGTTCACAAGGTTTTCTGGGGACTGGGACCTACCTACCTACCTACCTGTAACGCTGCCTACATAAATACTGTCCCTCACGAGCGCTCTGCTCATCTACCTCCAACCGTCTGCGAGTGAGCCGGTTCTCCAAGCAGAGATTTGGAGGGGGAGATCCTTCTCCTCAGCAGGTGCCTCCCTCAGGAATAGCCTCCCTCCGTCTTGAGCCGGATCTCCTTAAATTCCGGAGACTTTCCTTCTCTCTCCCTCTACCCTGCTAACCCAGTTCTCTATTTTTCCCTCTCTCCCTCCTCCTCCTTACAGCACGCTGACTGGCCCGTCTGGTGTAGGTGTACCTCAGTCTCACTGGTCCCCGGCACCCCTGCCAGTACTCTTTTCCACTTGCCACAGGGCTTTACACCCCACCCAAACTCAATGCACTGGTGAAATTAATCCTAGAGAGTGCCTCTCTCTGGACTTACCCCAGTCACAGCCGACCGGGAGCACTTGATCCTCTCTCCCTCCCTCCCCTATGACCCTCTGTGCACTTGCTCGATCTGTACGCACCACGCCGGAATCGCTTTGGATTAAGGCGCTATATAAATAACACATCATTATCATTATCGTAGGTCTGTTCTCTCTTGTCTTCAGCCCTTATTGCACTGTTAAAACTGCAGAATCGCAGCCAGGCCCATTTGCTGTCTCCCAAACTGTTAAATGTATTTTTTTCTCACTTACTCTGCTTGTGCAGACAATTATCGTCTCAGAATTTCCAGGGCTCGGAGCAACTGTTTGTTTTTTCCCCATGTTCCGACCCTCCTTGAGCACTTTGAAACACTTGCCTGGGTATAGGCGCTATATAAATAAACAATACCATACCAATACCATATACCCTTTCCGCAATCCTTTCAAGAATTCCCAAAGGTCCACATCCTGTCCACACCAGCCACCCCCTCTGTGACCATTGAGTCTGTGGATGAAACGCTTGAACACCATCCAAGGACAATTCCCGGAACCACCACCCTTTCCAAAACACCACCCAACTCCCAACCACCATCCCCTCCCCACCAGCAACCTGTCATGATGCCTACCCCCAGGCATCTGGACCAAGCCCATCAGCCCCGGGAGCAGGCATCTAGACATTTATTAAAACCTCAGCAGCCCCGGCTAGGGGCTATCTGGGTTCAGTCCTGGCGCCTAAGGCGCCAGGCTCATAGTCATTACTTACCTCAGGCAGACCATGCTGCAAATGACTCCAATCCAACGTGAAGCCTGGAAGGGACTATTTTACTACAGGGACTATTTTTTACTCGGGTGTGGTTCTAGGGACTTCTTACCTGGGACTACTTTTGAGGCTATTTAAACCACGCCCGATCGGCAACACACGCTTCACGTTATTCTGCATCCAGCAGCGTAACGCTCACCGTGCCTGCAAGTCAGCATCCAGACCTCTGCCACGCCCGTCCTGAATCCAGAGCTCCTAGAGAAGAAGGAAAGCAGAGGCAAGGTTAGAAAACAAACTTTATTCCAGTTTCTCACCTGATTCCTGAAGCATCACGTCTCAGCACCTGGAAAGGACATTCTTTCTGAACGCGTCGCATGGGCAGCTGCAGCGCCGCGCCATACTCACCAGTCCTCATAGCACCTTTCGATCCGGGAAATGCCTCCATCATTTCTTCGCCGGGCTCTGGCATCTGGGGACAAAAGAAATAACCAGGTCAGCCGAAAGAGCCAACAAATACAATCTCTCTTACCACCATAGACTTACCTGATTTACCACCAGAGGCATTATTCTTTAACTCTCCACATCTTTAAACGCCGCATTTGAAAACGGAGAGAAGACAACACGTTAAATACATGCATCATTTACCGGACAGCATCGGGTAATACAGACTCTTACCTGAACGCCATCTACCGCCACGAGACCATCTTTTCTCGAACTCCACTGCAAGATAAGAAAGGAATGGGCCAAGAGTGAACATCGGACATATTGAACTCTATGAACTCTATACTTACTGGTCTTCGCCAGGAGCCTCAGAGTCAACTCTCATGTCATGGCCCACAGAACGTGCCCCTTCTGGACTTCCTGGTCCTTATCGCGACGGGGCCTGTATTCATTGTTTCTTCCAACATGGCCGTATCACATGACACGCCTCGCACCAGCCTTTACGTGGACGTTGTACGTCCCATAAATGAGCCACGCCCCCGCGCGTCTCAATGCTATTGCGAAGTAGCGACCAGACGTGTGCTCCGTAGCTCGCGGTATTGTATCCTTTGCTTCTTCCAGCTTACCCCATCCCAGTCCCTTTCCTTCCTTTCTGGGTTCCTGGACTCGTGTGCTTGTTGCGCACCCTGTTACTTTCCCGGACTCCTGGATCCCTGCATCCCGGAACCTTGAACGCATGCTTGAGTCGGAAGAGACTCGTGCAGCTTTATTAAAGACTCGATCAGTTCGCAAGAAGGCATCGACCAAGAAATCCAGCAAAGATCGAACTCAGGTGAGAAGGGGGGAACTCCTTGACATCTCATCTGGAACTCCCCAACGCCTTCTAACCAGTGAAGCGACTGCTATCTACGTGCCCCTGCAATCCACGCAGGATGGAGAGCTCATCTTTCAAGAATATAAGGTGAGAATACTGGAAGGGGATTTCAGAGGTGTTTAGTGGGGAATGCAGGGAGGTGCCATCACTAGAATCCACGGGTGGCTAAATTCCTCTCTCCACTTGCAGGAGAATCCTTCTACGGGTCAAGCAGACGAGATTAGGAGGGCCAGTCCAGTCTGTCATCTCTGCACTACGCATCACGTTGGTGGAGGCCGCAGCAGTCTGGGTCCAACCGACGCCCCTGTCGGAGCCAGGTGAGCGTAACAGAACGCAAAGCCTATCTACAAACACCCACCCGGGCGCCATGGAAACCTCAGAAACCGACCAACTAGCCCAATTGTTAGGGGAACTTAGGGCTGAAGTGCACTCCGCGCGCCAAGAAACTAATGCCCTCAGGAGGGAACTGATCATGTCAAAGGAGCACACTGATGATCTTGCTAGACAACTGCTGCAAAACCAAGCTGGGCAAACACTGCTACCTGGATTCGGGGGGAATCCAACTCCTGTTTCATCGAGCAATCCTGTGCAAGTGGTTCTACCAGGGAACATTCATTTAGCTCCACCCGAAAGTTTTGCTGGGGACCCGAAAAGGTTTGCTGTGTTTATGAACAAATGCCGCTTGCAATTTTGATGCAGAGCTGGAGCCTTCCCAAACGATCAAGCTAAAGTTGCCTTTGTACTATCATACCTTAGTGGTAGCGCAGCGGATTGGTCAATTCCACTAGTCAACCAGGATGACCCTCTTCTTCAGGATTTTCAGGGTTTTCAGTTGAGCATGGAAAAACTATTCGCCAGACATTCACAAGGACAGTCCCTGGATAACGAACTTTTATCCCTACGACAAGGTAATCAGGATCTGCTTACCTATATCGCAACCTTCAATAGGTTAGTGGTGGAAACCGGGTGGCCAGAAGAAAAACGAGTCACATTATTTCATCGTGGACTTCGGGGTGAACTCAAAGATGTTTTGGCCCAAGTTGTGAACCCACCTCAGGATTGCGCAGAATATATAGACTTAGTGGTCCAGTTAGACCACCGACTTCAGAATAGAAAGGCTGATCGAGCTAAGTTCGAGAATCGGGTTTTGGTTAAACCTAATGTTAACCCCAAAGGAACAGATGCATCAGAACCTATGCAGATCGGGGGGGTTAAGGGACCCCTAACTCAAAAGGAAAGAGAAAGGAGACGGCAGATGCAATTGTGTCTGTACTGTGGGGCCTCAGGACATTTTCTACGGTATTGCCCTATAAAACCATCCAAGAAAGTAGCTGGAGTTGCTGTTAAAAATCAAACAGAGCCTGACTCGGGAAACGACCACGCCCGACAAGCGTAGGGGTCCGCTTGCCGAGCTTGAAGAAGGACACTCAGACCTCGCACCTAATCATACCAATGGTCCTTATTGATCCAAGGCAGCTATCACGTATACATGCAGTAAGGGCATACATCGATAGCGGGGCCGTAGGAAACTATATGGACCACAAATTGGCTTCTAGGATGAATCTACCTCTTTGCAAAAAGACCACTTTGGATGTCATCACCACAGTCGACAGAACTGAAATTGCTTCTGGGCATGTAACTCATTCCACTACAGAGATGACATTTTTGGGACAAGATGGGCATCGAGAGACTATTGTGTTTGATTTAATCAAAGCCCCGCAGTTCCAAATAATACTGGGGATACCTTGGTTGGAAACACATAGTCCTTGTATTGATTGGCGAGAGAAGAGAATAACCTTCCCGGATTGTGCGCACACCCGTTACCCAGAAAAAGCATTGGACAAAGGCCAGCACAGTCACTAATCCAGTCGTGCAGTTACCTCCAGGAATACCTAGAATTCCAGGACGTTTTCCAAAAAGAACAGGCAAACACCTTACCGCCTCACAGATCATACGATTGTCAAATCGACCTCATACCCGGTGCGCAACCTCCATGCAGTAGGATCTACGCCCTTACGGAACCCGAAAACCTACACCTACGACAATACTTGGATCAATACCTCGCTAACAGCTTCATTCGTCCATCCAAGTCCCCTACATCCTCAGCTTTATTCTTTGTACCTAAAAAGGAAGGTGACCTCAGAACGTGTATAGACTACCGCACATTAAATCAGATTACGGTGAAGAACCGATATCCATTGCCTCTGTCCCCGAATTACTAGACCAAGTAAAGGATGCTTGCATCTACACTAAATTAGATCTCCGAGGGGCATATCATCTGGTACGTGTAAAAAAGGGTGACGAATGGAAGACTGCCTTTCGTACCAAGTACGGGTTGTTCGAATATCAGGTGATGCCCTTCGGGTTGTGCAATGCACCAGCAGCCTTCCAGTATTTTATGAACAATGTCCTTCGTGAACTCATTGACGTCTGTGTTGTCGTATACATCAACGACATTCTAGTATACTCCTCCTCGGAATCAGACCATGTTAAGCACGTTCGTGCAGTCCTCGAGAAACTACGTCAGCACAAGCTATATGCCAAATTGGAAAAATTTGTTTTTCATGCTATAGAAGTTGAATTCCTTGGATTTATCCTGACTCCAAAAGGAGTCCGAATGGACTCTGGAAAGGTGGATGCAATTCTCAAATGGCCATCACCCAGTTCAGTTAAAGGAGTACAAAGCATGCTTGGATTTGCTAATTTCTACCGCAGATTTATTCCTGACTTCTCACATGTTGTACACCCCATCACAGCACTTTTGCGAAAAAGGAAACGCTTCTTGTGGACCGAGAAGGCTGAAAAGGCCTTCCAAGAGCTGAAATTTAAAATTCACGTAGGCACCGGTCTTGAAGCATCCACGGCCCGAGCTCCCATATGTAGTCAAAACTGATGCATCCAGTTTAGCCATGGGAGCTGTCCTGTCCCAGAAGGATCCTGAAACCGGTCAACTTCATCCAGTAGCATTTTGGTCTAGAAAGTTTTCAGCCCCCGAGTTAAACTATGCGGTTATCGATAAAGAGTTGTTAGCCATCAAATCCGCCTTCAAGGCCTGGCGGCATTATCTTCTCGGTGCAAGGCACACCATTACTGTAATCACCGATCACAGGAACCTGAAGTATTTAAAGACAGCCAAGGCCCAATCATCGCGTCAACTTCGATGGGCATTATTCCTTGGCAAATTCGATTTCGTGATCACTTATCGACCAGGATGCAAGAATGGTAAGGCAGATGCCTTATCCCGAATAGGGATGGGAGAAGCGTATTCGAACCCAGAACCGGTGCCTATAATTCCAGAACAAAGAATTCTTGGTATAACTACTCTAGAGACTCTAGAAGATATTCATTTAAAAATCCAACACCTTTTCGATTCAGCAGCCCTACAAGATTGGGTGAAAAAGGGCCATGGTTATTCAGTCATCAATGACTTACCTTATTATCAAGGGCGTCTATTTCTACCACTCAAGGAACTACAAGAACTAGTCATCTCTAATTAACATGATGCTCTGATGAAAGGACGCCCAGGTATTGCAAAGACTGAAGCTAAAATTAAAAGACAATTCTGGTGGCCCACCTGGCGAAAAGACGTAAAATCATTTGTGCTGTCTTGTGGTTTCTGCACCCAAAACAAAAGTCAAAAGAAAAAGCCAGCCGGTCTTTTACAACCTTTAGATATTCCGCCCGCACCGTGGCACACTTTGTCTTTAGACTTTATTACAGATCTACCTCCGTGTAATGGGTTTAACACAATTCTGGTTATTGTTGATCTTTTTTCCAAGATGGCCCACTTCATTCCTTTAAAGGGATTACCTTCCGCTTCAATCTTGGCCAAGGAATTTCTTGAAAACATTGTTCGAATACATGGATTTCCTTCCGTACTGGTCTCTGACCGAGGTAGTCAATTCATTTCGCAATTTTGGAAGACATGTTGCCAATTGGCGCAAATCAACGTGAGGTTATCAACCAGTCACCATCCCCAGACCGATGGTCAAACGGAGAGGACCAACCAGACTCTTGAACAATACCTACGTTGCATGCTACACCAGACCGAAAACAATTGGAAGGAAATTTTATGGATTGCTGAATACGCATACAATAACTCAGTACATTCAGGAACCGGACAAAGCCCCTTTTATACCATGTATGGACATCATCCTCGAACCTCAGAACTCGATTCACCCCAGCACTTAGAAATGCCGGCAGTGACCCATCTGCACTCTACTATTACTCAGGCCTTTAAGGAGGCAACTGAACATTTGAAACAAGCAAAAGAGAAATACAAGAAAAATGCTGATCAACATAGAAGTGACACTGCCCAATACCAAATTGGAGATCAAGTTTGGCTGGCTACGAAACACATACCTCTAAAAGGAACTCAAACGTTTAATCCTAGATATTTGGGACCTTACACCATTAAGGCGATTATCAACCCGGCGGCCGTCAAATTAGAACTACCCTCTAATATGCGGATCCATCCTGTTTTTCATGTTTCACTTCTAAAACCAGTTCAACCCGGAACAAGATTAACCAAACCACCTGACCCCATCCTGATAGATGGAGAACCTGAATTCGAGGTAAAAAATATCCTGGACTCTAAGATGGGTAAATCCAAAACTTTTTTATTTAATCGATTGGAAAGGTTACGGACCACAAGAAAGGTCTTGGGAGCCCAGTGACCACCACGTTCATGCACCTCGGTTGGTGAAAAGATTCCATCAGGACTTCCCAGACAAACCAGGTCCCAAGGGAAGAACAACTTTAGGAGGGGCCTGGGGGGGGGGTGGAGTGCTGCCATGATGCCTACCCCCAGGCATCTGGACCAAGCCCATTAGCCCTGGGAGCAGGCATCTAGACATTTATTAAAATCTCAGCAGCCCCGGGCTCCTAGTAGAAATCAGTCCTGGCGCCTAAGGCTCCAGGCTCATAGTCATTACTTACCTCAGGCTGCACCCGTATGAGGCTGCAAATGACTCCAATCCAACGTGAAGCCTGGAAGAGACTATTTTACTACAGGGACTATTTTTTACTCGGGTGTGGTTCTAGGGACTTCTTACCTGGGACTACTTTTGAGGCTATTTAAACCATGCCCGATCGGCAACACACGCTTCGCGTTATTCTGCATCCAGCAGTGTAACGCTCACCGTGCCTGCAAGTCAGCATCCAGACCTCTGCCACGCCCGTCCTGAATCTGGAGCTCCTAGATAAGAAGGAAAGCAGAGGCAAGGTTAGAAAACAAACTTTATTCCAGTTTCTCACCTGATTCCGGAACCATCACGTCTCAGCACCTGGAAAGGACATTCTTCTACACGCGTCACATGGCCAGCTCCAGCGCTGTGCCATACTCGCCAGTCCTCATAGCACCTTTCGATCCGGCGCTGCCTCCATCATTTCTTCGCCGGGCTCCGGCATCTGGGGACAAAAGAAATAACCAGGTGAGCAATAGAGCCAACAAATACAATCTCTCTTACCACCATAGACTTACCTGATTTACCACCAGAGGCATTATTCTTTAACTCTCTACATCTTCAAACGCCGCATCTGAAAACGGAGAGAAAACAACACGTTAAATACATGCATCATTTACCGGACAGCATCGGGTAATACAGACTCTTACCTGAACGCCATCTACCGCCACGAGACCATCTTTTCTCGAACTCCACTGCAAGATAAGAAAGGAATGGGACAAGAGTGAACATCGGACATATTGAACTCTATGAACTCTATACTTACTGGTCTTTGTCAGGAGCCTCAGAGTCAACTCTCGTCCGGAACTCCCCAACGGCTTCTAACCAGTGAAGCAACTGGTATCTACGCGCCCCAGCAATCCACGCAGGATGGAGAGCTCATCTTTCAAGAATATAAGGTGAGAGTACTGGAAGGGGATTTCGGAGGTGTTTAGTGGGGAACGCAGGGAGGTGCTATCACTAGAATCCACGGGTGGCTAAATTCCTCCCTCCACTTGCAGGAGAATCCTTCTACGGGTCAAGCAGACGAGATTACGAGGGCCAGTCCAGTCTGTCATCTCTGCACTACGCATCAAGTTTGTGGAGGCCGCAGCAGTCCGGGTCCGACCGACGCCCCTGTGGGAGCCAGGTGAGCGTTACACAACCCCAACATGCCAGTCATGTCCACCCCCATAAACCCCTGAGTGTCTCACGCTTCCGCACGAGGGCAGCCCAGCGCCTAGCCACCCCTTGCACCTCGACCACTATATATATATAACCCCCTCGCATCCTCCAACGTATATATCACATTATACTACAACTGCCCCATCCATACTACAATGCATTGCGGGGACTCTCCCCTCTGCTCATTGTTCCCTCTACGCCTATGAGCTCTCGGGAGCGCCTTCAGAAAAGGGTTGGCTTCTTCTGGGGTCTGAAGAAACAGTACCCGCCCCTGTTAGACTTGTACGTTTTGCGGGGAAGAGCATAGCATATCTCATGCCCCTCTCCTGCAGCCACTTTTTGATATCCATGTATGTCCTCCTGGTGGCCTGCACCTTATCCGGGAGGTCCGGGAAGAGTATAATAGTGGCCCCTTTGTAAGTCAAAATTCCATTCTCCCTGGCCTTGCGGAGAGCAAGATCCTGAACCCGATAATTCAAAATCCGAGCTATGCTCGGGTGGGCTGGCAACCCCAGAATCTTTTTACTGCCGCTAGGTATGCGATGTGCTCTGTCCACAATGAATACTGCTCAGAAGTCATCACCTCACGCAAGAGCGACTCGACCAAAGGTTCCATGGCACGTTGTTCCACCGACTCGGGGACTCCCACTATCCGCAGATTGTTCCTTCCGGACCTCGACTCCAGATCCTCCTGCTTGTCTAACAATGCCCCTTTCTGCGCTTCAAAAAGTTTGTCCTTTGTGCATGCGCCGGAGAATGTGACCCCTCACCTCAATCTTCACTATGAATCTCTGTAGCCCCTAGTGCCCCAACCTCTTATCACGTTCCACACTCCCACTATACCGTTCAGTACTTTATGCCACTCTCACGCAGTGGTCCACTTGACAGACATGCAGTAGCAGTATGGATAGCATACTCTGAGGCAGCTCACTCTTCTGGGGAAACGTCTGCCGACGCCTGATGTGGCACCATCTAGCAGAAACATTGAGGACTAATCCAGCGGTAGCAATTTCTTGTACTATCACCTATCTTGCTCACCACTCCTGTGAATAGATGATCAACAATGTCCACCAATAACTGCAAGAAATAAATGGCATGAATCCCTCTGCTTGTCATTCACTAGTCTTTGCAGTTACCTTTTAGCCTGCACTGCAGTCATTCCTCAAGCAGCCAGCAGTGCCCAAGACTCACGTGTGATCCTAGCCACCTGTGCCCCCAAGGTTGAGGCTTCAACCTCTCTCCGCGGGTCTCTGTAATGACCTGGACATGCCCCCTCCCCGTCTGTTTTACACAACTACTGCAGACCCAAGGCTATTTGGTAATTGCAGCCACACTCCAGGCACCTGGAGATGGCCTCGTACACTGCGTATTCCCCCACCGGGGCTGCCAATCTGGGATCTCCACAGGCTCTAAGTGTCCTGCATGCGCCACCCTTCTTGCCGGCAGGTCGTGCACGGCGGCCTCCTAGCGGGCAGCACCCTATTTTCCCAGCTTCAGAGATTGTCTTGTATGCACCGCTTCCCAGGTTTTGCAGTGGTCGTCCCGCTGAGCCTGCAGCACCTCGCAGTACGTCTTCTTCACCGGCTCCAAAATGCATTGCCAGAGCTCCCCCCACAGGGTGCCTTCACAGCAGCGCGATCCGCTCCGCCAGCAGTACACCACCGGCCAATGCAGTGCAAGTGAACAGAGCACAGGTTCCTTCACATATAAGAGCCACGCATTAGGCGATCCCCATCTACTCAGCTCGCCACCACCATCAGCAGGATTACCGCCTCATACGGGTGCAGCCTCAAGGTGAGCACTCCCACCACCTCAATACCCACCACATCTCACCAGCGTCGGTAGCACAGGTCTGCCTCTTCTCCACGCTGCCTCTCTGTAGCAAGCCGCACTCAGCTTCCCCTCTGCAGATCTTGGCCCCGGGTCAGGCTAAGGTCACAGAATTTCACGGGGACATGACCCCATGGGAATATCCAGCAGCTGCTATGTCATTCATTGTTATTGAGAGTCATGGGTCGTTGGGATGGAGTCTGGATCTATTGTGGCACACCAGAGCACACAAGCTTGCGGCCATCTTGGCTGAGCGCACTAGCGCCCTCCTGACATAGAGATTTATACCACAATGTCAGAAGAGATTATGGCTTATTGTCATTTTAACATCCCTCAACCTCCTGTTAAATCTAAAGTAGTAACACCTAAGGTTCTAATACCCAAACCTATTATACCTGAAAACAAATATCTTCCTCAATACCAAGGGTACCCTACAAGGAATAGCTAAAGTGTTGCCTTCTTTGCACCATTATCTCTAATAAAGTTAAATCCTAAATGCCCCCCTTTTAAAATTCCTAAGGGAATTAAATCTACCCGGACTTTGAGAAAGTAAACTCCATGTCCCAGAATCCCATAGGGACTGAGACAAAGAAGAGGGCTGACGAGGCATGTAGATGTAGAAGATAGGCTGTTAGGCCTAACAGTCTTTGCAAGGGTCAGGCAATTGACATGAATGGCTTGCACCTGAAATGAATTGTGCCACCTATGAGGCATATAAGGCTGCAGCAGGAGAGGGAAGAAGGAAGCGCTGGAGCAGGAGCTGGATGGCTGGCAGTAGTAGCAGAAGTAAAAGAGCACAAGGCTGGCAGTTCATAAGGAAGGGTGATCACCTAACGGACGCGTGGACATGGAGACAGCAGATTTCACCTGCAAGTTCTGAGAGGGTACTGTGTTCACAAACCCTGCATTGCCGTGGCTGCACTGAGAAAGACGTGCAGAGAATGAAGGTTTTGCCAGGTGGGCCTAGTGGCTGTAATTGCAGAGCTGTGACATTGCTGACACCAGCGCCCTCAGCAGAAAGCAAGCTGAGGGACAGAGGAGTTAAGGAGACTCCCAGTTGTAATGGCTGGACCCGAGACACCAGTGCTGCAGGTGGGTGTGGTTCCCAAGTGTGCTCAAAGCCATAGTAGAAGTGGAAGAAACTGGGAAGGTGAAGAAGCCCGGCGTTCAGGTCCACGCCGAAAACCTTGCTGGTGACTGTTTTACCAGCTCTAAAGTGGCTTGCATAAGATTAGAAGTGAGTATACACTGTTCGTCATTGTGAAATGTATTCCTAACACTGGAAATGTATCACACACACTTCTAGTAAAACCTGTAGTGCTCGCGTAAGAAGAACAGCATCTCATTTCCTATTGTTGAAATATTAATGTTGCCAGAGTGGTCGCGTGTCCCTAATTAAAGAGGGAACCATCCCTATAAATAAGGGGGGTATCGTCCACTTTTACTGCCTAAAAATAGGCAAATACTGCCAAACAATTAAAATAGAGAGTAAAAATACTCGCAACAAAGAAATAGGAAACACACATAGGACCTTCAGCCCTTGCTTTCACCCACACAGCCCCATAGATCTGTTTGCAACAGTAGTGCACGTTGTACTACAGGAAGAAACGACTATTGTTAGTTCCTGATCAGAAGAAGTAAACCTGTATCTTATAGTGTGTATGAATAACTAGGTGCAAAGGAATAATTATTGAAAAAACATTTTAGTTTTTTTAGTTAAAACATTTTTACTCACTTAGAAAATACTCCCATTGGGAATTGAACTTGCATCATTTTGCTCCCAACTTAAAATCTTATCTCGAGCACTGGAGGGAACGCTTGCTAAAACATTCAGAAAACCCCAACGTTGACTTTTAAAATGTTTACAAGTACTTGCAGCATCAAAGGAAGGTTGCGTGTGGCCATTTGTGATTCCGACAGGAGTTAGACAGCATCTCTGTGAGAATAATTATTTAAGGTTAAAGATCTAAGGTTAGAGTGGTCGCGTGTGCCTAAATCGGTTTCTCCTTTGAAGACTAAACATTGTAACATTACGAAAAAGTATTCTTTAAACCTAGAAGTTCTTGTGCTAGAGAAGAACAAGAATCACACAAGCCAATAGGCGAACCCTTTCTATAGTGAAGCAAGCGCTGTTTAAATCTATCCACCTGATTTGCGAAGTTGTTAAAAGTCCTGTGTCCTCTGATACAAGTGTGACATTGTTACGTGAAGTTGGAAGTGTGGCAATACAGGTTCAGGGTAGCTACTGGAACCAAGAAGGTGTAAATAAAGCTGGGGAAGGGAGCTGGGTGCTTGTAAGAAGATTGAGCAAATAATATGTAATGCTGAGACTGCTGAAGTTGAGAGAGAGTTAGTCTTGAAGCAGAGGCAGGTTATACTTTTGGCACTAAGGCAGACAGGAGAGGCATAGAGGCTGCCTTAAGTATAACCTATGAAAAAACATTGTTAAAGGGACGTTATAGTTAAGTTACACTAATAAAAACCTATGAAATTCAATGAATAAATAAAATCACAAATGTCATTGATGACATCACATGTGGAATTAATTTTGATGAAAGGTCCCTATAAGGGTTGTGTTTCTCATGTTGGTTACATGATGTCAGGGGTGATTGTGTAATGATAAACATATAATAACTAACAATTCAAGACTTACTACACACTTGTGCTAGTACAAACAATACATATGAAGACCCACAATGTATACAATTCAGAGGCCATAGAGGGAAACTAAAGTAAGGAAGAAAGAAACAACATCATCAGAAAATGTTAATAGCATTAAAGTTTATCTTCATGTATACAAATTGTGTGTTTGAGGCCTGCCTTTTGCCCCTTGTACATTAAGGATTTCAATCAGGCGACATGCACACCTTGGTCTCAGCCTAGTATGTAGTGCCTAACTGAGGTGCTTTTCTCCTTATTTATGTGGATTCAATTTTGGGATGATACACCACTCGTATCACACCCCCTTTTCAAATACCCCGGGTCACAATGGACTATGAACCAGGCTGGTTGGTCAAATGCAATATTTATTTATTTATTTAAATTCAAAAGAAATCACACACTTTTTAGTATGGGGCAGCAATCACTAATAGGGTGATAGTTACAATGAGAATGTGAGCAATGCACTGGGTATGACTTTTTAGTGGAGCATATACACAGCACAGCAGAATAGGAGCACTTTTTGATTTAGGACAGATAGCACCGAGTTAGAATTTCCCACTGCAATGTTCCCTCAACCCACCAAAAATCAATTCTGAGTGGATACAAAGAAGCAACAGGTACTCAGGAATAAAAAACTGAAAATGGAATCTAAATCTGACCTTCCCTCCCCAAATAAGAGAGAAAACAGATTTTAAACCCCTTGCAATGTGGTGAAATGACACTCGTAATGGATAAATCAATAATGAATGTGTGGTAAAAACCTTGAAGAAAATACGATTCCTTGCTAAAGCAACAATGCAAAGATACTAACAATCACAAAGAATGGATTACCAAAAGCATACAGTTCAGAAATGAGTGGAAAGTTTAACACAGATTGCAGTCAAATCACACGTTTAAAATTTACACTTTTGCAATTCCTGCCTAAAATTACCTAAACCGTTTTTAATAAAAATGGGTGAAATACAGTAAGTCTCTAGCTGGTAAATTGAAAGAGTTATGCAATATAGAAGAGGCGCACTTTGAGTAAAATGAAGGGTGAAATTGGAAAGGAAATCAGTTTGTGAGGAGAACAATTTTACTTTAAACTAGATTTAAGAACTAAGAAAAGAGGAACGCCACCCATGTATCCTCTAAGTTACGCTGCAGATATAACCCTTCACGGAGTGTACCCTTTTTCTTTAAGGAAAGTAACTTTATTTAATCAAAATTTTGCTAATGACACATGGTCTATGCAAGACAGAAGTGAAGAGAAAAGTAGTACTGTTGCTTGGAGATTAATGACAACATGCACAGAGAATTCTTACCGTTGAACAAGTTAGCAGGATAAGGATAGGAGGATTTATAGAATGGGATAAGGACAAGGCAAGACCAGGTATACTAGGGATTTCTATGGGATGATGAAATACTCACAATCTACTTTTTAGTTTTGTGGTTTTTGGACAGTCAACCGGGTCTGTTCACTACACGGCAGGGCACCTGGCAAACAGCTGTGCGGTTCTGGTGACCGTCTGGCAAGGACTAGACGGGTAATTCTGGTCACTGGATACTAAAGGTTATCAGGGTAGCAGGATTGCAGCCGCATGCAGTGACAGGCAGTAAGCCAGGCTGGATCAGGATGCAAAAGGTACCGCAGCTTTCCCCTTGTTACTGGGAAATTTAGTGGTTTTTTTTTAGATTTGAGGCCTTGCTGGGAATGGGATAAGCACTGCTTGGGTTTTGTAGTGGGCCCTGGGGTAGGATCAGCAATGCTTGCCCTTGTAGTTGGAGTCTGGATCTGGAAGATGACGGGAACAGGAACGCAGCTCAGGAAATCAGGAAGAGTGTCTGTCTAGAGTCTTGTCAGGGACCCTAATTATAATGCATAATGACATCATCCAAGTATAGGCTGGGCAGGGTTAACTAAGCACGCCTCTAAACTACTTGGATTGGGCAGGGGTGCTAATCTCCGCCCTGCTTTCAACTGGTTGGATTCCAAGGGAATGATGTCAGATTTATGAGGTTGAGTTTTACAATGTCCAAAAGCTCCCACATTTACTTTACTTAAAATCCGATTTTGCCAAAAACATAGATTTATACAATTGCAATCTCTTAGAAACTTATATACACAGGTTACATATTAAGTGCAGCCCATATCAGTCCAATCCTCCAGTCTGTGGGACCTTGTTTCGCCCTTCTGATACATTTTGGTAATTTTGTACATGAAAGATTCGGCCTAAAATTCCTTAACTTTATACACCGATGCAAATTATCCCAAGGGATGTATGTACAACAATGTATGTTTGCAACATTGATACTTTTCAATTTACCCTCAATATTTTGACCTTTCTGTCCCCAAGACGTCAATGAATTCTACCATGTCTAAAAAGAAAGCACAAACAAATCACTTTTAAACTGCAAAATGTTTACAATTTTTCAAAGTCTTGCTGCAGGGATAGAAGTCTTTAAAGTTTATTCCTGAAATAGTCTTTGGGAACAAATGGCAGACCCTTCGTTCCTGGGTAATTTTTTTTATTTCCTTCACCTACTGCCAACCGTCATTTCCTTCAGAGCTTGGTGGGGGTTTCTCCCTTGATTGAAGTTATATTGCCCCTTCACGCTTCAGACTTCCTTCCCGGGGAGCTTCATTGTCAGGGTCCCAGCAGAGACGAAAGTCTGTTCAACCCTGTAATTATCAGGGGGTTGTCAGTATCTGCTGAGAGAGAACCTTCCTTTTGGTGCCACCCCTCCAAGCAGAAAACCTGTTTTTCAACTTGCAACTCCAGCCACCATAGTTTTAACCTTTATTTTCTGATCTTAGATCCAGAATTAAAATAAGCCTTTTGCATAAACTAACCCATGTTGTATAGTCTCACCAGCAACAAACCCATTCATATCATATTGCTAAAGACTGGCTGGCTTTCATTCTCTAGTGTACTGTTCCAAAACGGTTCCTAGTGACTGTTTCGACAGTCTAAGTTTCGACTGACAAAGGTTCTGACACAAAAGTGTGGAAAAAAAAAAGTTTTACTTTTTTTATTTCTCTAATGGGCGGGTCCCCTCCCCAAACCCCTGTTTTAATTTTTTTAAAACACTTATTTTACTATACTAAATAAAAATAAACACATTAATATTAAAAAAATGAATTCAAAACTTTTTTTTGGGTACTTTTGTTTCGTAACTTTTGTTATTCGAAACTATTGATTTGAAACTTTGTCTGGACACCTCCAACACACAGGCATTTGTTTTTTGTTAGTTTGTAAAGGCCCATTTTTTTACACGGGGTGCAACTGGCCTTCCTTCTTAAATTCAACTTTTCATCTCCAGCAGATTTTCACAAATCATTGCAGCTATAGTTATTCTCTTGAATGCTGGAGTTGGTCTGCAGCACAGATACATTGAAACAGACATGGCTCAGATAGTTAGTCTCTCTCTCTGAACATCTGAGTTTTGGATACTTTTGCAAAGAAAATGACCACGTTTCCTGTGTAAGTAAAAGTTAAGTTCCTGGTAGATTATTATTATTTTTATTTTTAGTTGTTTTGACAGGGTTTGTCAATTTGGAATCATGCCTGGTTTTGCTGAGGCACAGTGAGACACAGGGCTTGGTAGGGCTTATTAATCACAGTGGCTTTAAGGAACAGAGGGAATTAGCGTCACAGCAGCATTTTGTTTTAAAGGTGAAAAAGGGTTTCTTTTCAATGGAGATTTTGGCTTTTGCAGCAAAGCAACGCGGCTTCTTCCACTTTCTTCCGTTAGTTTATGTCGGAACACATTGGCAATCTACTTCAGTGTGCCCCCCTTGTTCCATCCTGCCCGATGTGTGTTTGGTAGGCTGTGCAGCCATTTTTGTTGTTGTTGCAAAACGCTGTTTTGAGCCATGGAGCTCACAGGAGCCAGCGCAACCATTTTGTGGTTTCTGCGCAACTGCAGCTTGGTGATGTGGGGAAATGCTGTTGAGTGGGTCAATATATCCCACAACGTGCACCATGAGCGGAGATCAAACCCTAAGGAAAGTACTTAAAGAACAAATGTCAAGGTTAACGTCTAGATATACAGCACCTTTTTGAATTTTAATATTCTGACTGTCAGTGAACAAAACCACCTGGCCTAGATATTTCAGTGAACAAAAACAAGTGCGCCAGATATGTCATGTCATCACTGACATTTGTGTTGTCATCTTTAATGTCCTGGGTGTTCGTCTTAGCAGTGCACGGTGGTGGCGTGATTTATGGTTGCTTAGCTTACCATAACTGGCAAATTTCTGAGGTTTTTCGGTTTTACTTGCAACCATAACGTCACTTAAACAATTTTTTTTTCAGAGATCTCCATGGGTTTTTACCAGTGCATGCTATTTTCCTACAACTTACTAATATCATACTTACCCCGATATAGCAAAGTTTTTGTCTAATTTACAACGTTTCACCTTAAAACTCTGCCATTTCCCACCTTCTAGCATCATTTTTAACACTTCTATACTTTTTCCACTGTTTTTATTTCCGTCGACGTCCACGAACCTCCGGACCATGCCACGTGACCATGAGCTTGCGCGCGGCATGATGACGGTCCATGAATGTGTTTGCACTTCGCGTTCGAGTCCTTGCATCAAGGACAGTACAGAACTGCCATTTTCTAGGAACTTTCAAGCTCAAAATGTACCCTTGGACAGCTCCTACACCTATTCGTACTCATTATCCATTAACAATCCAGTACAAAGCATATTAACAAAACTGCTATGTATCTTTAAAATGGCATCAGCTATTGTCATCTCTCCTCCACAAGAGCCATCACCACCATTAGCTGGAGGACCCACACAACAAAAAAAGCACAGTATTTCCAAAGCCAATGAAGAGGACCAAGAAGATGAGGTAGAGGAAGTGCCTACCTCTAGCACTCAGAGAGAATCAAGGGTGTGGCAGTTCTTAACCACTGTTGGGAATGTACCAAGGCTAAAGCTACAAAAGTTAAATGCACAGAGTGCACTCATTTGCGGACTACCTGAACATTACTCCTACGGGACCACCTCCATGCACCACCACACCAAATCCAACAACTGCAATGCTGTCAGAAAAATTGTTCCTTTCTTATCAAGTAGTACACTGTCTTCCTCCAAATCATCTTCCTCAACCAATACTGTAACCACAGAGCATACTTCTGTGGGACCAAAGCTACCTTGCAAGCAATAAAAGAGGCTGTTGATCCATATCTTTGGAAGACAACTGTACTCTGTATATACTTCAACACACCACTCTGCAGGCGGAAGCAATTTCGATATGCATTTGAAGCTGTAATCAAGGAACATGAGAAACACTGCCCACTACCTTAGAAGTAACACACGCGCAACATCTTCCCCTGTCCACCTGCCCCTCCATATTAGTGCTTGGTGCCTCTTCCCTCATTTCCCTCTTCACCTTACATTCTAACCTCTCCTGCAAAATAAAAATGTTTTAAACAACAAAAGAAAGGTTCCTTTAGGAACCACTTTTCACAGTTGAAAAAAAGAACAAAAAAGAAATCTTATAGACTCCATCTACTTTACATTTCTCAGTAAAGTACACAGACTCAATACATGTTTCCAACAATTCCATTAGCATTTTGTGTTATGCTAATAGGAATAATGTGACGTTCATCCCCCGTTCCAGGGACCGGAATGGGGGATAACTGCCCAGCAGCCCAAGTTATCGGGCCAAGCGAAGTGAGTCTATGGGATTTGGCGCGTTATACATAAATAACGAGGGCTCCGGACCATTGTCCTCCATTGTAGCCCCTGCAATGGGGGATAAAGGCCATTATCGCCCCTGCTTCCCAAAGCGGTAACGTGGGTGCTAAAAAATAGATTTTTCTCCGGGAAGCCTGCAGCATTCCGCTGTAGGAAGGAAAATCCTTTTCCAAGATGGCTACCATGGAGAAGGTGGGGCTCGATACGGAGCCCCTCTTCCCTTTCCATGGCACCCTGCAGAACCCTATGACCATATTACCACAAGCACATTTTTTTCCCTTTCAAACCTATCCTACTTTCGAATAACTTTACCACATAGCCAGTCCCAGGTAGACATGGCCACTTTAACACCATTTTTCATCCTTCGTAGTCATGGCCAGTAGCCAGATTGTCTGTGTCATGACCTTATACCATTACCCAGACAATCAGGCCACTGCCCATACCTCAGTCACCAAAGGTATATCACTATTTGTTGTACCTACATTATGACACTTGTCTAAAAATAAAACGGGGGCACATTTGCAAAACCATGCTTTAAGGTCCTTGCCAATGCTCCTTACACGGGTTTGCTTGAAATCTGCCCATGTTTTATTTTTTCAAAGTGTCAAAATGTATGTACAAACAATAGTCATATAACTTACCCCCCACTTGACAAAATCCATTCAGTCTTTACACAAACATTGAAGGTTGGGTCTATAATCTTTCTGAAAACATTTCTCCACATTCGTCAAATGGCAACATAGTTATAAGCCATCTAAAAATGTTGACGCCCCCCACTCATTTCGCCCCCTCTTGAGAAAATCCCACCAAATTTTAGAAAAACATTTATATCTCGATCTAAACGATTCGTCAACTAGCACCACATTTATAAGCCTTTACATTATTTTGGGGCCCCCTCCCTCTAATTTTGTGCCTTCTTTTCAGAATCCCACCAAACATTGCAAAACTATTCAGAAGTAGGTTTAGAATAAAATTCCCAAATTACATGCAGTTTCATTGAGTGGCGCCAAAGTTATAAGCCATCCAAAAACTGCTTTTCACCAATCCTGTAATGCAGAAATAGGTACAGATGTCCTAGGACATCTGAAGTGTCCTCAAAAGTCACAGGCTTGCGGCTCGTCTAAGGTCCACCTCTCGCAGGCGTGATTATGGCAGGGGGATTCCCCTGCATACGATACTCTCTCCTTCTCCAATGTACTCTACTCGTCTCAGTTAAGTACAGGTCTCTTCTTAAAGAGACATCTTCTTTTCCTCCTGCAAAGGATGAGATTCCAACTAAAATTGTCAAGAAAAGTTCAACAATATACAATTTAATGGCACTGTAACAGAATATGATTTCCTCTCTTTCAGAGGTTCTATTTTACCAGTTACCCTCTGTTAAAGAAGGATCATTTCGACACATGAATAAAAAGAGAATTCAGACGACGACCAGCTTATTATGTTTGGGGAAAGGTATGGGTGGGAAACGTATCCCTGCAATTAAATGGTTTCATATTCCGGGCAAATCTTTTGACATCCTATCAATTTGGTTTTAAGGCCATTCATGGTACAGAGACAGCAGTACTCCAGGGGATTGATCATATTCTACACACTACTGACAAGGGTGTAATCTGCCTTTTAGTCTTACTATACCCAACAGCGACCTTTTATACAGTGAACCACCAATTAATGCTAACTTGTCAAGAGTAGGGGCATTGGGGGAGTGGTTCGAAATTGGTTTAATTCTTTTCTCTCTTATAGAAATCAAGTAGTCTAAATTGGATCAGCAAATGCCTCCCCTCTTCCTGCACGCTGTGGTGTTTCACAAGGGTGTACATTGTCACCACCACTTTTCAATATTAATATTGATCAGTTTGGAGAACTGGTTTCTGGTTATGGCATCACCATCCATCAGAATATTGACAACACACAACTGTATCCAAATCTTGACTATTGAGGAATGGGTAGATGCAGCCCATTAAATGTTTAATAACCCTAACTTAGAATGTGCACTTTTTTGGTCCTGAATCTCTACTCAATTCAATTCTTGGTTGCCATCAGTAACTGTTTGAAGCACAGTAGATCTAAATTCCTCAGCTAAGTCTTTGGGATTCACAGTAGATACTGAATTGTCCACAAGGGTTCATGTATATAAGTTCAACTGGCAAATTACCAATTTCTCTACTCCACAGGATCAAACATTACATTCCATCTACCTTCTTTTGTTCTTTAGTTCAATCTTTGGTCTTTTCTGAGATTGATGGGGGAAATGTGTTCCTGGGTATCCAGTTGTTTTAAATTGGGAAACCAAACTCATTACAGGCCCAACAAAATTAATTCTTCCCCCATTTTGAAATACCGACATTGGCTTCCCTTGAAGGAACGGAACCTTGGTAAACTAGGATGCCTAGCCTTTAAATCTTTTTAAGATTAGGTCATTCGTCTTGGCTTGCATCCAAGGTTCCTCCTGTGGTCTGAAAATTCCCTAAGTAAAAAAAAACACAGAAACCAGAATTCGTTTCTGCAGCTCACATTTTTGGCAACAGTCTTCCTATTGTTTTACAGAGTGTTTTATAGAGTTCATCTTCCTAAATGAAGCAGTGATTGCATTGTTGTGACCCACTTATTTTTTTGTTGTAGGATATGTCAGCAATTAATAATATGGTCGAAGTCATCAATTTCTGTGTGTTGTAAGGTTTTGAAATGTAATTGTGGGGAAACATTCTTTCTATTTTATATTGTAATTAGTATTTTGGTAATGCATTTTATTGGACGATGTATAATTATTGGAGCACCGTACAACAAAAACCATTTTGAAAAGGTTTGTGCTTTTATACATTTTCTAACTAAATTAAATCATCTTGACAGTGGCTAAAGAATACATCTAGTATTTTGATTGTTCGAGACGCTCTGCTCGACCGTATGCTCTCAAATACAGAGTAGTCCAAGGTGTGGGTGCCTTGAATGAAAGTGTGCATTGCACAAGTGGAAACAGTTTCTGCGTGATAGAGAGGCATGGGCCATGGAGGTGACAATACATACAAAACATACATTTCGACAGAAACCGAGAGTAGGATTTTTAGAATGCATACTGTGTCTTTGTTTGTGGGTGTGTGTGTGACTAGTTGGGGGTTGTGATGATCCTTCAGATGTCATCACTTCTCCCCAGAGGGGAGCCCCTTTCCATGAGACCTGGGTGGTGTGACTGCTAACCAATAGTCCCTCAAGGGGTAGAAAAGGATGTGAGTCCGGGACACAGCCCCTTCAATTCCCAATCTCACAGGGTAGTAAGAACACCCAAACCGTGTCTACCTACGGTGCTTTCTGAAACCATATGTTATTGTAAACTGTTTGACAATCTCACTGTGATGAGGACAGGGATGAAGATAGTGAGCATGCTGTGATTAGTAGAAAGAGTGCTCGACCAGCTGTTTTCAATCAAGCTGATGTTACGCTGGGGCTGTCCCAGCTATTTAAGCTAAACAGTAAAGAAGGACTTTGTTCTGTTCTGAATCCAGAAGGAGAACCCTGCAAGCAAGAATGCAGCTGCGAAGCCCGTGAAGGGCTTTGGGAGACTGCAGCGAGGCAGCTAAACAGAGTAGCAGAGACGAGCAGCGGGATGCCCGAGAACCGTCTTGTGAGTCGGCTGGAAGCTGGCGCCCCTGAAGTGGAGAAACCAAGAGCTGTTGGTGGGACCTGTCGTAGGTGGACCGTGCGGTCCGAGAACTGCACCACAGCTGCCTACTCTAGCCTACTGAGTAGCCACGCATGCAAATGTATGGAGTAGGAGAATCGGTGGTGGTGGCGTGACCTGTAACAGATGGGCCGTCTGGTCCAGAACATGTGACGAGACCGCATATAGTACCTGGGCGCGAAGACAAGCAGACGTACAAAGAGTAGTAGAAGGCAAAAGAACAATCCTGTGGCCCTCGGTGAAATCGGTGAAGCATTCACCGAGGCAAGGTAACGAGAATAAGAATATGTCTGGCAGAGAACTTTGAGTCTGTGAATTGTGAAGCAGAAGAACTAGAAGAAGTAAAAGAGTCAGAAGAGAAAGTAGTGGGACATGTTGAGTGTGGTACTGGGAAGTGAAGGAGGACTCGGGGGTAACCTCTTGATCGTCCCAGTGGGGGCAAGTTACAGAATCTAAAAGTAGAGACTGGAAGAAGCCCTTGGAGAGAACTACTAGAACTTTTGCAGAAGTTAGAATTAATATGGAAGAGGCCTACAAAGAACTGGGAACAAGCTATTAGAGGGGAGTCATTCTCCTCGCCCCACTGGAGTGTTGTGGAACATTGCCCCTCGAATTGTGAACCTTGGAACATTTCCAGAAGGGGAGAATGCTACACCTTGAGAGACCCATGCCCAGGAGAAGGGAGTCATTCTCCTGGGCTGTAGAAAGAACTTTCATTAGATAAGAATTTGTGTTGAAGTTGTACGGATAGAATAGGAGTTTGGACGAAGACAGTGAAAATGTTTTATTTGGACTACACAGACTTCCTGACTGCCCGAGGTTTAGTTTAAGGTAGGGAAACCACCTCTAGCTATTTATTTGTTGATTGTTAATAAATGTTCATAGCAATCGCTATGCTGCCGTTTGGTCAGACTCCTCATTCCGTGCTGCAACAGGGTGGCCGTGTAGAGAGTGATGTTGCCAGATGATTCGGGTGTGTCTTGTCTGGGCAGTCTTGATTCCTGATGAAGTGGGAATGAGCTTGATGTTTTTAGGGAAGGGATTTTCAATGGAGAAAAGCAAGGTGAATGAAAGATTAAAAGTGGGATTATGGTGCAAGGAGGATAGGAACAAGAGCTGGAGATCTCAGAGCAGGGTGGCTGATATGGAGACATGAAGATGCAATTTAAGCAAGGAGTGATTGCTCTTAGGCCTGCACCACACAAGGAAGTGGTGTGGAGATGATTGAGGATTGAGGGAGAATGAAGTGGGCGTGGTGGCCAAGGTCAATACCTTGCCAAGTGGAGTAAAACAGTAAAGAGGGAGTCCCATGGGTAGGCTGGAGCAGTAGTCCTGTTTGTTGAGAATTAGAATGGGGATGAGTGTGGATTGAGTGAAAAGTGAGGCTGGAGTGAATCTTATGGATGGTCCGGTTAACCCTGGAAGCCATTGCAGTGAAGGTGATGAATTGTCCTAGCTTCTGGTCCAATGTCAAAGCTATCCCGGATTGTGTGCCTCGGGGATGGAGTGAGGGTTTCCAATGTAAGAATAGAGGAGCCGGGAGCTGTAGAATTGGAAGATATGAGGTAGATCACAGTTTTTGAGTATTATGTAGCAGAGTGCTGTCTATTGGTGGATAGAGGAAAGACAGTCTGTGATGCAGAAAGAAAACCCTCACTACCCCCTCTCCCCGATTATGTAGGTCAATGATTAGATGATGTTTGTAATCTACATTAGGATAATACAAGAAGCCAAAGAAGGCAATGAGTTGGCAGAGAGACCCGGTGTTAGAGAGGGAATGAGAAGCGACAAAGGATTGATACTTGAAGGACCCTAAATGGAAGGGAAATGGAAGGGGATAATTGGTGGGTGGTCATAAATTAAGTGAAGCGTCAACTGCATCCCAAATGGCAGTTACTAAATCATGCTTTTTATTAGGCAGTCTCTCATACTATACGTGTTGCTTGTGATGGCTATGCCAGTTTGAGGAATAGAAGGAATTATAGTTGCTTGCATTTCAGTTGCCTTTGATCATACAGCTTCTTGCTGCACTCTCTTCAGATGTAGAACATATGATTAACAATTATTTTTTTTAAATTCACAGTTGGAAGACGGACATACCTTATTTGATTACAATGTGGGACTGAATGACATAGTGCAGCTGCTGATTCGTTCGCAGTCCGATGATGCCCCCACTCCCTTGAAGAAAAAGGATGGAGATAACAAAGTCAGACCAAAACATACCAACAAAAATGCTGTCAGAGCCTCCATGCCTCCCCTGCCGGCATCCACATCGGCTCGCACCTTTCTTATTGAGGCCGGCATTGGAATATACAAGGTGGGTGTTTTGTTTCTTCCGTTAACTCTAATTGTGACCAGGTGGATAATGTAACAAGCTCTTTAGCACATTATGTGCCTTTCACCTTCTGGAATTCTGCTTAAGTGCAGGCCAAATGGAGAACTGGATGCCCTAATACATAATGTGTCTCCGATTGCGAGCACACATGCGCACTGTTTCAATGTAGGACTGTGGTCCTGAGTCACTGGCGCACCCTCACAGTGATAGCTACACCTGCCAGTCTGAAAATATTATGAAATTGGTCAACCCAACCGCTCCCTCCACTCGAATAAGCAGGTGTTACAGAGCTCTCCCACAAAAGGTAGTGCAGTCAGAGGCATGCAAAGTTGGGGGTATAGTGGTCCTGGTGAACATATAGGCATCATGATGCCTAGATGTGCGCAAAGCTTCAAGCCTCTCTCCTTTGCTTTTGTGTCTCTGGAAACGCTTCCACAAACAGCCCCAACTCTCTAGCGCTGATTGGGACTGGAGTATCCATTCCATTTTCTGGTCACCAAGAGATTGGGTGTACAAATTCTTGGTCAACTCCAGGGCGGTACACATTGCATTTACATTTGGCCGTGAAGGAGTAGTTTCCCTGGAGCATGGTCTGTGAACGGGCAAATGCGCCACAGCTGAATGGATCTTATATTCTTCTTCTTAGCGTATGTATTGAGCATGGATCTAGCTTCGGGAAGCAACAGAGTGCTTTATAAATCATAGGTGAAGAAGAAATAGTACGGGCAGTTTGGCTGCGAGGGTTCTACAACCATGTGGAGGAACAGGGGGTAGCAGATCATCCAGTCCAGATTAGGAGGGGAGTGTAGGGTGCTGGACTTGTGTTAGGGAGGAGCCATTCCTTGAAGAGGAGGGTCTTGAGCTACTTCCTGAAATGTAGAAGCAAGGGGGCAAGTCTAGTGTTGATGGGGAGGAGGTTGCAGAGTCTTGCTCATTTCCATTGCCGGCGTCCCCAGGATAATGAGGAAACCTCCTCATTTAATGCTCCAGCAGATTCTCAGCAGACACATTTGATGTGCAAGAAGAAGCTGCAAGGCAACAACTGTGCATATGCGACACAACTTGTGCAATTTTTCAACTTTGTTTTTTGCACCACTTACTGCTCTTATGCAGTTTCAGTAATTGGGTCCAATATACTGTGTCTTTCATTGAGCCTTTTTTTGGGGGGCATCATGTTTATGATTTCATAAACTCTGCAACGTGTCTGTAAATGCGGGTTGCGCACACTCTGCTCTTGTAGCAACAACATAGTTGAGTGACTTGAAATGCACGTTGTATTTACCAGCAAATTCTAGTATTAAAATCTTTCAGGGGTGCTGAAAGGTAGGAAGTCATATTATACACAATGTTGCCTTCGCTAGTGCAAGACAGCTCGACAAAAGAGCAGAGCTGCAGAGATTGAAGTGCAGAACCCGTTAAGTATTCGACCTCGAACATCACGGAAAATACAGTGGCTCCTTCTCGATTTTTTTTCTTCTCATTTTGTTTGACTTTCATTAAAACAATTGAAATCATGATTGTGTATTTTTGCAAAACGGGGATGGGACATAGACTTGTGCAGAACCATTGACCTTGCACGTTGGGCCAAACGTATTTGGTTTCCCAAGTAAACTTTATCACCCCGGACCCTTTCAGTTTTATTTTATTTTCACGCTTCACTTTTCATTTTGTGACTGTACAACAGAATTTCACTATATTGGCCATATTCTTAAAAAGGGTCACATACTATATTTGTTTATAGTGCTTTCGGTTGGATTCCTCCTACGTCTAAGCACTCTAATAATGCAGGCTATGTTACACAAGAATGTGCTTAAGATAGATGATGGGCAGAGTCAGCACTGTCTGTATTCCAACCTGTGACTTCACGATGCATCCACATCCGTGAAGCAAGCTTTCTTACAGGGTAATTGAATGAGTATGCTTAGATCGACCAAATGCCAGAAATTACTAAATGTCCGGCACTGACTAGTCATTGACAACCTCCCACCCCAAACACAATAGGCCAAGGACAGTAGGCTTTTGAGCAATAATTATTTTTAGCCTAGTTAAAGAGTAAGAAAGTAAGTACATTTATCGTCACGAGTGAGCCACAGAAGTTTAAGAAATGACCCCAATGGGGCTTGTTAACTATAATACAACAAAAGCTGCATACGACTTTGTGTGTGATTGCAGCACATAAATCATTGAGTTGTGGTATGCTGCTTTTGGGGCAGTTCACCCAGATGATGCATGCAGTTAATTTCATCTCTCTTTGAGAGTAATTTTCCAAAAACTCATTCACTAATGCCATTTGTAAATGTACTTCCTGCACACGTTTTTTCACGTGTACTTGTGTAAATCCAAATGTGTTCTTGCACAAGTGAAATCCTGAAACCAGGTAGAACTGTGATGTGCTCTCCTTGCTCCCCAAAAAACACAGATTGGAAGGAAGAGTAAATTACCTGTTTTATGTAATGCAATCCAATCTGCCCAATGCATGTATATGGGTGTATATTTCCTTGCTCTAATTCCTCAGCCAAATTGACCCTCTTCTGAATTTAATCATTTTGGCGATAAAAATCGTATTACTTTTATGCATGTTTCTTGTGATATTGACATGGGTTATCTCATGCCTGAGGAACGGAGGTGTGTGCACGTTTTTGTCCTTTCAAAAATACACCCCATTTCTGATCCCTCCATTGTCATTCTTTACATCTCTGGCATTACACAATATAGACAGCAAAGGGCAGATCTGAAAAGGCATGCTTTTTAAGCGATACATGTGTTAAAAATGACTTATTCCATCTCTGCACTTGGATCCCATTAGTCGAACATGTCCAGTTTAAAATTGTGTATCTGTCAATGAGATGTAAATTGGATGTGGATTCGACAGGCTTTACGTCCAAAGTGGTGTAGTATACTCCAGCAGGATATCTGATAAATATTGGCAAGTGTTTGTTAAACCCCCCACCTTTAAACTTGCATCAAAAAGGGTAAGAACGTTTGTGTTCCCGGCAGGTCAGAGCTGGAAGGTTCTAACCCCGAATCTCCTTAGTTTTACCTTCCTGTCAACCTTTCGACAGCTAATGAATAAAGTAACATTGTGCTGGATCAATAGCGCCAAAAATGGCAAAGCATTAGTGTATGCACTTAATCTCTTTACATCAGCTCTGGTTTTCCCAAAGAATGGTGCCATTTCTTTTTTTTAATTAAGGGTGCATCATGCACTAATAGACTCTGCTTAAATAACTTTAAAAGAAAACCACCTTGAATTCCTTGCAGAATTACTTCCTGTTCCTATTAATAATTGAAAATAATAATATGCCAAAGTCTTCTGTATTACTGATCAAAAGTGTGCTTAATTGTAGTTCTTTATAAGTTATATTTGTAATAAAGTCGCTCCTATTCATAGATTAATGTTTGATACCAACAAACTAAGTATAGCCTACTCTTTTCTAAATTCTTACTTTAACATAGGCTACAATTCCTCTGTGGGGCTGCCCCTTTCTTTTAACAATCTTTATTTTTGTTTTCAAATGTTAAAACGACAGTCATAAAACAAATCTAATGGTCATAGAAATTAATTTGATGTTGCAAATTAAGTGCTGATATAAATAAGTGAATCGAACAGTGGATCATTTTGTCAACATCATTATAAACAACGGAACAAGATGATTATTGTAACTTTTGATTGACTGTATTTGCTTTGAAAAAGACCTGATGGTCAAAACACATGTTGGCACAAGGATATAATAATAATACAAGGATATGATAATAGGCTTGCAAAACACTAGGGTGTGATATACACGAATGATCCATGTTTGTCTGAGAATTGTTTCATTTGGTTACTCAGTGCCCATCTATATAATCCAACTAAACAGTATATTTTTTTCTTGAAATAAGGATACTGCTATCCTACTTACATTTGAGCAAGCGCTTCAAAGCATAGATAATGGTTTTTCATTCTTGTGAAGGTCTACACCACATATCGAAAAATTAACAAGGGACTCTGTTTTAAACATTTTTTAATTATTTATTACACAGAAATGTCATGGTAAGCAAGAAATGTAAATATGGCCAGTTTTGGAGTCCTGTCATTTTGCTGTGAGGTAGGAAAAATGTGTTTTGTATTTCAAATTCTCATTGAGCATTGCCATGGAGCACCTTCTCACCATTCTCATCTATTCAAAACACGATTAGCTGTACAGAGAAAACAAGGCACTTGAACATTCGAAAGAAGGTGTTAAATGTTACGCATTCCAATTTTTCAATTTTTACCGTACCTTGATGTCAATGACTTTCAATGCAAAAACAAACATCTAATTTAGCCAAGAGCTGGCGCTCTGGTGAGTTCTCTGTTTAACTGTTTAACGCACCCGTCCCCTCTGTGCGCCCGTCCCCTCTGTGCGCCCGTCCCCTCTGTGCGCCCGTCCCCTCTGCGCACTCTTCCCCTCTGCGCACTCTTCCCCTCTACGCCCTCTTCTCATCTACGCCCTCTTCTCATCTACGCCCTCTTCTCATCTTCGCACTCGTCCCCCCTTCGCACTCGTCCCCCCTTCGCACTCGTCCCCCCTTCGCACTCGTCCCCCCTTCGCACTCGTCCCCCCTTCGCACTTGTCCCCTTTACGCACTCATCCCCTCTAGGCACTCGTCCCCTCTAGTCACTCCCGGCGCACATCCGCCCTCACACTCATCCATCCTCAGCCACTCTCTGCCCTCAGCCGCTCTACGCCCTCATCCGCTCTCCGCACTCATCCGCTCTCCGCACTCATGTGCTCATCCGCTCTCCGCGCTCATCCGCTCTCCGCACTCATCCGCTCTCTGCACTCATCCGCTCCCTGGACTCATCAGCTCTATTTATCCGTTCCCCGTGCTCATCCGCGCCCCGTGCTCATCCGCGCCCCGTGCTCATCCCCGGCCCCGTGCTCTTCTGCTCCCCGCGCTCATCGGCTTTATGTACTCATCATTTTCCACGCATTTAACAGTAATATCCTGTTCTCCATATTCGTCTCTACACTCATCCGCTCTATCCACTCATCCGCTCTGCACACTCATCCGCTCTGCACACTCATCCGCTCTACACACTCATCTTCTCAGCGTTCTTCACATTTTTCTGCAGTCATTCGGTCTACACACTCATCTGCTCTACGCACTTCTGCATTCTACGCACATCTCTGTACTTACGCACTTATCTGCTGTATCTAATTGTATATAATTGTATTTCACCTTCTATGTATATGCTCAGTGTCTAATCTGCTTATACTTGCTTAGAACAGCACAGCACTGTAACCAAAGCTGAAAATGTTTTTGCTGCCTTCTGCACCCTGATACCCTCGGGTCTGATGTGCATTATAAATAATAAAACGCACAATAAGTACAGGCAGATGGAGGGGGATAGACTCTTGCTATGGGCCCAGCCTCACTCCTCGTGATCGCTGCAGCATCACTATAGTCCAAGCCTCAGTCGTCCTCAGCCTCCTCCTCTGCAGCGCTTCTAGGCAAGGAGGAGAAGATCTTGGAGGTGTACGGGAAGAAGCTGCATTCCAACACGTCCCTGCATCTTCGTCAAGCCAACGCGAATGCCATGCTGGCAGCCTTTAACCAGAGGCTTTGGCAGGAAATTGCTGATTTCCTCCCAGAGCATCCGGCGCAAAGCCAATCACGATTCAAGGCGGGTCTGGCAGAGGCCAAGATGGTGGCTCAAGACATCATGGAGTCCACCGTGGCCCACATTGACACCTCTGGCCGTGCCATCTGCATTGCCACAGCCATGAGAAGACCGGCCTGGCTCCATGCTACGAAATCCAATCCGGATGTCCAGGAACGCATCTTAGACCTGCCATTCGAAGGGGGTGACCTCTGAGCTGGATAAAAAGAAAAACAGCTCACAAACGGCAAAGTCTTTATCCATCCTTACAAAGACCACGGCCAAAACGTACAGCCAGTCACAACAGCGCTCGGACATGGGGCGTACATAGAGAGGGTTTCCCGCGGCTTCCAAGGGCGGAGGTCCAGACACCCAGACCACTGCCCACCCCGCTCGGCACAAGCAACGAAAAGGGGTGGGGGAGTAAGGGCTTTTTTCAGTCCCCCTCCTCTGGAACAGCCTCTGAGGTAAAGAAGGCATGACACGCCCCTCCGGATCCACATGTCTCCAGTAGGGGCGGGGGGAGGGCGCAGGCTTGCTCTCCATGCACACTTCTGGTGCCAGAATTTTGAGGACCCCTGGATCCTCTTTGTAGCATCCACTGGGTACCGCCTACCCATCCCAGCCTCTCCTCCCTCGTCCCCTCCACTCCCACAGATTGAGACATCAACTCTTTTGGCGGAGATCCGTTCGCTCGTCGAGAGCCAGGCAGTGGAGGAAGTCCCAGCCTCCCAGCGAGGCTTGGGCTTTTACTCCAGGATTTTCGCCATTCAGAAAAAGAACCAAACAGGCCCGAGAGTTGTGCTGGACCTTTCCACCCTCAACCTCTCCCTACATCTACAAAAATTCAAGATGGTTCTGCAAGATTTAATAGCGTAGACATTGTACAAGGGAGACGGGATGTGCTCCCTGGATCTGAAGGACGCGTACTTACACGTTCCGATTTGGCATCCTCATTGTTCTTTTCTACGATTCGGGGTCATGGGCTACCATTTCCAATACAAGGTGCTGTCCTTCGGCCTCAACTTGGTCCCCAGGATCTTTACCAGGCTGATGAATACATTGGCAGCCCTCCTCAGGGCTAGGGGCCACCACATATACCTGTACCTCAATGACTGGCTCGTCGGGCTTCATTTCAGGAAGCAGTGCCCCACCCTTCCCACGCAATTATGAACACACTCCACGAACTGGGCTTTTTGCTCAATCTCCAGAAATCGCAGCTGCCACCCACGTATTACATTCTTGGGGCTCATCTGGGACATGTGCTCAGAGAGAGGTTTTTCCTTCGGAGGACAAGATAACGGCCCTCAAGAGGGCCACTGCGCACTTCCTCAGCAGAGAAGTGACATCAGCCTGGTGGTACCAACACCTACTGGGTCTCATGGCAGCGGTCCTACTGGCCTTCCCCCACACGAGACTCAGTATGCACTTCGCAGCATCATGGAACCAGGAGCGGGGCTCTCAGGCGGAGATGATCAACATCCCTCCTTCTCTTCACCGGACCTCACATGGTGGTCCAGGGACTGCAACCTGCTGACAGGCAAAACTTTCCGGCAGCCTACCCCACAGGTCACCATCACTACAGACTTCTCTCTCTCTTGAGGGATGGGGGGGGCACCTGTTAGGCAAAGCTTGTATGCAGTACCCTTTGGGACCACTAAACACAACTACAACTACAGGTGTAAGCAAAACCAACCTTTGGTATAAGTCTGTACTACACAGTTTTGTGGTAGCGCTGCTGAGCAGCTAGGCTTATCCCAAGAGGGAATGTGAGCTGTAAGGATGTTAGACAGAGGTCTATAATTGCAAGTATTGAAATGGACTCTTAAACTCAAGGTTTCTTGGTAAAACACTTATTAATTTATTTCACAGTCAGTTATTAAACATTCACTAGAAGGAGGCAATCTATATCACTCAACAATATACTTCAGTACTTCATAATATCAGGTTCTGAGACATTTAGTCTACTTTGAAGGAGAAGCAACATGGCATTCAGAGCATTTGAAGTAGGAGCAAAAAGGCATAAGTTAATAAAACAAATATTACAGTTCCTTTTAAGTAGTGCAAATAGTTTTAGTTCCCCAGAGGAGTTGATTCAATGCAATAGGTTAGGCCAAGGTCAATGGACAAAATTCTTGTTTAGGATAAAGCAGTTCTGGAAGTTAAACGGAAAAGTCTTTGCCACAAGTTCTCAGAAGTAGTTTGTAAAAAAAAGATTCATATTTTGGGTCACAAGCTGACTAGGCCTGTAAGTTGCCCAAGTTTCAAGCACTTTCGTAGTGAGAGGTAAATTCTCTCGGTCAGGTTTTCACAGTACCTTACAATGAAGAAAAAGATGCAGCTGAAGATGTCGCTGTTCCTGAGCCTCAGTCGTGGGGACAAGAGGGAGGACGTCGGGGGACTGCTACACTGCACTGGGACTGGTCAAAAAGCTGGCAAAGGCAAATCTTTGATTCCGGTAGCTGTAGTCAAGCACACAAACTGGTGTCCTTCTCCCTGTCTATTCGGTTTCCTGCAGCATTCTGAGGAAAATACAACTAGCTTTGAGAATGGTATCCAGGTGGCTTATGAGTTGATTGGTCTCACCAACTCGTCCTTGAAGGGCTTCTCTGTCAAGATGAACTTGGCGATTCGGACCTGCAGCAGGGCTTCACCGGGCAAACCAACGGTCCAGGAGTTGCAGCAGCCGTCCTCTTCCAACTCGTCTTCGGTTCTTTCGTTGCAGTGGTCGACTCTGCCTTCCAAGCCAAGAGACTCGCCTTTTATCCAGTTTTCTCCCATTATTTCCAACCTAGCTGTCATCCACCCAGCAGGGTGGCTGTCTTTGCCAGACAGTCAGCCAGCCAATCACGCCAGAGTGCATTTGGGTCTCCTAGGAGACTAAGCACAGGGAGTTTCGGGCACCTCCCTCACTTCCTGCCCACCCCAGACACTCGGGCACCAGAGGCGGTCTTCAGTCCTGAAGCCCGCCAAAGGCGTAGGAACAAAGGGACCAAACCTGGTTTGGCACGCAGAGAAAAACTCTAAAAGGACGTTTCCAAAATGAAATGGCGAAAAAAGAAGACCGGGACCCGTTTAAACAAAGGAGGCTCAGACGCCATCTTGAAAAACATGGCTCCCGCTTGTGGGAAAAATCATGGTAGTTTGTTGTAAAACTACTGCTACCAGCCATTTCACGAGGAAAGGGTAGCATTTGACTGCTACATGAGTTT
Organism: Ambystoma mexicanum; assembly: GCF_040938575.1. NCBI lineage: Eukaryota > Metazoa > Chordata > Amphibia > Caudata > Ambystomatidae > Ambystoma > Ambystoma mexicanum. Next base: position 1,264,839,788 of record NC_090935.1, on the reverse strand, counting down.
CTAGATATAGGGGATACTAAGTAACCCCTCCAGCACTCTATGGTAAGATAGAGTGTGCTGGGCCTAGGAATTTGGAAAGACTAGTAAAGTCAATTTCACTTTAATTTCTCTGGGAAACAGTAGTTTATCCCAGTGAAGGTAATTAAGCCTTAGGACAGCCTAAAAGGCTTCCCTGTGTCACTGCACTGAGGGTGCTGTGTGACACATATGAAAAGGTGATGCCTATGGAGTTGTCTAAAACTCCACAATCAACGAACACAAGAGTAAAACACACATAAAAATACATGAGTGGGAAAAAAGGCTCACTCTCTCCAGGTAAAAAAAATCAAGTCCTCAAAATCCAGCAAAGTTGCTGGGGGTCTCTAAGGTGAAGGGAATTAGCACATTTATGGGAATTCTCCCTAACACCACCCTGGACAGCCACTCCGTCCATGGCACCTGGACCAGGCAGGAGCAGGAGTACAACATCAATGGGCTGGAACTGAACGCCACCTTGCTAGCTCTCAGAGCCTTCCTTCCGGTTATCGAGGGCAAGGTCGTCCTCATTCAGACAGACAATTCAACCAGCATGTTCTATGTCAACAAGGAGGGAGGTACCAGGTCCCCTCCGCTGTGCAGCTTGGGGTCAGCATGTGGGAATAGGCCCTGGAGAATAAAATTACCTCAGGGCCGTCCACCTTCTGGTGGAATCCAACCTGGAGGCAGACCGGCTCAGCAGACCTGGAGCAGACAATTACGAGTGGCAATTGAACAACCTTGTGCTGCAGGAGATCTTCAGCAGATGGGGACACCACAGGTGGGACAACAGGAAGTGCCAACAGTTTGCCTCCTGGCAGGGACAGGTCCCCAGCTCCTTGTGCGACGCATTTCAGATTCAGTGGAACGGCATGACATCATACGCCTTCCCACCCACACCGCTGATACCAGGGTGATATGCAAGATCAAGGAGTCTCGCCACCTCTGTGTCATCCTAGAAGCTCCATGGTGGCCAGCCAGGCCATGGTTCTCAGAGCTGCTCAGCCTCTTGAAGAGACCACCAACTCGCCATCCGACGGGCCCAGCACATCTTCTGGCACAGCAGGGAGGCAGGGACATCCATCCCGCGCCACAGAAACTAGCCCTCGCTGCGTGGTTCCTAAGCACATCACGCTAAGGCACCTCAGCCTTTCCCCAGCTAATCTAGAGATCATATAGGGTGCTAGGAGCAAAGCTATCAGGGCCCAGTAGAAGAGCAAGTGGACCAGGTTCTGTCACTGGGCAGACTCCAAGGATATCAACCCCCTCACATGTACATTGGACGACGTGCTCTCCTTCAGGTGGACAACATGCTCTCCTTCAGGTAGACACTTGCTGCAAGTACTTGGCAGCCATTGGGGCCTACAGAAACTCAGAGGAAGGGGGGTTCTCCTCTTCCAACCTGACTGTCAATAAGCATTTGATGGGACTCGCCAGACTCTACCCACCCATCAAGAGGTCACACCCTGTGTGGGACCTTAACATAGTTTTGGGGGCCCTAGCGTGCAAACCATTTAAACCAATGGTGTCGTGGACATCAGGCAGGTCACCATCAAGACGGCCTTGCTAGTCGGCCTCACCTCGGCTCGCAGAGTCAGCGAAGTCCAGGCGCTGGTCGCCTCGGTGCCCTATATACGTTTCACAAGGATAAAGTAGTCCTGCGGACACTACCAGCATTCCTACCCAAAGTGCCTTCCGCATTCCATCTGAATGAGGAAATAGTGCTGCCTAGGACGAGGCACAGAAAGTTCTGCACTGCCTCGATGTCAGGCGTGCCCTGAAATTCTACTTGGATAGGACCAAGGGCTTCCTCAAGTCGGACGCACTGTTTGTCACTTTTGGTGGATGAAGACCGGGGTATCAGGCCTCTAATGCCTCCATAGCCCATTGGATGGTCTCGGCCATCAAAGAAGCTTACGAGGGACAGCATAAGCCACTGCCAGCCAACATGCACGCCCACGCGGTCACAGCCAAGGCAACAGCCATCGCATTCCAACGTCATGTCCCCTGGCAAGTCATAAGCATGGCGGGCACATGGGCCACCCCTTTGGCTTTCTGCAAGCGCTACTGTTTGGATGCCGACTCTAGGACAGGTGGTTCTTAGAAACCTATTTGCTTAAGGAGGGTATCCTCTCCACCCTGGGGCTACACTCAGTTGTAATCGCCCATGCAGTATGGATGAAAGGGGACGGGACGTAAGAGTAATTATAAGTTACTCACCATAGTGACTAACTACTCTTAGTCCCCTTTCCGCCATACGCCCCACCATCCTCGTCCCTAGTAAAACTGCTGTCATTAGGCAATGTTAATCTGTTGTCGATGCGCCTATGGGGACTGAGGTGTGGCGCTTGAGGGCGGAGTCTGGGCAGCACATGCTCCCAGGGCCGCACCCCTGCACGCCTCTAAATTCAAAGGGGAAGAAGGTTTTTTCTGGTGAAAAAGGTTCTGTCTCCCGTCCCTTTGAAGGGACGCCAATGCAATATGGAGGAAAGGGGACTAAGGACTAAGAGTACATTAGTCACTACAGTGAGTAACTTATAACATTTACACCATACTATCCTCTCTGGGTTTCATCGTCAACCTAGACAAGTCTCAATTACAGCCGGTACAGAGAGTGGATTTCTAGATTCATTATAGATATCAAGAAAGCAGTACTCAAGCTCCCAACTCACAAGGTAAAAGTCATCAAAAAGGAGCACAGAGCAGTCATTGCGAAGAGAACTATTTTGCTTCACAATCAGCCAGGATAGAGGCGCTATTAGTAGCTTTGATCCAAGTGATCTCCCCAGGACCTCTCCATTAAAGAGCCTTGCAAAGGCACTTACAAGGAGGAGTAGGATACCATCATCTAGTGACCCTAGATCAAGAAACGCTGACAGAGTTCCATTGGTGGCTCCAGAACACAGAGGCTTGGAACAGCTGAGCAATTTGGTCGATATTCCAGATATGATTATAGAGTCTGAAGCGAGCAAAGCCAGCTGGGGGGGGGGTCAGATGTGGAGAAATAGAGACAGGAGGGAAATGGTCAGCAGAAGAACTCCAGTTGCACATAAATTGTCTCCAGCTTCTAGCAGGGTCCTTTGCAGTGTGCGCTTTTACCAAAGACCAGGCCAATTGTTGTGTCCTACTCAAGATGGACAACATTTCGGAGGTTCGCTATATAAACAAACTATGAGGAACCAGGTCCAAAATGTTGCAGAGCTAGCAAAAGATTTCTGGCACTACTGCCTACATCATCAGATTACGATATCAGTAAAATACTTAACCAGGGGAACAGAACAGCGTAGCAGACTGGAACTCACAATATCTCGTGGACTCCAGGGACTGGAAGCTTCACCCTCAGGTCTTCACACGAGTGCAGAGGGTTTGGGGGCCCCTGGATAGCGATCTATTTGCGTCCAGGTTGAACGCTCAGACACCCAATTACTTCAGCTGGAAGATAGGACGGGGTAGTAGGAACAGAAACCTTTTTACACCAGTGGAATGGACCAATACACCATGCCTTTCCACCCTTCATCATGCTGACGAGAGTCCTAGCGAATGTTCGCAGAGAGCCAGCAGAGCTAATAATCCCATTTTGGAAGCCCCAAGCCTGGTTTCCAGTAGCGATGGAACTTTCTTTGGATTTCCCGAGAGGAGGTCCTTATCGGCAGGACCTTCTGTGCAGCCTGAACGGTCTTTCGCACCCTCTGATAAAAGCAGGCAGTCTCTGCCTAATAGCTTGCAGGGTTTCAGGAAAAGAAGGGAATTGCCAGGCATTTTGCAGCTCGCTGCCGAATGCTTTAGAGACTCCTGGGCACATTGCACCATCCGGAGCTATAGCGCCGCTTGGGACCGCTGGTCTGACTCGTGCACTGAACGCAGTTTTCATCCCGTTTCAGCTCCTCTAGTTCACATTCTCAATTTCTTAGCAAACAGGTTTCACGACGGCTGCGCCTACAGGACGCTCGGGGTCTACAGATCAGCTGTATCAGCGGGGCTAGTATAGAAGGCACGTCCATTGGGGAGCACCCCACAGTCGTTTACTTACTCAATGGAGTAAAATTGAGGAAACCACCAGAACCCAAATATACAGATCTCTGGAACATGGGGGAAGTGTTCCAACTAGTTTGCAGATGGCCAGAGAATAGCGATCTCTCCTGGTCACAGTTGTTAGGGAAACTAGCAATGCTACTCTGGTCCGCTGCGTGTAGGAGAGCATCAGATGTTAAGGCATTGGAAATAGACAGGAAGATATTTTGCCCACAAGGCGTAGCATTCAGCATAGCTAGAAGAATGAAATGTGACTCTAAGATCATTTCCTATCTCTAATTTCCAAAAAACAAAAAGATTTGCGTAGCACAATGCATAAAATAATATGAGTTTGCAACAGCCAACATCAGACCCATAGGAGTGACCCAGCTGCTCAGAGCGCTTAGGAAGCCATACCACAGTTATGCATTGGGCAGGCATAGATCTGTCCAGATTTGGCGTGCATTTAGCCAGGGGAGCAATGGCGTCTAGAGCTTTCTCAGCTGGAGTATCACTGCAGGACATTATGAAGTCAGCCGATTGGTCTTCCGAAGCAACATTTAAGACCTTTTATTTTAAACCAGTATCAGAAATAACTAATAGAGTGGTGGTGAGCTTTGAGCAAGCATAATGCTTGCCTCCTGTCTTGACATAGAATGAAGTTTGCCCATCCTTACAGCTGTTATGATGCGGGCGGTGTCAGCCCTTCGTGGGACATCTGCACTTACCCGTTCTACTGTCCGGAAACGGTCTACCAGACATGGCAACTTTTTGTTTCAGAGAATTCGGCGCTTCGCAGCCCCGTTCCACGGACGCTGGAAATTGCAGTAAACAAGTGCTGTTGTCCTGTGTACTGTCCCTCGTAGCGAGGCAGAACTTCAATTCCCATCCTCCTTGGGTCTCCTTGCTGTTTCCTCCAATAGGGAACATCAAGCCTCACTTTGATCTGCACCTTACTAAGTGAGGTATGCAGAAATCTGAAAATTGAAGTTGATAAAAAGGTTTGTTTCTGTGAAGTTTCGTCTTCATTTCCTTGCAAATCCTTGTCTCTTGTGTACCGGACCTTTGCCTGTCGTACGGATTCCTTTGGCTCCTTCTTGGTTCTAATCACTGGTGTTTCATATCCCGCGCCAGTCCACGGACTGTCTTTCTGGATTTGTATTACCCTTGTTCTCATTTTCCTATGTACCAGACCCTACACCCGCTTACGGACTTCCTTTTGGATCTGTTTTGCCATTGGTTCTCAACGCCTGTGTACCAGACCCTACGCTCGCTTACGGACTGTCTCTTGGATCTGTTTTGTCATTGGTTCTCAACTCCTGTGTACCAGACCCTGCGCCCACTATACGGACTGGCTTGGACCTCCTTCAAACTATGGCGGCTCAAAACACACCGCAGGTATAACCTTTTGTTACCTTGGTTTACCTCTACTTTAGCTGCCTGTGCCTACAAGCATACTTGTGTCCACTGAACTTTGGTTCTCGATAGCTTCAAACCTTTTGGATTCAGCCTCTTGTTGCAAGTGCGCCCAGGGACGCTCTGCAGGGACGTGCACCACCCTGGCACTAGTGCGTTCCACGTGCCGTCGGGGTTAGCACCCATACTAACACTTCCCATTCCTTATTTTGTACCAGTCGTTGTGTACTTTCTTGCCTTTCATATACTACCTGTCATTACAACACGGTAAGAACAGTGACCCTCATTCTTAGATACTTTTTCCCTCCTTGATTTTGTTCTGCCATTCTTGTACTCAAAACATAGTCAACCTGTCCACTCTTTCCCCCGGGTGAGGTTAACTAGAAGAAGATTTAGCTGCTATTTAGTTCAGGTATTACTTAGTCTACTTAAAACAGTGTTAACCTGTTGTTCCTCACCTGATCCTAAAACCTTGTTATTTCTTTACAGCTGGTGTTCATAGCGGTGTGTTTTCCCGCTCTTTTGAGCAATCGGCCTCACTTGACGGTCTCTACTGAACAGTCTGGGGGCATATCGCTAAAAAGAGTTTCTTCCCTCAACAGAGAGGAGGTCCTGGTTTAGGTCTAACTAAGGCCTCTACTATCAAGTCCGGTCAGGTCTCTACAGAATCACCAGGAATACCACCCGGTGAGTGACCACAGCACAGGGTAGTCTTCATTCTATTAAAGACATGGAGGCAAGCATTATATTCCGCCCGATACAGCAAAAGAGTTTCTATTGTTCATATGTTTGTTAAGGCTGTATGGACTCTTTAGCGTATCCCAACCCTCATAAATACCTCTCCATTCCTCATAGGAGACAACCAGAAAACGGCCTGAGTGGGTCATAGCGACCGAGTAAGGGGAAGAAAAGTTGGAGGTTCCATCAATCGGAAGAGTTTGCATAGAGCAAGAGTGTTATGTTCATGTTCGGGCAGAGAACACTGCCAAAAGAAAGAGGAAATGACCTGGGCTGTAGGCTTCATGTGCTAGGACCTGGCATCTGATAGGTGGAGGACAGGAGCCCCAGGACTACCAAATACCAGAGGTTCATAGGACTAGCTGTTCCAGTCTAACTTTTCCTTGAACTCTTAAACTATCAGATTTTCATTTTTTCTATGGATCTAAAGAGTAAAACGAAAATGTTCAGATTAAATGTTCAAAATTGTAAAAAGCTGTGAGTTGCAGTATTAAAGAAAGTTAAGCATAATGCTCGCCTCCGTGTCTTTAATAGAATCAAAGTGAATACAAAATGAATACAACAAGTCCCCTTTTTTGATTGGGGACTTTGTGAATGAGGACATGTGAGTGATGGTACCATAATATTAAATACAAAAATGCTAATGAGTCAGTAATATGGCGACAAACACATTTTATTGAAAAATCATCTTAAAAAGACTACCCTGCTCTGTAAGCATGGGCAATCTTCATTGGTGTGAGACTATTGGAACAATGCATTATTACAGCTCATTGGACCATCTTCAATTGGAGCAAAAGAGCATTAGCTTCCTTCCAACATACCTCAGGCTTTAATTGAATGATAACATTCGAGACCTGTTTATCTGTTCATCTCAATATTTTACCTTCAAAGGAGATTAAAGTGAGATGGGGTGTGTTAAATTCTACTCTTTCAACATGTCGCTATTGTAAGGTTGCTGATAGTGTAGAAACCTTAAAGCATATTGTGATTAGTTGCTCTTTCTTGCATTGTAAACACATTAAATATTTTAGACATTTGATTTTTAAGATTGATTTGAGTGCTTATGAAGCCTTGTGGTCTTTTTTTAATTATGTGGTCACTGTTATCAAGCATTATTTACACTGTTTAATGCTGTTACATTTTTGATGATGGTTTGAAATTATTTTTCTTTTTTTTATATTGATGAATTTTATTCGGCGTAATGCGTTTTTTCTTGTTTATGTTTGTGAAAAGTTCGTATGTTGAACTGTAACAAAATAAAATAAACAATAATAAAAAAAGTGGTGGTAGCAGTAATTCCATTTGGCGGTATTCCGGCGGATTAACAGTAGAACTCGTAATGAGGGCCATCGTTTCTACTGGATCCAGGTGTGACATGGACTTTCATATTGCAATTCACCTGATGAAATGGAATCCCACACTAGAACTTTCTTGTTCGAGATTCAGAAGATGTTATAGTCACCCATGTGTAAGCAACTTCATCCACTGGAAACTAGTTGGAAATCATCAACTGAAATGTATGCAAGGGTACCCGACCTTCAGGTGAAAAGCATGAGAAAGCAGAGACTAATTATAGGAAAGGTGGAATGTCTCAGTTGGCTTCTATTGGATCCAGTTCCTGGCATGTACTTTGACGATCAGGTAGATGCGTCCTCAGCTCTTTTTTTATGAATTTCAGGAGTGGGGGCCAGTCTGTAGTACGTTTAATAAGTTTTGTAAGAGGAGTACAATGTGGGAAGACAGCTAACACCACAGTACAAAAAGGGCATTAATAAAGTTGAGAAAAAACTGAAAATTTGAAAACCCGATTACAGGTTTAAAAATCGGGACGTTACAAAGTTGGTCGGAAACTAGTTACATAAAAATGTGGCATCTTATTTACAACATAAAAGGGATATTTATGGTGGGCAGAAAGAATTGTGTGAGAAAGATCTGGAGGCAAATATGAGTGGACAACAACTCCAATCGTATTTAAGACAAAGCCATGTTTGGATTCTGTCAAGAAATAATGTGTACAAACATATCTCCTTTTGTCCTCTTTGACAACATGTGTCTCTCAAGTTCACCATTTTGGCTCTGGAATAAAAAAAGAAACACCTTGTGCGAGCATTCTCATATCCCATTTGAACTGTCATTAAAATGTACCTTGCTTCCAAAAATATATTTGTGGGTAGAGGTCATTTATCACTGCAGGAAAGAACAGACTTAATGTGTTGGCGACAAGAGGATAGCATAATATCCCTTGCACATGTTCATGTTTTTGACACGTGTTGCATGCACCCTGAATATGATAAATGAATGTGTCTTGTAGTTCTGCACAGCAAACTGAATTGCCTCTTGGCACTTGCTTGCCGAAAATAATCTTTTCAGTTTCCACCTGACGGTCTGAAAGTTGCCTTTTTGCTTATGTCTAACGGATGCTCTTTCCACATTTGAACATCTGACCTTGAACCTATGTCCTCCTTTTGACCTACTACATATTCTGTAGAGTAGTTGTTGCATCTGGTGGGCAGAGTAAAGGGTGTGCCCAGTGTCACAGAAAACCCTCCCGACATCAAACTCAGGTTAGGTTAGTTTGACAAATCGTTAGTAGAATTACTGTAGTGTGAACACAGAAGCAAACAGCACTCAATCCACAGCCAATCCAAAATTGTTACCAATCGTCTTTTTCTACAGGTTTTTATAACTTTCTAGTGCATTGACTTAAAGGCAACAAACAGAAGATTCTATGACTTCACTAAAGGGGGTTATAGTGCTCCCAATAAGCACAATGGTCTTCTGTGATGAGCCAAGAAAGCCTATACCCTCAAGGTCACTTTCCCAGTCTTCAATATGTAGCCAACAGTGATGTGTACCCTTAATACATTTAAGACTTGCACTGTTCTATCATTATTCATTGAGGTATCTTTAGTTTGTGAAACATGAATATACTTTTTGGGTTTTAAGCATATTTCTAAATCTGCTGGGTACAAACGTGTGTGTAAATACAGTTGTCAAGTTTAATTTCTTCATTCTGACTACAAGCATATCATTCAATATGGAGTCTTTCTCAAAGCTGGATTAGTCCTAGTGCTAAATATAGTCGCCTAGTTTTTTTCTTTTATCAACATATTTTTCTCCTTCTTTTTATTTAACTTCACTTACAATTACATTTCCTGTCAGCATTCCTTGAACATTATGTTGCATATATCTGCATTTTTCCTCTGCACCAGGCCCATTGAGTTTTATTTTTTCATTGCAATATTTGGGTTTTTTCCTTGGAAATATCTGTGGACTAGGCAGAGAACCTGGAATGTCACCATTACAGAATTGTTTTGTGCAACATGCTGGATTTCTTCTGCTTCAAACAGCTCTTATAATAGCTAGAAGTATTATTAGCCAATTTAATGGTAATTAATGTATTCACCTTGCAAGAATATCTGGCTGATTTGGCTTTATCATGATTCGAACATGCTAATTTCAGGGTAGAAGTGGGCACTTAAGTCAGTTCACCAGCAGGATATCCATGCCAATATGATTTGCTTGACTGAGGAATAAATGGTATGTCCCGTTTCCTTCCATGTTTGTAAGAGGGTTGAGGGTTACCTCACTTATGCTTCTTTCTGTGATTTGAAAAGTACATGTATTATGATGATCTGTCTAAAAACCATGCGTGTGTAGACTTTGTGCATCAAGTATGGAGTTTTGAATGAATGGGTCCCAGTGGTGTCATTCTGAGAGGCCAAGAGTAAGGGAATAATGCACTTTCTGGGTGCCATGTTCCTTTTATCCTTACTTAACTACTATGTCATGCCGTAAACTAAAGTAAAGAAGCTTTCCGTTTGTACATCTGCCGCTTAGCGTATATCATTGTTTTGCCGAAGTAAATCACTCGATGGTAATTTACTTTAACAAAATCACTTTCTTTGGTGAGTAGTTATTTGTTTTTTTTAAGGGTTTGGGGGTATAAGGTGAGTTGGGGGTTTGGGAGAAAGGAGTGTAGTGGGGCAAGGGAGGGAATGGGAGGGTCCCCCTCAATTGGGAAAAAGATCTGGCGAACCAAATTTGAAGTGATCTTGGCGAAGTTAATTAACACAGAGTAATTAACTTCAGCAACATGCCGTAGAATCACGTCTTATGCCATTACTGTAGGGAGCATCTTCAGAACATAGTAGTGGTGTGGAGGAGGGAGTAGCAGTGGGCAGGAGGGAGTAGCGGGGGGGCAGGAGCGAGTAGCAGTGTGCAGGAGGGAGTATTAGTGTGGAGGAAGTAGGAGTAACATCAAAAGATGGAGGACAGACTTGAAAGGAGTGGAACTTCAAAGGGACAGAATCTTGGACAGAGGAGAAAGGAGGAATGGGACTAGTAAAAGTATAAAGGAAGAGCAGACAAACGGTATGTTGGAACCAGCCTGAGTCCAACATAGTAATTGCAAGAGGCCTTGTCAAGAGGGGACATAAACCTCTCTGCCAGGGGTGGGAGGCCTACCACAGAGAACTCAGGGCTTCTCCTTACCCCTAGGTTGGACGTTGACCGTGTAGAGGCCCCAAATCCTTTTCCCCCCACCCCTTCAGGCCACAATGGTCTTGTGCAGTACACTTAATTCCCCAGCTTTCCTTCTACTTGCAAAAAGTAGTACTGGCCATAACATTCGGCAGTGAAGCGGGATGGAACATACCAGCTGACACTTGGTGCAAATTAGAGGGAAAATTCTAGCGCAATGTTTTGCATTTACCCAAGAATCTACCCATATCAATGATTCGCTATGAATTAGGTATAGACTCATTATATGGCACAGTCCTGTGGAAGTCAATTGCAGTTTGGCGTAAAATGAGAATTGTACAACCAGAAGGCCCCTACAAAATTTTACAAAAAAGACCTAATGCTCACATATTTGACCTGATAAGTAAGTGGGAACAAAAACTTCTTGCGATAATGAGATATGCTGAATTGACAGATGAGCTTGTGCTAAAAATGCCACAAAGGGCCAAAACAAAACTGAGACGTTGGAACTGGATACAGAACAATGAAAAGCGAAAGAGCCTAAAATCTTTACAAGACTTCGGAACCTCGGCGAATGGGCTGGACGAGACTCCAAGTACCTGTGTAAATTCCCCTCTCGATATCACCGAAACCAATTTATGAGATTGCGCTTCAATCTTTACAAGACTAAAGCCATATTGATGATGAAGCGCGACCCAGAAAAACCAGACATTCGATGTAGATGCTGTAGTAGCGCAGTTGAATCTGCTAAACATCAAATAACGGAGTGCACAGCCATTACAGTACAAAGGTCGCTGCATCTCGAGATTTTTGCTCCAAAAAATAACAACCTTGAAGAATGGTGGAGTTATCTAATTACAGGAATAAACACGAGGTTGACTTGTGCAGTAATTAGCTTTATGGACTCTGTTTTACCTGAAAAATGAAGTTTTGTATAGATATTCTAGTAAACTGATATGATGAACTGTCAAGTTTAAGTTATATTCATGAAATGAAATGTAATAAAAAGTTTGTATATTTTTGTAAAGTCAAACTAAAAATTACAATAAGAAAAAAAAAACTGCAGTGTGAACGTGTTTGTGTGGCTAGTGAATAGGCTAGGCAAGCGTGAATATGAAGTGAATGGTTGCTGAGAGAAAGGAGGGTGACAGTGTGGAGGAAGGACTAGTGGTCTGGAGGAGGGAGTAGTGGTAGCCAGGAGGGAGTAGTAGTGTGGAGGAAGGAGCAACATCAAAGGATGGAGGGCCGACTGAGGAGGAGTGAAGCTTCAAAGGGACAGATGCTTTGAGGGAGGAGCAAGGAGGAATAGAAAGGAAGAGGTGATTTTTCACTGTGGATAATATTCCCATCAGAGTCTCCCAAACCATCAAAATACTGTGTGTATATTTAGAACCCAGCCTCACCATGGACAGACAGGTCAATGCCGTCGCCTCCTCCGCAGCATATCACTCCAAACTCATCAATGCCATCAGGCCCTTCCTATCTCAGCAAAACTGCATCTCAATTGCCAGAGCCATCATCGGCTCCAGACTGGACTACTGTAATGGTTTGTTCATTGGAACCGCCCAAAAAAACCTCACCAAAATCCAGATTGCACAATATAATGCCTTAAGAGCTGCTACTGGCACCTCACGCAAGGAGCACATCTCAGGGATCAGGAGGCAGGTACACTGGCTCCCCATCAAGGAAAGGGTGGTCTTCAAAACTTTGGCCCTTACACATAAATGTCTGCACTATCAGGCCCCCCCTTATCTGACACAGAGGATTACCAAACAGACAGTCACCAGACCGTCTAGAGTAACCTATGCCAACCGCATCACTGTCCCGCACACGCGCAGAGTACGGGCAGGAGGCACCAGCTTCCCCTCTATGGCGGTGACCCTATGGAACAACCTCCCAGCTCAGATGAGATCAATTGATTCTCACACAGCCTTCCGCAAGGCCTTAAAACCCAGCTCTTTGTCTAAAAGAGCCCATCAGTCTAGGTCTGCACCTCCACTATATCACCTAGCACACTCTCTGTTATGCCTCGTGCTACCTAGAAAAGAATATGAGTAACTAACTGTAACTTTCACTGTATACCTGCTGTAACTATGTAATTGGACTGTATTCCCCTGTAACCATGTAACTGAATCTACCCAAGTATACCTTCTGGGGCTGCTTATTGTAACCCTCAAGCAAGCCTTGTTTAAATCTCCTCACAGCGCCTCGTTGCCTCTGGGCTGCAGTGCGCTCTACAAATACTAAAATAAATAAATAAATTGTTGCCATGAGTGCAGCAGGGTAATTGCAAGGCCGCATGCCATTTCCAGTTAGAAGACTAACCATTGGATAGGTTAGGGAGAGTTAGTTAGTCCTCAGGAAGTTTAGACAGCTGATATATATAACTAGTACTAGTCTCTCTCACTCTCTTCCCGTCCTCCGTCCTCTCTCCTCCTGGGCTCGCTCACAAATATTGAACCGTCCCTACTTGGTTTGTTGTTCCATCTGTGACACTACATTAAGGAAGTTTAATTAGTCCAGGTGAGGGGTCATGGCGGTTTTGACTGCAACGGGGTCTGGCATAAGGGGCAAGATGTTATCGGTGAGGAAGGAAATATGAGGTACTAACCACTGAACCGATTTACTTGTGCAGCGTCATTCACGAAGATAAATTGCTTAATGGTTACTTGGTTTGGGCAAAGACGTTGCAGCTGCTGTGCCTGAATGAACGTATCATTCGCGGCTTTTTCGCTGCTTTCCATGTACCCAAGCATTTAGAATTGCTTCCACCCTATTGGTTAATGGTTAACTACCTGGAACTAGACTGTTGATGTTATTTGAGGTTTGAGCAAGATCCGAGGCAGCCCAGCAAGTTCTTAAAAATGTAAGGTTAATTTATAAGCAGACAAATCATTCTGAAATGGATAGCGTTTTTCACAGGCTACGGCATAACAAAGGATGTGTGTTTCTTTTTGAAGTTTGGAGCATGCGGTTTGCTCAGACCACTCAGTGGCTCGGAAAAAAATACTTTGTTCTGTGACTACACTCCACGCACCCTGACTACAGGTGCCGTCCATAACCAAATAACAGGAACCACGCATGATCAGACCGAAACAGCTGCAAGCAAAGCAGGCATGCAGAGAGAAGGTGCCTTGAAAATGCCTTTTCTATATTCAATGTTCAGAGATTTAGTATAGCTCGTTGTGCTATGCCTCCTTTTAGCATCACAGGGTTGCAATCCATAAGCAAACTAAGGATCCCCCTGTTTTCCCAACCAGATCTAGTTGGCATGTTGATTTTAAACGATGCTACAATTGGTTATACGAATGTTCTTGAATTACATATGTGCTCTGATACATTTTAGAATGTTATACATGTATTTGTAGGCGAGTAGCTATCAATAACAGGAAGATATTCCAACAGAGATTGCAAGGGACCATGTCCCATTCCAAACCATTGTCTGCCTACAATGGTCTGGCAGTGCATGATGGAGGTAAGGGAGGCATGAGGGTTGTGTAGACAAATTGAGACAAATAAAACTTCTGGTCCTGCAGTCCTATCCCTCTCTGCTCCAATGTCACACTGTTCCTTACCACACTACCAGAGAACCGGGGACTCAGTGAAAATGCAAAATGTTCCCGCTGTGAGCTGATGTTGGTGGTATGCGACTTCCATATTCCACTGGCGTGATATCATAGTAGGAGGAGGAGGTGGGATTTCGAATCATCTTTAGGAGGTAATGACCTTTTATTTAGGCCATACACAAGACGATTTTGTGAATAGCCCTTTTCTTCTGCACACAGTTTCCCCAAGACAATGCAAAAATTGTAAATGGTATCCAAATGGTTGGTGTTTATGCTCCTTTGCTGGCATTGCATAGTATCCAGGGAGTGGATGCTGTGAGCGTAGACTTTTTCAGTGTTTATGGTGTCCTTTAACTAACTGTCAGAATCCTTCTTTGTGGGTTGCCCAGTCCTTTTCGACCAAACCAATGAGTATGTGTAATAAAGGGCAACTGCACAATTCGTGAAAGGGGATTTGGCATGTTGCCATCCTTCTGTTTTGAAGCCCAGTAATTCCCAATAATGTGTAACTGTTCTCCAAGTTCTTATTAGTAATAAACCATGAATCCCATTAACTGATCTCCATCTGAACATGGAAATTCTACTGAATGAGGAAGATGTGAGGCTTTGATTTTAAATGTGTGCTTCACGCTTACTTCAATTAATAAAAGGCAAGTCCTTGAAGAAAAGGTATTGTGTTCTGCAATGTCTGTATATTTAATGACATTTGACACAAAGAGCTTGGAAACATGCATTGAGCTCTATTCGTTTGGTGTCTCAGATGCTGCTTTTTAAAACCGAAAGACTATGTTTATTTTATTTGTGGAATCAAAGTTACTTTGCTTTTCCCATCCCTGAAGGTTCATGGCAAGTCAGGAGCTTAAATAAATACAAGTGTCAGGCTGCACACAAATTCAAGTCTTATTTTGAAGATTAAAATGGCTTTTATTCCTCAAACATTGTCGGATGCTCAAACCCTTTAAGGTTTGGCATATGGTTCTATAATTCACACAGATACCTGTTTTCCATTGTATTAATACCTCAACGTGGACTATCTTCTGGTGAAAGGTTAGTTCTAAATGGTTAGTTTTCAAGAAGGGAGGGAGAAGATTGACTGATAGGTTGTGGCCGCTATATCCAGAAGAAGACAACACACATGAAAAAGTGTAGGTTTACGGAGACCTGACGACATCCAAAGTAGCCTCCTTCAATGTAGAGTTAGCAGTGCCTCCAAAAATATTCCATTGACAATATCACCCAGAACATCAAGACCTCTCACTCGCCGGAGAGTGGATCATTCCCAGTTCTGCAAATGTTAAAAACAGTTCTGGTCGAAAGGAAAAAAGTCAGTTAAACCACAGTGGCCAGTTTGTATATAGCTTGATGCTCTAAATCTTTCATCTGCATGGTTTAAATTACATAAAGCATTTAAATGATGACAAATAATGCACATCTCCCACAGCTTGCCTTAGTGAATTTGCCCATATGGAGAGGCCATGCATGCATGACTCTTGTCAGAGTGTTGTTCAGGTCATATAAGAAAACATAGGTAGAAAGATTTTAATAAGTCACCCAATATACGGATAGGGTGTGCACAAGATAGCCGGGATCTAGGTTACACCAAGGTGTTGCTGGAAGAGTCAACTCTTCAGTTTTTTTCTAAACTGAAGGAGGCTTAGAGCAGTCTGGATTGCCACCAGAATGGGAGTTCCAGAGGACCAAAATGCAAAATGAAAAGGGCTCGTTTTTTTCTTGCAAGCCAGTCTAGTGATGGTCATACTGCGAGAAGACCGTATGCTGCCAGATGTTTTTTGTTTGGCAAAGCAGGCCTGCATACCTGTGGTTGGCTTGTAGGTGAGGTACGCAGTTTTGAACCAGTTTCTAGCCAGGATGGGGAGCCAGTGTTAATCGCGCAAGGCGAGGGTGATGTGTTCACATTTCTAGAACTGGTGATGAGGTGAGCTGAAACATGGTGGGTTGCTTTGAGGGGGTGAAAGGTGAGTAGCCAGGTACCCTGCAAGGAGGGCATTATGCCCGTTAATATGCAAGATCATTAGGGCCTGCACCACTGTTCGGAGGTCCTTGGGCAGTCGGAGTGGATTGATCTTGTAAAGTAGAGATCTGATACCATGACGTTTGAGCATTTTCTGTGATGCATTGTTGAAAGGTTAGCCTGCTATCCACAATTAAGGCAAGGAATTTTGCTGAGTGGGTGAGGTGCGGGTTGAAAACATCTAAATGCATTTTGTCCAGCCACCTTTGAGTGAGTTTCTGCAGGAGTATGAATATTCAGTCCTGTTGGGATTAAGCTTTAACCAGGCACTTGTTATCCATGTTTGAATTGGTGCGAGACATAGGTGGAGGAGAACAATATCTTGTGCGCCCTTGACCGTTCGGTACAGCTGTTTATTATCTGCGCACTGGTGTGTCGCAAAGTTGGGTGTCGTCTAGTAATGAGCCCAATGGTTCCATATAGAGATTACAGATGACCACAGAGAGAATTCAACTCTGAAGGGCTCCATGTGTAACAGAGCGGCATTCAGACCTTAGGGGGCCCATTTGACTAGGCTTGTGTCTGATAGGTAGGTAAGATGTGCACATTTCAGGATGGTGCTAATGAAGCCCATTGTATGGCCTCGTATACTAGAGGTTTGCAGCGGACACCTAAAAGCCTATACCTGGCAATTCCAGCCTCCATACTTTGAGAACCTTCTGAGCACATCTTGGGGGCATCATGCCACCATTCCTCAACTAATTCTAGTTCTTCCACTGTACCAGAAAACTCCATCACTGGAGAATGCTTATTATGTTCACTCTTTCTAGATCTCCATTATATCCAATTCACTGCCTATTATTATACATCCACTCCTACTTATACAGTCATATTTCATCTCCTGCATTGCCATCGTGTCTTCCCAGTTTGCTAGTTCTATGCATCCGTATCCTATTACTTCTTCTCCCACCCTCACTTTTTTCATCGTTTTACTTTCTTCTTCTGCCACAGATTGCAGTCTGGTTGGCCTGGCGAGGGCACAATACGCTGTTCTCTCGTACAAGGTACCGGCGCCTTAAGACCACTTCCTGGGGATTAGCACAGTATGAATGCTTTATAACAGGACATGTATAAATACCACGAGATGTGACTAGTGTCAGGGTGTCTGGAAAACCAGGTCCACCCTCTTCTCTGAACCCTGCACCATGTTGTTTTGTTTATCCCTCACTGGACCCCATTAGGGATCCAGGTCTCTTTGTGTGACTCTTATTTAGTAGTGCTCGGAGCCTACCACAATCCAGAGGTAGAATCATTCTCTTATTAATCCAGTGGTAAAAGCGGTGGATGGGTTTTTCCCCCCTTTTCAGTCCAGTAAGGCCTCAACACCCTAATTTAGGCTTTAAGATTGTTCTTTCAATTCTGGCACATAAGGTGTTTGAACCCATGGCAGTGGATTTACATTTCTTTCCTGGTATGTTTTTTAGGTTTGCTTTACCTCAGAGATGTACATCCAAAGCGTAAACTTGGAGAGTATTGTTATGTGCCATACCACTGGTTACCCTTAGGTGTTGTCAGGGCCAATGTCTTTTGGTGTCCATCACAGGGAGCTGTAAGAGCAAGGTGTTACCATAAAGTACTAAATCTATTAGAATTCACAGCAAGTGCCTAAAATGAAGAAGCCTGATATTGTCCCATTATTGAATTCAATATTTTGCAATAACGGTGGGATATTAATCAAAGGCAGAACTACCCAGTTTATATCTCAACCCTAGCTAAAGGGGTCTGCCTGTGCACTAATTTACAGAATGACAAAGGCTTGATTCAATATAATTTTATACAAAGTCTTTTACCAGTTTTATTCATAATTAACACACCATTCAAAAACACCCCTGTTATACAATTACAAATATATATTTTGTAATATTCTTTTACTGCGGTTTAGGAAGAAAACATTAAATGTATTATATTTAAACCATGAAAGTGCTGCCAAAGGTAAAAGAAAGATAAATACACTGTACTAGTGAGTGCTCTAGAATACTAAGGTAGGCTGTTAATGCAGAAAGACATTGACATATTGTAAAGCATAGTTGAGACCAAGGTTCAGTGCCACTTGTATATCCGTAGCAGTGACCCAATTAAATCATCCTCTCCACATAAAAGAATGTGGATTATAACAAAGAAAAGGACATCCACTGATGCAGAATTGTTAAACGATGTTCCTCCTTATTAATGTATGAGGTAAAAGGTTCCCAGACAGAGATGTATTTGGCGTGAGTGGCAGTAATTTTCTCCATGGCACATACCCACCAAAGTAGTAAGGGAGCTGTCTTCGATTTCCAATCATGGGCTATGGATAAGTGTTTGGCTGTCAGTATATGGTTGGCCAGCCTTGGGTGTTTAGCGCCCAAAGTGAAAATGTCTCGATCGTCTGCATCTCCCAAGAAGAGCACACATGAATGTAAATATAGATTTATACCCACTATTGCATGAATCAAATTCACAATTTCTGCCCGTTAGGCTTTAATTACAGTGCAATGTCACCAAATTTGAACCATGTAGCCAATCACGCCCAACTCCATCAACATAGTGAGAAAGATTCAGGATACATTCTATGGAGTTGGTCAGGGGTAAGGTACCAACAATATATGATCTTGTAGGAATTTACAGTGATGGTAGTACAAATTGATGTTTTAGTGGCCCTCTTCCATGTGGTAGTGCAGGAGGAAGGTGAGATGGCAAATTCTGACTCTTCCTCCCAGTTAGTCATGAGGACATTTTGAATGGATCGTGTCCTCCCACGCATTCCTCATCTTATGATAATTATCCTTGCAGCTTCAGCTGCTTTGGAATTCTTTTTTTTACAGGAGGTGCTGTGCCATCTCGTCGAGTCGATGTCCCTCAAGGGCCTCAGTTCGACTGTCAACATCATCAGTATAAGTAGCGCACGCAGCACCAGTTGGCTACAGTTCTGTTTTTCTGAGCTAACGCTTTGGTTCTTCACTGAACTTCATCAGCTATTTTCGATCGAAAAAATGTCTTAACTGTCGGCTCCATCAATGCCTAAGACCGGCTTCATGAAGTGCCAAGATTGTGGATCGAAGATGTCGATCACTGACCCCCCACCGCATATTTCTGTGGGTTCTTGGTACCGGTCATCGTGTACCTATGACTGTAACTCCTGTCAGGCGATGACGGAAAAGGCACTGAAGGAGCGTAAAGTTAAATTGGCGGTGGGGCGGTTGCCTTCGAAGTCTTCTTTGAAGAGCTCAAAAAGGAAGTCTGACGAATAGAGAGATTGTCCTCTATGGAAAAGATCTAAAAGAGCTTGCTCGAAAAGTCTATCGCGCCATTCTTTGTCTTCTTCTTTGAAGAAGGCCTAGAAACGGCATCATAGGTCACCTTCGACCTCTAGTGATTCCTCGGCCGAGGTAATAAAATGTCCAACTAAGTCGGACTCCACAGCAAAATGGGAAGCTTTTTGTAATTAAATGCTTAAGATCTTCGAGAATGCGGCCTCCGGCAAGCAGAAAGCCCATGCCCCTGTCGATCTGCATCAAGACGACAAAAGGAAGGCGAAGACAAAGTCTTCAAAACCGAGCCATAAACCGGTACAGCATTTAGAAAAATCTCGATCTGACGAGAAATCGTTGAGGGCTTCGGCAAGTCAGGAATCCAGTCCATCGAGGGTTCCTTCGAAAAAGAGTAAGAAGTCGACAATGCCGACAACTTTGCTCACGCCGTCGGAGCCGTCAATGTCGAAGTCGACTCTGACAAAATCGACTCCGACTTGGAAGTCGTTGTCGATGCTTACATCAAAGTTGTCAGGAAGCCAGGAAAAGATTTTCAATCCTTTGCCAAAAAAAGTTTTTTTTTCAAAAGTCTACCTTTGAAGATAATGAATCGTCAGATGATCACACCTCCATTTGGCTTACAATATGGTACCCCTAATTTGCCGGAGGAATTCATCTCAGAAGAGTCTAGATTAAAAGACGTTTGTGATGACATGCAATCAGCCAGTGGGTTAGATACCTCTCCCGAACTGGAATTTGGTGAACCAGATCCTACTGACCACGCTGACTCTTCATGTTGGAAGGTGATGAGCAAGGAGTTTTTAGGAGGCTGCAGGCCTACTCCTTCTTTTGAGCAGGATGACCTGACATATTTTGGATCAAGGTCCCCAGAAAGATCCAGTTTTGCCTTTTCAAGTTGCACTACAAAAAGGGTCTCAGAAAATTGGGAAACAGCAGAAACTGCGGCTGCAGTAAATACACATTTTGCAAAAAAATATAGGCCATCCAGCAGCGACCCAGAGAATTTGACAAAACACCCAACACCAGAAAGTTTGGTCGTTCAGGCTGCAACATCTACTAAGCAGTCAGCTTACCCCTCTATTCCCCCTGATAGGGACAATAAGAGAATAGATGCCTGGGCGAGAAAAATATTTACGGCTGGCAGTATGGCATTAAAGTCAACTAACGCAACTTGTACCTTGTCAAGGTTTAGGTTTACCCTGTGGGACTGCGTAGCTATGGAGGCTGACCACATCCTGGAAGGTGAGGAAAGAGACGGCTTCCTGTTGACCATCAAGAATGGTAAGGAGGTAATGGGTGAATGCCTCCAGTCAGGTCTAGATACTGCAGACAGCATCAGCCGATCCATAGCAACTAGCACAGTGAGGAGGTCCGGAATTGCACCTCATTATGCCCTTTGACAGCTCAAGGCTGTTTGGCAGCAAGGCTGATGAGAGCTTGAAAAAGCTGCAGATCTCGAAAGCAGCAGCTAAATCCCTTAGCGCTGCCATTAGACAACCTCAACACCCCTACTCCGATTCATCTTGTTGGAGGGGTAAGTCCTTTTGATTCTACTCCTCAATTGGAAGAGGACAAGCCGGTCAAAGAGGTCAGAGAAGATTCCCTCGTAGCGGACGAGGGAGAGGGAGAGGTGCTAAGCCAATCCAAGCAGTGGCAATTGTACCTTCAGCCGCCTCAAAACTACTCTGAGGCCTTCACTCTCAAGTCCCCGGCGGGAGGCAGACTTACTCAGCATCTGAAAGAATGGCGGGCATTACTTCAGATGCTTGGGCACTGGAAACAGTAGCCCAAGGTTACTTCCTTCCATTTTAAAAAAAGCCTCAGGATCATCTACCAGGGAACAACTCTTTCAAAGTTCCGGATCCACTCCTTGTGTAGGAAATTCTGTCCCTGCTAGAGAAAGGTGCTATAGAACCAGTACCTGTGGCGGAAAGGAGGAAGGACAAATTCAAGATGGTTACCCTTTCCTAAATCCTTCAGGCTCTCCAACTCCAAGACTGGGTGGTGTCACTGGACCTTCAGGATGCTTACTTTCATGTCCCTATCCATCACATACACAGAAAGTACCTGAGGTTCGCGGTTGGCGGTTCTCATTATCAGTTTCGTGTTCTGCCATTCGGGCTGACCTCCGCCCGAGGGTTTTCTCCAAGTTGATCGCTGTGGTGCAGCGAGTCTCAGGAGATGGTGGATTCATGTCTACCCTTACCTGTACGGTGGGCTGATCAGGGCACGTTTACCCAAGCAAGCCCGGGAACATCTCAGCCTAACCTGCTACTCTCTCCACAGACTGGGCTTCTCCCTGAATTACAAGAAGTCCCACGTGATACCATCTCGGACTCCAATTTATTGGAGCAGTCCTGGATACTTCCTCTGGGAAAGCCTCGCCATCCGTGGTGAGAGCTCAACATATTCTGCAGATGGTCACTAAATTCCAGAGTGCCCAGCATCTTCCGGCCGTCTATTTTTTGAGGTTGCTCGGTCAAATGGTATCCTGAATTTTTCTGGTGCCGGAGGCTCGCCTCAGAATGAGATCCCTCCAATGGGGCAGGACTCAATGGTCCCAATTCTCAGATAGAATGTCAGACCACCTGAAAGTTCCAGACAAAGTGTGAAAGGGACCTTCTTTGGTGGGCTCGCAAGGACAACATTAACCAGGGACAATCTTTTTGGCTGCCATGGCCAGAGATAACTGTAGCGAGGGACACCTCACTCACTCGGTGGGGAGGCCACGCCAATGACCTGACGATCAGCTGTCGTTGGCCTCCATCGGAGTCCAAACTACACATCAACCTTTATGTTGTTGAGGGCCTTCCTGCCCTCTGTATGGGGAAAGAATGTTCTGATAATGACGGACAACACGGTGGCCATGCACTAGCTCAACAAGAGAGGAAACGTAGGGTCACTACCACTGTGCAGAGAGGCAATGCAGCTATGGTACTGGGCAATTCAAGAAGGAATCTCCCTATCGGCAGAGGAGAACACGGTAGCGGACGCTCTGAGCAGGCAGAGCACAGTCTCCCACGAGTGGGAACTACCTCAGGAAGTCCTTCAAGAGATATTCACCCTTTCGGGAGGCCCTTAAGTGGATCTGTTTGCGACCAGTGTCAACCGGAAGTGCAGACCGTTCTGCTCCAGGGAATTTCCCCCAAGAGGTGCTCTAGGGGACGCATTCGTAGTGGACTGGGAATTTCCACTCCTGTACGCGTTTCCTCCAGTCCCAGTCATTCCTCATGTGATCAGGAGGTTGAGAATGTTCAGGAAATCCATGATCCTAATTGCCCTGGATTGGGCCAGGAGGCCATGGTACCCGAACCTTCTGGACATGTCCAGCTGCCCTTCAATGCGCCTTCCACAAAGAGAGGACCTTCTCTAGCGATAGGAGGGTCGGTTTCTCCATCCAGGGGTCAAGACTCTCAACCTTCACGCATGGTTTCGGAGAGATTGAGATACAAGGATTGGGACCTCCCAGATGATGTAATGGAGATCTTGCTTTCCGCCAGAAGGCAGCAACAAAATCTTTGTACCGCTGCCGTTGGAACAAGTTCAGCAGCTGATGCAGGGATACAAATGTGGATCCCTTTCTAAGTGACACACCTATGGTGCTTTCTTTTTGTTACATATGACGAGTCTGGGGCTCCAGATTGGAAAAATTAAAGGTTACCTGGTGGCACTATCTATTTTTGAGGGCTCTTCAAAGGAGGATTCATATTTTAAAATCCCTCTGATTAGAACAAAAGGTCTTGCTAATGTATTTTCACCAGTTCCATTCAAAGTCCCTGTAAGGGATCTTAACCTGGTGTTAACATTTCTAACATGCATTCCTTTTGAGCCTATACACTCATGTCCATTAAGACTGTTAACCTTGAAAACTGTTTTGATAATCTCAATAATGTCAGCCCGCAGTGTAAGCGAGTTGCAGGCGCTTTTCTTAAACCCCCACTTACGGTTTTCTATAAAGACAAGGTTGTTCTCAGAGTGAAACCTTCTTTTCTACCAAAAGTAGTCTCCAACTTCCACTTGTCGCAAAAAAATATTTTGCCTTCTCTCTATCCTCCTCCTCATCCTGGAAAGGAGGAGGAAAGATTACATAGGCTGGACCCAAAAAGCACTCTCGGTTTTTATATTTCAAGAATGGCTACATTTCGTCAAAATGTCCAATTTATTGGCTATACAGGCCTTAATTGGGTTTAGCCGTTACAAAACAGACCATATCCAGATGGATCATCCTGGCTACTAGGGAATGTTAAATGTTAGCAGGCAAAGACCCGCCAGAAGGCTTAACAGAACATTCCAGGAGGGGCATGGCAACCTCTGCTGCTCTTCAGAGAGGTGTCCCAATCAAAGACATTTGTTCAGTGGCCACTTGGTCGTCCAGTCACACTTTTGTGAAACATTACTGCCTGGATTCATCTTCCAGTCAGGAAGGACAATTTGCAAAAGCGGTCCTTCATTCAGTCCATGACAACCGTTAAAATAAAATATAATTCGATTCCAAGATGGCCACCAGCACAGTGTAGACGTGGTGACGGCGCTCTCCGGACCCTTATCCGTGTGAGGTGCCCACCACCGTACCAGCGGGTTACCAATCGGTGGGGAAGGGGCCCCCACGGCGTGGGAGAGTTGTGTGAACAGCAACAGGGAGGCAGGGGACATTGTTGGCCCCCGAGCGGTGGATCTTCCAGGCGAGCCGGGGTAGCCCCTCACAAAGGAGCTAAGGAGGGGGAATTTGTCCGGCAAATGGAGGCGAGAGAGAGGAGACCCGTTGGGGAGGAGGGAGGATCCAGAGGTCCTACACCTCTTCAGGAGGCGCAGGGGGGCGACCCAAGAAGGAACAACATCCGGCAAGGAAGGGAGGCTCCGCGGGCTGCCCGGCCTCTGGGTGCGAGAAGTGTGTCAGCATCGGACGCGGCCCCGCGGGCTGGCCAGCCCCCCCACCTGGGAAACAAACCACTATGGGACCCGCGGACCTTGACGGGGAAAGGAAGGCCTCGGAGGCGCACTGTGCTGAGAGATGAACAGCTGCAGGAGCCGCGGATCTCGGCGGCAGAGCCCAGGAAGCCGCGGGAGTCGGAGAAACCCTGGAAAGACGGTGGCTGGAGGCTGAAGGAGCTGAGGAGCCAGGCCGCGGCGAGCAGGGGAGATCCTACCATCAGCCAACTAGCCCCCGATCTGGTGGAAGACCAGCCCTGTGACCGGAGGACCGGGAGGACTGGGCGGAGAGGAGCCGGTGAGTGTGCACAGAGGCAGGGGGAATCCTCCCTCCTAAACAGTAATATCCTCATCAAAGGCCTTCAAGAAGGTAGCTACCAGACATAGAACAAGAAAGAAAGGGAATGAAGATTGGGGTGCAGCAAGACCCCCGGGGCCCCACCATCAGCGGGATCGCATGTGTATGAGAAGGCCCAGGCTCGCATAGTCAGGCTGGCAGAGTACGGGTCCCCTGCTTGGTTGTACGAATCTGATTGAGCTACAACATGCATCTTTCACCTGGGATCCGAACATTGCGCAGTTCATTTACAATTCCCTGGGCCGGCACCGGCCCATACCCGCCCACAAAATCCCTGGGCGTGGATGCGGAGGAGGCACCGGGAAAAGACACTCAGGACTAGTGGACAAGGCATAGCGCAATAAAGGAGCAGGCGCAAGAGGATTGATCTGAGCGGCCGGATAAAGGGGAGAGTCACTGCAGCGATAAAAGCATCTCACTTTGAAGTACAAAGGAGGATCAGGGAAAAGCAGAACAGCCCCGGGAACGCCCGGTGGAGAGGCGGTGGTGCATTGGGGAGTGGAAGATCAAGGAGTATGACCACGAAAACTAAAGGAAAAGTGGTTAAGCTTGCCCAAGCCCCAGGAGACACCCCGGGCACTCTCCACACAATGTGGCCTGTGCAAAACACTAAGGAGGGGGCTAGGAACAGCCAGAAAGAGACCGGAGAAGGCAATGCTCAAGGGGGCATGGAAGGTTCGACCCTGATGTCGAGACAGGACTTCCTGGGCGAAATGCATGCTCTACAAACCAACCTGGTAATGACATTTCAGGAGCAATTTCAACTCATGTGGGCTGACTTAAACGAGGCCCTAGGGGAGATCAGACAGGAGATGCAGCAACTAGGGGAGAGGACAGATCTCCTGGAAAAGGTCTCCAAGAAGTGTATAAGGAAGCCATGGCTAACAGTAAAGCCATTGAGAGACTGGACGTAGCCACTCGGAACCTGGAGATCCAGATGGAGGACATTGAAAATAGATCCCGAAGTATCAACATAAGGGTAAAAATGTTGCTGGAATCGGTGCCAGATAAGGAACTAAAAGCGGTAATCCAGGAAGTTTTTGCAGATATTCTGGAAGAAGGGAGCCCGGATAGGATCCAACTGGATCGAGTGCATAGAGTGGGGAGGCTGGCTAAAGGACAGCCCACAAGGCCACGAGACGTATTGGCTGCTTTCACCAGATATGCCCAGAAGGAGGCAGTCCTCCAAGCAGCAAGAAAACTGGAGTCCATTATGTTTAAAGGGCAGCAGATGGCCTTATACCAAGATTTGGCAAGTAGAACGCTCACGAAGAGGAGACAAATGAGCCCGTTGCTAAAGGCATTAAAGGAGAAAGCCATGCGTTATAAAAAAGGTTCCTTCCCGTTTGGATTGTCTTTGAATCGGAGGGGAGCCAGAAAAATATCGCTTTGGTGCAGGAAGGGGCAGATCTATTACAAATAGGGTTGCAGGAGACCCCCCACAGGTTCTGGCAAACAAGTTATGGGCAACTGGCCTAGCCCGAGACCATGGGAGTGGACGACAGTCTGGGAGAAAAGGAGAAGAGGATTGAAGGAGGGCGGAACAATGCGAAAGAGAAGACCAGAGAAGAGGCGAAGGGGACATAAGAGGACCTCTAATCTAAAATGGTGGTAAAAGGGGTGGTGGGCCCTTAAAAGGAGTATTGAGGCTTTGGGGTCTTTGGGGGAGCATCAATTTTGGAACAGGAAGGGTGGGAATGCCCGAGTTAGGAGTGGAGGCTAGGTGGGAAGGAAATGTCCTTATGGGGGGGGGGGCGGACGACAAGGGAGGGAGGGAGGGAGGGAGGGAGAAGGAAGAGGAGGGAGGGAGAAGGGGTTGGGGCGACGAGGTAATTTGCAGAGGAAAGGGCGGAAGGGTAGCATCGATTGACACGGAGCAAAATTTGGTTGGTGACCGTTCAAGTGGCTAACACATAATGTGAGAGGGTTGAACTCCGCTCTTAAGATAAAGAAGCTGGAGCAATTTACAAGGAAAGAAGGGCCAGACATCATGGGGCTGCAGGAAACGCATCTTTTGCATAAGGATCAGGGACGGTTGAAATTGCGGGGGTTCAACCAGATTCTACACGCCTCCAGCCATAGCAAAACAAGGAGAGTGGCCCTGGCTATTAAGAACACAGTTGACTTTACGGTCAGTGATGTCATACGGGATAAGGAGGGGAGGTATATCGTGGTCAGAGGGAAGCACCAGGATATTCCCTACACCATAGCAGTTGTGTATGCCCCAAACTCTGGACAGGAGCAGTTTTTACAGCAAGTACTGAAGGTGATAGAAGAACGGGCCTGGGGCCAAATAGTCCTGATGGGAGATCTGAACATTGCCTGGGACAGGGAGCGGGATAGGATCGGTGGACAAGTAAGAGGGGGGGGGGTAATGTCGGCAGAACTGAAGGATAGGATTGGAAGGATGGGTTTGTGGGATACGTGGCGGGAGCTGAGGGGGAGAGAGGAGGGATGCACCTTTTTATTGGGAGTCCATGGGTCACAGTCCAGAATTGATTATATTTGGGGCTCTGTGGGGTTGGTGGGCGGGATTCGGAAGGTGAGCACGGGCCCTATAGGGATAGGAGATCACATGATGGTGTCCATCACTCTGGAACTGGGACGAAAGCAAAGGGGGGGTTTGGGGAAATATCCAAGGTCCCTATTAAGGGATCCGGTGATCAGGAGTGAAATTGAAGAGAAGATCAATTTTTATTTTGCCACCAATAGGAAGGGGGACACGAGAGAGGATGTAAGATGGGACGTGTTCAAGGCCACTCTCAGGGGGGAATTAATAGCGGCAGCCGCTCAACGAGCAAAACAAATTAAGGCATTAGAAACACAACTTGAGGCAGAAGTGGAGGTGGCAAGGTAAAAAGCGGGCACGACTCCATCTAGGTCTTCTATGAGAGAATACAGAAGAGCACTGGGGCATCTAGAAATTCTCTGAACTAAAAAGGCGGAGGGGCCTCTACTCGCGGTTCGCCAGAAATACTATGCGAAGGTGAATATGGCAGACGCGCTATTAGCGTGCTTACTTAGGGGGGGCGAGATCGAGGAACGCGATCACGGCATTGAAAACGGGTTCAGGGGAATGGGTCACACTCCAGGGGAACTACAGGAAGCATTGGCAGAGTATTTTGACTCCCTCTATGCCTTGCAGAATCTTCAGAGTAGTCTACAGGAAAGGTTCCTAGAAAGGGAGCAGCTGCGGGGCATTGGGAGGGAGACACGGGAGACCCTTAACCAGGAAATTACAGAGGAGCAAATACGAAGGGTGATTAGGGCTCTCCCGGAAAAAGACAGGCGGACAGGAAGAATAGCCCCTTCCATGGAGGAAGCTAAGCTAACCCTCATACTTAAGCCAAATGAGGACCCGGAGGAGAGAACATCCTATAGGCCTATTGCGTTGATAAATATTGATGCCAAGATCTTTACAAAGATCTTGGCAAACGGACTCGAGAACCATTTCCCGAACCTGATAAACCCAGATCAGGCAGGTTTCGTTAGGGGCAGGCAAACGGCGGATAATATCAGGCTTGTAGCCCGCTTACTAGAAAAGGTGCAGAAAACGAACACCCCGCGGTCCTTTTGGCACTAGATGCAGAAAAGGCATTTGACCACGTGGAGTGGTCCTTTCTGTTCCGGGTCTTGCGGAAAATGGGTTTTGGAGGGGAATTTTTGACGATGGTCCAAGCTATCAGGTCCCATCCATTAGAATAGTGGTGAACGGAACAACATCAAGACTGGTTAGACTGCAGAGGGGGGTACAAAACAAGGCTGCCCGCTCTCCAATGCTTTATACAATCTATCTGGAGCCTCTTCTACAAGCAATAAGGGAGTTGGAGGGGATACAGGGCATTCCCTTCGGGGGGAACAACAGAAGGTAGAAGCGTTCGCCGACGACATGCTGCTTACCCTGACAGCACCAACCGACTCTATCCAATCTAGTACGAACCTGTTGGAGGAGTTTGGGGAGGTCTCGGGTCTAAAGATCAATGTTAACAAATCTGAAATCCTGAACCTTACACTTAGGGCATGGGAGCGCGACATGCTGAAGACAAGCACTCCTTTTATATGGAGCCCGGGAGGGTTAGATATCTGGGAGTCAGGATTACGGCAACCCTGGCGGGTTGGTATACGGCCAATTACCCCACACTCCTGAAAGAAATTAAAAGAGACTTCCAGAGATGGAGAAATCTCAGCGTGTCATGGCTAGGGCGGATTGACGCGGTCAAGATGGTCACACTCCCGCGATTGTTGTACTTATTTCAAGCAATCCCGCAGACGATACCATCAGGCTTTTTTAGGGAACTGGGAATATTGACTAATGAGTTCTTATGGGAAGGGAAAAGAGCTAGGGTGGGCAGTCGCTTATTGATGGCATCCAGGGGTGTGGGAGGGTTGGCGTTGCCGAATTTCAGGAAGTACTATGAAGTGACGCAGCTGCAGGTAATTAGGTAATGGTTGAAGGGAGACTAGGGTATGCAAGACAAGCTGTGGGTGAAGATGAATAGGGCAGTCGCACACCGCAACCTGGCGGAAGTCCTATGGTTGCCTAAGCCACATAGACCTAGACATCTTTATGAGAGCACTATAACTAAGCTCATGGCAGACATCTGGGACATTGGCGGGACCCAAAGGAATTACAACGTTCCTGTCACCTTTCACACCTATTTTTGGCAACGGGGACTTCACACCGGAGATGGAGAAGGGGGCATTTAAGCAATGGCAGGATGGAGGCTGTAGGAAGCTGAGTGACATGTTCCGAGGGGGGAATTGCAGTCTTTCGAGGACTGTAAACAGGAATATGCGATATATGAAGGGGAAAGACTAAGGAATGCACAGATAAGGCATTGGGTGTTACACCCTGAAAATAGAATGGCGGCTACCAGGGAACCAACGAAATTTGAAAGCTTTCTCCTGTCCAGTGATGGGGTGAAGGGCCTAATTTCTAATCTTTATAAGATCCTGGACAGCGCAAATGCATGTCACCTGTAGGCGTATATGCAGAAATGGGAACACGTTCTGGGGAGGGAAATCAGCAGGGCAGAATGGGAGAGGTTGTGGAGGAAAATACCCAAACTGGCAAAGGCTTCCCAACTGCAAGAAGCTTGGTACAAGATATTGGTTGGGTGGCACGATACACCGACCCGCCTTCACAGAATTTATCCGGGAACCTCAGGGGTGTGTTGGAGGGCTGCAGGATGGTGGGGACAGCGGAGCACATTTGGTGGAAATGTCAAAAAATGTAACCTTCCTGGAGGGAGGTACAGAGGGCGCAGGAGCAGGCCTTTGGCCCGGGAGACGAAAGATCACTGGCACAGATCCTCCTGGGAGTTAGAGGAGCTACGAGAGTGGGGGAACCTAGGGCGAGGGAGAAAGCGAGACTGATACTAACTTTGGCGGCTATGATGATAATAGCCCAAAGGTGGAAATGCCCAGAGGCCCCCATGATACAAGATTGGCTACGAAAGATTTGGGAAATAGTAGCTCTTAAATGGGTGACGTATGACATGGACAACAAGGTACAGAACTTTGCCACGGATTGGGGGAAATATTGACTTTTCTTAAGGATGATTTTAGGGTAATGTGGTGTTCACAACGTCTAAGACTGTTAGATCTACAACGAACATTGAGGGTGAGCCCGGGAAGAAAGCGGATCAGGGACTGAATGGCAGTTGCCTCGGAGGGATGGGGGGGAGAGGAGGGAGGGTTTGTTGGGGCAATGTTTCAGACATGTTGTAAAATTCAATAAAAAGAGTTAAAAAAAATATATATAGTTCGTACTCCCACCACTAAATTATTACTGCTTTAGGAGTCTGTCATAAGATGAGGAATACGTGGGAGGACTCGATCCATTTGAAGAACAAATTACTTCCCCTGGTAACGTTCTGTCGATTGGATGTTCCTTCCACGTATTCCTCATCGCCCCCTCCCAGTCTACCCCACCGTAGAATTTGAGATTTTACACTTTCTTGGAGCCTGCAGTCTATGGTACGCCTTGTAATTCCTCTTCAAGAGGGGAAAAACAGAAAAGAACGTATACTAGTCGAACGCAGGCCCTCGTGGAACATCGACTCGACGAGACAGCACACAGCACTCCCTGTCGAAAATAAATGTCTTTAGCAGCTGAAGCTGAAAGGATAATTATCATAAAATGAGGAATACGTGGGACGAACATCCAATTGAAAGAACGTTACCAACGGTAACGTTCTTCTCATCTATATTGTTGTTATTTAGCAATTTATATATTCGAGATAAACTCATGCGTCACATGTTTCTGTTCCTATAATTGAATTTTGAAACTTTCATCAGGAGCTGTATAATATATTGGTATTCTCAGGGGTATTACTCTCTAAGGGCAAGGATATGGCTTTTCATATCCGTAAATCACAAAGTATGTTATCAAACCAAACTACTTTATAAATGTGACATCTGCACAATTATGTAAAAGGTACTAAATGTTTGTATTACCTGGAATTATTTGCTACTCACTTCCATAATGTTAATTCAAAGACAACCATAGCTGTAAAAAATGTATAAAGTATGCTCTATATAATTGCGTAGAAATAATCTTTAAATTGTGGAAAGTTTGTAAAGAATTATTTTTAAATAATGATACATTGATTTCAATGTATCTGAACCTTAGTCTGATGTCTTATATTACGATGGCGAGCTCTCGCAAGGTAAACTAATCTGTTATCATAGGACCCAGAAATCCCACACTGCTAATCAAAGCCCATATGACTTGGGTTGATTTTATAAAACAAATCAGTTTCTTCCCTTGGAATTTGTTTGACTACCTTCTTAAATACTTAAATTCCTATCACAAAAGCAAGCTTCACTAGTCTAAGTATTTTCATCTGATGGTAGGCTTTGAAATTCATATTCTGGAAAGGATTGGTAAGCAATAAACATTTTTCTACCTTATCAATATTTGTGGATATGTCACATTGATACAGTAGTTTGTAAGTGATAAAATATTGTGTGGTCTAAAGATTGGAAAAGCCCTTCCTATGCTCTTGGAGAAGAATACCCTGGAGAGTGTGGCGGTATTATACAGCTCCCGGTGAAAGTTCCAAAATCGGAATGTGGGAACAGAAACCTATTGAGCATGAGTAGTTTAAACAATGTTCAGGTGAATTTGCTGTCCACAGAAAACATAGATAAACATTCTGTGCTGATTGGAATTTCTAATAAAACAATTGTTTAACATACGCAGATGAAATCATTGCTGAAGGGGGGAACAGAAATTGTATCTGTTGCTCCTTTGAGGTTTTTTGTACAAAATATTCTAATGTTTTTTTATAGAAATAATTGGGTGTTTTAATGGTACATCTACGATAAAAGCGTGAAAAGATTTTGTAAACAATATATTGAATTCTATGTCAAGCCCAGAGGCGAGCATTATGTTTAAACTACCTTTACTGCTACTCTTCCAGCAGATTTAAATCTTTATATTTAAAAACACATTTAGTAAAAAATATTTTTCAACTTTAAAACAGAAAATATCCCAAACTACACATCCCATGAATCCCAGTGATCCTGGTAGTCCCATGTCTTTATCCTGGCTCTTGGATCCATGAGCTACTTCTTGCCCAGGTTCCTTGCTCTTTTTTTCTGCTCTTCCATGAGAGGAGTGGTATATTTATTAGCTGCCTTGTGGAAAGCGTAACGTGGGATTGATTTATCATATGTACTTATTTATAGAGTTTACCGTTGTGTAGAGTGAGCATTCTATTTACATGTGTCATACTTTGATGGCAAGCAAACGTTTATGTATGTATGTATGCATGTATGTATTTGTATTTGTATAGCGCCGGAAGCCCGCAGGCATCAGGGCGCTTAGGACAAAAAACACATAACATAAAGACAAGATCTTACACTAAACTAGAGTCTACTTGACTCCTAACAAAGAGTTTCTAACTGAAAGATGAAAGTCTTGAGACGCTTCCTGAAGGCCTTGTGGGAAATGTTTAGCTATATTTGAGATTGCACACTTAGGTCCGTAGCGTGCAGCATACTGTATATACAGCACGTTTTCTTTTCCTTTTTGTTTGATCGGGATCAGCGACCACGTTCAGGATGAAGCGCATCCAGACCCGTGAGCAACAGACTCACTCTGCGGCCCCCGGCTGCACTCCGTTAGGCAGTACTACAGTCCCGGCGTCTCGTGGCTGAGCAAGGTTTCTCCTAGCTTCGCTGTGGCTACGCGTTCGCCTGGGACATAGGCCCGCCCCCTGAAGCCCAAGCGTGCATGTACTGAGCACACAGATAGGTGCTTTACTCTCCATAAAGCACAGAGAGAGTTTTAGCACGAGCACCAGGCGAGTCCAACCCGGCACACCGGCAGCGTTTCGCTTTTTTTTATTGTAAAGAGGCTCTGGATGCCGGCGGCTGCATCACGGACCAATGAGTCCTCCTCCTTACATTACAGCGCTCGCGAAGAGCGAGCCCAGGCTTCAGTCTGCCACAGCAACTGTGCCCTGAACAACAGGCCTAATCAGATCCAGCTCTAAGTAAAAGAGCATTTAAGTCTATCCAGACGCACTTCAACACTGTACAAGTCTGCAGAAGGCCCTGATAGCCCTGCAAATGACTCTCCAAAGACTGGAGGAGAACATTGGACAGCCAGTCAAGGCTGTGAAGCTCACATATCGACTGATCCACAAGGCAACAACCCCCCACCACCCCAGAGGACATGCCATTCAGCCTGCTCTTTCCAGGCATTCAGGCACTAGCAAATTAAGCAAAGATAATGGAATCTGATGATGGGAGTGTTGGGAGCCAAGACCAGGAGTTCTCGGAGGAGGATTCAGAATTGACACTGAGTTTTAAAAGAGTATTCTGTGATTCCCTGGTCCATGCACTGTTCCAAGGGGTGCACCCGTTCCAAGAGAGAGACTAGAAGCCCTGGAAAATATGATTGGGGACGGCCTTAAGAAAAAAGGCCCCAATGTCGACACCAGGACGTCCTCTAAACAGCCTTTCTCTAAGGCGACTACTATGGGGAGAGACCAGACCCGTAAAAGAAAGCACTCTCCGCCTCATCCTGAGGCTGTAAGCGCATTTGAGAAAGTGAAAGACGCCTATATGATGCGGTCGACCGTATCGAGCCGCCTACCCCCCTTCCCCAGGGGCACAAAATATGGGGGAGGGCGACTCCTCATTAAAGCCCGTAGTGTTGGACTCCAGGGTGCTGTTATACTTGCAAAATTGGTGAATGCTTACAAGCACTGCATGGCTGCTACAGACAGTAGCATTTTCAACTAGAGTTCGTAGCGGTGCCAGTACAACAAACTGGACCAAACAGATTGGCGCAAGCGCGCAAAGAAAGTGAACTGCCAGAGAGAGAGCAAGTTGACGCAATCAGCAGTCACAGGCGCAATAGAATGCAGCGACTGGGCAGAGTCAGCCTTCATAAGCAACATGTTCCTAGCGCACAGGAAAGAGAAAGTGAGGCCTGTTGTCCATCTGAACAAGCTCAATGGGTGGCTGGTCTACAGGCACTTCAAGATGGAGGTTGTGCACCTCTTCAGGGAGATCCTCCGGAAGGGGGATTGGCTAATGAGGATGGAGCTCAAGGATGCTTATCTGACGATCCCGATTGCCAGGGAACACTGCAGGTATCTCAGTTTTCTATGGGATGATCAGATATGGCAATTCATATGCCTCCCTTTTGGTCTAGCCTCCGCACCGTGGGCTTTTACGAAAGTCATGAGGCCTGTGGTGGCAGCCATGAGAGAGAGGGGTTATCCGTATGATCAATTACCTAGATGATATCCTCTTCTGCTCTCGTGGGGTTTTCCGATATATCAAAAGAAATCCGAACTGATCCCCAGGCAACGCTTGGAGTTCCAAGGGTTTGTTGAAGACACAACCTAAGCGACAATGGAGTTACCAGCAATAAATAAAGACCTGAAAGCAGCGTTAGCGGAGTCCATGATGTCTCTCCGGATCCTAGCAAGGATTGTTGTGGTTCTGGCCAGGCCATCTTCCCGGGACCACTGCAATACAGGGCCCTTCAGAGGCTAAAGATTTGGTACCTTCAGGAAGATCTGCGATACAACCTGCTGGAGCCCCTGGATCAGGAAGGAAGGTTGGAGCTAGAATGGTGACTTCCGAACATGGAAGCCTAGAATGGACTAGCAATCTTCAGAGACATACCGAAGCTTGTCACAGAGTCTGACGTCAGCAGAGTAGGCTGTGGGGCCCCTTGCGGTCATCTGGGGACAGGTGACAGATGGTCACAGGAGGAGCTGTTGCTCTACATAAACTGCTTACAGCTCCTTGCAGGCTCTTTTGCGATAAAAGCATTCACCAAGGACAGAGCAGAGGGTTGCATTGTGCTCAGGATGGACAACATCTCGGTGGTCCGATACATCAATCACCTTTGGGGCAAGCGGTCGTGGATCTTAGTGGAGCTGACGAGACTTTTGCCACTATTGCCTAGATCGGAAGATCTCCATGACAGCAGAGTATCTTGTGGCCTTGCAAAATGTAGTGGCGGACTGAATCTCTCTCTGACACGATTCCAGCGAGTGGATGCTGCACAAAGAAGTGTTCAGCCGGATAGCAGCCCCCTGGGGGCCGCCAGACATCGACCATTTCACATCCAAACAAACAATTACCAACGTTATTCGGCTGGAGACTGGACCCGGAAGCACAAGGGGCAAATGCTTTTCTTCAAGCATGGTGGACCGCAGTGCACTACGCCTTTCCACCCTTCATAATGTTAGACAGAGTCCTAGTGAAAATGAAGAGGGAGAAGGTGGAGGCCGTCATAGTAGCCCTGAACTGGACTTCGCAAGCGTGTTTTTCCAGTTCTGACATTTGTCAGATTTCCCTTGAGTGCTTCCCCTCAGAGGAGATCTTCTTTCAGAGCCGTCACGGAATTACCACCCTCTGATGAAGACATGGCAATTACCTCTGCTAGTGTGCAGGGTATCAGGAGCAGATGGAGCCTGCCAGGCATTTCGGGATTGGCTGCAGATCTTATGAAACAATCCTGGGCCCCCTCTATGCTCAAGAGTTACGAAGCAGCATGGGGGAGATGGTGCCTATGGTGCAGCCAGCGTAAACTTCATCCCGTTTCAGCCCCTTTCGAGCTTCCTTAGCCAAAGGCAGGAAAGCTTTCCGAACCATAGGGGTCTATAGGTCAGCAATTTCAGCTGGGCACGACCGCTGGATGGGGTACTTATAGGGGAACACCGGGCAGTAGTAAGGTTGATGCGAGGCGTTAAGGTCAATACGCTACCCGTCCCTAAATAGGCGCAGCTATGGGACGTCGTTGCAGTCTTATGATTATTTATCGGCAGGCCATGTAACAGGGATTTGTTAGTCAAGCAGCTTTCGGGGAAGCTAGCAATGCTCTTATGCCTAGTGTCCTGTAGGAGAGTGTCTGACGTGAAGGTGCTCAAAGTGGACAGGAAGACCTTCTGCCCCGCAGGGGTAACCTTCTGCATTGCGAAAAGGACAAACGCCATTTGTCAGTTATTTCATACCCTTACTTTAGATCAGCCTAAATTGTGCGTTACCAACTGTATCAAAGAATTTGAGGCAAGGACTGATGTAGTCCAACCAGAAGGAGTGTCGCAATTGCTCATCATGCGTAGGAAGCCATATAAGGCAGTGGCAGCAGCGATTATAGCCCGATGGGTGCGAAAAAAGTAATGCCCCAAGCAGGCATAGACGTCACACGTTTCAGGGCGCATTCGGTTAGGGGCGCCATGGCTGCCAAGGCTTTTGGGGACAGAGCAGGTTTTCAGGACATCTTGAAGGCAGCGGACTGGTCCAGCAGCGCTACTTTTAGGACCTTTTTATTTTAAGCCAATAGCGAATGCAGCAGCGGCAGTAGTGCATAGCTTTGAGCAAGCATAATGCTCGAATCCGGTCTTGACATAGAAGAAAGATTACCCATGCTGTAGCGCATGGAGTCTTGATTCTTTTAAAGACACAGAGGTGAGCATTATCACGCCCAGCATTGCAAGGTATTAGTGTTCAGTTGTGTATAATGTTGTTGTGTGTTTGAGCTACGTGCGTCGTATGACCCTCCCAAATGTATGTCTTCTCTGGCAGGTGATGACCAGAAAGCAGGCTGATAGTCTGGAATCGGGAGTGATAAGGTACCGCGTGAGAAGATGTCACTGTAGGCCATGACATGTCCTCGGCCGGAGCATAACAGTACGGCTGCGGTTGAAAGCAGTGCGTTGTATTTTTCTGTTTGGAGGAAGTTTTGCGGTTCTCTGGATGTCCGTTGGAAGGCATCAAAGAAGAGGAAGGGACGTGGGCAGGAAGTAGCTCATTGAGTCCAGAGACAGCATATAGACATGGGACTACCAGGATCACTGGGTTTCATGGGATGTGTCGTTTTTTTGATGTTTTCTGTTTAAAGTTGAAAATAAATGTGTTTTGAAAGAAGTGTAAAGATTTAAGTCTGCTGCAAGAGTAGAAATAAAGGAGGTTCAAGCATAATGCTCGCATCTGTGTTTTTAATAGAATCAAGACTCCCTGCGCTACAGCATGGGTAATCTTCATTAGAGCCTTTTTGTATATAACTGACCAGTCAGACTGTTGTAAGGAGTGTTCCCCTAAATTACCATTTATTTATTATAAGTAGGTGTATATATAGTTGGGTGGGTAATCTGATGTATATTCATATTATGCTTTAGGGTTTTGTACTTGTCACTTGACATTGTTTCCCAAAGAGAGTCTTCCCAAAGAGAATCTACAAAGTTTTGTTGAATTAGAAATCGTAATCGGATTGCTGGGTTGGAGAGAGAGTTCGTCATTCAGAGCTACCTAGTACTCTTTTTGCTACGGCTGCTGAAATGTGCATTTCCCATGCAAACTCCCATAAGTAATATTTGCTCTCAACAGCAGCCAAAACGGCTGGACGAGTTTACACTAAACCTACACAATAAGGTTACCCGAAATTGAGTAAAGGAAGATGATGCCAAGCTAGGCCAAACTATTCACTATGTTAGACTTACCTCTGGGTATAACCAGATACTTCTAAATCAGGGTACAAAGAGCTTAAATCTGTTGACAAAGCCAGAAGGATCATGTGATAGTGTTGATTGGTGTAGTTTCTGCCTCTTTCAGAGGCTCTGGTATAATTGTATCTGGGGAGGTGGGGGCAGCTTTTCCAAGACGATATTCTAATTTTTGGTGACAGTGAGGCAGAGCATGGTTGTTTTATTAAGAAAAGTGCTAATGTTTTTAGAGAAGAAATGCTTATGAGTGCAGACAAATCAGACATGCATTCATAGTGTATGATCATGGGGTATAAATTCAAGTTTCAAGTTACTAGCCACCATACAAAGTCACTCGCCACCTCAATTCTAAAAATATACGCAGCACACCATTTCTTACTTGCCAAGAGTCAAATATCACTAGCCAAGTGGCTAGAGGGGAGTGCAAATTTTGCACCCGGTCATAATGGTCCGCTAAAGGGTAGATGGAGACTTCAAGGGGACTTGACAGTATGCAGAACAGTTTGCAGAAGTCAAAACGATGTTATTAGTCCTCCCACTGAGTCGTTTCAAACAGGGAAGACAAATGATTACAGGGATGGATGCTAGCAAAGCAGGTCTGGAAACATGTGAAGAATATTGAGAGGCGCTGGCCAAAGGTACGCCATTATAGAAAAAGAAATGTTGGGGGTAAAATAGGCCATAGAACAATTCAGGACATTTGTGTGGGGCACATATTTGAGATTAAAAGTGACCACAAACTGCTAAAGGAGATTTTAAATTAAAACAATGCCTGGATAGAGTTTCAGCTAGAATCAGGCGATGGTTAACTAACTCAAAGGAACAAACCTTTTACATACATATATTTCTGGGGTACACAATGTG
The DNA here is from genome assembly GCF_040938575.1 of Ambystoma mexicanum. Classification (NCBI taxonomy): domain Eukaryota; kingdom Metazoa; phylum Chordata; class Amphibia; order Caudata; family Ambystomatidae; genus Ambystoma; species Ambystoma mexicanum. Next base: position 1,264,801,146 of record NC_090935.1, on the reverse strand, counting down.
ATGGCCGAGTGCTTGTCAATGCTGACTTTGCCACTAAAACAGGAAATGGTTCATGAAAAGAAAGTGGAAAGATACTAGTAGTCCAGCAAACTGATTAACAAGGATGAATGGAGAAAATCTATGAATGAAGACAAAGGCTTGAGTATACATGTGAAGAGAATAGTAGAACCATGTCAGAAGAGAATTTGAAAGGCATCTGATACCATGTCATATGGGGCCTCGTGGAGACATATATGTGGAATAAATGTGGTTATGTGTAGTGGTTGCATAATCACATTTACAAATGGGCCTCCAGGGCAGCAGAGATCACTAAAAGTGAACAAACGCTAAGATGTGTTTACTGAGGCCAGAACAAGGGTCCCTTGGAGATGGCAGCAAAGAGGTGTTTCATGTGTGAGGTTTGTAAAAGAAAATAAGACAATAGCCCCCGAGTGTGAGGATTCCAAATATGCCATAAGAAAATGTCTGGTATTGTAGCTGGCAAGCAAAAAGGGGTATAATAAAATTTCTGAGGCTTGTGGAATCTGCTTAGATCACATGCTGTGCATAGGCCGACATCTAGTGGAAGCTGCGGAGTATTAGTTTGTTTTTCGAAACTCAAAAAAGGGGCATCGACACAGGGCGTGCCAGTAATACTATCTCTAGTGTGACGTCCACTGTACCCATGATCCCTCACGCGTCTAGGACCCTCAGATTGTTTTTTTCTGCCATACTGGTCGGAAGCATCCCGCGGAGTTCCATGGCCTTAGTCATAATTATTAAGAAAAATGTTCATATTTCACCATTTCTCCACCCCAACGTCTAGACACTGACTTCGACACTCGACGCCGGAGAGAAAAATCACCCGCGACAGCTGCACGACGGACTTGGGGCTCGGAAGGCCTCTGGCCTCGGCCTTATAAGTAGGGAGAGTGGGGGGTGGCACACATCTCTACATTCTATATATGTATATATAGGCACTTTTCCTTATATATATTCCTACACACACTAGCCTGCTGCCACAAGTTGCGTTTGGAGGGTACCCCTTTCCAATTTTGCCCTAAGTGCAACGGCAAGTACCCTTGGGTTGACACACGCCACGTGCAACCTCTGCTTGCCGAGGCACCACCCCGAGGCGTACTGCAGAGCGTGTAGAAGGTTTAAACCAAAAACACTAAAGGACCGTTCGATCAAGTGTTGGGCCAACCACGGCAGGCGTCAAGAGGCCATGGCAGCGGAGGGTGCCTTCAGCGATGGGAGCGACGCCGTGCTTTCAGACGGTGAGGGCAACGTGGCGTCGAGAGACAGCCAAGCGCAAGTCCCTGACCTCGGAAGGTCGTCCGGCAGGGCGGCTTTGGGGAAAACCCCCGGCGACACAAGCGCTACCCACAGCACTTCCACCAAACACGCAAAGTCCCACCGAGACTCGACGCGCAGGTCGAGTTCTCAGAAAGAGGCACACAGAGAACAGTCCACCGAATCGGTGTCCTCTGGGCGTTTTCGATCTAGATCGCCGCATGACTCCAGGCAGCCATCCACTGTTGCCAAAAGTGCCTCTCTCCCTAAGGTAACGGAGGTTCGATCGTCGGAAGACGAATGCCGACCTCTATCCCCAGGCCGCACTCCAGGAGTCGGCGTCAGCAGACCGCGTAACGGCGGTTCCTGAGTACCAACCTCCACACTCGAGAGATAGGGACACTACCCCAGAACCTCGACGCCGAAAAACTCCAAAGGGGCGAAAAAACAGGGAAAACACTCTTCCACCCACGGGGAGGGGGGAAAACAACAAAAGAAGCATTCTCTACCATCTTCCACACCCCAGAAGCTGTCAGACAGGTCACAGTCTTCTACTCCACAGAAACAGACAGACAAGTCTGTCTTCTGTCATTTTAAAGACCCCTGCACAAACCCATAGGTCCAGTCAGGATAGAACAGGGAAACTCTCCCAGGAAAGAGTCATTCCCAGCTCGAAGGAATGATCTAGTGACGACATAGACAGTTATGTCTAGGATGTCATAATTGGCAGACTTCTATGCCAAGAATCCTGAGGACTTCCTCTCCCTGACGGGGCATCACCCTCAGGCTCTAGGGACCCGATGCCCCCAAGTAAGAAGTCCCGGATTGAAACACCAACACAGTCTTCGGACCCTTTCTGTATACAGCTCTACTCTCAATATAATGAGGATCCACCTTTTATTGAGGATCCAGATTTGGGCATGTTGGGAGACCAAACTGGGACGGGCTACTATGGGGATAAAAGAGGACCAAGAGGAGGACGAGGATGACTCAGAAACGTACAGGGTAGACTCCCCAGTAGACAAAGAACCCCCGGTTACCGACTCCCCTGTCTACAACCAACCTCTCCTGAATTAAGTTCTGTCCAGGGCGGCAGAACACTTCCACATTGACACCCAGGGAGCACAGGAAGAGAGGGACTTTGCCGAGGAATTAGTGGGAGAAAGGAGACCTGTTGCCCAGGCCATCCCTATCCTCAAATCTATACAAAGGAGAATAGACCCTTCCCTTGTAAATCCTAACCTCACCAGGGCGGTAAACCCCAGGATCGAGAAACTATTCAGGGCAGCCCAATCAGACCCACTGTACATAAGGGGGCATCTGAAACCGGACTCCCTGGTTGTGACAAAAACCCGGAAAAGGGCGGGAACGCCCCTATCATCTTCTGAAGCTCCTCCCAACAAGGAGAGCAAATAGATTTATGGTTTGGGTAGGAAAGTAGCCTCCACTTCTGCCTAGCAGGCAAGGATTGCCAACTCCACCACCCTACTGGCGAGTTACAACTGTCACCAGTGGGAAGAAGTCGCGGCACTCATCGACTCCACCCCAGAATCCTTAAAAAGCCAGTTGGCAAGGGTTGCGTCGGAGGGAAGAGCCGTGTCCTGTTGCATCTTAAAAGCAACCTTTGATGCCGCGGACAATGCCGGCAGATTGATAGCAGAGAGCACTGTTATCAAAAGACATGCTTGGTTAAGGCAATCGGGGTTCAAACCCGAGACCCAAGCATCTTTAATAGACAAACCGGTGGAGCCCGATCTACTGTTTGGCAAGGCGGTAGAGGATGCGCTAAAAAATGCCAAGGATGAGCACGAGAATCTTAAATCCCTAGGCCAATTAACCAACAAACGGCCGAATCAAAGGGGGAATGGCAATTTTCGTCGCCCACGCGCCAAAATTCCCAGAGAAGCTCCAATTATTCCCAGGGGCAGGGTACACCATGGAACAAACAACCAGCAGTCTACCCAGGGTTATGGCAGGGTAATGAGAGAGGTCGTGGTAGGGGTAGAGGCAGTCCCAGTAGAGGCAGCGGCACGCCTCCCCCAAAACAGTGACGTTCCGTTCAGGGTCCCTTCTCACGCATCCCCAGTAGGGGGACGCATTTCCAACTTCACCCAAGCTTGGGAAGGGATCACATCAGACAGATGGGTGCTGTCCACAGTGTCCGCAGGATACTGCATAGAACTGTTAGAGCGTCCCCGAAACCACCCTCCACGACAAAAAGTACACTTATTAGACCACCAGAAGATCCTCCTCGAAAGGAATCGCCAATCTTCTAGCAAAGGACGCGATAGATCTCGTCCCGGGACACCAGGTAAACAAGGGTATTTATTCAACTTGCTTCCTTGTGCCAAAAAAAGATTTGACAATGCGCCCAGTATTGGACTTACGGCCTGCAAAGTATGTCAAGCCCCAAAAATTTCACATGACTACTCTCCAAGAGGTAATCCCCCTCCTAAAAAAGGGGGATTACATGGCAACATTGGACATGAAAGATGCCTATTTTCATATTTCCATGTTCCCAGCGCACAGAAGATACTTGTGCTTCAAGGTGGACAGTCAGCACTACCAGTTCAAGGTACTGCCCTTCGGGATAGGGTATTCACCAAGGTACTAGCGGTGGCGGTGGCACACCTACGCAGGGAGGCAATCCCAGTGTACCCTTACCTGGACGACTGGCTCATCACAGGGGAGACCCCAGTAATTTGCAGAACAAACATTCAAAGAATGATCGACCTCCTCTTCGAATTAGGTTTCTCCATAAACGAGAAAAAGTCAAGTCTGGTGCCAAGCACCTCCAAACAGTTCCTAGGAGCTGTCCTAAACACGCAAGAGGGGTTGGCCTTTCCATCAGAGGAAAGAATTCGAAATATACTGCTGCAAATTCCGCAATATCGGGCCGGTCGCCAGATAACGGTACGCAAAGCTGCGCACGCGTCCCATGCAGGAATGGTTGGCGAAACAGTGGTCTCAGGCAAGTGGTCAGTGGGATGATCTAGTGGTCGTTTCGCCAACAGTTGTACAAAGCCTTCACTGGTGGACAAGAGAAAATCTGTCCAAGGGGAAACCCTTTTTCAATCCCGAGATACAGGCTGTAGTCACGACGGACGCATGCCTGTCAGGGTAGGGAGCACACCAACCCCAACCAAAATTTAAATAAATGTCACAATTTTCACTAATTTTTGTTTTCAGAACAGCTAAATTCATAACTCATTTCGTTTTGCAATTCTTAATTAGAAAGCAAGTTTCAATACACACAATGTTGTACAAAAATTATTTATCAACATAATATTTTTAGTACTTATTTTCAACAAAAATCAGAGTTCAATTCACTCAAAGGTACATAAAATACAAAACATTCTCGATATGGAGCTCTACGCGTTTCGAGAGTGTGCCTCTCTTCTTCAGGAGCAATAACTATTTCATTAAACACAGTGTTTCCCAATAATGCTGATAATTCAAAAATACTCTAAATGTGAGTTTCAACAAATAGTTTCTCTTCCAAACACAAAACAGTATTTTTCTTTTCTTTAGGACTTCAAATGTCCATTTCTATGTGGAATTGTGGAAACGTCATTTTATGAGACAGTTCTCTGGTGTTCTGAAAATAATAGTGATATGTGTATTAGATAATGGTTAGATCAAATAGTCACTGTGGTGTTATAGGGGTAAGTATCCTTGTTCCTACCTGTGTATTGTTGTCAAGGCCTGTGTGTTTCCAGATTCTGTAATGCACTGTGTGTCATCGTGTTTATCCACCGTAATGCCTAGTCAGCTTACATTCTACATAAAATATAATAATATGTGTCAGGCTATAATCAAATGCTTTTCCAATTCTGCAAGTTTAGATTCAAAAGTCAGTGTATTACCTGTGTGTTGCAGTATCGGGTACTAGCGATAACAATCCCAGCACAGAAGTCGATTCCCGTTAGTTCTCAAAAAATCTACACGTAAAACAACATGTGTAAGTGTTTTGAATAATCCAGTCATTTTTAGATACTGGTCCATCCAATCCACCTTCTTACCTCTTTCAGTGAATTCCCTCGCCTCAAAAGATATATATCCTGCAGCCTTCTCGCGGGTAACACGGTTCACTAGCTACCTTTTGGCTATTTAAAGTCATATGACGTGGCTATTTAAAGTCATGTGACGTGAGATTTAATGTCATGTGACATATGATCTCCATCACGTAATGTCCTAGACTTCTGGGAGTTGTAGTGCCCACGGACCTACAAAGACTTCAATGGTTAAAAGACATTCCCTTTGTCAATATAAATGAGTGCAATCATCCTGTGAAATCATCCAATGAATTTCTTTGTTGCACCTGGCATTCAAATAAGACCCCTCGTTTCAAAATTACAGAAGGAGCAGTTCACTAACCTAATGTCATGTGATGTACAATCTCTGTCACATGATATCCTAAGCTTCTGGGAGTTGTGGTGCCCACGGGCATACAAATTTGTAAAACATTAGATGATATTAACAAAAAATATGCATTATATTGTTCTAAACAGCTTTGACGGATGGCCGAGGCCCTGGAGATCTTGCAAGAAGGCGAAGTGGCGTTGGACCATGCCATTACAGTGGCAACGGACATTGCCGACACCGGTTTCCGCCAGCTAGGCAACAGCGTTTACCTTAGACGACGAGGGTGGCTCAAGGCGACGGATTTCCACCAGGACATACAAGCCAAGGTTTTGGACATGCCGTTCGACGGGAACAATCTGTTTGCGAAAACAGTGGATGAGTCCCTCCAAGCCAACAAGGCGGACACAGAGACAGCTCAGGCCCTAGGTGTTCTCCGGCAACAAAGGCCGTCCTTTCGGCGCACCAGAGGCAAGCAGGGTGCCTCCAAGGGATTCGGCGGTGGCTCCTCTCCGTACCGCCAAGCGGCCCGCTCCTCATTGCAAGAAGCCTATAGAGGGCGAGGCAAGTCGGGTGGGTCCCGCTGTCGTCGCCAGGGAGGCCAAGGAGGCAAGGCGTCCTCCAATCAAGATTGAACCGACAGCGGTGTCGGGCCCCCACCGAAGCACCCCGGTGGGAGGCCGGCTGGCGAAGTTCGTCAGCGTGTAGGAGTCCATCTCCACCGACCGTTGGGTGCTGGACGCCCTGGCCCAGGGGCACGCCGACGAATTTCTAAAAAAGTGACCCCGCATTCCACCCGTGGCGTGGAAGGAAAACCACGTCCCTCAACTGCTATTGGAGGTAAGGGCGATGCTCAAAAAAGGTGCCATCGAGCTCGTCCTGAAGAGGCTCCGGGGGTCCGGAATATACTCAAGGTACTTCCTCGTGAAAAAGAAGACCGGAGGATGGCGCCCCATCCTGGACCTGCGACGACTGAACAAGTACATCAAGGCACAGAAGTTCCGGATGGTCACCCTCCAGCACGTGCTGGGACAGCTGGAGGAGGGCGATTTCCTGTTGTCGTTGGATTTGGAGGATGCGTACTTCCACATCCCCATTCTGAAAGGACACCCAAAGTTCCTCAGGTTCGTGGTCCAAGGACGGCACTACCAGTTCAAGGCCCTCCCGTTCGGATTGATGTCGGCACCCACGGTGTTCACCAAGTGCCTCACACTGGTGGCGGAGCGGCTGCGCCTGCAGGGGATCCACTTCTACCCCTACCTGGACGACTGGCTCATCCGAGCAAGGACAAGGGAGCTTGCTGTAGATCACACAGCGAAGACCGTCCAGCTGCTCACGGACCTGGGATTCTCCATCAACTTTGCCAAATCCCACCTGGTCCCGTCGCAAGTCGCACTGTTTCTGGGAGCCAAGCTCGACACAGTGGCGCGTCTGGCCTCGCCGTCGGAGGAAAGGATGTAGGCCATCCTGGGCAAGGTGCAGCGTTTGCTGGCCACGGATGTGGCTAGGGTGAGGTCCATCAAGTCCCTCCTCGGGATGATGTCCTCCTGCATATATCATGTGCGCCTGTGCAGTCTTCGGATGCGCCCTCTGCAAGAGTTCCTCGACGCCCGCTGGATCCAAGCGACGGGCAGCTTCGAGGACAGGATCCCGCTCAACGAGACCTTCTGATGAGCGATCCAGTGGTGGGGCAGCCGCGCTCATCTGACGGCGGGCCCAGACTTTCAGACCTCATCCCACCAGATAACAGTGATGACAGATGCCTCCCTGGAAGGGTGGGGAGCGCACACTGGAGAACTTCACGCAAGAGGCCTTTTGGCTCCTGGAGGAGAAGACGCTCCACATCAACATCCTGGAGCTCCGTGCAGTGTTCTGGGCCCTCAGGTCCTTTCTCCCGTCCCTCAAGGGCAAGGTGGTGAGAATCTTCACCGACAACACCACCACGATGTTCTACATCCAGAAGCAGGGAGGAACCAGATCCCCAGCCCTCTCCAAGGAAGCCCATGATCTGTGGCATTGGGCCGTCACCAAAGGGATGTTTCTGGTTCCCTTTCATCTGGCAGGGATAAAGAACACCATCGCCGACTCACTCAGCAGGGAGCTGCGCTCGTGCCACGAGTGGGAATTACGTCAGGATCAAATGGATCGACTCTTCCGACGATGGGGAAAACCGCAGATCGACCTGTTCGCGACGGCGGCGAACTCCAAGTGCCAGAGGTTCGCCAGCAGGTTTCCCCAGCCGAGGAGCATGGGCGATGCTTTCTCGTTCCCCTGGGACGGCCTGTTCCTATATGCGTTCCCTCCCTTGCTGTTGCTGCTCCGACTCGTCAACCAGCTCAAGAGGTCCCGGTGCAGGATGATCCTCGTCGCACCGGCGTGGCCGAGGCAGATCTGGTTCCCGGACCTTCTGGACTTGTCAGCGTACCCACCAGTCAAGCTGCCGACAGACGCGGATCTTCTCTCCAGAGAAGGAGGTGCCATACTTCATCATGACCCGGAGTCGCTGAACTTGCAGGCCTGGCTCCTGCAGTACTAGAGTTTGGAGGGTACGATATCCCAGCTGACTGCAGAGAGGTCCTTGCAAAGGCCAGGGCGTCCTCAACTCTCAAGTGCTACAGACATCAGTGGAAGAGGTTTTCTGTCTGGTGCCTTGCACAGAAAATTAACCCTCTACGGATTACGGCCCCTCAAGCATTCGGCACTGTTGAAGTTCCTGTCGTGGAAGACTGCGTTTCTTGTGGCCATCACCTCCGCACGGCGAGTGGGAGAGATCCAGGCCTATCATGAAAGTCTCCATACTTGCCTTTTCACAACACGAGGGTGGTGCTGAGGACGCACCCCTCTATTATGCCCAAGGTGCCGTCAGACTTCCACCTCAACGAGCCCTTGGTGTTACCTGTTTTCTTCCTGTCGCTTTCGTCACCGGCCAAGAGGACTCTGCACTCGCTGGATGTGGCTAGAGCGCTGAAGTTCTACGTGGACCGCACAAAGAGTTTTCGGAAGACATCACAGCTATTTGTGAACTTTGGACCTGTGAACCAAGGGAAGGCTCTCTCGAAGGCTTCCATTTCCAGATGGCTCTCCGGCTGCATCACGCACTGTCATCGGTTGGCAAACCGACCGTTGCCTGGCCGTCCGAGAGCCCATTCGACCAGAGCTATCGCTGCTACCACGGCATTCTTGTCTGGTGTTCCTCTGCTGGACATCTGCAGGGCTGCTACGTGGAGGTCGATGCACACCTTCACGAGATTCTACTGCGTCGACCGGGGTTCCAGGGAGGAGTCGGCCAAGCGGTGCTGCGCAACCTGTTCGCCTAAGGTGAGCCTGGTGAGGAGGTAAGAATTGCTTAATGTTGAATTTTTTATGTAATGCTTAATGTTGAGCCTTTTCCACCTCCCGTTGGTTGTGCATGTGTGTACTGCTATGTATTTTTATATTCATGAGCATGTGAATCCATGCCAGACCCCATGCTGGAGAAGGAACAAGTTACTTACCTGTAACTGTTGTTCTCCAGCATGGGTCTGGCATGGATTCACATGCGAAACCTCCCTCCAACCCCTATGCGGCTCTTCACTTGGTCATAATGCCACTTTGCGTGCTACCAAATCTGAAGATGACTGCCAGAGGCAGGGCTTAGGGAGAGGGCAGTCATTGGCTGGGGGCAGTATGACCCAGAGACCAGTGATTGGTTACTACTGAGAAAGACAGATCAGAAACGAAACTGATACTGATTTTTTCTTTACCGAGGATTCCCGGCCTGATGACTGGGAATATTCATGAGCATGTGAATCCATGCCAGACCCATGCTGGAGAACAACAGTTACAGGTAAGTAACTTGTGCCTTGTACAACATTGTGTGTATTGAAACTTGCTTTCTAATTAAGAATTGCAAAACGAAATGAGTTATGAATTTAGCTGTTCTAAAAACAAAAATGAGTGAAAATTGTGACATTTATTTAAATTTTGGTTGGATCTTTTTTCCAATATCAAGAGGTGTGCAGGGGACGGGAGTTCCTATTATTAATAGGAATTCCATGTTTTTTCAAGATATTACTGACCTTTGATAACGAGGTTGTTGGTTTTCTCCCCCGCACCCCTAAAGAGCATTTAACGACTGCACAAGCCATTGGAGCTTGAATTTTTCTAATTTAGACTAACAATTTATTTAAAATATAGGGTGTGCAATTTCTTTTTGCATTTTCGAGCACACCGACTCCACCACACAGCTCAGGGTCTCAGGTCTCACTCAGTGGCCAAAAATCATATCAATCTGTTAGAGCTTCTGGCAGTATTCAGAGCGCTTCAAGCGTTCGAGCCCTACCTGTTGAATCTGTCAGTGCAGATCCGGACAGACAGCACAACAGCCATGTTTTACCTGAACAAACAAGGAGGGACTCGTTCGCCAAATCTGTCCAAGCTTGCCCAGAAAATTTGGATATGGGCACTCAGACGGAACATATTCCTGTCATCTCAACATTTTCCAGGGGATCTCAATTCTCTGGCGGACGCTTTGAGCAGAGACCCCCTCCCAGAGGAACACAAATGGTGTCTACACAGAGAAATCGTAGAAGATCTCTTCTCTCAGTGGGGTTTCCCCACTATAGACCTATTCACCACAAGCGAAAATAGACAATGCCCAGTATTCGCATCCAGGTTCCCCGAACCAGACTCCCAGGGGAATGCCCTGTGGATGAAACTGGTCAGGGATGTTTGCGTACGCTTTTCCACCAACACCTCATCAGGTGGTCAAGAAGATGAACAGAGAATCGATGACGCTCGTCCTAGTTGCTCCCATGTAACAGTATGCGAACCCATCATTCTCCCGGGCTGGCACAACTTACTGTCCCAGCACCAAGGTCAGAAGGTGCATCCTCAACCCAACTCAATGAACCTGGCAGCATGGCTCCTGAGGTCATACAGTTTGGACATCTCAATTTACTGCAGAGATGTATGGACATTCTAAGGGAATCTAGGAAGCCAAACACGAGGCACTGCTACTTTGACAAATGGAAAAGATTTGTTATCTGGTGCCAGAATAAGCAAATCAACCCAGTTGATTGCACTCCTTCCACAATTGTCACATACATGCTCCACCTGCTGGAGGCAGGGTTGGTTTTTAATTCACTGAAGGTACACCTGGCAGCTCTGTCAGCATACACCACCTCCCATAACAAGGTATCGTGGTGGAAAGTACCAGTGGTTAAAGCCTTCATGGAAGGAGTAAAGAGACTTCACCCTCCAATTTCAAACCCACCACCAGGATGGGACCTTAATGTGGTGCTACCTAAACTCACGGGCCCCCCATTCGAGCCCATGCATAAAAGCAGTCTCAAACACCTGACTTATAAGACGGTCTTGTTAGTAGCAATTACATTTATAAGAAGGGTCAATGAAATTCAGGCTGTTTCAGTGCAGGATCCTTTCTTTACGGTTCATGAAGATAAACTGGTTTTACGTACACACCCTAGGTTCTCACCTAAGTTTATTTCTAAATTCCACGTGAACCAGTCCATCGAGCTTCCGGCTTTCTTCCAAGACCCACAAAGCTCAGCTGAGGTGAAACTACACACCCTAGATGTGTGTAGGGCGGTCCTATACTATGTAAACAAGACCAGAACGCTAAGGAAAACAGACCAACTGTTTGTCTCCGTAGCTACAGGCAAAGAGGGAGATTGCGTCTCTAAAGGTGCCATCTCTAAGTGGATTGTTAACTGTATCCAGCTGTGTTACTCCCTTTGTGAAAAAACCCACTCTACAAGAGGCATTGGGGCCACTCTGGCTTTCATTGCAAATGTACCCCTTGACACCATTTGCAAAGCAGCTACTTGGAGCTCTATTCACACCTTTACTCAGCACTGCTGCATTGACACCCATTCCAAGACAGATACACAAGTGGGACAAGCGGTTCTAAGACATTTATTTCCTCATGACCCTTCTCACATCCCACCTCCTTCTAACACTGCTCGCTAATCTATGCACAGCATGTGATCTAAGCAGATTCCACAAGCCTCAGAAGGGATACATTACTCAACGTAATCGTATTTCTGATGCTTGTATCTGCTTAGATTCACATTCGACCCACCCTTCCTCCCCTCTGAGAGAAGGCGCATGGATGCTTGTAGTCTTATCTTACTATCTGCTTGGATTATCTGTACTCGCGCTACTCCTCATACTACCTCATGTCAGAAAAAACACAATCTGAGGGTCCTAGACGCGTGAGGGATCATGGGTACAATGGATGACACACTAGGGATAGTATTACTGGCACGCCCTGTGTCGACGCCCATTTTTGAGTTTAAAAAAACAAACTGTAATACTCTGCAGCTTCCACTAGATGTCGGCCTATGCACAGCATGTGAATCTAAGCAGATACAAGCATCAGAAATACGATTACGGCGAGTAATGTATCCCATTTATTTGGTTCTGGCACAGCGCTTATCAAAATGGGTGGAGGTGAAGGTTGCTGAAGACCTCGAACTCCAGGAAAGTAATTGATGTCATGAAACAAATATTCCGAAGGCAAAACTATCCCACAAAGTACAATTCAAATCTAATGTCATGGAAAAGTTCTTAATGAAAACTTTCATGTTTCAAAGGACAAGTGTAATCCACATCCTGAAACTAAAGTGATGGTGGAAACTTTCAATCCAGTTTTTAGAGGCAGTTTATACTGTGTAGACATGGTGAATCAATCTGTAATAGTGCATAGATATACACCACACACAACAACTGGCGACATTGATTTTAAAATGTCAAGGAACCAAACGCAAGAATAAAATGGTGTCCAGGATGGCTACAGAAAGCAAACCGTAAACATCATCATGAGCTGCAATAAGAGCTTGTGTAGTGGCATCAGGCATCATAGAGATGTTAAAAAGAGTTTGGGAAATACAGGAGTCTTGCAGTACCCTGCAATTCACAGACACCCGATACATGTTCTTAATGTTAACCAATGAGGTTCTGTGACAGAAAATAGGTGAGCCAGGGGGCTGCATTCTCTATTCCATATAATAAAATAATAGTGAGTGGTCAATGTTATCAAATGACCCCTAAAGGTCATTTATAGTATAGGGCCAATAATCTGCAGAAGGGAGTCTTTTATATCAAAATCAGTTCTTCTTCTAGGGCTGGAACCAGACTGGCACTGCTACTCCACAGAGGCCAACGCACATGGCTGCAGAGGCTGCTACGGGCCTCAAAGCAAGAAATAAAACTGCACAAAGAAGACAGGCAGTAAGTGCACAGCGATCTCACCATCTAGTGTGCAGTGGCAACTGCTTTTACATGCTCACCATCCAGCAAAGGGGTCTTCCCCATACACCAAGGTCTCACAGCCCACAGACACAATTTGGTGGCAAAAACAATCTAAACTAGCGCATACCACCCAACAGTCACTATGCCCATTACCCTCACGGACAGCCCGTGAGTAAGACGGGAACAAAGTACTGCCTTAAGAGCACCACCCCAAGGCAGGTGTCACACTCCAACACCAGGCCAACGGCCCATCAAGTGCCCATGCGACCACGCCCCTAGCTCAATGCAGGCATCCACGGACAACTCTGCCATCATGAGCAGCCCAGAGGCACCACCACCCACTCCCACATCTGCTACAGAAGCCACTCCCGTTCATGCTAATGCCCCAGTCGGACAAAGGTCTGAGGTGGATCGAATGGGTGGAAGATTGCAACCACTTTGTAAAGGCGGCAGGGGAACAAAACTCCCCAAACTTGGGCGACATGTTCATTAATCTGGTGGGTAGCGAGATAAAGACGCTGGTCAAAACCATTGCCCCAGAAGACAAGGCTGACTTTGCAGCATTGATCACCGCCCTCAACAGGAAACACGTTATCGAAACAAACAGAGTGTATGAAAGATAAATATTAAACCAATGCACACAAAAATTGGAGGAAACCATCAATGAGTTCATCACTGGCCTCTGTCTGCAGAGCGCTCATTGCCAGTTCCATCTGTTTTCCACCAACGAAGCAATAGAAGGATGCCTATCACCTGCCCCTAAGAAACAACTGCTAAAGAACCCCTCTCCATTGATGAGGTGAGTGAAATGGGCAGAATCTTCGAGAGGGTGGACACGCAAGCAGAGTACATCGAAGGGAACCCAAATAGCAAACATGAAAAGGCAGAGACCATTGCCACCATCCAACCATTACCTCAACGGCCCACCGATCGGGGGACCACTTCCAACAGAATGGTCAACCACATGGGTCTCAGAATACAGCGACAAAGCTACCGTTGTGGCATGAATTTTCTGCACTCTGGGAACGGCCCAGCACTGTCACAAAAATGCTCCAACTGTGGCAGCGAGGGCCATCTTCAGTCGGTCTGCAGAGAAGGAAGACCTTTCTCGTCACCCTGAATTAACTGTCAGCCGCAAGCCAGGTCATATAGCCACCCGCCCCAGCCTCCAACTCATCGGTTTTGACTGAACATACCCTACCACCAAGGGCAGCGAAGATACATCAGGGCAACGGAAGAAACCCACGCACAAGACAGTGAACAAAGCTATGAGCAATACGATCAGTACTTCAGGTTCAGTGACGAATACGATGAACCCCCAAACATGTACCAAACCTATGGCGAGCAACAACACACTTTCCAGGACCAGGGTGGTGACAACTACGACCAATACCACCTGGATGAATAAGTCAACCTCATCCAGGACGACCATGAAGCAAGAGAGGCACCCAGAATAGGATTCAATCTGGGTAACAAGCAGTTCTGTTTCCTCACTGACTCTGGTGCGACAGCGAACATCACAAGGGAACAAGAATTCTTGCAGATGCCAGAGAGGCCCGAACTCTCAAAAGCCAACTCAAGGATTTTCCAATGGGGAGCAGCACTGCCCCTACCCTCGATTGGATAATTCAGAAATGGCCTGATGCACAATGGCTTGGCACTAGACACCACCATCCATGTCATTCGGAGTCTGACAAAGGGCCGCTGCCTCCTCAGCTATCACACAGTGTGCTGCCTCTGCCTCATTGATATCCGTTTCCAGGAAGTTGAAGTGATACAATTGAGCACGTTTGCGGGAAACATTGTAGAGCTGGTGCCCACTCACATCACGAAGGAAAGAATCCTATCCACATTCCCAATCTTGTGTAGAGGTCTTGGAAAGCTCAAGGGGGCACCAGTTAAACTACACATTGACGAAACCGTCAGACCCGTCCCTCAACACCCCAGAGGTTTCCACCTACAGGACGCTGTTTCGAAAGAACTAGACAAACTACACCGCAGAGGAATCATCGAACCAGCCACGGGCCCCACCCCATGGGAATCCCGTTGGTCATCGTACCCAAAGAAGGAGGATGTTTGCGACTATATGCGTCGTCATGAGAATGGCAAATACTGCCATACAACGAAAGCGATACCCAGGCCTGTGCATCAAGGACATTATTGTACTACTGAATAAATCAACCACATTCTCAAAACTAGACCTCATACAAAGATACCATCAGCTAGAACTTCACCGGAATCAAGAAGCATCACTACATTCGCCACGCTTGAAGGACTGTTCCAATATCGGTGTCTGCATTTCAGCATCTGCTCCGCCGCAAAAAAATTTCAGGAGGCCAAACGGCAGGCAATTTGCCCGATCAAAGGCACACTCAACTACAGTGACGCATCCATCCTTGTCTTTGCCACGTCTCAGGAGGAACACAACACAACACAGCACTCCTTCAAACCTGCGAGGCGCTGTACAAGATGGGGCTGAACCGCATCGGGAAAACCGCAGGTTCAGTAAGAAAAAGCTAACATTCTTTGGCCATATCTTCTCGGATGATGGCATTACACGAGACCCATACAAGTTCAGCACCATCACCAACTTACTGGAGCCGTCCCAGGTTGCAGATGTGCAGTCATTTCTCGGCATTGCTGGGTACTGTGCATGATAAATCCCACATTACGCATCCCTCACCGAACCCCTGATAAGACTACTGCAGAAGGACTGCCTGTTTGAGTGGTAAAAAGAATGTCAGACAGCGTTCGATGCCATCAAGTCGGCCCTAGCCGAAGCACGCTGACTCGCATAATTCGACATCACACGGCTCACAGAAATAACGGTAGACGCCAGCCCGGTTGGACTGGGTGTGATCTTCGCTCAAACAAGCGGGCCGACAGACACCCCAGACACATCGTCACCTATGCAAGCAGAGCTTTGTCACCACAAATCTGCATACTTGCAAGCCGAGAAGGAAAGTCTAGCGGCAGTCTGGGCCTGCGAACACTTTCACAACTTTGTGATAGGGAAAAGATTCACTCTAGTCACCGACCACCAAGCGCTACTCTCACTTTTCGGGAATCCACGCACGAAAATGCCACACAGGATAGAACAGTGGGGCATCAGGCTGCAAGAATACAACTACACCATCGTCCACAGGCCAGGTGGCGTCCAAAATCCTGCAGACTACCTTTCACGCTATACGTCCGGGACATCAGCGACACGCAGAGGAGACGCTGAATACATTAACTACGTGGAAGCCAATGCCCTACCACCAGCAGTGTCGTTGGAGCCCATTGCAACTGCATCGGCAGCCGACCCATCGATGGCGTTGGCCATCAGCCTTGCATGCAACAACAAATGGAGAGACTATCGCTGTGCAGTCCAGAACCACCCGGGGGTTAGCGAAGAAGAGCTAGAGAGGCTAGCGAGAGTGCACAATGAGTTGGCGGTCAAAGACCATTCCATCCTACTAAGAGGCTGCCGACTAGTCATCTCTGCGACACTCAGGGCTGAAGTCTTCAAAACAGCACACGAAGGACACTGAGGAGATGACAATACGAAGAAACAGCTGAGGTGCCACGTATGGGTCCCATTCATGGACTCGCTGGTAGACAGAAGGGTCAGGAATTGTCTTGCCCTGTCAATGCACCACACAGGCAAAGTCCCCCCTCCCGCTACAGTCAACACGAATACCGGACCAACCATGGGACCGGCTAGCTGTCGACTTCTATAGGCCCATGGAGTCGGGAGAATACCTACTCGTATTTATCGATGAACACTCAAGATTCCCTGTTGTATAAAAGATGATCACAACAGCATACCCCCAGGTAGCTGCCACCTTCGATGAGGTACTCAGCGAATAGGGCTTTCCACCATGCATCAAGTCAGACAATGGACCCCCATTCAACAGCCATGAGTTCTCAGCATTTGCAAGGCACATGGGTTTCATATATTAAAAGATTACCCCCCCCCATCCCCTGATGGCCACAATCCAATGGAATGGCAGAACGCTTCATGGCATCAATTAAAAAGACAGTCCAAAAGCATTCATAGAAGCTACCAACCCATGTCAAGCGCTCTGCAGGATGCTCCGGGACTACAGAAACACGCCCCACGAAGCCACCAACAAGTCACCCACAGAACTAATGATGCGCTACCAAGTCCACACTAGAATTGTGGGAAACGCCAGTGAACAAGCAAAGGACAGCGAAGAAATCATAAGGAGAGACACAGAAGGAAAGGAACGTGCAAAAGTAGACACTGACACAAGACGAAGAGCTTTACCCAGAGACTTCCAGGTAGGAGATGACGTACTCGTACAGCAAGCCATGAACAGGAAAACGGAACACAAGATACTCGCCAAGGCCTCTGAAGGTGGTTGCAGTGAAAGGATCCATGGTGACTGCCTACAACGAGTCCCACGAAATAACAAGGAATAGCTTGCAGTTTAAACATCTCATCAAGAGAGAACAACCCAAACTGCTCCCACCAGAACCAGACCCTGAAGCCAGGGAATCCAGAGATGACACATGGATTCCCCCAGAGAGAGATCGGCAGGGAACCGCATTATCGGGCGGGCCGGGGCTACGCCCACAATGCATAACGAAGAGGCCTGCACGCCTGGTGGAAGAATGTTAAACCCGATGAGAGAACATTTGTCCAGGGGTGATGTTACATGTCTCTGCACCTTTAAGGGAGCAACCAGCAGTTCTGCAGCGAAGCGGGAAGAAGAGGGAGGAAAGGGAGGAGCTAAGGAAGGGGAAGGCAGATCCGATGTAGATGCCAAATAAAGTAGACTTGTCTTTCCGTCCTTCTGGTGTTTCGTCCTGTTATTGTGAATGCGGTTGGCAACACTGGTAAGGTTAAGATTGGCTGAATAGTTCTGATCTGCAAAATACAAGATGGTTTAACCTCAAAGCGCCCATGAGGACAGGAGACTGTTTACAGAATATTGGGTTAATTCCTCGCTGTTAACGATGTAGTAATTGGAGAGGAATGCATACGCATACCTATAGGACAACGGGATACATAGAACAAGAATTATTAGGACTAAGAGACATATAACCCACTAACCCTATGCTCAAATCTATGCATATCTAACGCACATGTAAATCCACACAACCATCTTCTCGCTCGGCAAACCGCACGCATTTCACCACACCGCAACAATAAACCGCACCAACATTACACAAGGTCTCACATCGGTCCGATATTCTCACCAAAACTCAGCGCACGGTGACAACCGAACTGAAGCTGCCAACAGCCCACCACTTTCTCACTTTACTACTCCCTCTTCACCCGACTAACCCATTCCCGCCCTCTTGTTTGCAGATCCGCCTGAGCGCCTGGGGACCAATTCCGTTGGTGACGGTGCGCGGTACAAATACCTTTAACATTAACATATGCGTTCTACTCTTTTTTATGTTATCACAAAAGAATCACTGAATGTTATTGCACCATGTTGAGGAATAAGACTTGATGAGTGGTTGCACCCCACTGAGATGGATCAGTTAACATCATAACATAGGGTTTTTCTGGTTACTTAGAATTCTAAATAACTCCTTTGTCGATTGAGGTGAAGCTTAAATTTGCAGAGCATAAACACCCCTCTTTGCCTTTTGGACAGCATTTTCATAAGCATTTCTGGTATGTTTGAGCTGTCTGCGTTTGAATTGGTTGGGATTTCACCTCCATTTCTGTTCTTTATTCCTGAAAGCAGTTTTGAGAAGAGTAAGTTTAGATTATTCTACAACATATCTTTTTGTTTCTCTGTGTATGCTTTCAAGCACATCTTTCGTGACTGCAATGCAATTCCTTGTAAATGCAAACTATTGGAAAAGCAGAAATGTGAGGCACTTTGCTGAGATATTTGCATAGAGGACTTCCACTCATGTATTTGAGGCTCCAAGGAGAGACCTCCCAACTAGCTGCCTGTCCAGTTCCTACTGCACTCTGACAGAGCAAATAACTTTAAAGTTTTGATTGATATTTTATTTCTATCGCGCTCGTACACAAGTGTTTCAGAGCGCGACAAGGCAAGGGAGAGGAACAGGGGAGAACAAAACCGCGATCTTACTAGGCCCAGTGACATTGAGAACGTGCAAGTGCATGGGAGAGGGGGAGGGGAAAAAGTGCATGGAAGGAGGGAGAAGTGGAAAGTGGGAAGCAGAAGAGAAACAGATAAATAACAATAAATAAATAATAAAGGCAACAAACAGTGGTAATGCAGCCAGCAATTTGCAAGTGCTAGGTTTAAGGCAGCAGACAGGGTAGGTCTGATAAGTGCAGGAAGAAAAAGGGGGGGCTGTATGGGTACATATGCAGACCCCAGTGCAATGGGTGGTCCGGAGGCAGTGCAGGGTGAGCAGGTACCTGGGCCCGAAGGACAGAGGCTGGCAGTGCCAAGAGAGAGCAGATCAGCAGGGGAGAGGGGGAGCGAAGGCAGAAGAAAAGAGGAAGGTCTTGAGGTGCTTCCGGAACCAGAGATGGTTCTCCTCAAATTTTAGAGTGGCAGGGAGTTCCAGAGGGATGCCCCAGCCGAAGACAGAGATCTACCCCGAGCTCGTTTCTTTGAAAAACGACTGACCCTGAGGGAGTTGGAGGTAGAGGAGCGAAGAGCTCGAGGGGGGAGGTATTTGCGGAGAGATAGCTGAAGGTATTTTGGACCGAGGCCCCAGAAAGCCTTGTGGACAATGCAGAGGGTTTTGAATTTAATCCTTGCATCCACTGGGAGCCAGTGGAACGAATTCAGAGCTGGAGAGAGACAATCCCAGGGCATGAGGCCAAGGACAAGTCTCGCAGTCCTGTTCTGGATTAGTTGCATATGGCGGAGAGTAGAGGCAGGTAGTTTTAGAAAGAGGCTGTTACAATAGTCCAAGCTAGAGAGAACCAGAACTTGGGATACCATGAGCTTCTGGGGGAAGGAGAGGAAAGGCAGAGTACCTCTGAGGGGGTGCAGTCGGAAATTTGACTTTTTAGAGACCTCAGAGATGTGGGCGGAGAAGGAAAGGGTGGAGTCAAAGATGACCCCGAGGTTCTTAGCCTCGCAGGTGGGGGTAGGAGGAGGGCCAAGGGAGGCCGGCCAGAGAGTGAGGGGAAAGGATTGTGAAGGTGTGCCGATGAGGAGGATCTCCGTCTTGCTGGCATTCAGACAAAGAGATTGGCGGAACACCAATCTTGAATGGCAGTTAGGCAATCAGAGATGAGAGAGGGAGAGGAGGTGACAGAGGGCAGCCTGAAAATGAGTTGTCGTCAGCGTAGCACTGGAAATTTGAGCAGAAAGTGGCAATGCAGTGGGCGAGAGTTGCCAGGTATTGGTTGAAAAGCCAGGGCGAGAGGTTAGACCCCTGGGGAACACCACAGGTAGAGAGGAAGATAGATGAAAGGAAGGACCCAGGTTGGACCTGGGAGGGTCGATCTGAGAGGAAAGAGGTCAGCCAGGCCAGAGCCTGATCAGTGATACCCAGGTTTTCACGGAGATGGTTGAGCAGAATGGTATGGTTGACCGTGTCGAAGGCAGAAGAGAGATTGAGGAGGATGAGGACAGAGGGAATGTTAGAGTCAAGGTTGGAGAGCAGATCTTCACGGATGTTCAGGAGAGCAGTTTCTGTGCTTCTGGCAGCTCTGAGGCCAGACTGGTGGTCATGGAGACAGCCAACAGAATTGGAATGAAGGTTAAGCTGAGAGATGGCCAACTTTTCCAGGAGTTTGCCAAGAAAGGAAGTAATGGAAAAAAACGTGCTATAGCACCAACAGAGCAGAGGTGTATTTTAGAGGCTAGTAAAGCAGCATGACGGGCTTGTGTGGGGTATTTACACTCCTCGGGTCCTAAGTCGCAGTGCCCTGGAACCCGTTGTCCTATGTCAAAAACATGAGGGCCGTGGCTACCCAGTCCATCACCTTTGAGGTAAAAAATACCTTCCTTTTGTTATGCACGTGACTTACAAGAGAGGCTGCTACAGGGCTCCTGCAGAAGCAGAAGATTGTAATATGGTTTTAAATGCCTTCCAAGCAAAAACAGAAAAAGCAAGACAGAATATTATCAAAGCTAGATCCTCTGCTAATCTAGACATCTGCCCTTTAGTAACAGATAATTCTGCCAGAGAGCAGTCTTTTAAATTTAGCTCCATCTCAGAGTCAGAGATGTTAGAGGTACTGAATAACATGAAGCCAACCACTTGTGCAGAAAATATCCTGCCTCCAAACATCATTCTACAACATAAAGACATCTTCGCTCCTATTCTACAGAGAATAGTGAACTCATCTTTTCAAGAGGGCCTAGTGCCTAGAGATCTTAAGAAAGTTACTATTACCCCTCTAGTTAAAAAAGCAGGTCTGGATCCCAAAGACCCTGGGAATCTCCGTCCAATAACTAATTCGAACTTTGTTCTTAAGTTATTGGACAAGGTAGCTACACAACAACTGCAGCATTTTGTTGAGAATGAGGAGATCCTGCATCAACAACAATCTGGATTTAGAGCATCCCATAGTACGGAAACTGCCATGCTGGATCTGCAGAACCAGATGCTCAGCTTAATGGATAAAAGCAAGTTGGGAGTACTTATGCTTTTGGATCTAAGTGCCTCATTCGATCTGGTGGATCATCGCCTTCTTATCAAGGCGCTTAGAGAGAATGTGGGTTGCTCAGAAGGAGCCATTGATTGGCTCTTGTCTTTCCTCTCGGATCGCCAAGCAAGAGTACATTGGGGCAGTAGTTTTTCCGATCAGTATGACATCTTATTCGGAGTCCCACAAGGGGCCAGTCTGTCCCCCATGTTGTTTAACATATACATGCGCACATTGTGCAGTCTACTGGTGAATGCGGGGGTGTTGTTTACTAATTATGCAGACGACACCCAACTCATTCTGGAACTGGGTGGCAGCCACTATGATTCAAACAGTGAAATAATAGCCAGGGTTTATAAGATAATCGCTGAACGACTCTAAAACCAAGCTGATGCTGTTTGGATCAAGTCATCAGCTAGCGAACTTGGGGGCTGAGTATAAATCGTTTAAAATCAAGAATGCCACTATCCAGGTGGTCCAGAAAGTGAAGACCCTGGGAATAATGGTCAACTCACAGGTGGATTCTCATGCCCAGACTAGCTACCTACAAAAAAATATGGCATATTACTTAAGGCTCATGAAAGCCATTAGGCCGTTTCTTAATGAGGGTAATATGGCCACCATAGCCAGGGCCATTATACTATCAAGGCTTGACTATGGCAATGCCCTGTTATTAGGGGCCTCCTCTAAGGATGTTTCTAGTTGTCAGGTGCTTCAGAACAACGCGGTTAGGCTGGTAAAAAATCTGAAGAAAAGAGATCATGTTACTGCAGAGAGAATAGCCTTGCATGGGCTCAGAGTGGAGGAACGTATTAAATTCAAAGCTCTCTGCCTGGTGCATAAATGCCTGTACGGCTCTGCTCCTGAGTATCTGAAAAAGGGCTTAGCACTTCATACCCCCAGTAGGAATCTTCGTTCAAAGGGTAAATGTCTGTTGATCGTCCCCAAGTTTAAATTGAAATCTGGGCTGGGCAGTTCCTTTTTGGTGCAGGCCCCCAGCTTGTGGAACAGTGTTCCAGAAACACTCAGAACTGTTACCAACCTTACTGTTTTTAGGATAGGGTTGAAGACTCATCTTTTCAGATGATGAACTGGGATACGGGGGATTATGACCACCTCATGGCTTAGCGCAGACGTTCCTATTGTATTGTTTTGTTTTTCGTTGTTTGCCTAAGCGCCCTGATGCCCACGGGCTATCGGCGCTATACAAAAAATAAATACATACACACACTATGGGTTGCAGTAGGCACAGCAAACAATGTAGGTTCTCATGAACTGCAAGATTTCTTGTTCTGTGAAGGTGCAGGGACCTTATGCATTGTAGTCCGACAAGGCCCTTTGACACTAAGGTGTTGGTAAGGTCTTAGTCTGTAAGGTGCTCAAGCTGATCCTAGGACTATAAGGTGCTGCATCTGAAAGCTAGATTCTGGCTTGCAGAAAAAAAGCAATAACCTGTAAGGAAGCGTCACCATTTTCTGCATAAACCCCAGAAACGCAGCAGTCATTTTTCCATGGCCATGACTACATGACCCCACTAGCAGATCTGTAGGGATCGGAAATGGAGGAAGGCTATAATAGCATTATCTTTCTGGAGGAAGCAAGAAGACCCCCAGTAAGTGAGTGAAACCTTGCAAACTGACAGCTCCAGAAAAGACATGTTCCCGATATGCCTCTAACATTGAAGGGGTACTAGACGAGAGATTGCTGAGAGAGATACTCGTGAAAAGTGGTGCTCATAGTCTGCCCAGCACAGAGATTGCAATTGAGATTGGCTGAGGAGGTGGAAAGTGACCCTTGGAACAGGCTGGGAAAGGCCAGTTTTGGTTCTAACATTTTGTGATTATAGTGTAGTGAAGCTGACAAGCCAAGGATAACTGAATGCTGAGAGTTATGCTACTAAGACTCTTGTCGTAGCACAGAGACGGCGATAACCAAAATAGACAACGGAATGATGGGTGTTGCGGTTACAACACCCTGCAAAAGTAGCCAGGTGGTGTGGACAAGTTGAATTGAATACTAGAAATTGGCGGTTTGAAAACTCTTCTGATGTAGCGCAGGTCGTGGTGAACGAAGGATCAATGAAAATGAACACTGGGAGTTTTTCTATCAATTGACTGAAGTTATATCTGTGGCTTTGTGCAAACCGAACTAATAAAAAGAGAAGCACTGAACACTGAAAGTTGAAGATGTCATTCCTTCTCCACAGCGCATATGGCAGGGACAAAACGAGACGAGCCAAGAGACATTATGAATGTTGTGGTTTGTTATTCTGCCATTCCATTACTGATGTATGTTTTTCTGACCCAACCCAGGGTCAATGAAAGCTGTAGACAGAAAGACTCTGACAGCCAAAGATGCACAGAAAAATGAAAGCGAAGGGAGACTGACCACAGGCTGCTGGAAGTGAAGGAGAAATACGAAAACTATGCACATACCTTTTTGTAACTTTGAAAATTGAGTATTTTTTCCACTTGCAGTCGTAGTCCAATGTCATTAGGGCTCATTACGAGTTTGGTGGTATCTCGGCGGTAAATCTGGCAAGATACCACCGATCTGTAATACTGTTACTGCCACTTGGTACCGCCGGATTACAAGTGGTGGTGTTATTCCCCATTTAATTGGAGTCCATAGGACTCCATGAGGGATTTTCAGTGAAATTACCACAGCTGTAAATCCGCTGGCAGTAATTCTAACGAAATTTAATGGCAATGTGGCAAATTTACCTCCAGCTCAGATCTGGAGGGGAATCCTCCAATTTACAGCCAAACTCAAAGTTGGGTGGTGCGGTAAAGCGGCAGTAACGGTATTACTGATGCATTTTTACCCCACCGCCCATGTATTGAGGCCCATTATGCCGAAAACATTACAAAAGGTAGATTAGCCACAATTTATAGTTGTAATGTTTGTACAAGAGACCTGTGCTTTTCTGCTTGAATGGACAAGGAGGCACAACCACGTTATAAGGCAAACACATCAAGGAAGTACAAATTCCAGAACAATCCGAAGTATATTTTAAAAAGGGAAAAAAGGCATAAAATCTAACACGCAAATTGAAATAGGTCAATTTTAATGTTTGCCAGAGACACTTAAATTCTGCATCTCAATCAGAGAAACGTTTGTCAGTTAAAAAGTGCTTTTGGAAATATACAGAGTACATAAAACCATATTAAACCAAACATTTCTCTTTACACATTTTTACTAAAGGAAAACTTAAAAATATGGGAGGAGCTTTTTGAAGAATAATAAAATCAACAAAGCAATGTTTAGACAATGTTTCCCAATATAGACACAACACACATACACACCAGATCTTTTAACACATAGGCTGTCGTCTGAAACCCACAGAGAACAATTTGCAATCTTGTTACTCAATTAACGCAGTTTGCCTACCAAATTAGATTTTTTTTTTATTTGAACTTCTGTTTATTATTTTTTACAACAATAGTATACATATCATACCAACTAACAGTCAAATCAAGCTCTAAAAAGGATGAGAGCCATAGGGTCCCCCCTTCAACAACAAATTAACATATACCTAAAACCTTGACATTGCTATCCGAGCATCCGCCTTTTGTATTTACTTGACATGGTACTCCATGCATACTCAACACCTCCCTCTCCCCCTAGGCCAACCTAGCCTAACTCCCTCCCCCATACCCCTAAACCAACACATGGTCAGGTTGGGTCGCAAGATGTAAGCGAGAGATGTGCATCGATGTCTTTATGACTACATCATATAAATTGCTGTGTGTGAGGCCGCCAGGGCGTTTGTAGGCATGCATGTAGCTCCATGCTATTAGGGTCTGGCTCTCCAGTATCGTACCCCACTGTGGGGTAAAGTTTTTCGATGGCTTTATTGCAAGGTACTATGTGAGTGGGTCTAGTAACTCCCAGAGCTTGCCTGTCCATTTTGTGTTAGTCGGATTTTGTGTTTGAATGCGTTTCTTTCTAGGGCGCAAATCTTGGTAGGCAGGCCTGTCCATTGCGATTTTGTGGGTGGGATCGCTGATTTCCATTGTAGGACTAAGAGTTTACGAGCAGTAAAAAGCATAATATGTATGGGCCTGCATACCATTGAGTCCACGTGCCAATCATTGTGCTTAGCCCCAAACAGCATGGAGTCGGGTTATAGTGACAGATCTGTTTCTGGGAAGTGTGCAGACACCTGCCCATGGACCATTTGCCAGTTTTGCTTCAGTCTCGGGCAAGACCATAATATATGCCCCATAGTGCCATGTCCTGCGCACCCACACCAACAGAGAAGAGAGTGTGTCAGCCCCATTCTATGCATTCTGGCTGGAGTGTAATACATTTGTTGGACTATCTTGAACTGGTTTTCTCTATTTTTAATATTTACTGAGGTTCCCGGTATGGCTGCGAGATATTCATAAATGTCTCCCATCACCGGGGTATCGAGGTCTGAAGACCAGGACATTGCCAGGGCGGAGTTCCTATCAACGTTATTCGGGATGTGAGGATACACCTTTTGCTCACCCCAACCTGGTATAAGGGACCCCACTAATAAGACTCAGACCAAATATGTCAAGTCATCCATTTATTCAATTTAGGCTTTTGCGAAAGGGCATGACTCCCTGCACACTCAAAAGACTTTGCAGGAGTGAGCTAAGCATTCAAAGTTCATACAGTTTATATATATTTTGGTTAACATTGCATTCAATAGCTGGCACGTAGTCGGGACAAAAATCTGCGTAGTTATTGGCAGCTGGTTGCACGCCGTGTCTCACATGTCTTTGTTCGTGCAAAGGATTTCTTCCAAACTCATTCCTGTAGCTTAACAGTTATCATACACACCACGCCTGCCTTAACTTCAGGTGGCCTAGTTCAGGGAAATTGCTTGTGTGGTTGCATAATTAATGCACATCTTCTGCTACAGACATGCATCCCACCCCTGCTCGGCTCTTCTTCTTGGAATACCAAGGGTCTTAGTCACAAGCTATCAGCCCCTCCTCCGAAAGTGTCAAAAGTTTCAGAGAAGGGTTTATCTTGCTGAAAACATGAGTACCAACTGAAGCGACATGCCCAGCCTTCCTAATCAGAATCCACAGATGCTCATAGAATAAAAGGTGCAAAGATGTGGGTGGATATCCCCTTGCTCTAGTTCTAGTGTACAGGGCGCTGGGGGAGTTTGTCAGGAAGATTCTGTTGTATATCGTGATATCACAGCACACACTGACCTATATTGGATCAGTTGCCCAGCTTTGAGATCCAATAGTGAATGTCTCTTCTGGAATGATAGTAGTTTAGGGTCTTCACAGAGATCTAGTCTCCTGACTTGGGACCATAGTGTCTTTTCGGAGTGGAATTTTTCAGTGTATCTGATTGATAGTAGTGTCCCTATACTCATCCATGTGTGTGCCACAGCAGTATCTATTCCCTGCTGTGAGCGTAGTTTGTGCCAATGTATTAATGTCGGGCTCAGAATAGGATGCAATCTTATCCGGGTGGCAATTGAGTTGGGGGCTGGAAAGGATTTCGATGGGTGTTTGAGGGGCCAGCAAGGCTAGCTCTGCCCCTCCAGCTGGTGCGATCTCCCATATTCATCCACCGTTAAACCCAGCAAATTTGTGCGACCTGATATCTTTGCCACGATGGGAGGGGGAGGTCCCAGTCGGATTTAGCAGTGTTAAGGATGGGTGATCGCAATCGCGTCTTTTTGCCCCGTCACATGATTCTAGAGATGGTGGTTTCCAGATCTTTATACATTTTAGGGTCGGGGCTATACGGTATCATCATAGCTAGGTTTCTGATGTTTGTTAATCTGCTTAGAATCACATGCTGTGCATAGGTCCGACATGCAGTGGTCACTGCGGAGTATTGCATTTTGTTTTTCGTAGTCGAAAAGGGACGTCGACAAGGCGTGTCTGAAATACTATCCCTATAGTGACGTGCGTTGTACCCACAATCCCTCACGCGTCGAGGTCTCTCAGATTGTTTTTTTCCGCCCAGCTACTGGTCGCCTTTATGCGGAGCTCCTCGAGAGACATTGCAGATTTCTTCTCCTCGACCTTTGGTCGTTTTCCTACTTAATATATAACACATCGATCCCTCCCTCGACGTAGTTGTGAAGCTGTCTCCGCCGAGCAAGATCTTCGACGGAGGGGACGAGCGGAGGAGATCCTTCGGCGTTGCCGAACACGTGGCCTGGCCTCGCAGGCCAAATACAGTAGGGAGAGTGGGGTCGTGTGTAACGCTCACCTGATTCTCGCAGAGGCGCCGGTCTTGACTGGGCGACTACCGTATCTTCGAAGGTGATGTGTAGCACCCGGTTGGCTCTTTGGGCTGGACCTCTGTGCACTGTATGCCTGACGTGTAGAGTAAGATGTCTGCAGATAGAAAATATGGGGTTAATGAACTGGGGTTATTGGGGTGTCCCTATCTCTTTCCTCTTCTCCTCTCCTGTAGACCCCCAAAGGTTAACGCTCTCACCTTAGGTAAGTGAATGCCGAGCTCTCCATCTGCCTCGGGGCAGGGTGCTGTAACCAGTTTCTTCACTGGATAGGTAGCGCAGGCCTCTTGACTTCAGAGGACTGCTGTCCGTCGTTTACTGCACGAACGGTAAGTTTCGAGTCATTCAAATGTCTTTAAAGTCTTTAGTAATGATGTCTCTTGTTTTGCAGGGTTCCGGCGATGGCGGATGACAGGCTGAAGTGAGTTGAAGATGGAGCCCGTGTGATGAATAGAAGCGCCTGGAAGCACATAAGTAAGCGCTTGTTGCCTGCTTCACTATGCGCTCTAATTGTCTTTTATTTTTGCAGGTACGAGTTCGGAGCGGCTGCAGGGTGCCGGAATACCCACTGGATTAGATGTGGAAAGGAGTAATGGCACGTGAGTATTAAAGTTCCCCAATGTCTTTAAACGCACCTTGTTTTGTCTTTCAGATGCGGGATGCAGCGCCGAAGGCCTCCGGAGCGTGCGAAGAGTTGGTAAACTTTTGTCTTTCAGATGCCGGAATGCTAACCTGTTCTTTCTTGTCTTTATAGGTGTTGCTGAAGACTGGATTCAGGATGGTAAGCCTTTGCCTTTCAGATGCCGGAATGCTAACCTGTTCTTTCTTGTCTTTATAGGTGTTGCTGAAGACTGGATTCAGGATGGTAAGCCTTTTTCCTTGGGCCCAGGACCGGATGCAGAAGACACGATGAGCGTTCTGCTGCAGAGGTTGCAGAATAACGCAAAGCAAGATTCATCCACCGGGTGTGGTTTAAATAGCCTCCTGTAGTGCTTAGGTGTCTCCTTCCACAGCCACGCCTAAGTAAGAAAAGAGTTCCTGGTAAGAAAAGAGTTCCTGCCTTCCAGAAGAGTTCCAGTGTTCTGAATCTAGGGAGTGGCTCCAGCCCCACCCAACAGGAAAAGTAGTTCCAAACAGAAGAGGATCAGAGGCTCAACTGGCAGGCAAGTAAGCAGCATGGTCTGCTGAAGGTAAGTCCACCCAAGCATTATGAGCCCGGCGCTTCCAGCGCTGGGACTGGGCATATTTATGAGCCTGGTGCCACTGGCGCCAGGACTGGGTCCAAAAGGTCCCAATTGGGACTGGTTGGCACTCGGGACCTGGGTTATGGATCTGCTTCCAAGGGAGTTGGGAAAACCCTGACCTTTTGGAAGCAGAGATCATGACAGTACCCCCCCTCAAGGCCCCTCCCAAACCGGGCTTCTCCGGGGGTTTTGGCTTGTCAGGAAATGTTCGGTGAAATCTTTTGATTAGGCGAGGAGCGTGGACATATTCAGCAGGTTCCCAGGATCTCTCTTGGGGGCCGTAGCCTTTCCAGTCAATTAGGTAGAATAGTTTAGATTTGGAGATCTTGGAGTCCAGAATGCTTTTGACTTCAAACTCGAGTTCTCCATCCACTAGGATAGGTTTTGGAGATTTGGTTAGTCGGGTTTGAGGTTGCACGGGTTTTAATAGAGAGACGTGGAAGACCGGATGTATCTTCATGTGCGGGGGCAAGTCCAACTTGACCGCTACTGGGTTTACTATGGTAGTGATGGAATAGGGACCAAGGTATCTTGGGTTGAATGTGCGTGGCCCTTTTAGAGATAGATATTTGGTGGATAACCAGACTTGATCCCCTACTTGATAGTGAGGGGCTTCCTTCCGATGTTGATCTGCTCCTTTCTTGTATTGTTCTTTAGCCCTTTGAAGGTGAGAAACAGCTCCCTTAAAGGCTTGGGTGATTGTAGAATGCAGGTAGTCTACTGCTGGTGTTTCAAGATCTTGGAGGGGATCCAACTCCGAGGTTCGAGGGTGACTGCCGTACAAAAGAAAAAACGGGGTTTTCCCAGTTCCCGAATGGACAGAGTTATTGTAGGCATACTCGGCTATCCAAAGGATATCTTTCCAAGTTTTTTCAGTTTGTTGCAGCATGCAGCGTAAATACTGTTCCAGAGTTTGATTGGTCCTCTCGGTTTGTCCGTCGGTCTGAGGGTGGTGACTGGTCGATAGTCTCACATCAATTTGAGCCGACCGACAGCAACTTCGCCAAAAATGAGAAATAAATTGACTACCTCGATACGAAATTAGAACCGAAGGAAAACCGTGCAGTCGGACGATGTTTTCGAGAAATTCTCGGGCCAGAGTTGCTGCTGTTGGCAAGCCTTTGAGCGGAATGAAATGCGCCATCTTGGAGAATAAGTCCACGATTACTAGAATCGTATTGTATCCGGAGCATGGAGGTAGATCGGTGATGAAGTCCATAGAAAGCGTATGCCAAGGGCGAGGTGGGATGTCAATAGGGCGTAAGAGGCCTGCTGGTCTTTCCTTTTGACTCTTGTTTTGGGCGCATACTCCACAGGACATTATAAAGTCTCTGATATCTTTTTTCCAAGACGGCCACCAGAAGTAGCGCTTGATCTTTTCTGAGGTCTTGGCTATACCGGGATGACCTTCCATTAAAGAGTCGTGATAACAAGAGATTACTTTTTTCTGTAAATCTGTGCTGGGTAGGTATAATCGTTCTTGGAAATACAATAAGTTGTCCTTTACTGCAAAGTCCTTTCCCTGCAGATGCCAATTCTGTATGTCTGCTGGAGTTACAAGTTGCCTGGCTTTATCCTTAATTTCCTCTATGGATTCTGTGGCGATTACACCCAGAATTCTTTGTTCGGGAATGATTGGTACAGGTTTAGGGTTGACCAAGTGTTCTTCCACTCCCATCCGAGAAAGGGCATCGGCTTTACCGTTCTTTGTACCAGGTCGATAGGTAATTATGAAGTCAAACTCGGCAAAGAATAATGCCCAACGGAGTTGTCTAGAGGATTGGGCTTTTGCGGTCTTCAAATATTGCAGGTTTCGGTGATCCGTAATCACAGTAACGGTGTGTCGGGCCCCCAGCAGATAATGCCGCCAAGCCTTAAAGGCAGACTTGATAGCCAGAAGTTCCTTGTCAGTAATCGTGTAATTGATTTCAGGAGGCGAGAATTTGCAGGACCAAAATGCCACTGGATGCAACTGATTGGTTACCGGGTCCTTTTGTGATAGAACTGCCCCCATGGCAAGGCTTGAAGCATCAGTTTCCACGATGTAGGGGAGTTCGGGGCGAGGGTGTTTTAAGATTGGTGCAGAGATAAATTTAGTCTTCAAATCCTGGAAAGCTTGTTCCGCCTCGGTAGACCATTCAAAACGTTTGTTTTTCTTTAACAAGGCAGTGATGGGCTGGACTATTCGAGAGAATTCGGGGATAAACCTGCGGTAAAAGTTAGCGAAGCCTAACATGCTTTGCACACCTTTTACGGAGGATGGTGATGGCCATTTGAGAACTGCATCGACCTTCTTTGAATCCATACGCACTCCGCCAGGTGATAATATGAATCCCAAGAATTCAACTTCAGTCACGTTGAAAACACATTTTTCCAACTTAGCGAAAAGTTTGTGTTGACGCAATCTTTCGAGGACCATTTTCACGTGTTTCCGATGTTCAGATTCCGATGAAGAATAAACGAGGATGTCGTCAATGTAAACAACAACACATACATCTATGAGCTCTCTGAGGACATCGTTCATAAAATATTGAAAGGCGGCCGGGGCATTGCAAAGTCCGAAGGGCATGACCTGATATTCAAATAGCCCATACTTGGTGCGGAAGGCCGTCTTCCATTCATCGCCCTCTTTTACTCGTACCAAGTGGTAAGCTCCTCTAAGATCCAGCTTTGTATATATGCATGCTTTTCTGACTTGGTCCAGGAGTTCAGGGATCAAAGGTAACGGATATCTATTCTTAACGGTGATCTGGTTCAGGGAGCGATAATCGATACAAGTTCTAAGGTCTCCTTCCTTTTTTGGAACGAAGAACAAAGCTGAAGAAGCAGGGGACTTGGAAGGACGAATAAACCCATTTGCCAGGTATTGATCCAGGTATTGTCGAAGGTGAAGGTTCTCAGGCTCGGTGAGGGCATAAATTCTACTACAAGGAGGAGTAGATCCAGGTATCAGGTCTATCTGGCAGTCATAAGACCTATGAGGAGGTAGAGAGTTAGCCTGATCCTTCCGGAAAACATCTTGGTATTCTAGCTATTCGGGAGGTAACTGGGGAGTCTCTGAAGAAATTGCGGCCAGTGCAACACCAGGTGGAGGGTGACAAGTAGAGACACATTCTGGAAACTGGACCGTTCTTGCTCGCCAATCGATCAGAGGATTGTGTTTCTCTAACCAAGGTATTCCTAGAATAATCTGAAACTGAGGGGCCTTGATCACATCGAACACGATCTTCTCATGGTGTCCATCTTGACTTACTAGCGTCACCTCTTGAGTGGTATGCGTTACTGGCCCAGAGGCTATCTCCGTACCATCCACCGTAGTAATGACGTCCTTTACAGCCTTGGGACAAAGAGTTAGATTCATCCTCAAAACCATTTCATGATCCACATAATTGCCGATGGCACCGCTGTCGACGTAAGCTTCAATTGCATGTAATCGATCCGGATTATCAGGGCTAATGAGGACCATAGGTATCACGAAATGCGAGGTCACGGAACTGGTTTTCACGCTCGGCAAGAGGACCTCTATTCTTGTCGGGCGAGGTCGTTTCCCTGCTCAGAGTTTGTAACTTTGATAACTGCAGCTCCTACTGCCTTCTTGGCAGGTTTCACCGGACAGTCTCAAAGAAAGTGCCCTGAGTTTCCGCAATATAGGCATAATTGCAACTGTTTCCTCCTTTCCCGCTCCCTTTGTGTTAGAGGACCTTTCAGACCCCCTATTTGCATGGGTTCCCCGGAGTCTACTCCTTTGGAAGGAGTTGGCGGTTTGGAAAATACTCGAGCATCAAACTTGGAACGATCGGCCTTCCTGTTCTGCAGCCTGTGATCTATTTGAACGACCAAGTCTATATAATCCGAACAGTCTTGTGGGGGATTCACTACTTGGGCTAAAACGTCTTTGAGCTCTCCACGTAGACCTCTATAAAACAGCGTAATCCGTTTGTCCTCAGGCCATTGAGTTTCCACTATTAGTCTATTGAAAGATGCAATATAAGCCAAAAGGTCTTGATTACCCTGTCGCAACGAAAGAAGCTCATTGTCCAAGGCCTGCCCCTGTGAATGTCTTGCGAACAGTTTTTCCATACTAAGCTGAAAGGCTTGAAAATCATGGAGAACCGGATCATCTTGATTAACTAGAGGGATCGACCAGTCTGCCGCATTGCCACTAAGGTACGAAAGTACAAAAGCTACTTTTGCTTGATCAGTTGGAAAGGCTGCTGGCCGGCATAAGAAGTGCAACCGGCACTGATTGATAAATACTGCAAACCTCTTTGGGTCACCAGAAAATCGTTCGGGCGGAGCCAGAGGTACATTCCCAGGTAGGTTGATCTGCACTGGATTCATAGAGGATGTTGAAGGAAGATTTGCCCCTGATGCGGGTAACGGGGTCTGTCCGGCTTGTGACTGTAGGACTTGTCTAGCAAGATTGTCTGTTCTCTCCTTGGAAATAATTAGTTCCCTTCTTAGAGCATTCGTTTCCTGACGAGCTGCATGCACTTCTGCCCTTAGTTCCCCAAGTAACCGGGCTAGGGGGTCAGTATCCGAGGTTTCCATAGCGCCTGGGCGAGAGTTTTGCGGTAGGCTTTGCGTTCTGTAACGCTCACCTGATTCTCGCAGAGGCGCCGGTCTTGACTGGGCGACTACCGTATCTTCGAAGGTGATGTGTAGCACCCGGTTGGCTCTTTGGGCTGGACCTCTGTGCACTGTATGCCTGACGTGTAGAGTAAGATGTCTGCAGATAGAAAATATGGGGTTAATGAACTGGGGTTATTGGGGTGTCCCTATCTCTTTCCTCTTCTCCTCTCCTGTAGACCCCCAAAGGTTAACGCTCTCACCTTAGGTAAGTGAATGCCGAGCTCTCCATCTGCCTCGGGGCAGGGTGCTGTAACCAGTTTCTTCACTGGATAGGTAGCGCAGGCCTCTTGACTTCAGGGGACTGCTGTCCGTCGTTTACTGCACGAACGGTAAGTTTCGAGTCATTCAAATGTCTTTAAAGTCTTTAGTAATGATGTCTCTTGTTTTGCAGGGTTCCGGCGATGGCGGATGACAGGCTGAAGTGAGTTGAAGATGGAGCCCGTGTGATGAATAGAAGCGCCTGGAAGCACATAAGTAAGCGCTTGTTGCCTGCTTCACTATGCGCTCTAATTGTCTTTTATTTTTGCAGGTAAGATTTCGGAGCGGCTGCAGGGTGCCGGAATACCCACTGGATTAGATGTGGAAAGGAGTAATGGCACGTGAGTATTAAAGTTCCCCAATGTCTTTAAACGCACCTTGTTTTGTCTTTCAGATGCGGGATGCAGCGCCGAAGGCCTCCGGAGCGTGCGAAGAGTTGGTAAACTTTTGTCTTTCAGATGCCGGAATGCAGTGTGAAGACCTCCGGAGCGCACGAAGAGTAGGTAAGCCTTTGCCTTTCAGATGCCGGAATGCTAACCTGTTCTTTCTTGTCTTTATAGGTGTTGCTGAAGACTGGATTCAGGATGGTAAGCCTTTGCCTTTCAGATGCCGGAATGCTAACCTGTTCTTTCTTGTCTTTATAGGTGTTGCTGAAGACTGGATTCAGGATGGTAAGCCTTTTTCCTTAGGCCCAGGACCGGATGCAGAAGACACGATGAGCGTTCTGCTGCAGAGGTTGCAGAATAACGCAAAGCAAGATTCATCCACCGGGTGTGGTTTAAATAGCCTCCTGTAGTGCTTAGGTCTCTCCTTCCACAGCCACGCCTAAGTAAGAAAAGAGTTCCTGGTAAGAAAAGAGTTCCTGCCTTCCAGAAGAGTTCCAGTGTTCTGAATCTAGGGAGTGGCTCCAGCCCCACCCAACAGGAAAAGTAGTTCCAAACAGAAGAGGATCAGAGGCTCAACTGGCAGGCAAGTAAGCAGCATGGTCTGCTGAAGGTAAGTCCACCCAAGCATTATGAGCCCGGCGCTTCCAGCGCTGGGACTGGGCATATTTATGAGCCTGGTGCCACTGGCGCCAGGACTGGGTCCAAAAGGTCCCAATTGGGACTGGTTGGCACTCGGGACCTGGGTTATGGATCTGCTTCCAAGGGAGTTGGGAAAACCCTGACCTTTTGGAAGCAGAGATCATGACATCGTGGGACATCTCTGGTTCCCTTCTGAGAATGCCTTTCCTTTTCCCCTTCCTTTCCCTTGGGGTCGTTATCACGATTTATTGCCTCGGCTATGGAGAGGACACCCTTTAGGTTTTGCCCGCTTTGCATGGGCAAGTTTACTTGGAAGGACAAGCATTCACGGTGTAACCGCTGCTTGCCCCTCGATCACAAAGAGGAGGGTTACACGGCTTGTCGGCTTTTAAGCCAAAGACCCTTAAAAGATCGTATGGTCCAGAGGTGGGCGGCCTACGCTATGTCGAAGGCCTATTCTTCACCCGCCGCTGCTACCACCGACAGTGACGAGGAACGTGATAACACGACCTTCGCTACGGAAGTTGTAGACCCCTCTAAAGAGCGCTTGCGCTCTTCGTCGTCTGTCCCCGGCCCCGACGTGCTCGGCTCACGCCCTGCTTATGGGGATGAACACCCCGGCGACACTGATGCACACAATGCCACACATAAGCACACAACCCATGGCTCTTCTTCGTCGAAGACGAAGAAAGCATCAGCGCCCAAGGAGACGCAGGTTCCACTGGCGGCCTCTTCGGACCGTTCAGGTTCGAAGCCCCTCTCGCAACTGCAGCCGCGACCACCGACTGGGCTTTCGGCAAATAAGGGCGCTGCCCCCAAACCATCGGCCGGAGCGCACCAGCAGAGAGCGCACGCCGCCGTAGAATGATCGACACCCGTAACGTCGAAACCACAGCCCAAAGCTGACAAACGAGTCGCAGAGAGCTTGGCGAGGATCGTTGTAGCCGACGCCCAGAAGCGTACGCCGAAAGACACGTCGAGCGCTACGCAAAGGTCGAAAGACACGCCGAAAAAGCCCGAAGAAAGACAGGGACTACCCCCTTCAGTTAGGGGGACCCCCAGTACACCGGAAGGCTTTTCGGAAGGCGACGGGACACTTTCCGCGACGTTATGGGAGAGGTCGAGCCGTTTTCAGCTAGATGACACTAATTTTCCCCCGCTAGACCGCTCAGGGGTACCCCATGAAACCATGGAAAGGCTCCATCTCTGCATGGAGAGAATGGAGAGGTTTATGAAGATCCAGAAC
The DNA here is from genome assembly GCF_040938575.1 of Ambystoma mexicanum. Lineage (NCBI taxonomy): Eukaryota > Metazoa > Chordata > Amphibia > Caudata > Ambystomatidae > Ambystoma > Ambystoma mexicanum. The sequence continues at coordinate 1,264,765,049 of NC_090935.1, read as the reverse complement.
CCTCCTACTCCCAAGAGAACAAGAGAAGGGCCTCAGGAGGACCCCATGGCCAAATTCCCGAGACTATTCAATCCCCAGCAGGAACTGCCTCAGATTTCCATAATGTGTATGACCTCACTGGTGAGGAACAATACTTGGAGGAGGAGGATGAATTTGTGGACGATGAAGAGGGACAGAACCAGGAGGAAGGTCTGGAAGACAGCCCAGACATGGTAGAAGAAGGCTTCGGAGAAAATCCAGAAGGACCTTCTCATCCCTGGCAATCCCCATCAGCATATTCGGACACTGATGTCCTGAACCTTAATCCTCCTGACAATTCACCTGTTAGAAACACGTCTCCCATTGACGATCAGCCCACATTCAATGCCCTGTTGCGCAGAGCAGCAGCACATTTCGAACTGGACACTGGGGAGATCTCTCCTGAAATAGACTTTGTGGAAATAGTAATTAAGGAGAAACCCCCGGTCAGCCAGACCATTCCCCTCCTCGCTTCAGTGAAGAGAAGAATCATCCCTTCGCTATCCACACCCGCACTAATGAGAGGAGTTAATCCAAGAATTGAAAAACTTTTCACTCCTTCACCCTCAGACCCGCTGTACATCAGGGGACATTCCATTCCGGATTCCCTTGTAGTAACTAATACAAGGAAGAGGGCAGGGGTGCCGCTGTCCACCAGCGAGGCACCACCTGACAAGGAGGGCAAGAGGTTATATGCCCTTGCAAAGAGAGTCACATCCTCGGCTGCCTTTTCGGCAAGAATTGCGAACAACAATTCTTTGCTAGCTAGCTACGCAGATGCGCAGTGGGCCAAACTGCGCAAAGACGCCAGTGGTGTCAGGCCAGCGGACTATGGGACGATCTAGTGGTGGTCTCGCAGGCCTTGGTTCTCTCGCTACGGTAGTGGACAAAGGAAAACCTGGAAAGAGGGAAACCCTTTGCCACACCCGCGGCGGAAGCCACTCTAACCACAGACGCATCCCTCACAGGATGGGGGGCCCACCTATCCCATCAGACTGCTCACGGAGTGTGGACTCCGAACGTAGCATCCAAACACATAAATCTACTGGAGCTACTAGCTGTGTTCAAGGCGCTAAAAGCCTTCCAGGAACACCTACAAGGCAAGACTGTGTTGGTCCTTACAGACAGCACCACAGCCATGTACTACATCAACAAGCAGGGGGGCACCCACTCTCCAGGACTGTCCAAACTGGCCCAAAATATATGGAAGTGGGCTCTCAAACAAAACATGTTCCTACTGTCACAACATGTACCAGGGGAACTCAATCTGCTGGCAGACAAACTCAGCAGAGATTTCCCCCTGCCCGAAGAGTACGAATGGCGACTGCACGAAGACATCGTCTTCACACAATGGGGATTCCCAGAAATAGACCTGTTTGCAACCCTGGAGAACTCACAATGCCAAAGTTACGCCTCCAGGTACCCCCAGAACCAATCCAAGGGGAACGGTCTGTCGATGCAATGGTCAGGGAAATTTGTTTACGCTTTTCCTCCCAGACTCCCCTTCTCAACAAGGTGGTGCACAAGATGCACCAGGAACAAGTGACCATGATACTGGTGGCCCCAATGTGGGCCCGACAGCCAGGGTTCGCTCACTTGATGGAGATGTCTCTATCCCCCCCAGTGAAACTCCCCTGCCCTTACAACATGCTGTCACAAGACAAGGGCAGGACTCTGCATCCATGCCCCCAGAACATGAACTTAGCAGCTTGGCTCCTGAGATCATAGAATTCGGACATCTACAGCTCCCGCAGAGATGCATGGACATCCTCAGGGAAGCCAGAAAACCTAACACTCGCCACTGCTATTCTAGCAAGTGGAAGAGATTTGTCATCTGGTGCAGAGGAAAAAGCATCAACCCGATTGACTGCTCTCCCACACATATTGTTCTATACCTGACCCACTTATTGGATTCAGGTCTAGTGTTCAATTCCATTAAAGTCCACCTAGCGGCACTTTCTGCATACACCACTTCCCAACTCAAAGTGTCGTGGTGGAAGATCCCTGTTATAAAGGCCTTCATGGAGGGAGTAAAGAGAATACACCCCCCGATAGCTGACCCAACTCCCGGATGGGACCTTAACGTGGTACTTACCAGACTCATGGGCTCACCATTCGAACCCATGCACAAAGCATCTCTTAAACACCTCACTCTTAAGACTGCTTTTCTAATAGCTATCACCTCCATCAGGAGAGTAAGTGAACTACAGGCTCTTTCTGTTCTAGACCCCTTCGTTACAGTTCACAGAGATAAGGTGGTTCTACGCACGCACCCAAGGTTTGCTCCGAAATTCATCTCGAAATTCCACGTAAACCAGTCTGTAGAACTGCCAACTTTCTTTCAAAATCCTTCCAACTTGGGAGAAAAAACTCTGCACACACTAGATGTGCTCAGAGCGGTCATGTTCTACAAGGAAAGAACTAGACCACTGAGGAAGACTAATCAGTTCTTCGTCTCGGTGGCAGCAGGAAGAGAAGGGGATGCAGTTTCAAAGTCCACTATTTCTAGATGGACTGTTCAATGCATCACTCTCTGCAATACTCTTGCTAAGAGAGAACTGCCCTTTAAGCCAAGAGCACACTCTACTCGAGACACGGGGGCGTCCATAGCATTCATTGCAAATGTTCCCCTTGAGTCCATCTGCAAAGCGGCTACCTGGAGTTCTGTGCACACCTTTACAAAACACTACTGTCTAGATGCACACTCGAGATCTGACTCCCAGGTGGGACAGGCAGTATTAAGACATCTTTTCTCTACTGTTCCTTCTCATACTCCACCGCCAACTCCGGGTACTGCTCGCTAGTCTATGCACAGCATGTGATTCTAAGCAGATTAACAAACATCAGAAGACAATGCATTACTTACCGTAAAAGCATTTCTGATATCTGCTTAGATTCACATGCGCCCACCCTTCCTCCCCGCTCGGATGGAAGGGAACATAGACTTCCTTTTATATCTCTCTTTTCTGTACTCACTCACGTCTAGAAGGCTCCCTCAGGGCAGAAAAATACAAACAGAGGGACCTCGACGCGTGAGGGATTGTGGGTACAACGCACGTCACTATACGGATAGTATTTCAGACACGCCTTGTCGACGTCCCTTTTCGACTACGAAAAACAAAATGCAATACTCCGCAGTGACCACTGGATGTCGGACCTATGCACAGCATGTGAATCTAAGCAGATACAACCATCAGAAATGCTTTTACGGTAAGTAATGCATTGTCATATCAATTTGGGCATAGAGTTCATTTTTATGGTATTTATTCTGCCCGTTAGAGATAGGGGTAGAGTCTCCCGTTTTAACAGATCAGCACGAACACGTTCCACCGTATGGGGGTAGTTAAGATCCCAGAGGTTCCCTATAAGTGCGCTAATTTTGACCCCAAGATATGTAATATAGTGTAGTTGTAGCCGAAAGGGGGACACCCCTCCTGGGTCCCAAGGAATGTCTTGTCTCAGTGGGAGTATTTCGGACTTAGTCCAGTTTAGTTGGTATCCTGCCATCAGGCTGTATTCCTGTAGGAGATACTATACCCGTGGGCGAGAGAGATGGCGGTCCTACCGATATAAAGCAAGAGATCATCAGCGTAGAGGGAGACCCAATGTTCCTTCTTCCCCCGCCAGAGACCCTCCCACTGCGGTTCCGTATGCAATTTTACTGCCACCGGTTCGATGGATAGGGCGTAAAGTAAGGGTGAGAACGGGCAGCCCTGGCGTGTGCCCGAATGGAGGCCAAAGGGTGCTTATGTTATGCCCTTAGTGGTCATCGTAGCCGTCAGCTCAGTATATAGTAGGCAAATCAAGTCGTTAACAGCAGGGGGGAGGCCATACTTGGCGAGAAACATGAAGTCCCATTGGACCTTGTCTAAAGCCTTCTTGGCGTCTACTGCAAGGATTCTATGTAGCATAACAGCGATGATATGTAGCAGTATGCGCTCATTATCCCCCGAATGCCTCTTACAGATGAAGCCAGTTTGATCTTTGTGTACGAGGTGCGGCAGGACCAACTCCATTTTCTGCGCTAGGCATTTTGCTAGAATTTTTGTGTCAAATTTTTAGTGATATAGGTCGATACGAGCTGCACTCATCGGGGGGGGGTCTCCCTTTCTTGTGAAAAAACATTGTTTGCGACCAGCATTGATTGTTGCAGCCGACCTCTATGTATTGCTTCAGCGAAAACTTCTTCTAATTTGGGGGCAATATCATCGACCATACTTTTATAGAAATCTATGGGGATTCCGTCAGGCCCAGAGGCCTTTCCCAGTGATAAGGCATGAATGGCGCGGTCTATGTCTGCCAATATGATGGGGGTGTTAAGAGTTTCCTGTTGGGCCGCAGTGACTTTGGGTACCCAGGAATTCCTGCATGTTGCGAGATATTGCTTTCAGGGCTGTATATAGATTTGCATAGTACTCTGCAAACTGGGCATTAATGTCTTTATCCCCCACTAGGGAGTTCCCCCTCCCATCCCGAATGGTGTTGATCGTCTGGGCTGCCTGCTGTCGTTTCAGAGCGAGCACCATCAGGTGCAGTCGTCTGTCATTTTCAAGGTAATATTTTTGGGACCAGTCTGAAAATGATTTTTGGACTCTGGTGGTCGTTATATCTTTAATTTTGTACCTAATTGAGCGTATGCGTGCAAGCGTCTGTTGGTCGGGTGAGAGTTTGTGCAGTTTCTCTAGAGCAGTTAGGTCCGTAATAAGCTGAGTTTCTTTATCTTTCCATTGTTTGAGTTTGTATGCCCATCTGGATATGCATTGGCCCCTCAAGAAGGCCTTGAATGCGTCCCAGCACGTGTAAGTGTCATATGAGGAGTTTAGGTTTGTGATCTAGAACCCTGCTATGTCTGCTTTGATGTGCTCCGTAAAGTCAGGGTATGTTAGTGCTCTCATATTAAGATGCCAGGCGGGGCCTTCTGGGGAATATCTGGGAGAATCACACAGGGGCCTTAGAGGGTCGTGATCCGAGAGTGTGATGGGAAGTATTGAGCAGTCATCCACCATATGTAGAGCACCGGCAAGGACCAGCCAGTAGTCTATTTTGGAGTAACTGTGATGGGTCCAATGCATGTGTCTTCAGGCATCCCCCAAGCCCAAGACTGCCCGAAGTGTGCAGAGAGTGGTTTGTTGTTCCCATTTCACCGGGCCCACGGTGCCCATGCTCTGGCGATCCAATGTGGGATCAATCAGGATGTTGAGGTCCCCGCCCACGAATGTTAGTCTCCCCATGCAGGGTGCGGTGCACAAGTAAGAAATGTATGAGTGAAAAAAGCCACGGTGTCAGTTGTGGGGGCATATATATTGAGGAGTTTGATGGGGTGGTGGTGCAATTTCCCTTTCATGAGGACTTATCTGCCCTCTCTATCAGGGATGATGCTGTGTGGCTCAAATGGGATTCGTCTGTGGATCAGTATGGAGACCCCCTGTTTGCCCTGGTACGGGGCATGAGCCTTTGCACCGACACACCCTCGTTCTAATTTTTTCGATTCTACCTCATTCAAGTGTTTTTTTTGTTGGAGAAACACTACGTCCCCTTGAAGATCCCTCATATGATTCAACACCACCTTTTTTGATGGGATGCCCCAGACCCTGCACATTAAGGGTTAACAGTGTGAGCGTAGCCATCTACGTATAGGGGGTTGTGGCGGTGGGTTTAGCTGCCTAGCCTTCCTCTGCCTTAAGATGCGGCTAAGAAGCACATTTCCTTTATTCAGTCTCCATTTCCCTCAACCTGGTCCCAGAAACATAACTAAAACAACATCCGTAACAATCGGGAGCAACATTCCCCCCATAACATTGAGAGTTAACCAATCTCTCCCAATACAAGTCAATATAGCCCATGCATTGATCTGTTGGTATGGGCCCATACGTCCGCACCTGGTCCCATGCATTCCGAGAACCCTCTGTCAGAGGGTATGGGATAGTGGAGGTCATCCAGAATACTTGACCCATAAAAAAACGCTCCTTGAGTCTGCTCAGAGGCTAGGGGTCAGGCCACATATCGAATTCTCAATCAGATATGCAGCAATCTTGTAGTTAATAACATTATCCGTGACAGTGTTAGTGGAAGTGTCGAAAGCAAGGGCGGGGGCATTGTGGCCACAGGAGCCTGAAGCTGCCGACATACCTGTACATTAATGTCTCCCCCAGTGAGTCTGCGATAGGCAGTATCCACTCGGGCCCCATAGCGAATCCCCAGGCCGCATCTGACCGGGTATCATGGTGCCGCGGGATGGCTTCTGGACCCGAGGGCCTTATTTACCTTCTCCCTCTGTACGACGTGCGGGTCATAATGTACAGCTGTAGGGAGGGAGTTCATTTTGTTGGCCCCTTCCGCATGTGATCTGGGCACCTGAGGCCCCTCCCAGGTCTTTGTCGTTTACCATTGTTCCAGGGATAATGTTGATCAGATGATATCGTAGATGGAAACTATTATGTCCCCTGAGCAGCGTCGTGTGGAAAGTCTGTTGTGGTTATATTTTGCCATTGCAAAAATCGCCATGCGTCTTCAGGATCTTCAAACGAGTGCCATTGCCGATCCACCTGCCCGCACTACACCGCTGGGAATTTAAGTTAGTGCCTGTAGTCTTGCCCTTTGAGCGCCTCAAAACGACGGTTAAAACCTTTCCGGTGTCGGGAGACCTCTGCTGAGTAGTCATTAAACATCCCTATTGGAACTTCCCCAATTTTCACCTGGCTGACAGTTCTGTATGCCTTCAAAATAGCCATCTTATGCTGGCCTTCAAAATAGCCATCTTATGCTGAAAAATTCAGAAGTCGTAGTGTGATCTATCTTGAGCGTTCCCCCACCGCCGGCTTAGAGACTGGTGTCCGATGGATTCTCTCAATGGTGCGGTCGTGGGGGTTACCTATGTGGAGCACATCATGCAGGAAGTTATACATATATTTTTCGAGGTCCGGGCCCTCTGTGTTCTCCGGGACGCCAACCTTCCTGAGGTTGTTACGTCTGGACCTGTTTTCCTGGTCTTCCAACTTGGCTCCAAGGCGCTGTACCTCTCGAATGACCCCATCAAGTTGAGTTGTCAAGGTCTTGTGGTTGTCCTTGAGCGTTCTGATGCGCTGCTCATTGTCGGTTGTCCTCTCAGCCTGAGCATTCAATCTAGTCTGGACATCTTGCAAGTCGTGTTTGATGTCCTGGACTGTGGTGTTAGTTTCTTGCGTCCGCTGGCCGATGATTTTCATTTCCGCCAGGTTGCCTGTAGTTGTGCTGGGACATCCATTGTCGCCTTATGCCTCGTGGAGCAATGCAGGGCGGGGTCGATTTTGTCGAGATCTTCTGTTGGTTTAGTGGACTTCTCTGAGTTGACATGTGATATAGCCCTCTGGTTGTCCCTTCTGTCAGTCCTATCCGTCGGCCGCGTATATGTCCCGGGTCCGCTGGGCTCGGGAGCAGGAGGACGCAGGGTGTTCCTGTGAGTATGTCCAGTGTTAGTAAAGCCACAGATGTGTAGGCCGGTCTGGGCTTGGTCCTGTAGGGCCAAGCTATCTGGCGATGAAAGCTTTATTGATGGTACTAGTTGAGCACTCCGTGGTGCAACCAAGGTTTACAGCGTAGATCACCCGTGGCATAGTGGCCCAGGAATGGCGTAGGGTTCACTGACCCATTTCAAAGTTGTCTGCTCCCAAAGGCGTGGCGTGATGCAGAGCAGGTGCATAGCTCTCTAAGAGATTGTACACTCTTTAGGGTCCTTCAGGCACCATGGGTCGATGAGGCCTGCCCCGTCTGGGTTAAGTAAATAGCCATAGGCTAGGTTTGTGTCTGCCCAGCTCTGTGTGTTAACTGTTAACTGTTTTGTAAAGACAACAAAATTGTTCCGAAATACACTGGGAAGAAACAAAAAGAAACCACCTACCTGGGGATTTATATGGTGAACAGATGTCTGAAGAAACCCTGGTGGATCTTCGAAGAATAGGAGAAATCCCCCTGAGAACTCCTCAAAGTACCTGCAAAAGCTTGTCCTTTGTGAAACTCTGAGGGAAACCCTCGTGGGGGATAAAACCCTGGAAGAGCTGCTGGTGGGCGTTGTCTTCCTGTGGAGACCCGGTGAGAGCTGGTCTGGGTATTCTTTCTGGCTGTTTTAGACCAGAGGCCTTTGAACTGAGCTAAATATAGTGGGTAAAAATGAACACAGTTATTCCTGAAAGTAAGGAAAGGAGAAGTTCCTATAGAGGGTTCTGAGAGCTTACCATGTGCTAAGCATGAAGAGAGCTGAGAGGTAAGGAATCTCCGTTGTGTTGCCAAAGTGAGAGGGCACTATGATGAGGGAAAGAAAAGACCCGTAAGATTTAGGGTGGATATATCTAGTTCTATAAGAGTAGGATGAACTAGGAGAAAGCCTACCCTTTTACTTCCAAGTCCTTTTGAGCCAGCCTGAGTGGATGAGGAAAATCTGGAGGTTCCCAACAAGGTATTGCTATAAAGGAAGGGTGAGGAGTTAGAAACAGAAGTCTGATAGCCGGGAGTGATTGAAGAAGTAAGATGAAAATTAGATTAGTACCTAGAGACTCCCTGGAGGGAGGTATGGAGGAGATTCCGGGTCTAAGCGTGCTTAGAAGTAGAATCGATCCCGGAAATGCCGGAAATGAAAATGAAAGTTTCCGTAAAGCCTTCTGAAATAAAAGGGAGGAATGGAGAACAAGAAGGTGAGTAAAGTAGACAAAAAATGGTTGAGAGGAAAGGTTTTCGTAATCCTAGTGAGGCGAATTTACGAAGCGTGTGCCGGCTCCTGAGAGAGTAGCAACGCATCTTCCTTCTATTGTTGCTGGATAATAAGGGAGTGAACAGGAAGTGATGGTGGAAGGTTGCAAGGCTCCCTGGGAATTAACAACTAGCCTGCATTGTACCCTAGCGATGGTAACCGCTGTGGCGGCCATCTTGGAATCAGTCTCAACTAGACTGTGGAGTAGACGATTTCCTAGTGCCGAAGTGGCGGCCATGTTGGAAATAGGTTGGAAGGCGAAATGCACATTAGAAACCATCACACTGTGTCCTTCTGTGCGTGATGGGCACACCCCCAGCTGTTGACCCTCAATCAGGACCGGTCCGGTGATGCCTCCTGTATGGGGGCCCAGGGTGGATTCCACCCCTGGTCAGCTTTTGTAGCGGTAGTGTGACTGCGATGCAAGGGCACTTGTGGATCAGCCCGCTCTCAATGACGGTCCTCGGGCTCCGGGTGGCCGCGTCTGCAGTTATCCCTCAATGCAGGGGCGTTGCTGATCTCACCTGGGGCCGCGATGTGGGTGTCTGTGGAGCTCCACTGCATGGATGGATGCCTCCGACCCTGTGGGTGGGGGGAACCGGCCGACGGGACCGCGACTTGGGCAGTGTGCATGCGGGCGGGCTATGGCTTTGGATACTGCGCACCAAAGTTGTCCATCAGTACTGTGGCATGGCTGCTCTCGCTGGGGACAGCGGAGTGGGTGTTTCGTCTCACCTCAGTGTGGGCGGGTGCTACTGGCCACGCAGGTGGGGGAATCCAAGCGTAGGGACCTCACCAGCGATCACTGACACAGTGAGCGTTTGCAGGCGGGAAGCTGCATCGTTCTCGTCAGAAGGCCCATATCTTCCAGCCGTTCGTGTGGTGCGTACCAGGTGTCATTCGTGGCCGAAACTGCAATCAAACGGTCGGGGACCCTTTATACTGCTAGCGTATCATTTTCAGCTGCAGTCCGGGGCTCACAGCAGGAGAAAGTTGCTGATTCATGGCCAGCTCCTTCAGAGCCTCAGCCACCCTCGGCCATCTTTACTCAGGCTCTCGAGCACCCCAACCAAATTAGAATCTATTTCTGATTCCTGCCATTCCTTGTCGAGGTCAATGGTCCTTCCAGCTCCCAAGCATCCTAGGCTTGATGCAATAGGCGACCCTTGCATGATGCCACCATGCTACTTAAAGCTACTTAAAGCAAGCTGACCATGGATTAAATCCATATCTTGAATGAAAAGCACCAGGCAGAAACAAAGTACAGTTCACACTTTTCCTCCAAACCCCAATAATAGGACCTTGCTGCTTGAGTTCCAGCAAGAAGCCATGGCCTTAGGGGTGAAGTTACAATTTGAGCTATAAGGTGACTTCCTTACTGTCCACCTGCCTTAAATTCTGCCGAAAAACCACTTGAGAGAGTGCAAGTAGGTATTTGCCATGATGGCCTGGATATCTTTCCAGTCATCCCAATGCAATAAAGTAAGCAGCAGGAGATATCAAAGAATGGAAAACCCTCATGAAATGTTATGAAGCAGATTAACCCAAGCTTCTTTTACTGTAAACCTCAAGCGCAGAATAGCCTGAAGAATAGGGATGCATCTGGAACTCCCATGCCCTGCTGCTCAGAGCGTCCAGACCTAACTTACATAGGTAGGTCACAGGCCTCCACCCGGACCCAGGCTCATATCATTCATTCATTCAGACTTGATAATCAACACATCTAACAACAATAATAAAATGAAAAATTGACCAGACGCACGCAATATTCGTAGCCCTGACTTGCATTGCACTGTGGACTAATGGTCTAAGTTTATTTTTTATCAATTATATTATATTATATTTTATCAATCTCGAACATTCATCATTTGATCCTTAAAAGTTTCAAACATCTTATCTAAATATCTGATAGCGCCTAAAATCAGTGCAGTATCTAACCCAGTACAAATCATCTTCCACCATTCTTCCAGAGTTATCGCAGAAAAATCTGCTAGTAAATGCTCAAAGTAGACCATTCTTTGGGCCTCATTACAACCCAGGCGTTAAGGGGTTAACGGCGCCGTAAAAGGTTTCGGCGCCGTTAAACCCTTAATGCCTGATTACGAGGTCCCTTTGCGGGTTGCACTTTAACGCCTGCTTTTAGCAGGCGTTAAAAAACCAACCCGCAAAGGGACCCAGGAGCTAATTACGGCACCGTAATTTACGGTGCCGTAATTAGCGCCTTCCCCATTCCCATTGAGCCCTATGGGTCAAAAATGGGAATGGGGAAGGGCCATGGCGGCTTGGGGAATTACCGCCCCGCCAACCTCGGAATGGGGTGGTAATTCCCCATTCCGCCATGGCGGAGTCAGTAAGTTACCGGCATGGACCATGGTGCTATTAGCACCATGGTCCAACGCCTGGGTCATAATGAGGCCCTTAGAGTAGTTAAACTGGTGCAAAATAAAAATGAATGCTTCAATGTTTCCTTCTTTGCAGTATTTTTAAAAAATCTACAAGTAAAATCTTTTTTTCCAGTAGGTGTACGAACTGCTAATATTTTCCAGGTTGGGTAAAGATTAAAACGGGGGCAGGGGGGCCTACAAGGCTATGGACTAAGATGAGCATTCTGGGTGCTCCTGTTGATCCGGCAAAGATCTGACTGAAAACGGGTGTTCTAAACAGGCTGTGATGCACAGAGTGGATGCTACGACATCATGAATAAGAAGAGAACGCAGCGGTGAACAGTTAGAAGCAAAAAGTACTTGAAAAACAAAATGTGGACTCAGAGAAGTTATCGTGATCCGGAGGACGGAGGAAAAAAAATGGTGCCCGGCTGGTGACAAAGAGGGTGGCTGATCATTGCACAGCATTCAGGAGCCTAGAGGCCCTTGCACTCTGTGTGCACCATTTCAGTCTGAAGGCAGTTGTTGTATCCCACTATGGCCGCTGGGCCTGGGGCTACCTGTGCGCATGCATTGCAGCCGCTGATCAGCTGTACAGCGTTCCGGAGCCTGGAGGCCCTTGCGCTCTATGTGGACCTTTTCAGTCTGGGGGCGGTTGTTGGATCCCACTACGGCCGCCGAGCCTGGCGCTACCTGTGCGTAAACATTACAGCCACGATCAGCTGTACTTCACTCGTACAACAGCCAGAGATCTGCGCAAGGGCGGATCAGACTGGAGCAGCTGATGTCTTCGTTCTCCCGGCGGCCTGCGAGCCTGGCGTGCCGAGTGGGCGCAAACTGATACGCAATCAGGCAGCGCTTATCATCCTGGCGGCCAGTGAGCTTTGCGGTCCAGGCTGGCTCAGAGAGAGAAGAGCAGCAGCTTTCTACACACTGATGGCCCCTGGGAACCCTGTGCATCACGCGGGCTCGACCTGAACAATTAACCAGCTGATTAACACACTCCCTGTGGCCGGAGAGCCTTTCATGCAACGCGGGCATAAACTGATGATAAGATCAGATGCATTGTCCATCCGGTAGCCTGCGTTTCTCGCGTTCCATGCGGGCGCGGAATGAACGCAGGATCAGCTGTTTCATTATATTTTCCGCGGTCAGCAAGCCTTGCGCTCCACGCAGGCTCACACAGTCCTCAGATCAGCAGTGCGCTTAATTTTCACTGCAGCCGGCGCCCCAGCGTTCCGAGGGGGCTCGAGCCAAGAGAAGATAAGAAGATTCTTCAATATCCCTGAGGCGTGGGAGCCTCGTGGTTTGTGCGAGCTCAAACAGGAACAATACCAGCTATCTCTTGGTCCTCCCTGTGGCCTGTTGATATTGCGCCCCACAAGGACTCAAACTGGCGCAAGCACAGCAGGATGCCAGCAAGCCTCATGCCAAGGTCCTCCATAGGTGCCTCTTCTAATTAGCGCTAGCAGAGTGAAGCGAGGCCCTCTCCTTTTGGAAAGGGTGAGGCCTGCATGCGCAGGGTCCAATACTGCAAGAGAGGCTAACCTGAAGTATTGACGCACAAACGACATTTGGAACCCTCAACTGGGCACAGGGCTTGCGGTAGGTGTCTCTGCGAGTGCCAGTGATAACGGAGAGCTCAGGGGTGAGGGGTAACAACAATGCCGACTAAAACAAATAAAAACAAAGGGAAGCGGTCATCTCTAGATGCCTTTACCAGACCCACTCAAATGACAGAAGGAGCTGAAACACAACCGCAGGAAGTGAGCGAATCAGATGTGCCAGGAAGGATGGAGAAGCAAATATTAGTCACCGTAGTGGAATTGAAAGCGTCGCTCGAGTTCAAAATAGATGCAATGCAAATAGACATCCATCTCTTGAGGCAAGATGTCAGAATGCTGGCGGAGTGCACCAGGGTGTTGGGAGACAGAAGTGAAGGCGAACTTGAGCAGCTGTAAGGATAACTCCTAGGAGGTCGCTATCCTAAAACAAGTGCAGAACCTGGAAAATAGGGCAGAGGAAGCAGAAGGCCGGGCTCAGAGAAGCAACATGCAGATTATTGGACTTTCGGAATGCGAGGAAGGCCAGAACCCGACCAACTATATCGAGAGAATGCTCCTACAAGAGATGGGGGCTGGTTCGCTCACCCAGGGGTTCACAGTGGAGAGGGCGGATAGAGCTCTCACAGGGAAACCGCCGCCCAGCACCCCGCCCTGGCTGATAATCGCTAAGATACTGAATTATAAGGACAGGTCGAGGATCCTGGAACATTTCTGAAAGGGAGGCTTCCTCAGTAGGGCGTCGGCATCCATCACTGCATATCCTGATTACACCTTTTTGGTACAAAAACAGAGGATGGTCTATGGGAGTGTGAAGAGAAGGCTACGTGCAGCCAACCTCAAGTATATGTTATTGTATCCGGCGAAGATGAAGGTGCTGCACAAGGACCAGGCTCTGTTCTTCGAAACCCCAGAGGATGTGGTCAAATGAATGGACTCGCAGAATATGCAGTCGGAGCAGCGTGGCCAGAGAGTGGATGAAAGTGATAAGTGAAACGACGATGGGTATACTGTTTTACATGTTGGAGGCGGAAGGCTGATGTATGCCGTAGTGACAGATACACCAGAACTATTATGCTATCACGTTTGGGACCCTGTTAAGGTGGTGTTATGCAGGAGGGAAGTTGAGGGAGTTATTATAGCGGCGGCCTACAGACATGCAATGGGAAATGGGGGGGGCCGGGAGGGAACAGAAAATGACTGAAGATGACCGGGGAGCTTAAGATAGCAACCTGGAACGTGAGGGGGCTGAACAGTTATATTAAAAGGAATCGGGTTATGACATATTTAAGGCAGCAAAAGATGGATATAGCACTGATGCAGGAAGCCCACCTGACTAAGGAGAAATAAGACAGAATTGTGCAGAAATGCCACGGGACGACCCTTGGGTAAACTGGGTGCAGTTTACTCGGCATACGCTAGAGGAGTTTTGGTTTGGATTGCACCTCATGTCCCGTTTAAGCTCCTGCAGTCCTTCATAGACAAGGATGGCATGGTGGTAATGTTGCGGGGGCTGGTATAGAGTAAGAAAATCTGCATAATTAATCTGTACACCATGAACCAGGATACAGCAGTGTATTTTAGAACTTAGTAATATGGGGGGAGACTTTAATTGCACTCTGAACCCTTAAGGTGGACAGGTCGGATAAAGAACTAGCTCACCCAAGCCCGTCAGCTAAAGCTTTGAGTGCTCTGTTGCAGGCCTTCCAATTAGTGGATGTTTGGAGGGAGCGACACACACACAAGAACGAGGGTATTCACACTATTCCGCTCCACAGAATTTATACAGGAGGCTAGATTATGTGTTCACCGGGATGAACACACTGTAGGAGATGACATTGGCAGAATATAAAGCCATAGTCCTGTCAGATCAAGCCCCTCTGGTAGTGACCTGGCAGACCCTACCTCCCCGAGCTTGGATCCTGACGTGGAGACTAAGGGCAGATGCACTAAAGGATACAAGGTTCCGGGAAGACCTGAGGGTGGAAGTGGGGGAATATTTTGAACATAACACTGGGAGAGTGGACTCATCTGGGGAACTATGGGAAGCATTTAAAGGGGCGGTAAAGGGGACCGCTGTGGCCAAGACTAAGGTGATGCAGGAGGTCATAACTCAGGAGTTTAAAAAAACGGAGATGACATTGGAAACAGCTAGGCGGGAAGGTGTAAAATCCTCAGAGGAAGCCACTGAGATAGCCAGATTGCAACAAGAATGTAGAGATCACTGGGAAAGGCTAAGCAACTTAAGCTACAAGAAATATATCGAGAGGCGGCATGCAGAGGGAGACAAACCAGGCAGGCTATTGGCATGGTTATATAAAAGAGAGACCCCCCGGCAGGCTATCAGGGCGGTGAAGGGGGCGGATGGCCATTTGCAGGAAACCCAGGAGGGCGTTAACAAAAGTTTCTGAGGACTCGATGGAAGGGGAAGAATTGGATATACTCGAGGCATTAACAGAGATTACGCTCCCCAAACTAGATGCAACAGAGAGAGAGAGCCTTGAAATTCCTGTAACAAAAGAAGAATTAGAATATGTGATAAAGCAACTGCCCACCAGCAAGGCCCCGGGGGCAGATGGACTTCCCAGTGAATTTTATAAAGCATATAAGGTGGAAATACTGCCCCACTATCTAGCTATGTTAAATGAGGCGCTCGGCACGGGCAAACTACCTGAGTGTCTGCGGGAGGCGATAATTATCCCACTTCTCAAACCAAATAAGCTAGATACAGATTGTGGATCCTATAGACCCCTCTCCCTGCTTAACCAGGATGGGAAGATTCTCACGGCAGTTATGGCGAATAGGTTGAGACCAGTTATAAAGCAAACTTATACACCCAGACCAGACGGGCTATGTCCCACACAGGAACATAACCAACAACTCAAGGAGACTACACCATATAATCGATTACACCCAGGGGGGAGGGCAGGAAGCAGCAGTGCTGTCACTTGATGCAGTGAAAGCGTTCGATTCTGTCAAATGGCCCTGGTTACTGGCGGTCCTGGAAGAGTACGGGATTGGGCCTACATACTTGAAGTGGGTGCGATTGCTGTACAGTGAGCCGGTGGCAAGGGTCAAGACGGGCTCTACAATTTCCGAACAATGGCAATTGAGCAAGGGCACCAGACAAGGGTGCCCGTGGTCCCCCATGCTGTTCATACTAGCGCTGGAACCATTGGTGGTGTACCTGTCGAGAGAGAGAATATGGGGAGGCGGGAATCAGTATTGAAGGGAAACACCTGATATTGTATGCAGATTACATGCTACTGTATCTGCAGCATCCGGAGGAGAACTTACAATATATTATTACAATATATTCTAGATGTATTGGCAAGGTACACAGCGCTCTCAGGCATAACTGTTAACCAACAGAAGTCAAGCCTATACCTCCTGGAGGTGTATGTAGGGACGTCCATACAAAGACTGCTGGTGCTACGAATAGCCTGGGAAATTGAGACGTTTCGATATCTAGGCATACATATATACCACAACCCAGAGTCTGAACACAGACCTAACACAGAAAAGGCGTTATCTAGAATTGAGAAAAGCATGCCATTTTGGACCAGACTACCGTTGTCTATGATGGGTTGAGCAGCACTATTGAAGATGGTGGTGCTGCCAAGGCTATTACATTATTTTTCAAATATCCAATACGCAATACCTAAAAAGTTTTAATGAAAGTACAGGGTATATGTAGAAGCTTTATCTGGCACAATTCGAGATGTAGAATGGCACTATGGAAATTACAGAATTCATACGAACAGGAAGGCATCAAATTCCCAAATTCTTAGGTATACTACCTGGCTAGCCAGGTACAATATGTGGTTATCAGCGGAACAGACGCCGGAATCCAGGCTGCAGAGTGCTCAGAGCACCCCCTACTTCTTAACTGAGATAATATCGCTACCCAGAACACAAGGGGTCAGGGAGGGCCAGTTGCTGCAAATGGGCGGTGTGATGTGGCGTAGGGCTTGCCGGCTGATGATCCTTCCCCATGCTCCCCACAGATACCACTGGTGGCACTGAGAGGAGTAGATAAACAAGTGAGGCTGAATATTTGGAAGAGGTGGGAACCAGTTGGGATAGCAACGGTGGGTGACATGCTGGCAGAAGGGAAGCCCGGGGACTTTGAAGGGTTGATGGAAAATACAAGACTACACCGAGGACAGTATATCACATACTTATAAGGATCATAAAGAGTACGTGGCTCGAAAATTGAACTGGCCCTACAGCCAGATACGGTAATAGAAACGTTGTATGACGTATCAGAAGGGGGACATAAGGTATCCCGCATATGAGTTATTGATGTCTAAGGTGGGAAAAGGGGTAGTCCGCACAAGACCGCATTGGGAGCAAGACGTAGGAGAGCCAATGTCAGACGGTCTGTGTCGCAGAGTACAAGGGCACCACAAGAAAGTATCCAGAAACGCGCGGTTGCAACAAATCCAGGTAAATCTAACCCACAGAGCATACCTAACTCCGGATAAAATAGCTCAGTTTAACCATGCAGGGACACAGACATGTCTGAAGTGCGGGGTGGTGAATGCAGGGTTAGTGTATAATATGTTTTGATCCTGTACAGAGATTGGGAGATTCTGGGAAGAAGTGGTGCAAATAATGGCTAAGGCGGAGATCATATTAGATGTGAGTTCCCCTTGTGTATGCCTTTTAGGGGGCCTCCCAAGGCCCTGGAGAGCTAAGCATGTGGGCAAACTAAAGGACCCGGCGTATATATTGGCTAAACGCAGAATTGTAATGAGTTGGAAAGCAAGGTCGAGACCGTCGGCACAAGCATAGTGGCGAGACTTGATTAAATGGGCGAATCCGGAAACAGTGGTATGGCAAGAAGCTATGGGGAAGGATGAGGATTCAGAGGATTGGGCGGTTAGACGCCTGGCGACAACAGGTGGACGCTATGTCTGTATCGCACTATGCCAATCAGGACTGAAGTTAACCCAGAGATAGTCATACTGTGGCGGGACCTGATAATACAAGAAGCGGTGGTGCGATGTAGGCCGGGTAGGGGATGGGGGGAGGTATGGGGGAGAGCAGAAAAAACGAAACAAAGCATATAACTGTATGCACATGTTTGTGGTGTATGATGGTTTGTAAGATGTATGGATATATGCCGAATAAAAATTGTTCTAAAAAAAAGATTGAAACGCAACCTCAAAAAACTGTTTCTAAAATATTGGTTAGGAAATGTTTTTAGAATAGGGGGTAAGGTAGTGAAGGCTTTCTCTTTGTAAAATGATAAAAGAGCTTGTAACCCTTAGATTCTTGTTGAGTCTGGATCCAATCATACAACCACAATTTCTCCTTCACCCAACAAGGGTTGGCTATCAGTAGATCTTGGGTGACTTACAAATCTGTTAAAATATTCATACAAACTGATTTCCATTAAACCAATATCCCACCACAGTCCTTCCTTACTGCACCATACAAAATTTGAAACATAGAAGGTGCGTCGGCCAATAAGCATTCCCAGAGGAGTGTCTGCATTTTCCAGCGTATCGAGGCGTATGAAGAAAGGAGGTCCAATTCATATCTAATGAGTTGTATGGGCACACTCTTTGGTACAGCAAGAATATTCTTCCAGAAAATGCCCTCAAACGCCAGCCACATCTTACATGGGAAACACACCGTGAACTCAACCCCATAAGTCAAAATTTAAACAACTTTTAGTTTATAAAATTGGATAATGGTATAATAGAAAATTGGCCGCAGCGTTTAAATAAAACCAATGCTTTGCTGCCAAACTCTTAACTGTCATTTTTAAAGCGGCTATGTTTCGGGCATCAACACTAATGGTGTTTATAGATATGCCCAAATAATTGAAGGTCTCCATCTTCTTAAGTACTTCTTACCTAAACGCCAGTTAAATACATTTTTCCTCCTTTTTCTAAGAGATTGCATTATCAACGTAGTAGACTTAGTAACATTCACTGACAGACCATTTATTTGAACATAAGATTGAAGTCTATCCAGCTGGCACTGCAGAGCGATGGGAGTCTAATCCAGTAGGACCAGATCATCGGCATACAGCATCAAGCTTATTGGCATTCCATCAATCCGAGGAGGAAAGAATGTGACCTCATTTACGCATACATTTAAGAGGACCGGCACCAAAGGGCAGCCTCGTTTTTAACCTTTAAATGTTTTAATAACTTTCGAAATTTGACCTTTAAGTTCAGTCTGATTCTAAGTAATGTAGAAGTGTACAGTGCCCTAATTACCTTCAATAAATCCCAAGCACATCCCCAATTATCCATCTTAGTCCATAAGAGAGAACGATCAACATTATTGAATGCTTGCACAAAGTCGATAAATTCCAAATAAACCTAGTCTTTTAGGTCATTACTCAAGCTTTAAGTATATTCATGATGAGCACATTTAGAGTGGTTCCTGTGCCGGTTCTATGCTAAAAGAACAAAGCCAAAAAGAACGAGGCTTGATGCAGCGTAGCTGAAAGTTTCGCATAGCGAAAATGTCGAGCTCATTTAAATGACTGTTGTCGCCCGCTTTCCATGTAATGGAAGCAGAGGACACCCTTGCAACCCCCAACCCCATAATGCCGAAATAGGGGAGCGGGGAACACCCCCCCACCAAACCCCACTCCCCTTGTTCTGCATTATGGGATTCACTGTTTTTGTCCCTGGCGAAGGCGCACTAAACACAAATTCAGCATATTTATTTTCATCATTTTTGTGCAATACCTCCTGTGCCATTGACAAAGCCTGATTGGTAGACATCGCTGTGCTTGGCTTCCTTAATGCAACTCATCAGATGTTCCAAGAGCAAAAAAAACAAATATCTTTCCTGGAACATCTAATGGGGTTATAGGCTGATAATTCCTAGGATTCAACCTATCAACTTTTTTGAAAACCGGTATTATAACAGCCAATTTCCAAGAAGGAGGCGCCTCTCTGGTCTCCACTATTTGCTCGAGCAGCACCTGCAAGAAGGCCGCCATAGCTCTGGGTATTCTTTTAAGATTGTATTTGACAAGCCATACGGACCAGAGGCTCTGGAATTACTGGCTCGTTTAATCAAGGTTACAATATCATCCTTGTCATGGAGAACCTTCCAGTTGATAGTAGACATTGCATCAGGGTTTAGCAAACAAACCTTCAAAGTGAGAAAAAGTAGCCTCGGGTTTATTTGCAAAGTTAGTTGAGGAGTACCCTCCTTTTTTTAAAGTTGCCAAATGTCCCCAGTATGCTTTTTGGAGATCACTATAAGCATCTTTTCCGCTTTGTATTGTTTCAGTATAGTCTAATGAGAACACAGCCAATTTGTATAATCTTTCATCTTTTTTACCTGAATAACATAATCTCCTTTGGGTTGCAATTTCATTCTTATAATGTCTGTTCTCATTTCCCTTTTCTTTTGCAGCACGTCCATGTTCTATACTTGGATGTGCTAATACTGAGGTGTACCATAGCCGAATTTCTTTCAATAAAATGACATAGAATCGGGACATAATCCAAATCAGTCAGTGTCAGTCTTAATACTATTCACAATGGATGATTTATATCGATCTGTAAGCGTTCCCACAGATCTGGTTTCCTACTCAATCTGTTTCTACCTTGACAGATTTCTATTTTAGATGTATAAAACTCACATTCTTCTCCACCTTCTATATTAAGGCTAATTTCAGGATTGGTGGGGGGGAAGTATCACATGCAGATTAGTAATAAATGGGGAGGTACTTCCAGAAATAAAAACATAATCCAGTATAGCTGTTTCAGATACTCTAGACCAGGTTGAGTGAGCCAGTATATCTCACAGGGTTTCCCATTTAGTATGTGTATATCACGAAATTCCATTAATTTTAAGCATTTCCATCCTCTAATTCTTGATGGGGAGGAATCATCTGACAGATCACACACACTTTCTCTCTCTTCGTCCAAACATAATGCATTTAGATCACCACATACCAATATTGCTGAACAATTCAGACTACTAAGGCAATCATCCAGTGAATTTGCTGGTGTTCCAATATATGTTGAATATTGTGCTTCGACCAGGAAATCTTTCTGGGTCCCAATGTAGTTTAGCTATCTGGCTGTGGAGTTTTGGATTTTTAATTGCTGATAGCTCCATATCCAAAAGCCATCCAACACTGGGGGAATTACACAGCTCGTCTCCTGCATTAGTAATAGGTAGTAAAGGCTCCCTTATTAAACAAGTGTAAAAAGTCCTGGGTATTCCATGACCCTACCTTTTTGGCTCTAGGGTTTAGTGTAGTTAATTTGTGTTTAACACTAAGGCTGTAGATAACTACCACCATGATTCATCTTTGGGGTTTACCCCTTTATCTGAGAGATCCACTACTTTCCTCTTCTGCTTATCACTAGATCAATCACACATAAATGTAGATAAGCAGATGACGCCATCTCTAGTGCCCGCCCCCTCACCTCTGTCATACTTGAAGAATAGCAGTAAGGCTTTGTGCATGACACCAGGTATTATCCCAATGCTGCATCGAAGATATGAGAGACGCTATGCACTCAGACAACTATATCGAATGTACCCTCGCACTCATGTGGTGGAAGGATGTTGGCGTACACCAGTAGACATAGAAGAGCTGTAAGTGAAATCGGACCAGAGCAAAGTGACGTCATGAAGAGAAGACACTAAGACGCACTGAAATGATATGCAATACAAAGAATGATAATGTAACCAAAGTAACAAGAGGAACGTGTATGCAGAGCTAAAGAAATCATATACACTAAGAAGATAAGTGAGAAGAGAAGTAGTAAATGTATTTATGCATAAACAAGAGGTAGATTAGATATATAGAAGCCTGGTGCAGTAGAAACTATAACGTGAGGAAAGCGTCCATGATGGAAAGATGGACGTCAGATCGTGTCACAACTATATCAGAGAAAAACCAAGACTGCAAGGCTGAAAGACGCTGAAGAAACAGTTTCATGCAAAGAACAAAGGATATCTGTTTGTCTGAGACTGAGGATGACAAATCAAGAAATAATTGGAAGGTACAGAGGGAGTCAACATGGATAAGCTATGATGGAGGATGCATTTCTCTTAGATTAAGAAGAAGCAAAAACATTTGCAAGTGGCAAGTACTGAACAATCAAGGATGCGGAAAGCATATGTTAGAGCGACCAAGTCCCCAGAGGCCAAGAGGAGTAATAACACCTAGAATAATTAAATCAAATAGCAGTAAATAAAAGGTCGAAATGGACCAATTTGTGGTTTACCGACAAGTGGTGAAGATTCGAAAACAAGGCCTATTAATTAAGCTCCAACTTAAGATAGCAAAGTACCTGAAACTCCCAATAGCAGTAAATACAAGTTTGAAAAATTGACAAATTCGTGGTCTACTGACACGTGGTGGTCTACTGACGTGGTCACCAGATTTCCCTACTTTTTTTGAGCTGACCATAATGTAGCACTTTGCCATATTCTTTGAGACAGTCCAGTTATTTGGGTCCAAGATCGTTTATTATTATGGTAATTTCATTCTGCACATGAGAAACGCCCAAGGGTGCTAGTGCACATAACCTGCAAAAGATAATTCTATTAACTCTCCTTCACGCTTGATGTGATCCACGTTGCCCTGCGCAGCGGTAGCACAAACCACTCACCCCACACTACGGTTTTGAGGTCTGCAGGTGTTGCTGCATAGACTTCCACAACCCCAGCGGGTAAGGAGGGTTAGGGTTTCGTTGAGTGGCTTTATTTATTTGAACATTTATGAAGTGTAACTAAGGTCCAAGGTCTAGGTAATGGGGAGTCGGGGAAACCAGAAAAAGGATTAGGTTGTGGATAGGTATGCGGAATTAGGGTAGGCACTGCTCCTCGGCTGCTGCGTGACCCAGATAGGTGTCAATGTCCTGTGCTTCGGGAGGAAACGCCTGAGGCATATAACTTCTCGTAAAAGGCTGCAAAAGCATCTGGACCTCCCTCCCCTGTTAGACCTGCTGCCCCGTCACTTTCCGCAATTTCCTAAACTCACCTATCTGTGCGCTGAACCCTCATCATCGTGGTCATTAGAGAGTCTGATTAATCCTCTTTCTCATAAAACTTTTGTTTCAGGAAGAGCAGGCTACAGATGATTTTTCCCTCTTCCAAGAGTCTCTGTTCCTCCCTCTTACCCCTAGCGTCCTGTATACTCTCTTCCTGACTCCCTGAGGGGTCATGAGCTTTCACGTCCAGGTGTCTTAACTCTTCCCTCAATGTCCGCTCAACTACTGCCCTTTCCCTCTTTTTGCGGGCACCTTCCTGAGTTAGGATCCCTCTCCAAGTGGTCTTTCCTGCCTCCCAAATGAATCTCATATCCACCTCCCCATTGTCATTAACCTTAAAGTATTCCATTATTTCCTTGTTCATTTCCGAGAAGAACATGGGGTCCTTCCAGAGGGAGTCATTGCATCTCCATTTGGACCCTTTGGGGGGAAAAACCCATCCACTGTATATCCACTGTCACCATCTCATGGTCGGACCATGAGATCGGAATGATCTCCGGGCCCCATGCTTCTTCCCATATGTGTCTCGAGATGTAGAGGTAATCAATCCTCATGGAAGTCCCATGCGGTGGGGAGTAAAACGTGTAACCCTCGTCCCCGATTGAAGGTGACGCCATATTTCCCTCAAACCTCACCCTCCCAGTGAGTCATGAAACTCACTGTGTTCAGGGCCCAGAGGCTCCTGCACCCTCTCCCTGTGCCTATGCCTATCCATGTCCGGTTCCGCCCATGTATTGAAATCACCCCTATGATGAAATGCCCCAAGCTTTCTACCATTGCTTCTTTCAAAAATCTTAACTGTCACTGGTTGGGAGCATACACCGTGGCAAACGTGAAACTTGTATTTCTAATGTCCCCTGAGACCAATAGAGCTCTCCCCTCCACATCTGACCAGACCGTAGTGACTTCCATCCTAAGTCCCTTCATTACCAAAATACCTACCCCCGCCTTTTGCAAGGGGCCAGAGCCCCAGAACTCTCGGCCGACCCGCCCACATGGAACCCTTTTTTCCTCCCCCTTGGAGTACTTTGTTTCCTGGAGGAACATGACGTTTAGTTCCGCCCTTTGGAATTCCCTTCCCACCATGGATCGTTTGGTGGGTGAGTTCAAATCTTTCACGTTCAGGGTGCGTACACGTAGGTTACCGGCCGGGCCTATTTCCCACCGGTGTGATAATGTTATCCCTATCCGGGGGTAACTTTCACTCCACCTCTGGGACCTCATTGCGTAAGCCTGAACCCTACCCAAACCTATTTCTACTGCTAGAACAGTACATACTCTGTGGCCACCCACTAGGGCCCCGTCTTTCCACACCATGTATTCTTGAGCCCCCCTACCTTCACCACTTAACACCAATTGCCCCCTTTACAGTTACTTAATGCTCTCTCACCCCTCCTTATTGTATAGACCCATAAATCCAACTACCCCCTCAAGAAAATGTAAGGTGGGATGCCCCCATGGGGGAACAGAAAGGACTACCCGGGCCCACAGGTCCAGGTTTCTTAAGACACTCTTTATCCCTTGCTCAGCCACCCCATGGCTGCATGCCTTCACATGTTGCGTTGGGTCCCATCAGCAGGGGGAGTGATGCGCTACCTGAACTTCTGCGAACCCATAATGCGCCTTCTCCTTGATCCCTGTGTTTGCCACCGTCCTCCGTCCGGCTTCCTTTCCCTTGAAGTGTGCAGGGTCTCTGCTTCTCCTGTAAAGTCACTCATAGCCCTCTTAATCTCCTGTTCCGTGGTGAGTCTGTATTTGCTCCCTTCTGCTTCAAACAATATGGAAAAAGGGAACCCCGACCTATATCCGATTCCCTTTTCATTCATCCACCTGGTGAGGGGAGCACAGAGCCTTCTCTTCGAAGGGTGAGGGAGGACAGGTCCTGGAAGACAGTCACCGTTGCCGAACTATACGTTACTGAGCCCTTCTTTCTTGCCTGTTCCAGAATTTGGAGTCTGTCGCCATAGTTGTGAAAGTGAACAAGAACAGATCTGGAGCCACCCGCCGCACCACCGGCCTGGTGTATCCTCTCAATATTAACCTTGTTGATGGCATCATTATTAAAGATGAGTTTCGTGATGGTGAATAAGGTGCTTCGCAAGTCTTTCTCGGTCTCCCCCTCTTTCACAGGGACCCCAAACAACCAGAGGTTATTGTGCCTCTTGCGATTCTCTACGTCATCCATCTTCAGGAGGATTTCCTCCTCCCTTCTTTCTACCTCCGTGAGGCGCACATCCATTTGGGTCTCCAACATGTCCAGGAAGCACTGGTTATGTTCCACCTCCTCTAATCTTTCCTTCATCTTCATCTGATCTATTCTGTGGGTGATCTTGTCCACTCTCCTCCCAATGTCTGCCCTTATACTTCTAATCTCTTCCAGGAGGGCCGCTACATCCTTTTTGGTGATCCTGCGTCTTCTCCCATCGTTGACCTTTTGCCTCGTTCATCCATTCTCTCCTCTGGGTTTCGTGGGGTGTACTCAAAGGGGCCAGCTTCTCCCTTGCGTCCATGTACCTCGAGCCCTCACTACACCCGTGTTGTCCGGTCCGTAGGGCGGCCTGTCTGTCCTCGGTTGGATGCTACTGTGCCCTCCGGAACTGATGGAGACCGTCCGGGGGTGGGTGTAGCGGTCCAAGGCCCCGATATCCGACGCCAGTGCCTTCTTTACCACCTTAAATGCTTCTGAGGAGGGATGCCCCTATAGTGTGCGGGTAAATGTCCCTTTGACTTGGACACAGCCCAGTCGCAGTTAGCACCTCTGGCCCCACCGGGGCCCCATGCCCGGATTAGGAGACAACCTCTGTCTTCCAAATTGATTCCTCTGGGCCTATCCTTGCCAGGGTTGATTCTGTAGTGGCGGGTGGGCACACACCCGTATGATGGGCCCTGGGGGCCCTCACCCTGCCTCCTCTCCTATTCCTCTGGGTGTATCTTTTTCCAGTTGGGGGCCCTTGATTACAGTGACCCCGGGTGCCTCTCTGTATCCCAGCTGCACCCCTGTGGACAGCTCTCTCGGGCACTGTAAGTGTCCTGATTCACCTGTGTTAGGGGGAGGCGGGCACACAGCCCTGTGCGATCCCAGGGGCCCACACCTCACCCCCCAAACCCACCGTCCTCCACCTTCTAAACTGCCCTGCCGAGTTGCCACCACCTCACCCTCCGTTCCTGCCGGTGCCCCCCCCCCCCCGAGTCTGTTGCACTCCTCCTATTATAATGATCAGCTTCTGCAGATTCCTCATGCAACTCCCCGGGGGGGAGGTTTAAACTGTTCCTCCTCCTTCATGGGCCTTTCATATTCCTGGCCAATGGCAGGCAGAAGTCCTGCTCTATCGAGTTCCTGCAGTGTCCCTCGTGCCTCCTTCACTTCTGTCACCTTTTTCCCCAAGTGAGGCAAGTGGGGAAGGGCCCCAGGCAAAGCTGCAGAGAGTCCGTTTGGGATGGGGGGGGGCACGGCTGTTTTGGCTCTCTGGGGGTGCTGTGCTACATTCTGGTGGGAGGGGCTCAGTACCTGTTGTCCTATGGTTCAGAAGGCCTCAGTCATGCCTGCTGCAGTACCTGTCACAAAAGTCCACTTCTCTCTCCCCTGCTCACTGGCGTGGGTGTGGGGTGCGAGGCCCCCTTATAGCTCCTGCCACACCAGAGAGAGAGGGGGTCACCACCCGTTCCCCGTGTCCAGGACTCCCTATCGTGTGTAGCCAAGGGGCTAATTCACCGCCTGCACGGGTGAAACGGGGCCCCTCGTCCCCAACAGGGATCCTCACCGTATTGGCCTGAGAGCCCTGCACAATTTAGGCCCTCGCTGGAAGCTTTGTGCTCTGCAAGCGCCCTCCGAGGCTCCTCCTCTGCGCGGTGTAGTGGGGGGCTCCGTGAATCGACCCGGCTGACCTCCCAGATGAGAGGACTGGGGGGTCAGTGGTTGTTCCTTTGGCGGCCTCCTGCGATTCGGGGGGCTCACCAAGATGTGCAGGCTAACCTGCCCGCTTTCCGTCCGCCCAGTGGAGTTCCTTCTCCCTGGTGCCCTGCGCTGGCATCGGGGCTGCGACACTCCCCGTTGTCTGCTGCTGTGGGCTTTTCTCATGTTTACATGCACCCCTCATCCCGGGAGTTGGACTGGGGGGTGCACCCAGCCTTCACACGTCTTGCCGTAGCTATGTTATCCTCTGATGGGGGCATCTTGGGGGGAGGGGCTCAGCCCGCAAAGAGGCCCTGGGAAGAGGAGACGTTCATGGAGACATTTGCATCTCCGTGCATATTTTTAACCCTTTCTTGCCACACAAACCGCAATTACCTCGGTTGCCATAGAAAGGTGGCCTGGCTCCAAAATGGCCATGCCACGATGTTCTTTGTCCTGTCCTTTGGCCATCTTGTCCCTTTGCCTCCTACAGGTGGAGCCAACCCGGGTCAGTCCTTATTTTGTCATGCATTCTCCTGCGAAACGCCAAGCTTTTGCTGGCTTCTACATGCCTTGTGTGTGTGCCTCCAGGATGTGGGCTGGACTGTCTAGTTCCAATACACATCGCTGTAACTCAGCCGCTGAAAGCTGCAGAGCCGCACAATTGCCGCATTTGAACCTGCAACCGAAGTGGACTCAACTGCCGAAGTTTGTTCTGGAGCGCCTGGGGTCGGTGAGTACTTGCAACCCTTACCTGTGGCCCCTAGCGCATCCATCCATTTTTACGCACAAGTGTCCCCAGAGGGCCACTCACCTTTCCACAGGTAGCCTGTGCTACCCTCCTATTCCCAACTCCTGGAACCTGTTCTGCCCTCTTGGGGAGACCCTCCTGGAATAGTGGGAATCTATTCTTCATCACCATATCCACCTTCATGAGTCGCTACAGCCCCTACAAGAGACCCTGTTTTCTCTCAACTGCACCATCGTGTGCATCTGCATCCGAAAGTACTTTTAAGCGCTAGGCTCCACTCTTCGTTGGGACTGAACTGCCTCTTAGTTAGGGATTGATTGATGAAGAATTGCCTAAAGTGTATTTGCACTGTTTGCTCCCTCTCTCCATAGGTTGTGGACCCATTCTGTGTAATATTTCTTTAGGTCACTTGGTAATTGTATATATGTTTCATAGTAGTGTTGTATTGGTTTGAAGTATTACTGTTGATATTTGCTTGTGTTTGATTGCAAAGGCCTTGAATAATCGTATATTTATTTTTGATATATACACCTACCTGGGAGTGATTTGTAGTGTCCTTTACTGTGTATGCTCATTGTGCGCTTTCAGTCACCCTCACCCCTCCTGAGACCCAATCTTGACTGCCGCCATTGCTACCTTGATGGGTCTGGCTTGTCCAGATGGTTACCCTGGTCCAAGAAATTAGGCTGGCCTTCTGAACCTCTGCCCACCAGGTCAGAGTTCAGAAATCCATCTTAACAACATGACAGTAGAATGTAAGGAAACACAGCTTCGTGGAGTGTCCTGGTTTTCTCTGCAATGCGACCTGAGGCTTCTGAGTTCAAAGTGTGGCTGTAAATGAAAGCTGTGTGAGAGAAAGTATGAATAAGCACTGCACTGTTAACACGTAGACGGTTGTGTGCCTAAACACATCGGGTTAGGGAGCCATTCATACACAATGGCTCCTGGAGTCCCAGTACTGTAGGTAAATTCAGCTTGTAATGCTACAAGCTATGGTAGTGCTATTTTCAGAGTGGACTAACTGTGAGTTAGTCAGGATTTGCGGGAGTACGATATTTGCGGGTAGCGAGCAATGATTGCCAGACTTATCTGCACTCTTGGTAGGGTCCGGAATGATCCGGTGGGGGCTTGACACCTGCTCGTGTTCCCTGCTCCGGTGCATGCTGCTCAACCATGCGCTAGAGGTCTCCCTCTCTGTGCCCAAACACTTATCTTTAGGATGGCGAGGCGCTGGTGATCCAATCTGGAGGGCCGGGGCACTTCGCACGTTCTCCTTTTGCTGGAGTTCTGCTCTGCACATCTTGCTGGGTAGAAGTCTCGAGTGCAAGCCCTGGGCTGAGACTGGACACGTCCGTTTAGCAGTACGTGCCCAAGATGGCCACCGCTTTGTAGTCCCCAGGATGGGACTTGTAGTCCATAAAGCGTTCCAGTGATTCTGCCTGCAATTGGGGCAAACAACATTCTGCATTGAATACTTGAATCCCTGGTTCTCCAGCATGGGGTCTGGCATGGATTCACATGCTCATGAATATTCCCCGTCGTCAGGCTGGGAATCCTCGGTAAAGAAAAATCAGTATCAGTTTCGTTTCTGATCTGTCTTTCGTAGTAGTAACCAATCACTGATCTCTGCGTCATACTGACCACAGCCAATGACTGCCATCTCCCTAAGCCCCGCCTCTGGCAGCCATCTTCAGATTTTTACCGCACGTTCAAGTGTTGGGATCCTCGTGATATTGCTCTCGAGCTTTAGTGCTTTTTTTCGCGCTTTTTCTTAGGAAAATGTTCTCTTTTTCGGTCAAAAGAGCCTCAAGCTCCACCATTTCTTTATCCGATCAACAGGGACCCGTGTCGGATTCTTCTACGCCCCTCAAGGGTGAAGATTTCGTTGAGCCACACTTTTGGAGGACTCCAGAAGTTTCTCAGGCCCATCTCGATCATGGCTCAGGAGAAGGGAAGCTCGACGCCCGGAAAGCTGTTCAGGGTCTGCCCTGGATGCCAGCTTCAGAATGTCTTTAAGGAGGACGAACACTCCCTTTGCCTCTACTGCCTGCATGAGGACAAGACGCACGTGGAGAAGGACTGTGCGTTTTGCGGCAATATGTCGGAGCGGACCATGAAGGACCGCACATCTGCGTTTCGCCAACTGGCTGGAAGGGAAGAGCCCGTCGGGCGAGAAGAAGAAGAAGAAGTCTGAGCGGTCTTTGAAGTTCTTTTGAGGGCGCCCCGGCGACGGGGGTCCAACAGAAGGACAAGCACCGCGAGTCCGCTGGCACCGGGAGCGCCGAACGGTCGGGCTCTACGGGCGCCAGGCAGGGCGCATCCTCCCCGGCGCCATCAACCACGAGCCAACGCTCTGGCTCGGGTAAGAGGAAGGCCGAGCACCCGGCAAAGCTCCTGGAGAGACCCTGGTCGAGCTCGAAGGCCCCATCGGAGGGGGAGTGAGGCGGTGACCCTCCCCCCAAGGAGAAGGCGGTGAGCGCACCTAAGGTGGTGAAAGCCTTAATCCATCCGGCCAAGCCCTCTATCGAGACAGTCGTGGCGGCCCTGGCTCAGCCTGTGGAGGCTACACCAGTGGTGGCGACCTCGGGGCCCAGAGTCTCCCTGCCACCGCGGAGGGAGTCCTCTTTCATGCCCATCGACAGGACCCCTGTGAAACCTCCGACGGAGAAGAAAAAGGGGGGGCAGGAGGTCATCGTGGATTCGGCCTCAACCTCTGAGGAGGAGCTGATCGAAGTCTTAAGCCACGGCGCTGGCGTGGAAGAAGACCAGCCCGTCAGGAGGGTCCCCGACGTAGGAGACGACGAGAACGTTGAGGGTGCCGACGGGGCTCCTGACCGCCCGTCGGACTCCCCTCAACCACTGCCACAAGACGACTCGGCGGCCATTTTTTTGGTTGGCTATACAGTCCTTATGCTCGGAGCTAAGGACGAGATTGCCGTTACCACCAACGGAGGAACCTCTCCCGACGGGGGACCCAGAGCCATCCCCGTCAATCAAGCTGCCAGTGGACACGGATCTTCTCTCCAGGGAAGGAGGCGCCATCCTCCATCACGACCCGAAGTCGCTGAACTTGCAGGCCTGGCTCCTGCAGCATTAGAGTTTGGAGGTTACGACATACCGGCCGACTGCAGAGAGGTTCTTGCAAAGGCCAGGGCGTCCTCAACTCTTAAATGCTACGGACACAAATGGAAGAGGTTCTCTGTCTGGTGCCATGCACAGAAGATTAACCCTCTACGGATTACGGCTCCTCAAGTACTGCCGTACCTGCTGACGCTGGCCAAGGCTGGACTGGCGCACGCTTCCATCAAGATTCATCTTGCTGCGATCTCCCGATACACCAGAACCACGGGACGGACGTCTTTGTGGTCTCATCGTCTGGTGAAAGAATTCATGAAGGGACTGTTCAGATCATTCCCGCCGGTGAAGGCACCGGCCCCGGCGTGGGAGCTCAACGTGGTGCTGACCAAGCTCATGGGACCTCCGTTCGAGCCTCTGCACTCAGCTCTGTTGAAGTTCTTGTCGTGGAAAACAGCGTTTCTTGTGGCCATCACCTCCGCACGACGGGTGGGAGAGATCCAGGCCCTTTCCTGCAAGCCCCCGTACTTGACTTTTCATGACACGAGGGTAGTGCTCAGGACGCACCCCTCCTTCATGCCCAAGGTGCCGTCCGACTTCCACCTCAACGAACCCTTGGTGTTGCCTGTTTTCTTCCCGTCGCCTTCGTCGCCGGCTGAAAGGACTTTGCACTCGCTGGATGTGGCTAGAGCGCTGAAGTTCTACGTGGACCGCACGAAGAGTTTTCGGAAGACATCACAACTTTTTGTGAACTTTGGACCTGTCAATCAGGGGAAGGCTCTCTCGAAGGCTTCCATTTCCAGATGGCTCTCCGGCTGTATCATGTACTGTCATCGGTTGGCAAACCGACCGTTGCCTGGCCGTCCGAGAGCCCATTCCACCAGAGCGATCGCAGCTACCACGGCGTCCCTATCTGGTGTGCCCTTGCTGGACATCTGCAGGGCTGCTACGTGGAGGTCGACACACACCTTCACTAAAATCTACTGTGTCGATCGGGATTCCAGGGAGGAGTCCAGGGTCGGCCAAGCAGTGCTGCGCAACCTGTTCGCCTAAGGTGAGCCTGGTGAGGAGGTAAGAATTGCTTAATGTTGAGTTTTGGATGTAATGCTTAATGTTGAGCCTTTGCCACCTCCCATGGTTGTGCATGTGTGTACTGCTATGTATTCCTTTATTCATGAGCATGTGAATCCATGCCAGACCCCCATGCTGGAGAAGGAACAAGTTACTTACCTGTAACTGTTGTTCTCCAGCATGGGTCTGGCATGGATTCACATGCGAACCCTCCCGCCTACCCCTCTGCGGCTCTTCACTTGGTCATACTGTCACTTCACGTGCTACCAAATCTGAAGATGGCTGCCAGAGGCGGGGCTTAGGGAGATGGTAGTCATTGCCTGTGGTCAGTATGACGCAGAGATCAGTGATTGGTTACTACTACGAAAGACAGATCAGAAACGAAACTGATACTGATTTTTCTTTACCAAGGATTCCCAGCCTGACGGCGGGGAATATTCATGAGCATGTGAATCCATGCCAGACCCATGCTGGAGAACAACAGTTACAGGTAAGTAACTTGTTCCATCTCTGTCGTTAGCCCTTACTGAGACATGGTACAAGGACAGCTCTGTCACAAGTTTTGACACACTTTTCCCTGATGGCTACAAGATCATCTCTGTGCCCAGGCGCAACAGCGCAGGTGGGGGAGTAGCCCTGATCTTTCCGTAGTGGATCCCTGCTTCCATCATTCCTATTCAGGTCTATTCTTCTTTTGAATGTCTGGTCTGTAGGCTCTCTCCTCTCTCCTCTCTCCTCTGTCCTCTCTACTCTCTACTCTCTCCTCTCTTACTCTGGCCACCTTCTCTATCACCCGCCGGGGCAGCCTACCCTCTTCCTCTCAGAATGGGCTGACCTGGCTTCTTCTCTACTTTCCTCCTCCTCCCAACTTCTCCTGCTAGGGGATTTCAACATACATCTTGATTCGCCTGACTTCTCAGGTCCTTACCGCAACCTATGCGACTCTTTCTCTCCACATTCTACCCTCTGGCCCGACGCACACCGCTGGCCACACCTTTGATGCTTTTATCGCCACAGACATCCCCCTCTCTAGCTCTCTCACCACCTCACTCTCCTGGACTGATCATTCTCTTCTCTCTTCCCACATGAAGCTCTCTTCTCCTCCAGCACTGGCACACCCATCACTGCCTCCTGCCTTCAAGGTCAGTCGACCCATGAAAAGAGTGACAGTGGCTTCCTTTGCCTCCACCTACTCTCCTTCTCCTACGCCTGCGGCTGACTCCCACCCTGACACAGCCCTCTCAAACTTTCATGTCTCTGTTTCTAACACTCTAGATGTTCTTGCCTCTGTCATGAGGGTTTGTCTGAAGCCTTTCCGAAAAGTGCAACTCTTGGTACGACTCCGACTTGGCTGCCCTTAAACGAAAGTGCAGAGCAGCAGAACGGGAATGGGGATCTTCAGGTGCACCATCTGACAAACTGGCCTGCCACCTTCTTCAAAGGTAATATAGACTTTGCATCCGCTCTAAAAAAAAGTCTATATTCAAGCCTGCATCTCAGCAGCATCGAACAACATGGTTGAACTCTTCAAGTCTGCAAGGAACTGGCAAATCCTACTGCAGCCTCTTCCTCTACTGCATCCACCCAGGCCCTTTGTACGTCCGTGGCTGCTCATTTCACTGCCAAAACACCTTTGCATACCCCCACATCTCTTGTGCCCCCTTCGGCTAACGCCCCACCTCTTCTCTCCTCCCTCTCCCCTGTCACACCGTAGGAGGTCTCTAGACAAGTCTGGTCCATAAAAGCCTCCTCCAAACAGGTTAACCCATACCCTCCTAAAACAATCAAGGACAGCATTGATTCTCTTGTTCCCTCCTTGGCCGACCTCTGCAACCTCTCTTTCGCCACTGGAGTTTTCCCCACTTCTCTCAAGCACTCTCTTGTGCACCCTCTGCTGAAAAAAACTCTGCTGACCCTTCTGTCCCAGAAAACTATCGCCTGATTTCTATCACTCCTTTCCTGGGCAAACTCCTGGAGAAATTAGCTATCTCTTAGCTTACCCTCCATACTGAATCTGTTGGTTGTCTCCATGACCATATGTATGGCTTTAGAGCATCCAGAGGCACGGAAACTGCTCTTCTGAACACCTGTTAACACCTGCTCTCGAATCTTGACTCTAACTCTCCCTCTGTCCTAGTTCTTCTCGATTTCTCCTCTGCCTTTGACACAGTAAATCACAACATTCTGATCTCCCATCTCTGGGATACCCTGGGCATCACAGATCTGGCGCTGGCGGGGCTTGCTTCCTTTCTCTCGGACTGTCCTTCCCAGGTGGAACTTTTTCTCTTCTACCACTCTCTCTACTCGTGGCATCCCCCAGGGATCTAGCCTTTCCCCTTGATTATTCAATATCTACATGGGCCTGCTGGCCCACAGGCCCTCTACCTTCCCGTCTAGCTTTCAGTGTTATGCGGATGACACGCAGCTCTCCTTCAGGCTACCCTCTGCCTCTTCCTCCTCCTTGCTCATTCCTGACTGTCTGTCTGCAATTCAGTCTTGGTGCGCTGCTAACTATCTCTGCCTCAATGCCAGCAAGATGGAGATTGTCCTCGTTGGGACCCCTGCCCCCGCTTTCCCAATTTACCACTAGCCGGCCTCCCTTGCCCCTGCACCCTCACCTGCTAGTGAGGCAAAAAATCTGGGTCATTTTTGACTCCACTCTCTCCCCTTTTCTTCTCACATCTCGGACATCTCTAAAAAGTCCAACTACCAGCTGCACCTCAGAGGTATTCTACCTTTTCTCACCTTCCCCCAAAGGCTTGCTGTCTCCAGAGCCCTGGTTCTCTCCTTGCTGGACTACTGCAACAGCCTCTTTCTCAATCTGCCTACTTCTGCTATACGTCCTCAACAACTCATCCAGAACAGAACCGGAAGACTTATCCTTGGCCTCAAGCCCAGGGACACCATCTCTCCGGCGCTGAAATCCCTCTACTGGCTCCCAGTTGCTGCAAGGATCAAATTCAGGACCCTCTGCATAGTCCACAATACTCTCCTTATAGAGCCCTCTGCTCGTCCTCCTCCAACTCTTTGCGGGTGAGCCGCTTTTCCAAGCAGAGATTTGGGGGTAGATCTTTATCCTCTGCAGGAGCCCTCTCTGCCTTGTGTCGGAGCTCCTTAAATTACAGAAACTCCTCAGGATCTTCCTTTTCTCTTCTTCTATCCCTTGCTAACCTCCTCTCTATTTCTCTCCAACCTCACTCCCCATCTGTCCCCTAACTTTGTTCAGCTTTTACCAACTGGTCGCGTGGCCCACCTCCAGAGCCACACAGGTCCCAGGCTCCCCCGCCAGTCTTTGCAGTTCCATCTGGGCCTCTGCACTATGCTCTGCACCATTGCAATTTCAGCATACGTTCCATGAGAGGGGTAACCTCTCTGCACTTAACCCTAGGCCCTACTGGACTGGGCGCACTTGCGCCCACCCCCCCAGCTCTTCCGTCTGTACACTTGCATGACCTGAATTTACTAGGCCTAGTAAGTTCTGTCTTGTCCCCCGTTGGTCTCCTCTCCCTAATTTGCTGTGCCTGGTAAATGGCATGCACTTGTACTAGGAGAAAAGTAGTTAGGCCTAGTACGCTAATTACTTTTTTGTTAGATCATTCGGAAACTTCAAGGCCTAAGAATATCTACTGTATTCCCTTGCTCCCTTCCTGCCTTGAAGTGCTTTGAAGCACTTCACTTGTGTATAAGCGCTGTACAAATAAACAATTATGCTTTATAATCAACGTTCAGTACTATGTCATCTTTGAATTCCATTTGTTATGAGCATGTTTGGGATTTCTGAACTTGAATCTTTAACTTTAACCCCATTTCCTGTGCATGTTCTGCAACTTTGCAAGTGTCAGTTAGACCTTTATATAAAACAAACTAAATTGCCTCCTAGTGTTAGTATTGTGCATGGCGCTGTCCTCCGTGAAGCCAAGGACAGTAACAGGAAAAGTGAGTCTTTACATTTGTTCTGAAACTAGTTATTGAAGGGGCAGTACGGATTCCCTCAGAAACTTTGAATCATGATGGTATACTTGGCTTCCTCGCTTTAGAACTATCAACTAGTCACCAGAGTATACCAGCACCATGGCCTGACTGCCTGCTTGCAGCTGTGGAGTGGCAAAGGCGGCAGTTGAAGGAAGAGGACCCATACGGATGCCGGAGCTAAGCAGGAATTTTGCCTGAGGGCCCTGGAGGCTTTGTACACACCCTAGCTGGTTGATGGGTGACTTAGACAGAGGTAATCTCAGCGAATCCCAGCAAAGTGCCCAGGTCCAACCTAACAGTGCTGTAAAGTTAGGATGTGGTGTATCAATTTACACAGACACTGCGGATGGCAGAGTCTTGGTCCCACCATGAGGTGCTCTTGGGGCTGACAATGCAAGCTGTAAATGGAGTACTCAACAGTATACTAGCGCCAGACCTAAGTGCAGAGGAAAATATACAATATGTGGATGATAACTTTTTAGATGGATCTTGCCCTCGACTCGACTGCAAATGTGAGGAATATTCACTAGTGGCTCATTTATAGTACAAAGGTGGGGCCATCAAGGGAATTATGTGCTGGTGAAGGAACTTGGATTTTGACAGAGTTAAATGGAAGGGAGGATGTCCCTCTAAATGTGTCCCTTTAGCTTTTGTTCATGAGAAAGATGCCTGTGAATGCACTGTCTGTCTTTTCCCCTTCTGTGGTATGCGAGGGTCTATAAAGCTCTTTTGTACCCCTGGGACAGGCTGCATTTCCCGAAGTTGCCAGGAGGTTCTAATGGCAGCCCGAACATGGAAGTGCGGAGTATGTGGAGAGCATCGCCGGCGTGATCTTGTGTTGCTGCAACGCAAGGAAGAGAATGCAGGACATCCATACGGTTGCTTGAAGTGCCCAAGTGGGGGTGAAGAAGCTGTGAAGGCAGGTGTTGGAATGGACATGGTAGTCTGAGGGGGAGCGGCAGCGTGGACAGGTAGACAACATGGAGGATTTTGTCAGGGCTGAAACTCTGGGATTTATAAAGAAATATAGGACAGAGTTTAACTTGTGAGAGTTTGTCACATCACTCTGCTGGGTTCATTCTGAGGGTATAAATAGCAAACCTTTCACATAATGGTTTCTGGGAGTTTGGAGGTGGTTATGATATGGCATCTATAACGCACCTTTGCACACGTGTTACTAGGCGCAACAAGACAAGGAGGGGGAAACAAAGGGTGGACAAAATAACGATCTTACTAGGCTTTGTGTCAATCAGATTCTGCAAGTGCGGGGAAGGGGAGATGTGCCAGAAGGAAGGGAAAGGGAGAAGTACAGTTAGCTCACAAGTGCAGCCAGTGGGTGGCTCATAAGTGCAGAGAGAAGGGACTGTAGGTTTGCAGATACAATAGACCCTTAAGTGCTGGGGAGCCCGGTGGCTGTACGAGGGCAACTGGACATGTAGGAGCCTGGGCCCGAGTTCAGAGGGTGACCAGTGCGCGAGCAGTTGGGAGCATCAGCAGGGGAGAGTTAGCGAGAAAGTGGAAGCGAAAAGGAAGGTCTTGAGTTGCTTGTGGAACCGGAGGTGGTTCTGCTCCAGTTTGAGAGGCGGGGAGGCTGTTCCAGAGGGAGGCCCCAGCCGAGGCGATAGATCTGCCCCAAACTCTCAGCTTGGAGAAGCACCTGACCCTCAGAGAGTTGGAGGTGGATGAGCAGAGAGCACCAGAAGGAAAATGTTTTGGAAGAGAAGGTTGGAGGTAGAGCGGTCCCAGGCCCCGGAAAGCCTTGTGGACGATGCAAAACTTTGTCTTACATGTTATACAGGGAGATGCCAGAAACATATGCAGTAAAACACTGTTGTATTAGCGTAAGGAATACATTTGAATACTCAAGCTTACTTTTTGTAATGGAACACCGTTTTTTTCCAAGGTTCACCACTGACATTCTGTTAAGAACCACACGCTGGTTTGTGCGTGTCCGTATTTTAATTTTCATTCAGCTGCCATAAGTTCAGATCTTCAAACCTTATACGCCAGATATTGGGAATGAAAAGACAGCCTTTTTTTTGCAAACTGTGATCTTACTTAATCATTTTTCATGTCGGTTTCATGTCTCTTCCATCTCTTTCTACTGTACGTTTTAAAATAAAAACTGCACTTGTAGTTTGGAGCATGTTAGTAGAACCTTTTGCAGACCTGATCATAATAACATGGTTTGAAACATGGCGTGCATTTTGCAAGAGCAGTTTGGAAAGAGCAGTTACTTGCCGGACACTGGAAGAAACACCATCTCGGTGACATTTATCTAGCAATTGCAAGTGGCTAATTTGCTTGGATTTGCTTGGATTCACGTTCCACGTATTTCCTGGAAAAACTTTCAAAGTCCCCAAAACTCGACCCTCTTTTTCCCAGGATTCCATATACTGTTTATACTATATATAGAGGTGGGGGTGGGGGCACGAAATTCAAGTGATGTAATTGTAAATTGGATGTGTGGTTCGTGGTGTTTTACTGTTTTTTATTAGTGATTTCACCAAAACAATGTACGTGTTTATAGGAAGCCCTTAGAAGCACTGTCTTGCTGTTTCGCTTTGTAGCTTGAGGCAGATGGCTTTTTGGCTCGACAGTGGCGCTTCCTTTTTCGCGGAACAAGTGCGCGTGAGTCGCGCTTTCTTCCTTTAAGCTTGGTGATATTTGTCAGGCTTATGCTTTTTTGTCACTTATGCGAGATAGCTTGTACACACTTAAAACAGGCATGCCGGGCCATACGGTTGTGATGCGTGCTTCAGTGCTGCTAAAATCCACACCTGTGAAAGCGACGCCTGCGATTGCAAGCAAAAGAAAACTCACCCCTATGCCTGATAAAAAGAACTCAGCAGGGGATATTCGTGATTTTTGCAAAATTCACTCGTTGGAGGTGCGGTCTACTGATAATGACAATTTAAAATCATCTGTACCTATTGATTCTGTCCTTGTGACGGAACTGGATTCAGGTAATGTTAATGCTTCTCTTACAGATACTCCAATCATGTCGTGCTGGTGTGGCTCCAGTTGTTTTGCGGATTGAGTCTTTGGTGGTGGATTTAAGTAGTCAGCCTGATATACACTCTGAATCATGTACTCTTGATCTAATTAGTCAGCCTGATATACAAAGTGAACCATGTTTGATTTCCATTAATCAGTATCTTTACCGAAACTGGCGAACAGTATGAAGTTCTGGGCGAAACTCCCCTTAGCAATGATGGGACGTGGGGCGATGCTCAAGATGGTGCAATTGCCTAGACTGTTGCATTGCTTCGTGAACATCCCATACTCTATACCCCGGCAATTCTTTATTAAGTTGGACAGCATATGCAGGGAATTCCTATGGTACGGGATGAGGAACAGGGTAGCCCTGTGGAAACTCCAAAACCCACATGAGAAAGGGGGCATTAAATTACCTAACTGGGAAGTATATTATGTAGCGCAGCAGTTGCAACATGTAGCCAAATGGCTCTCTGCGGAGCCTACCTTAGAGCATAGGCTGCATCAAGGTGATTGCGCCCCATACTTTTTGAGAGAAATGATATGGTTACCCAAGCGGGAGCTAAGAGGTCGTCCGGGGATGTTGGGTCTGGGTTGGAGGATGTGGCAGAGGGCGTGCCGATTGATGGACAAGCCGGCCCTGTGCTCTCCGCAAATCCCACTGGTCACAATGATGGGGACATAAAAGCAACAAAGGTTAATGATTAGGAAGTATTGGGAACCGGTAGGAATAACAACATTGGGAGATGTGTGGCAAGAGGGGAAAATATTGGAATTTGAGGAGTTGGTGGAACAAACGGGGTTGAGTGCTGGGCAATATATTACGTATCATGGGATGGTGCAACGAATTAAAAATACCTGGTCCGAGGTGGAACTTGCAGAGGAACCGGACACCACACTAGATGTGATATATGATAGAGCAGAAGGAGGGCATGAA
Source organism: Ambystoma mexicanum (assembly GCF_040938575.1). Classification (NCBI taxonomy): domain Eukaryota; kingdom Metazoa; phylum Chordata; class Amphibia; order Caudata; family Ambystomatidae; genus Ambystoma; species Ambystoma mexicanum. The sequence continues at coordinate 1,264,725,673 of NC_090935.1, read as the reverse complement.
ACGTCTAGAGTGTACGAGATGATGATGACTGAAGTGGGCAAGGAAGTGGTGCAACTTAGCCTGGACTGGGAGGAGGAAGTAGGGGATATGATGAGTGATGGGATGTGGGAAAGGGCTCAGGGGTATAATAAAAAAGTATCGAGAAATGCTAGGCTGCAACAAATACAGTTGTATATAACTCACAGAGCATATCTGACGCCACTTAAGATAGCCAAGTTTAAGAACGCCGGAAGCCAAGTGTGTCCCAAATGCAATGAGGAAAACGCAGGAATGGTGCATATTTTCTGGGCATGTCCACAGATAGCGAAATATTGGAGAGATATAGCACAGAAAATGGAGGACAAGGGAATCCGCATGAAGGTGGATACGGTGTGGGCTTGCCTGTTGGGAGGGTTCCCCAGACCGCGGAAGCTTAAACATGTGAGTAAATTGAAAGATCTGGCATATGTACTGGCGAAGAGAAGGATTGCAATGGGATGGAAAGCATGCCACAAGCCCAATGTGGAGACGTGGTGGAGGGACTTGCAGAAGTGGGCGGAGGCAGAAACAGCGTCATGGCAGGAAGCGTGTAAAGGGGACATAGAGGTGAAGCCGGAGCCCTAGCGGGTTGGAAACAATTAATAGCAGAGCTATTTGGGCCCTCGTATGATGGACCAAGTGATGATGATTGAATAAGCGTGGCTGAAGAGGTCTACCCACCACAAGAGATGGAAACCGACAATGGGAGAAAGTAGGCTTGGAAGGGGAGTGGGACGGGAAATACAGTGGGAGGAAAAGTAACGTATGTGCATTTATCAGCAAGATATGTAACCACTGTAAGTTGAGTTGGGTTTGTTATTTGTTGTTTGAACAAAATTAATAAAATTGTTTTTAAAAAAAAAATCAAGTATCATTACCGTTTGAATTCACCGATGCCACTGCGGTTTCCGATGTTCGGTGTGAGGGGGCGGGGCGCTTGCGGTTTCTTGTCATGAGGAGTGTGTGGATGCTGACATTTCTGTTGATGTTCCTGCATGTTTTACACCCATCACCTATGTGCCCCTGGTCGATAATGAAAGTATCTGTCGATCTTCAAGTATGCTTGAGCAAGCCATGCAAGCTCTCCCTAATCTATCTTTATCTTACTCTGCTCCCACTCCCAAAAGGATACAACCTCCTTTTGGTTTTCCTTTGGTTCCACATGTGCTGCCAATGCCATCTAATAGTCCAGTCCCTTTGTTAGAAATAACTTTTAATGCTATGAATTCAACCATTATTACAATAACCAAATTGTTTGAGTCTCTGGATGCAAAAAATGTCACATCAATCAAGATTGATAACATTGTTGCATGGATGAATACGTTTGATGAAAAGCATAATGCTGTCAGTGAGCATCGTTTGCCTAAGAGTGATGAATCATGTTTTATTTATTCGCAGCCTTGTAAGGTAACAGATGTGGATAGACCTTGTTGGGCTGCGTAGTTATCGACCCACAGTGCTTTGCCCTCTTTTTCATCTATCATCCGACCCCTTGTGCCCTCACCCTGTCCCATGGAGGGTGGGGACATGGTCTTAGATAATCCATCTGGAGTCGTGCCTGTGGCCTCAGTGAATGAAAGAACTGATGCGCCTGTTGTAACTATTCCTATGTCAATTGCTTCAGGGCCTCCATCTAAACCTGGTGGGCTGTTTAACATGTTTCAAGCTAATGCAAAAATCAAATGGAGGGGAGAATTGTTCGTGATAAAAAAGACCAAGAACTAAAAAAGTTTGCCGTCACGTGTTTAAACTAGTGTTAGTAATTTGTTGAACGCGTGCAACCTGTTAGTTTGCCACAGACCCGTGTGAACAACTCTGTTCTTAGTAAATATAAACAGCTTGCCCGCAAAAAACGAAACGTTTCTTCCATAAATGCAAATTGTCCTAAGGATTATGCTCCCCTGAATGACTTGATTTCTGCTATGGCTGTGTCAGGTGCAGGTGAGGGGGCAAAAAGTTGTTTTGCTAAAGTGCTCGCGGTGCCATTGAAGACTTTTACTAATTCAATCGAGAATGTTGCTGTTCCAACTTGCGAGGATTATAGGACTGTAAATGATGTGTTACCTCAAATTAGAGTGGAAATACAAAAATCCATTGAGGAGTTCTTCAGTGCCAAGACACTAAGAGTGCCGGTGGCAGCTTCGAGTCTGGGAAGTTCCCAGACTCAAGACAAGGCTAAGGGGTCTAATGCTCCGCTCTCTGTGGCTCCCCGCAGTAATGCACAAGAAGCTGCACAATTCAGAAACACTCCTGTTGCTCAAAACAAAATGGAGCTTGTCAATATTAAGCATTCCAAGCTTGGTAACAATGACCACTGCTTTTTATTGAAGTGTTGTCCGGCTCCCTTCCCTTTATATGACTTGAGTAGAAGAAGTGGGCTAGCCATATTTAAAGATATTACGAGTCTACAGGACGTTCTGTCTGCAGACATCGCGCAGGTGGAATTTTTGGATGATGACGACCTTTCAATGGTAAGAATCTGGTTGGCATCGAACCTACCTAGAAATGTGATATGGCAAGCAAAAATTGACAGGGTAATTCATAGAATTTCGCAGAAAAGTGTCGCAAGCGGCTGGCGCAGAGTGTCCGCGTGCGATTGTCTGTGCCAGGCACGTGCGCTCAAACCGATTTCCGCGCACAGCGTATTCATGGATTTTAGGCTCCCAAACCAGCCGTGGCGCAGAGTATCGCAGCGACCCTGCAGCAGCGCCAGTAACGCCCCCAAGAACGCCCTTGCGCAAGGAAAAGCCATCAAAATCGCTAAATCATCGCAAAGGGCTGCGCTAACCCTGGACCAGTTTACAGGGCTGCCAAACAAGGAACGCAAAGCGGGTAACGTGCATATCAGGGGTACGCGTGAAGTTATACACGCGATTAGCCAGGGTACGTGTATTTCAGGGGTGCGCGGGAAGTTCAACACGCGATAGTCCAGGGAACGTGTATTACAGGGGTACGTGGGAAGTTCAACACGCGATTGTCCAGGGAACGTGTATTACAGGGGTACGCGGGAAGTTCAACACGCAATTGTCCAGGGCACGTGTAATACAGGGGTACGTGGGAATAATCACACGCGATTTGGCAGGGTACGTGAATTACAGGGTTGCGTGGGAATTATCACACGCCATTTTGCTGGGTACGTGTATTACAGGGGTGCGTGGGAATTATCACACGCGATTAGGCTGGGTGGGTCCTCACAGGTGTTCCCTGTACACCCTCCACGGCCCCTGCAGGCAGCCCACAAAACGGGGGACTACCCTGCACACCTGCTCATGTCCCCCTGCACCCCCACCCCCCAGCCACCAGGGGCACCCACCACCAGGCCCCCACCCATGTCTCCTACCAACCCCACCCCCCAGCAGTGCAGGGGCAGCCTCCACCAGGCCCCCACCCATGTCTCCCACCACCCCCACCCCCCAGCCACCAGGGGCAGCCTCCACCAGGCCCCCACTCATGCCCGACTCATGTCTCCCACCACCCCCACCCCCCAGCACTGTGGGGCACCTGCCAGCAGGCCCCAACCCATGTCACCCACCACCCCCACCCCCCAGCAGTGCAGGGGCATCCTCCACCAGGCCCACACTCATGTCCCCTATCACCCTCACCCCCCAGCAGTGCAGGGGCAGCCTCCACCAGGCCCCCACTCATGTCTCCCAGCGTGCTACGTGTATTCCAGGGGTGCGCGGGAAGTTCCACTCGCGAATAGCCTGGGCGCGTGTATTTCAGGGGTGCGCGGGAAGTTCCACACGCGAATAGCCTGGGTGCGTGTATTTCAGGGGTGCGCGGGAAGTTCCACCCGCGAATAGCCTGGGTGTGTGTATTTCAGGGGTGCGCGGGAAGTTCCACACGCGAATAGCCTGGGCGCATGCATTTCAGGGGTGCGCGGGAAGTTTTACACGCGATTTCAGCAGGGTACGTGTATTTCAGGGGTGCGCGGGAATTCTCACACGCGATTTGGCTTGGTACGTGTATTACAGGGGTGCGTGGGAAGTTACACACGCGATTAGGCTGGGTGGGTCCTCACAGGTGTTCCCTGTACACCCTCCACGGCCCCTGCAGGCAGCCCACAAAACAGGGGACTACCCTGCACACCTGCTCATGTCTCCCACCACCCCCACCCCCCAGCAGTGCAGGGGCAGCCCCCACCAGGCCCCCACTCATGTCCCCTATCACCCCCACCCCCCAGTCACCAGGGGCACCCTCCACCAGGCCCCCACTCATGTCTCCCACCACCCCCACCCCCCAGCAGTGCAGGGGCAGCCCCCACCAGGCCCCCACTCATGTCCCCTATCACCCCCATCCCCCCAGTCACCAGGGGCACCCTCCACCAGGCCCCCACTCATGTCTCCCACCACCCCCACCCCCCAGTCACCAGGGGCACCCTCCACCAGGCCCCCACCCATGTCTCCCACCACCCCCACCCCCCCAGTCACCAGGGGCACCCTCCACCAGGCCCCCACCCATGTCTCCCACCACCCCCACCCCCCCAGTCACCAGGGGCACCCTCCACCAGGCCCCCACTCATGTCTCCCACCACCCCCACCCCCCAGCAGTGCAGGGGCAGCAGGCAGTCAGGCAGCAGCAGGTGGGAGCGTGCTCGGGCTCTGGGGGGATGTAGTTCGGCCTTCCGGGCAGGAGCGTGGTATTCCGTGTGCGTACGCGTGGCCAGCTTGGTACGGAGTGATTTGGCACGTGAAAATCCTGCACGTCAGCGTGAAAACTGAGGAAAGGCCCTCAGCGCGTAAGCGCGTCTGTGACGTGACCCGCACAGGTGTTTCCCACACAGCACGTGATGACAGAGCACACGTGGAAAGACTGCACGTCAGAGTGTAATCGCGTGTGATTGGTGGAAATGGCCCTACACGCAGAAGTGACAAAGCATGTAATTGGTGGAAATGGCCCTAGCGCGTACACGCCGCGTAAGTGACGCTGGACGTGTGGGCCTGTATAAAAGGTACGTGTAGAACACGTTTTCCTTGTACGTGCTTTTCGTGGAGAGCGAGTGGGTGAATTCTGTACTTCTTGTCGTTTCACACGCGATTTACTTCACGGCGTTTCAAGTTCGTATTCCCTGTTACCTCTGACAGCTTTTTCTCTTTTTTCTCTTTTACTGGTTTACCTGGGCCTGTTCCCTCAAACAGTGTTCCCTTCTACTGTTGTCCTGTCTCCTCAGACAGCGTACAAATCTTCTTTTGGCGGGGGTGTTGCCAACCAAACGTGCTCCTTTTACACGCTCGTTTACCAGGCAGACGGTGAGTCACGCACAAATCTAACATCTGTGCTTGCCCCGTGTGTAGCCTACCCCTTCAGAGGTCATTCTAGGCTGTGTGTGACACGCATACGTTCATTCTTGTGTTACTGGGTGCCACAGCGTAGTGCAGGTTTTTCTTTCTGCACACGTGGTCTAGGAGGGGTTGCGTGCACGTCATCTCCCTTTTTTGGGCCTCCTGTGCGTTGCGTGACCCGTCATCTTTCCCCAGGGGTTACAATCAGCCTTGCTAGAGCACTAGGGTACAATTACCATCTGGTACCCAACCCCTTTGACCCCCAATTGCCCAGGACAATAGTCAACATCCACTCCCATACGCACATTAACATCAGTGCCATGGCTGGGAGGCGAGGATTCCGTAAGGGTGGCAAAGGTGGAAGAGCCACAAGTGGTGGCCGTGGTGGATCCGGTAGGGGACGTGGTCGTAACTTGCAGGGTGAGCCTGTCCCCCCATGTGTGGAGGACCAGTCACGGGCACCCATAATCCTCCCCCCCTCCCGTTGAGGCTGATGTGGCTGACACCATCCATGCTCAGCCCTTGTTGGACCAGCCCATTGTGGCACCAGACCTGGCTGACTCCATGGCTGACTTCCAGGTCAGCAGGGCTACGACACGTGCGCTGGTGCACGTTGATGCCATCATGCCACGTGGATCTGGGGCAGCAAGGTCATCTGCTGCACCAAGGAGGCAGGGCGGAGAGGCTGCAGGGGCAGCTGCGGCTCCATCCACCCCAGCCCTCACACACCCAGCCAGGACAGTGTCGGTCCTAGTCCATGCTGCTGACATTCCCCCTGACACCATCACACTAGAGCCAATGCCTGCACCAACTCCCATGCTGAGTGTGCAATCCCACACTCCTGATACAGAGTCCACCAGGGCTCCTGCCCCTAGTGTCCAGAGCGGCGCAGGACACTCAGGATCACCACCACCTTCCAAGCGGAAGAGGAAGAGTGCTCGTCCGGCACAGGCTGATGCCCCAGACACGGCTACACAGTCCGGCCCGTCCAGGAAGCCCAGCTTCACGGATGACGAACTGAATGCACTTGTCGAGTATGTGTCCGGACATGACAACGAGATGGTCATTGTTGCAGGATCCAAGACCACACCTGCACAACGCCAGGCACACTGGCAGACCGTTGCGGACATCGTAAGTGCCCTTGGAATCGTGAGGCGCACAGCCAATGATTGCTATAAGCGCTGGAATGACCTAAAGCGCAGGGCAAAGAGTAAGCTGGCCTCAAGTCATGCCGCAACTCTAGTGACTGGAGGTGGGTCTCCAGTAGTAGACATGGAACTCACTCCACATGAGTCAGTCGCTGGGACCTACGTCACGGAGGAACAGATCCAAGGCGTGGGAGATCTGGCTGATTACGAGGCATTGTCCGGTGAGTGCACATGCATGTGTGTGTCATCCATGTGCATGGTGTGTGTGTGAGGGCTTCTGTTTGTGTGCCAGGTGAGAGTGTGTGCGCCTGAGTCGTATGGGTCAGCCATGTGCTTCATGCAATACTTCCTGCGCAGCTGCATTTGGCCATAGCAGTATCCCTTCTGCCAACAGTAGACATCTAGCCCAACTGCACGCCAGTTGCCCTTGAAGTGTCACCTTGCCACAACATTGTTGCTTATTTTTCACTGTTCATTCAGTCAGATTGTTTGCATTCTCCCACTTTTACTAGCCATGTCTCTGTCCACTAGTCACATGTCTGACATGGCAATGGTGAAGTGGATTGACTTTGTTACCTGGATATCATTTGTACACACATGTCCCTGTGCAATTGGACCATTTCAGACTGGCAACTCCAGGTGAAAAATCTGACCTGTTAGAATTAGAAAAGCAATTACATGCGGGAACTGGACTGAATGAATAGGTGCTGCCCTCCTCTCCATCTTCACTCAATAGCAATGGTACATGCCATCTGTGTGATGGCATGTGTGTTTCACCTGGCAATCACAGGCCAATGTGTGATGCCACTGCCAGGCAGCATGCAGAAAATGTGTTCATTTTCCATCTTGGTGTCATCAGTGTGTGCCATTTGCCTGCACTTCATACGCAGTGAGGGTGCATGCATGGGAGGGTTTTAGTCATGTGGGACATGTGTCAATCAAGTACTGGTTCTCTTGCTTCTCAGCCCTCATTGTGTGCCATGGTGCTAATGCCTGTTTCCATTTCTTTGTTTTCATGTCTTTGCAGGGGAAGACGCACCTGATCCTGCTGGGGTTGTGGAGATGGTGCAGACCCAGGAGGGGTCCGAGGGCCGACCAACCACCAGTGAGGGACGTGGTGTGGTGGTGGGGGAGAACCCACAAGTGCTGCAGGTCGTGCTCTCAAGGGGTGTCTCTGGCTGCACCTCCCCCGAGCTGTACTCAGGTGTTGATTCGGATGAGACCTACGTGCCGTCGCAGGTGAGTGTTCCAGGGAGGGATTCTGTTCTGTCTCACCCACCTGCACCAGGGTCAGAACCCTCCATGGGGTTGTCAGTGTTGGCAGCTACGCCTTCGGTGGTTACGGATGCAGGGTCACACTCCGCGACATCTGATCCTGTTCCTGGGCCAGCAGATCAGAGGGGGAATGCAGTCCTGCAGCCTCAGGCAGTGCCGGCACAGCAAGGCGCAGTTCGCCTTGCCCCAGACAGGTGTGGTGCCCGCCGACGTGGTGGCCGTACGCCACCCGGCAATACCGCATGGGAGCAATCCATTTACGGTATGGCAACCCAACAGGCTGCATCATCCGAGATGATGGCTCAGGCCATGGATAGGGTGGCCACTTCCATTGTCCCCCCAGAAAGGCTGATGGAGCGACTAGAGCAGGCAACCGACTCCATCTGCCAGTCACACAGGGAGGACATGTTGGGGTCCAACAGGGACAGGCGGGCGGCACTGGCGACTCTGCAGGAGGCCATCTCCATTGAGTCCCAGGGCCACAGGGAAGCCCTGAGGCAGGAGCTCCTTCACCTCAGGACGACTCTTGTTGAGCTTGAGGCTTCAACACACCAAAGGACAGAACAGCAGCTGGAGCGTCTCACCCGTACGCTCTCAGCTGAGATGCAGGCAACGAGGGCGGAGGTCCGGGCATCCCGTGAGTTGTTGCACGGGGACCTCCGCACACTCATCCTCCAGAACCAGACCTACCACACCCGCATGCTTGCAGCCATGGAGGAGCAGACTAGGGCCTTGCGTGGGCTGCCTCCCATAGAACAACCACCTCCGGATGCAGCTGCACAGGGTGATAATAGCGACAGCAGTGATACTCCCACAACAGGGTAGCCGTGTGGGCCATGAGCCCATGGAGGTGTTTTATTTTCCCAGGATCCACGCAGGTGGGTTCTGGTGTGCATCCTGTCCTCGGACCTCCTGGGTGGCCTCCCCAAACCCCCCGGGCCCATCAATGGCCATTTTTGATTGTTTCTTATTTTTATTTTTATTGTTATTTCTTTTATTCCCTATTTTTTTGGGACGATTTGTTGGCTTCCGTGGTTCCTGTGGGCATACACTGCATTGTGGCTGGGCACATGCAGGCTTGTAATGTATTTGGATCAGATGCTTGGGTTTGAGTCACACACACCCCTCCTGCTTCCCGTTTCCATGGGCTTGCAAAGGGTGTGCCCAAGTGACAGTGAATTACACAGTGACGTTGGACTCCCATGAGCTGTGTGGGCAGTCTGTAGTCAATACTGTGTATACATTCCTAGTGCATATTGCTGTTGTGTTGTACACTGCATGTTGCATTGATGTGTAACTCATCTTCTGTGTCTACCTCCCAATTTGCAGGTCCCTTCCTCATGTCTACACAAGGACCTCTAGTCTGGAGATGGGGTCCATGTTGGCAGCAGTGCACCTACAACTCTACATGGCGCCAACACTGCACAGTTGGTAGTGGTGGGAGTGCAGGCATTTCCAGGTGGTGAGACTAGTAATATGTAACATTTGTGATGTCATGTTAATGGTACTACGTGCTCAAGTATGTTGTTGGTCCGGCATTGCTGTGAGCATTTCAGGTGTTGCAGGTTTCTAATAGGGACACTGTACAAAGTGAGACTAGTGTCATGTTGTGGGGATTACTTTGTTTACCTGCAATTAGCATGACATGGCACGGTGTGTCGTGTGGCGGTGCTGGGGTTGGGTTGGCTGACATGGCACTGTCCTCTTGTTGCATTTTGCAAGTGGGTAATCATTTTAGCTGCTTGAATGTGTAACTTCACAAAACTGCATTGGTGGTGTCTGTGTGGGTAGGGATGCACACATTGTGACACTTCCAGGTGAACAATCTCAGGCTGATATGGTATTCACGGTTCATTCTCCAGACATTCAGGATCAGTGTCAGGTTGAGTCATCATTGATTGTCAGATGGAATGTACCAGGGCAGTGTGCACTCCACAGGGGTGTGATTTCTCGTGAAGTAATTAGCCACTAGCTGTGTACGGACTGCCTCCCCCCGTGCCCTTTCCCCTCCCATGCGCAGCGGCTGTGCATGTGGTTGGGGATGTGGGGCCACCACCATGTCGACGGCCAGGCCCCGGCGTGTTGCAACGTTGTGCAGGACACATGCTGCCACTATGATCCTGCACACTACTGGGGGAGCGTATAACAGCTGCCCGCCAGAACGGTCAAGGGAGCGAAAGCGTGACTTTAGCACTCCGAATGTGCGCTCCACTATGCCCCGGGTCGTAATGTGGGCTGTGTTATATCTTACCTCGGGTGGCGTGGTGGGGTTCCGAATTGGCGTCATCATGTGGGGGCTGAGAGGGTAGGCACTGTCCCCTGTGGAGGTGGTGATTGGTATCATTGGTGGGGTTGTGACCTTGCTCAGTATCCAACATGCATGCATGTGCAGTGGCATACATACTCACCAAGCAGCCATGTATCGCCATGCCGCCCAGCTACTAGGTCCCGGCTTAGGGTGGACATTCGGTAAATGAAGCTGTCGTGGGTGGAGCCGGGATAGTTGGCATATACTGAGGTGATGATTCCCTTGGCATTACATGCTACCTGCACGTTGATGGAATGCCAGTGCTTGCGGTTCCTATAGATGTGCTCAGATGCCCTGGGGGGACGTAGAGCCACATGGGTGCAGTCGATGGCACCTAGCACTTTGGGGAATCGTGCCACAGCGTAAAAATCCAGGGCGGCAGCATGCCTTTCTGCAGGTGTTCTGGGCAGGTATATGTGCCTGCGGACTGATGGGCGTGCAGTCATGATGTTCAAGACCTGGTGTAGGCAGCGTGACTGGCTGGCCTGTGACACCCCACCCACTATGGCACTTGTCCGCTGAAATGATCCAGTGGCTAAGAAGTGCAGTACATTGAGGACCTTCTCCAGGGGGCTGAGTGCTTGGGAGCACAGGGTGGGTGATGTGCGGTCATCCTCCCACTCACTCACCAGGTCCAGTATAATGTGTGGTGGAAACCTGTACCTCCCATACACCTGGTCATCAGGCATCCCGAAAAGGCTGGTTCTGGGTGTGAATATTCTGGCCCTGACTATCCTCCTCCTCCTCCTTTGGTAGCCCACTGCCACTGCTGCTAGGAACGGTATGTTCATCCTGGCGTCTGAGCTTGTTATTGTTAAAGTGTGCAAATTTATGCTTTGCGCGTGTTCTAGGCGAGCGTGTGACCCACGCATCCCTGGAATCCAGTTCCCAGTCCAATAGCGTGTGGAAATTCACACGCACCACGGGATACAGCGTGTGACCCGCGCACCCCTGGAATCCAGTTCCCAGTCCAATAGCGTGTGGAAATTCACACGCACCACGGGATACAGCGTGTGACCCGCGCACCCCTGGAATCCAGTTCCCAGTCCAATAGCGTGTGGAAATTCACACGCACCACGGGATACAGGTTCGCTGACGTACTTGCGTGTGTAAGTGCCCGCGCACCCATTAAATACACGTACATAGGCCAATCGCGTGTACGCGCACTTTTGTCCAATTACACGCGATGACACTCTGACGTGCAGTATTTCCACGTGTGCCCCGTCATCACGTGCTGAGTGGGGAACACCCGTGCGGGTCACGTCACAGACGCGCTTACCCGCTGAGGGACTCTGGTCCAATAGAATCGCGTATGCGTGCTGACGCGCTTACGCGCTAAGGGCCTTTCCTCGGATTTCACGCTGACGTGCAGGATTTTCACGTGCCAAATCACTCCGTATCAAGCTGGCCACGCGAAAACACACGGAAGACCACGCTCCTGCCCAGAAGGCCGAGTTACTGCCCCCCATTCCCCCGAGCAGCCTCCCACGTGCCATCTGCTGCTGCCTGCCTGCTGCCACCATGCCCTGCCATTTGGTGCCTGCACATCAGCCATCTGCAGGGGTCCAGTTGCTGTGTCCACCCCTGCTGGAACTGAAGACTCCCGACTGGGATTACATCGCTCCACAGCCCAGCCCCAGGACCCAGTTGCCCACCCACACCTGCCTCTGGGGTTGCCATGTCGGGCACTTCCACATCTGGCACCAGTGGCAACCCCAGGCCAGAGGGGCAGAGGGGCACCAGCTTCACTGCCACCGAAGTTGGTGTCCTGGTGGAGCATGTCCTGGGGCAGTATGATGCCCTCTTTGGATCGTCCCGCGCCAGCAAGGAAGGACGGCAGAGGATCTGGGCAGACTGTGTGGTTGCCATCAACGCGGGGGGGGGTGGCAACCCGCGACGTCCTGAAGATCAAGAAGCGCTGGGAGGACTTGAGGTCCAGGACCCTTGTGAAGGCCCGGCGCCTCGTGGAGGGGGGCCGGGGCCGCATGAGTTCCATCCAGATGAGGGTCCTGGAACGCGTACGCCCAGCGCTCCACGCCCAGATCCTTGAGAGGGAGGCCCATCTGGAGTTGAGCGGTAAGTGTCCAAGCATTACTGTGTGAGACAGGGCATGTTGCGGTGTGCTGGTTCTATGATACTTGCCTGTATGTGTGCCATAGGCCATGTATGCATGTATGTGTGCAGGGACATCATGGTAATGCATGTGCGACCAGTGATGTGTGACCCACATGGTTGTTGCATGTGTGCCGCATGGGGAGCCCTATGCAGATTTTGAACATGAGAGCATGCCAGTCTCTGTACCTGGACATGGGTGGGGGTGAGGGATGGGTGCTGATGCCAGGTACATATATGGTAGCCATGTCTGTGTGCCTGACCTGCCTGTCTGTGACTTGTGCATGCCATGGATGCATGACACATGTGTGTGACAATGCACAGATTCAGTGAAGCAGCCAAATTACCCTTGTATCCGCTGTGTTTGGTGTGTTTGGGGCCAGATGGATGTGACTGAGGTGAAGTGTGTGCATGTGATAGGCATGAGCCATGATGCATGTGAGTTACATATCATTGAATGTTTCAAGAGTCCATTGGACATGCATGGAAATGTCCATGGCATGCACCATGCCTGTTACTGTGTGTGTTTTGCCTGGACTGACCCATGTGTTGTGGAGGGACATGATGGAAGTGTACTTTGACAGTGGTGCTCATCTGCTATTGCTTCCTGTCTAGGGGACCATTGTACAGTGCCCTGATGCTTGTGTTCTTTGTCTCCCTCTACGCAGCGGCTAGTGAAGAAGAGGGCGGAGACGGCGCTGTGGAGCAAGGCGGCGGGGATGCCCCCACGGCTGCAGCGGAAGGGGTGGGTGAGCCCCCACAGGGGCCTGCTACGGTGGGAGACGGTGAGGAGCCATCCAGGTTGGTGGTTTGCACAGAGGAGGAGGAGGCCGCCACTGGGGCACACATGGGGCCTGGTGGGGGCATCCCTGCTGGTGCAAGTGGTGCAGTCCAGGGCCAGGGGCAGGAGGCAGCACAGGTCACCGTGGAGGGGCCTGTGCATGTCGCTGTCCCTGACCCTGTGAGTGCACCACCATGCACCAGCAGGGATGCCCCGTCCCAGGCCCGTCCGCAGGTAGAGGGGATGTCCATGTCACCTGACTCCCCTCCACCTGCGGACGTGGGAACCCCTGGCCGTGCGGAGAAGGTCCTGATTGGGGTCGCGATGCGCACGGCTGTGATTCGTGATGCCGTGCGTGCTTCCCGGGAGGAGCACGCACGTCATCACGAAGTGCACCGTGCCGACGTGGCCCAATTGGGATCGGCCATGTTCGGGGGTTTCCTGCATGTGTTGGCCAATGTGGCGGCCCTCTCCTCCTCTGTGCAGGCTATCCACCAGTCGTTCTCCTTGCCGTCTTCCAGCCCAGATGCCACCAGGGCCCCCTGTGGACCTGCCCCGACCAATGCAGCCAGCTCGGTGGGGATCCCATCCCTGCCACAGTTGGGAGTCGGAGGTCCAGCAGGGGTGGACAACACAGCAACTGGACCCCAGCAGATGGAAGATGTGACAGCATCATCAGGCAGGGCACGTGCACGACGGCGTCGGTGGTTTCCATCAGCCTGGATGCCGTCGTGCTGGCAGAGGCAGTGGCGTCGGAGGCAGCAGCGGGCTCGACGTGGGAGGCATCATGGCTCGGGGCCATCAAGATCAGAGGGGCAGGCATCGGCCGGAGGGCAGGGCAACCCTGGGATGGTGGGGTCTTCCGTGTGGGAGCAGTTGGTCCAGCGGATAGGTGCGGAGCGGCAGCGGGCGGAAGAGGAGCGGCTCGCCATGGTCAGGGCGGAGTTCTCCATGCGTCGGGCGTTGAGGTGGGCTGAGTGCCTCGAGGAAGCTCGCAGGGAGTTTGAGCTGGACATGGGGTTATCCCTGCGAGACCTCGGGGCCAGGACAGAGTCCCGCCTCCAGGACATCGACATGGAGTTCGATGATGCCCTGGCCAGCAACATCAACAAGTGAGCCGCAGGACTTGCCCGCTGCCTTTGTATATAGTTATATAGTTAGTTAGTGTTAGGTTTCCTTTATTTGTTTTTATTATTTTGGACCGCTCGGACAATGGCCACTTTTTTGTATATATTTTTTTCATTAGGTAGTAGTAGGTTTCCTTTATGGTGTTGGGCTCATGGACCCTGGTACATTCCTGTATTTAGTTTGTTTTTTGAAGGAACATTTTCTTTTTTTCATTATTGTGTTCACCATGTTCAAATGGTTTTTCATTCTTTTGCTTCTACTTCATATTGCTTTGGTCAACATTTGTTTTTGTATTCCTTTTTCGTTTTTTGATTTTTACTTTTGTTCTCCAACATGGACCATTTATTTTGTTATCCACATAGTTGTATGTTTGATTTGTTTACTTATTTTTAATCTTTAATACATTTTTAATTTTTAGTTCCACTTGTGTTATTTTGTCTTTGGTTTCATACATGTCATGATATGGGTTTTGACATTCACTTGCAGCCATTGTGTATGTGTGTGTGACGGACATGTGTTCATTTACATACTTGCCATTGGGGTTGTGTCATGTAATTGCATTCACTATGTGGGTGGATGCAATCCTTGCCTGGGTGTTTGTGCTGGGTATGCTGCCCATTACTGCCATGATTGTGTATCGTCAGGACCTGGGGGCAGGGGGACATGGGTGGGGGCCTGGTGGAGGGTGCCCCTGCACTGCTGGGGGGTGGGGGTGGTGGGAGACATGAGTGGGGGCCTGGTGGAGGGTGCCCCTGGTGGCGGGGGGGTGGGGGTGATAGGGGACATGGGTGGGGGCCTGGTGGAGGGTGCCCCTGCACTGCTGGGGGGTGGGGGTGATAGGGGACATGGGTGGGGGCCTGGTGGAGGGTGCCCCTGCACTGCTGGGGGGTGGGGGTGGTAGGGGACATGGGTGGGGGCCTGGTGGAGGGTGCCCCTGCACTGCTGGGGGGTGGGGGTGATAGGGGACATGGGTGGGGGCCTGGTGGAGGGTGCCCCTGCACTGCTGGGGAGTGGGGGTGATAGGGGACATGGGTGGGGGCCTGGTGGAGGGTGCCCCTGGTGGCGGGGGGGTGGGGGTGATAGGGGACATGGGTGGGGGCCTGGTGGAGGGTGCCCCTGCACTGCTGGGGGGTGGGGGTGATAGGGGACATGGGTGGGGGCCTGGTGGAGGGTGCCCCTGGTGGCGGGGGGGTGGGGGTGATAGGGGACATGGGTGGGGGCCTGGTGGAGGGTGCCCCTGCACTGCTGGGGGGTGGGGGTGATAGGGGACATGGGTGGGGGCCTGGTGGAGGGTGCCCCTGGTGGCGGGGGGGTGGGGGTGATAGGGGACATGGGTGGGGGCCTGGTGGAGGGTGCCCCTGCACTGCTGGGGGGTGGGGGTGATAGGGGACATGGGTGGGGGCCTGGTGGAGGGTGCCCCTGGTGGCTGGGGGGTGGGGGTGGTGGGAGACATGAGTGGGGGCCTGGTGGAGGGTGCCCCTGCACTGCTGGTGGGTGGTGGGAGACATGAGTGGGGGCCTGGTGGAGGGTGCCCCTGGTGACTGGGGGGGTGGGGGTGGTGGGAGACATGAGTGGGGGCCTGGTGGAGGGTGCCCCTGGTGGCGGGGGGGTGGGGTGATAGGGGACATGAGTGGGTGGCTGGTGGAGGCTGCCCCTGCACTGCTGGGGGGTGGGGGTGGTGGGAGACATGGGTGGGGGCCTGGTGGAGGCTGCCCCTGCACTGCTGGGGGGTGGGGGTGGTGGGAGACATGAGTGGGGGCCTGGTGGAGGCTGCCCCTGGTGACTGGGGGGGTGGGGGTGGTGGGAGACATGAGTGGGGGCCTGGTGGAGGGTGCCCCTGGATGGTGGGGGGTGGGGGTGGTGGGAGACATGAGCAGGTGTGCAGGGTAGTCCCCTGTTTTGTGGGCTGCCTGCAGGGGCCGTGGAGGGTGTACAGGGAACACCTGTGAGGACCCACCCAGCCTAATCGCGTGTGTAACTTCCCACGCACCCCTGAAATACACGTACCCTGCTGAAATCGCGTGTAAAACTTCCCGCGCATCCCTGAAATGCATGCGCCCAGGCTATTCGCGTGTGGAACTTCCCGCGCACCCCTGAAATACACGCGCCCAGGCTATTCGCGTGTGGAACTTCCCGCGCACCCCTGAAATACACGCGCCCAGGCTATTCGCGTGTGGAACTTCCCGCACACCCCTGAAATACACGTACCCTGCTGCAATCGCGTGTGGGACTTCCCGCGCACCCCTGAAATACACGTACCCTGATGGAATCGCGTGTGGAACTTCCCGCGCACCCCTGAAATACACCTACCCTGATGGAATCGCGTGTGGAACTTCCCGCGCACCCCTGAAATACACGCGCCCAGTATATTCGCGTGTGGAACTTCCCGCGCACCCCTGAAATACACGTCCCCTGGCTAATCGCGTGAAAAACTTCACGCGAACCCCTGAAATACACGTAGCCCGCTCCCCCAGGCCCGATCGCGTGAAAAACTTCACGCGAACCCCTGAAATACACGTAGCACGCTCCCCCAGGCCCGATCGCGTGAGAAACTTCACGCGAACCCCTGTAATACACGTAGCCCGCTCCCCCAGGCCCGATCGCGTGAAAAACTTCACGCGAACCCCTGTAATACACGTAGCCCGCTCCCCCAGGCCCGATCGCGTGAAAAACTTCACGCGAACCCCTGAAATACACGTAGCCCGCTCCCCCAGGCCCGATCGCATGAATAACTTCACGCGAACCCCTGAAATACACGTAGCCCGCTCCCCCAACCCCTGAAATACACGTAGCCCGCTCCCCCAGGCCCGATCGCGTGAAGTTGTACCCTGCTGAAATCGCGTGTGAGACTTCCCGCGCACCCCGGTATACACGCACACGTATTTTTTGTCAGCGGGTGTCCGTGTTTGTGGGTACCCCTTTGCACGTCATTTGTCCTGGAGGGCCACAGTATAGGACATTCATCATGGCAGTATATAGGTGCTATTTGTTGGCGCACCTTTTGGCGCACATTTCTTACAGCCGCAGAGACGCTACCGCCTGCTTTCTTGTGGCGGTCGTGTTTGTGCCTGTGCGCTTGTTTGAGCGTGCGCTTTTTTGCCCTATTCTATTCCATGAATATGTGTTGTAGGCGAGCGTGTGGGCGTTCCGCGCACTTGTGCCCTGTACTTCCCCCGTGACGCCCACGTTTTTGCAAGTTGTTCCCCATTCCGAGTGTTACGCCCGTGTTCTGCCTACTTTTGTTGCGTGCGCCGCGCTATGTGCGAATTTCGCTGTGGCCTGTGCGATTTTCGCTGTGACCTGGCGCACGCTGTTAGATGGCCTGTGCGCCAACGTGCGCGGCGCACTTTTTTATCGCACATCCGCTGGTATTCTCGCGCACGGCCTTCCATGAATCGACGTGCGCTGCTTTTCGTGCGATTTTCGCACTTGCACTGCGATTTTCGCTATTCCACTGCGATTCGCACGTTTTTGCCCACTTGCGCCGCGCTAATTATTCCATGAATCGGCCTCTTAGTTGTTTACGTTGGGTTTTGTCCTGGCACAGGGCCCCTCGATGCTTAAAGGAAGTAAATACACTAGTCAATTGCACTTGTCCGAAATTGAAAAGCCCATTAGACATCTAAACTTTTATAAGCACAATCAAAACTCCAGTAGATTGTGTTCCACAGGCCAAACCCCAATGACTAACAATGAGACTTCGATGCTGTAACTAAAACATTCCTTGAATCAAGGATGATTTCACTTGTGAGCTGGAACACTTGTGGTTCTTTCCATCTATTTGGCATAAGTGCTAAAGTAATTGCAGCCTTTGATATAATAGCACTGCAGGAAACATGGTGCATTGAACAACCAGTATGGAATCAATATCAAGTTATCTTGGAGCCTGCTAAATCAAATACCAAAGGCCGACCATCATCCGGTCTATTGGTAGCGGTTGCCAGTAGTAAGGGTTTTGAAATATCACCATGTGCTGCTCCAAATTTTTATCTACAGATGGTAAAAATTAAATATCAAGGAGGTATGATTGCTTTACTTAACATATATCGAAATCCACTAGCTATTTCTGATGCTAGATGTTTTGGTGATCTAGTTCAGTTGTTGAACATCTCTTCGCAATCTCCTGATAGTACTAATACCATCTTAGTTGGAGACTTGAATTTACAGTGCTTATCGCAAAGTGAAATAAGAAATAAACCCACTTGCGAAAGGTGGCTCACTCTCGTGAGGGAACGACAACTACTGATGCTCAATGCCTCTCTTGAGAGTGACATTCCGGCTAAGAGCACATGGCGACGTGTCATCTGTGAATCCATCATTGATTATATTAACACAGATAGACATACTTTTAGTTGTGCCACATCATTTGAGATTATTTTGCAGGACCACAGCGACCATGATTTGTTATCCCTACAGTGGTCCTGAGATAGTCACTCCAAAAGTCAAGCTAAATGGTTATCGGGCGACCTTGACCATTAACAATTCAAGAACTCGTTTTCGATGGAATGAGCAATCCTTGACAGCTTTCAACAGCATTCAAAGCTACGTTGCAGTTTTACTGGTCGTCGCTATTATCAGCCCAAGCATGTCTTTGATCTGGATGTGCAAGCAAGAAAAGCACAAGTACGTAAGCAGAGGAAATTAGCACTTCTTCTACCTCCAGTTGAACGATATAAAATTATTCAATCTCTAAAATGTAAATATAATAATTGGTTGCATTCGCATAAAGTATGCGTACATCAATGCAATGGCGAAACTATGCTGAGAGCGATGCACTCTAAAAATACTGTGCAGATCTGGACTTTCTTGAATGTAGACATACATGCAAAGCAATTGCCGATACAAATTAATGGAGTTTTGGAGCATGAATGGGTTGCATACTGGTCTAGGATGTATGCCCTACCTCCCCACTCAATTACTGGAGATTAGTGAAGGTAATACCAGCTTCTCAGAATTGCAATTTTGGAGGAAGATGTCCGACACTATATCACCAAGTCCAGTAGTTCTAGGGCCCTTGGTCCTGACGGAATGAACAATATGATGTTCAAGCAAAATCCCCAGTTATGGGCGCGGATTCTCTTTAATATCTTGCAAAAGATCCTGAAGTCCAATATAATTCCTGACTCGTGGCGCCGTTCAGTGATTGTGCCCATATTCAAGAAGGGTGATCGGTCCTGTCCTGCTAATTACAGACCGATCGCCCTTCTTGATGCTGCGGGGAACATTTTATTCAGGTTTGTTTTGAGGGATCTAAATGGATGGGCCATTCAGAATTGCCAACTGATCCTTTTCAAACAGGTTTTACTGCGGGCATGGGCACTGCCATCAATCTGCTGACCATTAAATCCATTAATTCTCATCATGCCTCTATGAAACAGCCTCTATACCTTTTTTTGTAGACTTGCAGGCAACGTTTAACTCTGTGTCAAGAGAGCTGCTAATTGCTAAACTCGTCCACGCTGGCTGCCCCCTGTACACTGTAAGTTTAATTAAGGCCCTACATACAAACACGAAAATTCAGGTCAGACTGAATTTAGAGGGAAGTTTGTCGTCTCTTATTGACACGAGAAGAGGGCTGAGGCAGGGTTGTATTCTTGCCTCAGCCCTCTTTAACTTCTTCATTTCTGACATCCAAGATGCCTTTGAGAACATATTGTCAGATGCCCCGATGCTGATGACCAAAGCTATACCTGCATTATTGTATGCAGATGATTTGGTTTTAATTTCAAAAACGCCAGAGGGCTTGCAACGTTTGTTGGATGCTTGTCATTGTATGTTCAGAACAACTTGCTTACCATCAATCTTGATAAAACCAAAGCGATGATCCTTAAGGGAAGCAATAGGCGTTCTATAGCAAGATCTAAATTGATGTTACAGAACAAAATACTAGAATGTATTCATCAGTATACGTACTTGGGTGCGGTTATATTGGCCATGAGGATAACAAAGTGTATTTGGCATGTTTAGAAGCGAAATTAAGTATGGCCAGTTCTCAAGCTGCTATTATTCAGAATAATTATGGGAAGTTTTCCCAGTCACCGGCCCTTACATTTTACCAACAGAAGGTTACGCCAGTACTTTTATATGGCTCTGAGACAAAAAACATCATTGCAGAAGTTGCTTGGTCTAAGTTAGAGAGTACATTTTAGAGGAAATTACTGAAATGGCCTCCTTGTGTTCCCGTTGTTTGGATCCGGTATGAGCTAGGCTTGATATCTCTAGATGCTAGATATTTGTGGCAAATGATTGCTTTATTTATAAAGTGTATCATGGCTATGGATTCAACATTGTTAATAGGCATTTTGTCTAAGCATGTTTTGGAGTTTAAGGGTCCGTTTGTACGAAGAAGGAGAGTTATGGTAATTGAAGCATTAGCTGATGCTGATGTTTCCTTTGCTGATCTCATATAAAATCCAACTAGGGTGAAAATCAAATGTTTCAAAGAGATTGGATCAAGACAAGAGAAAAATTTTAGAGAGAACTCTGTCAGCTACAAAAAATATAGTGTTGTCGAACCATATCTACTAAAATCTCCCTCCACCTAGCACAGAACAGGCTTTCTGCGTTTAAAGTTTAACATTTGGCCAACAAAAGATATACAGGCCAGACGAAAAATGATTCCACATTTAGACAATGTGTGTCGTTTTTGTCAATCTGCAGGTCAGGCTGAAACCCTACGACATCTGTTGGTTGATTGTGATATGTTAAGCTCTAGTTGCATCCAGTATTTAAAAACTGCTGTACGAGATACAAAGATTTGTCTCCGACTCTGTTATGGCAATTAATAGTCTGTGGAAATATCATCCCACTGAGACTTGGTGTAATGAGATTTCTACATGCTCTTAAAATAGACGGAAGTAAAATAAATTATTAAATGATGGCCTTGCATGTCTATGCATTGTGTCATCAGAGCAGTCATCATGGGGAATATTGTGGAATGATGCTTTTTAAAATGAGGCCAGTGCTGATACTTGTTAAAAAACAAGAAAAGTTGAAATGGCATATTAAGCCTGACCAACTGATTTTTTGTATTGTTGAGAAGCCTTTTTAAATTTTCCTTTTCTTTTTCTTTTCTTTGATGATATAGTTGTTTTTTAAGCAGAAAACATTTTTTGGTTGCTTTTAAAAATGTGATCTTTTAGTTTTTAAAATCTTTTTTTATTGTGCTAATATTGTAAAGTTGATGTAAGTCAGCTAAATCAATTAAAAAAACATGTTTCTTGCCAACTGTGCTCAACTGAAAGTGGAGCAGGTGAGACCCTTCATTCTAATCGCATTGCAAATTCTTCCATCTGGAGGTATTGTACCACAGCACCATACTCTGGGTCAGTGCCTGGAGTCAACTTGTGGTTGAAATTCAGTTGCTATCTTTAGGAACATCAATTGGTGTGTGCTAAAATTCTATAAATTGTGCCCAGGGTTGAACTAAGCCATA
Organism: Ambystoma mexicanum; assembly: GCF_040938575.1. Classification (NCBI taxonomy): domain Eukaryota; kingdom Metazoa; phylum Chordata; class Amphibia; order Caudata; family Ambystomatidae; genus Ambystoma; species Ambystoma mexicanum. Next base: position 1,264,704,186 of record NC_090935.1, on the reverse strand, counting down.
AAATCCCTCCAGGATCCAATGAAAGTAGCCCTCAATCACACATTATAATTTATTACTGTCCCCAGTGTTTTTGATAATATATGTTGCAAACAATGCAGTCATGTTTTCTTAGTAACATTGGTAAAATCGAATATAGTTACTTGTGAAACTGGCCCACTCTGCCCAAAATAGTGGTGCATTCTGTCAAAAAAACGCCCATCAAAATCATGGGCTGGCACTTAGGGCATTGCCTCATAGGCCAGTCCGAACATGGTTGTGTACCCCATGCCAGACCTAATGGGTTCTCAATTCGTGTTCTTTAAATAATCACTGGTATAAAAGTGAATGTAAGTGTGTAGATATTGATGTATTTTATTTGCTGCATTGTGAAACGACTTCAAACGTAAACGTTTAGTTTAACGGTCCCTAGAATTTCACCTCCGAATTGTCATGCACAACGTGTTTGAACATATGTAAATGTTAGGCCCACGGATCATGTCGGTAGCAGGGTTCGTCTCTCAATTAAAAAGTATATTGTTTTTGTCCCTTAATTAAAATGAGTATTTTTTCTTTTAGATAAACGAATTGGTGGATGCTCGGGATGCCACCATGGGTGCCTGGTTTGAAGCTCACATAGTAAACGTAACCCGTCCAAGAGGGCATAAGAATGGACGTCCTGCATCGTGTGGGGACTCGGACAAAAGGACTAATGGCAACTTGAACCAGAACTGTTATGGAGAGGACTTAAATAATGCGGACACTGCCCCGTCCACTTCTAATTCAGACTGCGTAGACTGGGACGAGAACGCCGTTTATCATATCAAATATGACGAGTAAGTGCACGAAAGTCTTATTCTGAGGACGCCTACATGTTTTTGTATGGCTCAAACAACGACCAACAACAGCGTTGTTTTTGTGTAAGTGAAGGAAGATGATTGTTTCCCGAAACTAGAAGTCTTAAAATGGCTGCCCAGGTAAGAACACAAATGAAGCAAGTCTCATGGTGTCCAATGGAATGTGATGACTAGCCTGCAAGTGCTCGGAAGCCTGGCCTACCTACACGTGAGTCACAAAGTAGGCTTGGACAGACTGGCAGTCCTTTAATGTGATCCAAGCTAAACAAAACGAGTGCGCTAGATTTATATTTCTGTGAAACTGATTGCATGCACTGCCCTGTAAACATGTCTGAAAGAGTGAGTTTGCAGACACGTCCAGAATATTATGCGGACTGTGGGGTATTTTGTCCGAATTTCTGAAGGAGCATGGCATCAATGGTGCCTTGTGGTGATCACTTTGGAAAAATAAGACATGCAAGTTATTTTTATGATACTCAAACGAATGAACATCAGTATTTTTACCGAATTTCTAGAACGTGTAAAATAGTTCAGTTGTCAATAGTGTATTTTTATCCCAGTAACATTTAAAATTGGTTAAAATGTCTAGAAGGCGAGTGTAGTATCTTCTCTGAAGATAGTGTGTGGTGGTGGTGGTGAGGGTATTATATGTGATAAACTACAGTCATGCTCGGTTAAGGAAGCGTGAAGGTGTTGTGTGTCGCAGTAAGGGTTCCACAAGTGGGGATCATATGTGATTCCAGGGGTGACAGCTGTTGTGTGAATTTAAAGGCTGTTTATTGATCAATACTTAGAGACTTTGTTGTGGAGGTAATTTCACTGTCAACGAGACACTTCGGGGCATCCTCGGACAAGCAGTGGTTTAGGAGGCTGTTTTTTTTTGCTTTATAATGAAGTTGTTGAGCTAGTTGCTGGTGTTTCCTCTGGTCATGGCACAGAAACAATGTGGACAGACTAAGCTCTGCATAGCCGTGAGAGGTTTAAACACGAATTGTGTGGTACAAAAAGATCTGTTGTACGATAATCATTTTCACAGGGCCATTTCACATTTCCACCGGAGTCATTTTTTCACTGTTTTCCACCAGCATTTTAGCATCAGTATACCACCAGGCAAAGTTGCACCCAAAATTAAAGTTATATACTGCTTACTTAATAAAAAACGATGCTTTCCAATTCTGTTGCATACCCTTTGCGATCATATCTGTGGCACTGTTTTCTTGCAACACATCATGTTTCAAAATAGCCATTGTTTCCAAAATGATGCTCTTATGGGACCCCAAGTGAACTTCAACTTCCAGCTTGCCCTTCTAACCTAGTGCTATTCGGCTACGTAACCAGTTTAAAATGTGTATTCCCCATGCACACACTAGATGCTGATTTAACCACTCACACAGCACACCCCACTAATAGCATTCGCCTTAAAGATAACTAGTTCACCTGGGCATCGCTTCTACTAGTACTCTTATGTAATATGTGAATGCCCTTTTATGTTGTTACTGCAACCTTCCGCTGTCTGATGCACCATACGATGCACTGTTATAAAAGTTAGTGTTATCGTATCCTGATAACCACAAGGTTGACACAGTGAAATACTTGCCTGAAAATTGCAACCAATTACTTGTATGCGGTCCCTAAGCACACTGCAACCAGCTTTCATCTGCTCCAGTTAGTGCAGCAATATTTGACTACTTGCCAGATGAAACACTATTTCAACACTCACCAAGCACTAGCTGAATTAACCATTCACAAATTGCATCCTAAACACGCACATCGCATATGCCTCAAGAGATAATGGTAATTTCTGTAATGCATTGAGTCTGGGGTAATGCTGTCTTGTTCCCCAAGCCACAGCTTGCAATGGCAATCAGTTGCATGACTCCCCTTACCGTACTGTCATTTTCCTGCTCACTAGTTTTTTGCACCATTTCAAATCCTTTAACACGTCCAACAATTCTTACTGAATTAACCATCAGTGTCGGGGGCTTGAGGGCAGAGACGTGCCTACAAAGTTGAGGGGAGAAAAGAAGTCCGGCAGACTAGAAAGGATCGGCAATAACCACAGATAGGAAACAAAGGCAGTGAACAGATAGGAGCAGGGTGTACAAGCAAGACAAGCACGTTAGGTTCCCACATGGGGTACAGGCATAATGGGGGAAGAGTTTCCTTCAGGGTCATGGGAAACTCTAGCCTTCTGAGCTGGTTACTATTACAGGGCCCCACTCTGAATGCTTGTGGAAGGGAGTCGCAGTAGTGGGTGTCTGTCTGGACCAAAAGACACGAACAAGCTCCAGCAGGAACCAGCACACTGTTAGCAATATGGCACAAGGTACAATACTGAAACGCCATAAAGGAAATGGGTAGAGATTGCCTGCTGGGAATCCCAGCAGCCAAACTCTGTACAAAGGAATTGCACAAGTGAGGAAACGCACCATAACAGAAATATCCAGGGAAAGAACAGGAAGTCAAAGTGAGAATGGAGAGAAGGAGCACAAGCAAAGGGACTGGAATCCGAGCACAAGGGTACAGGAGACTGCAACGGCCAACTGGAAACTAAAGACTGAATCAAGGAACAGCAGACTGAACTTTAGACCCAGAACAAGAAAACTCAAGACCAAAACTCTGCACTAGGAAAACAAGGATTGAACTGCACACTGATAACAAGGAATGCAAGGAAATATAACTCTGGACTGAAATATGTCACGACCCTCACCCAAAACCCCCTCTGGCAAACCCATTGGCCAGGTGGAGTCAGGACTCGGGCCTCTAGAGTCTGGCATCCTCTTCAAAAGCCCTCATGGGGCCAGTCCTGGCGCCCATGGCGCCAGGCTCATACACCATGGAAAACAATGTGCTTGGGAACTACTTTATTGTATTGTCAGCCAACATGGAGGCATCCACATAGCTTGGTTCCTAAGAACCAAGCTATGCGGTCTAGTGTTTTGGGTGTGGTAGCCTAGGGACCACTTTACCTGGACTATTTTGTTGGGGCTATTTAAACCACACCCGAGCAAGACAACACGCTTCGCGTTACTTTGCAGCTTGCAACGTGACGCTCACCGTGTCCAGCTATTCCCTCGAACCTCGGGAGAAGCAGAGCCTGCAAGGAGACAAAAGGAACATCATTAGCAGTAGCATCTTACCTGCAGTCTTCATCTTTAAACACTCGCAGCTACTGAGAACAGCTTCCTCGAATCTGCACGCCTCCCGGACAGAACGACCTGAAAGAGGAAGATCGAGGCAACATTAAAGAAAGCAGTAGAGACATTTGCAAATTACGAACTGCTCAAAAGGCTTACCTGGCTGGTCGCCTCTTGGCTGGCACCACTCCGGACCTTCCACTCGCGCTGAAGAACACCGCGACCTAGAAGGAAGGAAAACACAGGTTAGCAAAGGCAAGACTTCGCAGCGCTGCGCATAGGGCTTACCGCATCATAGCGCTCTTAATGCGCCATAATTTACCAGCGAGGCTCAACCACGCCAGTTCGCCGCGCTGAAGCTCTGCATACCGAAGGGAGAAAAAAAGAGACATTTTAAACAAAGAAAGGCATGCAGGATAGCAACAAAACTAAAGAACAGCAATAAGACCTACCTGAACAATATCAAACGGGCCGGCGCCAGTGAAGTAACTGGACCGCACTCGCCCATGAAAGACAACACGCCCCTGCAAAGAAGGCAGGAAGGAGAGCACGCCTAATTCAACCACAAGGTGAGGAGAGGGCACCAGAGGGACTGAAATCATACAGGGGTGAAGGGAGGATACTTACCCCAGTCGGTCAGTCTTGAACACAGTCCTCCTGTATTTTCAGGCAGAACCTTCCCCACAGACCACATCAGGGCAAAGCTGAGAAGCATACCAGCGAGTAACCCGGTTGGTGGCGTCCCTGTGGATACCAGGTGAGCGTAACAAAATAACAAGTACAGGACTGCAGACAGATAACAAGGAAACTCAGTCTAGGAAGCTAAAGCCAGGTAACATATCATGGGTACAGGAACTGCAGGCAGGGAACAGGAGGAGTGGTGGTAGAGAGCAAGGGGCTGCAGACAGGGAACAGAGGACTCGAAGCAGGCGAGAAGAGCTGCAGGGCTGGAAACACAGGGGTGCAGGACAGAAGGCAGGAGAGTGCAGAGTAGCAGGGCTGCATGGCAGGGAGCAAAGGACACTGGAACAGGAGCAGGTTCTGGAAACCGCAGCAACAGGACACAGTAGAAATTCAAGGAGGACAGCAAAAGCTGCTGGGAGCAAACCTGGTGCAAGAGCCCTGTGCCCCTACAGGCAGCTGCTTAAATACTGCACTGCCCAGTGCTGAAGCAGGCTCGTTAGCAGCACCTGGAGCCCCACGCCTGAAGGTAATCTTCTTCCACCCTCTCTGGTCCTGGGAAAGTGACAGCAGCACTGATCTCCAAGGCTTCTGGGGATTGTAGTTCTAAGAGGGCTGCATAGGAATAGCCAAGTAATGAGAACTGCCGTAAGGTGCATTATGGGATATGTAGTTTGTGAAATGAAATACAGAAGTACCAACGTCTTGCAAACGGAAAGTAAAGGCAACAATATGAATAGGTAATGTCTGGGGAGGATGAGGTTGAGGTATTCTGAGTCCCAAATAGTCTACAATAGCCGCTAATTGGTGTTCCAGCGGCACAATCGTGATAACCACATACAGCACGTCCTATCTATAAATATAATATTTGCTCGAAGAGGCACTGATAACTTCTGAGCGGCTCTACATTTATGACCGTTATGTATTGATGTAATGCATTCTTATTTGGCATACTATGCCAGACCTGGTTTACTGAAAAACAACTTGCATACAGCAATGCAGTTCCATAGAGCACAGAATGGAAACAAAGGTCACACCCATTGTGATTTAGCACTACACAGATGTCATGATAGCAAAACGTAACATGTTTGTGAAAGGCAAGTATAGATTAGCAAAATGATGAAAGGTTGAATCCTGTGTTTGAGAAATTAAGAACATGGATTGAGGTTTAGGAAGGAGATGTGTATGTTTTGGAGCGGGAGCATGTTTTGTCAAAAGCTATTGTCAATCCTAATGCAGGACTAGCAAGAGCAATAAAGAAAGTAAGCAAACATTTGAATAGAGAACTCTGTTTTTAGCGTTATGCAGTGCTGTACCACATGTATACCCAATTCTGCCACCAGAACTATCTGCAGGAGAGCAGTGATCTTGTATATAGCTGCTATGCAGGGTGCTGCTCTTTTGCCCATTAAGAACACTTTTGTTAAATGTGGGTTATTGTCCTTCCCAGAGTACCTATTTTCCATATAAAATTAGGGTTTTAGCCTCCAAAAGAATGTTCCGAGTCACCCAATAGAGGGACATGCCCTGCTGTTTTAAAAGTCTTAGCTGATAACTGTGGGTGGACTTATAATGGAAGGGGTGGATTACAATTGGGTGGAAAATTGTGTATGTGGATGTCAAGTAACAAATTGTAAAATAGCGTGTGGGTTTATTTAATTCCTAGGTGGGTGTGCACAGTAACTAATCATACCTTTTGGGTATGGTTAAATGGCAGTATTAACTGTGAGCAGCAGGAATGAGACCTGGATACAGAGAGCTCATAAATGTGGTTACAAACTTTTATTCAAATGAAAAAGGGATTGTAAAATGCTGCACTTTCCCTATTCTAAAAGTTATTTCCCTACCTCAACCACCAAAAACGAAGGATCCGTCCAATAATGAGATATCCAAAGAAAAACTGTCCCGTCTCCGAAATCCTAGCCTTGCCCTCACATTCTAAAAGTAGCTCTAAGATGCTAGGGGAAATGTCTCTGGTCTTGAAAGGTGCACAAATGTTCAAGTTCAAAATAAATATATAGATACTCCAACACAAAGTTCCCTATGGATAAGGTTCACCGTTCCAGGGGATGGCTCCCTTCCCCAGGTTTCTATACAAGAGTTTTAAGATTCCCAAGAGTACAAATCTTCCTTGAAGGTTTTTGGCAAGCAACAAAACACTTGGTATTCAAAAATAACTTAAATGTGATTTCCAGTCATGCACAACACCTCGCGTAGTGTGCCCTGCCAGGTTTGTCTCCACTTTAGTTTAACTTTATTCACAGTCTTGTTTTGGCCTGGCCTATTCCTCTGCCAGGATTTCCTTAGCTGGTCTGACATATATACTTGCAAACTTTGGCTTTGCCGGGTATACTCACCTGCCAGGACTTTTATTATGATCCTTTTCACACACTGGTAGACTTGGGTTTGCCTGGTATACTCTCCTGCCAGGGCTTTTAGTGCAAGTCTTTTCTTATCCACTTCCAACTGTTACGGTTTCACAGGGTAAGGGGTTATCCTTCTCTCGCCTTGACTTCGCTCTGGCTTTGCTACCCTTGGGTGCGAGTCCCATACACAAAACTGTTATGGTTTGGCATAAGTTTGTGAGGCGCAGGGATATCTGTCATGATGCCTACCCGCGGGGACCCAGACCAAGTCCAGCAACCCCGGAAGCAGGCATCAAGTTATTCCAAGCAAGACCAACAACCCCTTCTAGGGGCTATTTGGGTGCATTCCTGGTGTCTATGGCGCCAGGCTCATGTGGAGAGTCAGTCCTGGCGCCACAGGCGCCACAGGCGCCAGGCTCATAGATTAAAACTTAACTGATGCAGACCATGCTGCAAGAGCTCCAAGGCAAAAGAGGCTTGGAAGGGACTACTTTACCTAGGGACTATTTTTTACTCAGGCGGGGCTGGGGAGGAATACTTACCTGGGACTACTTTGGAGGCTATTTAAACCACGCCCAAAGAGCAGCACACGCTTCGTGTTATTCTGCATCCAGCAGCGTAACGCTCACCGTGCCTGCAAGTCTGCATCCAGTCTTCTGCCACGCCCGCCTTGAGTCTGGAGCTCCTAGAAAAAGGGAGAAAGAAGGAGAAAAGGTTAGAACAAGAGCAATACCTTTGATCCTTACCTGAATTCCTGATCCACTGCGCCTTCGAGCTGGAAGAAAGAAGTTATTTTATGCGCGTCGCCTCGCCTGCTGCAGCGCCGCGCTGAACTCACCGGCCTTCGCAGCATCTTCACATTCCACCGCATCCTTCTGCATGTTCCCGCCACACTCCGGCACCTAAGGGGAAGACAAGAACAGCAAGGTGAGCCAAGGGAATAAACAGAGGCAATATTAGTTACCCCCCATAGACTTACCTGATTTTACCACCGGGGGTACTATTCCTCTTCACGGGTCGGCACAGCTTCCACTGCATCCTTGCCGAACCCCGGCCCCTAAGGAGAAACAAAAGGACAGCAAGGTGAAACAAAGGGACAAACAAGATGAAACCTCCTCACCACAATAGACTTACAAGATATTACCGCCGGAGGCATTATTTCCCGAGGCTTCATACTTTCTCTCAGCGCCTGAATAAGGGAGAAAGCAACAGGTTACATACTGACATTATTTTATCGAACTGTGTTGGATAATACAAATCCTTACCTGAATATTACCGGTTGCCACGAGGAACTCTTCGCTAGGGTCAAGCTGCAACCTGCAAGGAATCGGACAAGAGTGAAAGTCAGACATTTGAACTCTTACAAACTACATACTTACGGCGTCTTGCCGGAAATCTGAATCAATATTGTTCTGGAACTCACCAATTCCTTCGAGGCAGTGAAGCAACTGGTTATCTACGCGCCCCTGCGCTCAATGCAGGATGGAGAGCTCATCTATGCAAACCATCAGGTGAGACTATAAGAGGGGACATCAAAGGTGATCAGTGGGGAGAAGAGCAGGAGTGAGGGGGGGGGGTTAACGCTCAACTCCACGGGTGTTTTAATTCCCTTTCTCCATTTGTAGGAGAATATTCCTACCGGCCAAGCAAATGAAGCTAGGTGGGCCAGTCCAGTTCGTCATCTCGGCACTACGCGTCACATTGGTGGAGGCTGCAGCTGTCCAGTTCAGATCGACGCACCTGTCGGAACTAGGTGAGCTTAACAATATCCTTCTCTCCCCTTGACCTCTCTCGGGTTTTGCTTCCCCTTTACACACCTGTAAAACTTACTTGTATACTTCTTATACTCGTTTCCATTCGTTCCTTTTTTGCTAAATCGTGTCTCCAATTCTTTAACATTCCATTCACTGTCTTTTGAGACTTTCTCTCCGGACGGTCGACTGACACTCTGCTCTCCGGTTCCTGTGGCCGCAAACCAGACTGGCCTTTCTCTTCTGATACGGTCCAGGTGCGACAGTTTCCTACTGCCTTCTGCCTTCCCCTAGAGCGGGTTGGCTCCACGGATTTTTCTCAAGCGGCTTGATAGTCCCTCGCTCAGTGTCCAGTGGACACAGCTTCCCCCAGGCAGGTAGCTCTCCCTTTTTCCATTCAGGTTCCGCTTTTTTAAATGTTCTGGCACCTGTCATATTCTCGTTCTGCACTTCTAAGTGTCGTGGATCTTCATTGCTCCCTTCAGCCTCCTCGTCTCAGTATTCTCATATGTATAAAAAGGTTGAGCCTTTCTGGGTTTTCTTTTTACATGATATTGGAAGAAGTTATTAGTAGATCTGGTAGGGAGTGGGAGGGGGCTTTTACAATAAGTCATACAAGCTTGAGGTATGGAAGGAACATTCCTCCCTAAAAGGAAAGGGGGTTAAAGGGGTATGTTCCTTCATCTGACAACACAAAAACCAATGTCACGTTCTAGAAACCAAATCCGCTTTGTCAATTCTTGTTTATACATGCAATTCACATAATGTGCAACAGAAATGTGAACTCCCTTTATATCAAAGATTCTGATGCTTGTTAATCCGCTTAGAATCACATGCTGTGCATATATTTATTTATTTAACATTTTTAAAGCGCTTACACAGCCCGCGGGCATCGAGGCGCTGTTACAGGAATTGTTTTTTTTTACTTGTGTAATTGTTTTTGTCTTAGTTGCGTATTTGTAACGCGCTTAAAACTCAGAGGTTTCTGAGTGCGGACCGGTGATCGAACCTGTGTTGCTTCATGTCGTCTTGCTTCCAAGGCACACACGTTGCCGCTGAGCTATCCTCCCAGGATATAGTCCAACATCTAGTGGTAATCTTTCTTTCGAGGATCGAAAGGGGGACATCGACATGGGCGTGCTTGTAACACTATCGTGACGTGTAGTGTACCCAAAATCCCTCACGCGTCGAAGTCCCTCGGATTGTTATTTTCCGCCCAGCTAGCTGGTCCCCATATGCGGATCTTGTAAGAGAAATATTGTAAAAGTATAACTACTTTGTCCCACGACCATTGGTCTTCTTGGTCTTCAACCTTCTTTGACGACTCCTGTGGACTCCTACGCCGGAGACGTCTACGACTTTCGGCGACTGGTGCTTCTGTCGACCGCATGGCCTCTGCCCTCAGGCTAGGCCTATACAGTAGGGAGAGTCGGTCCCCGGGGTTTCATTCTTTAAAAACGCATTTCCTTTTCCCCTCTCTTTCCCCTTGTCTGGCTGCCACCCTTTACCTCTACTATGGAGAGGACTCCCTTTAAGTTCTGTCCATCTTGTAACAGAAAGTACCCGTGGAAGGACACTCATCGAAAGTGTAATAAGTGTCTGCCTCGTGATCACGATGAGTGATCCTGCAAGTCCTGCCAACTTTTTCAATGCTAAAAGATCGGCAGTGAAGCGGTGGGCAGCCTACGCCATGCAGCAGGCCGAGGGTAGCTATCCCGTCGACACAGACGCCTCGAGGGATGAGGACTCCAGCGGCAGCCAAGGCTCTGATGTGGAGGCCATAGACATACCCGAGGAACCGTCCGGTTTCCAGTTGCCCGTCCACGGCCCTGTCAGGCAGGCTGCCGGTACTGCTATGGGGAAGCTACATCCCGGTGACCGTGGCACACCTGCACCACAAAAGGATAAGCACACAACCCCACGCACTCCCTCATCGGATACGTTGAGGAAGCAACAGGCCTTTCGAAACCTTTGCCGGTGCCTTCTGATCCCCTGGATCAGCCGCCCTCACCGCATCCGTCTCGGAATTCAACACACAAGGGTGTCTCTGCTAAAAAACACAAGGCCGCCGACGCGCCGTCTAAGATCGCACGCATCCGCCACAGAGGTTTCGGTGGTGCCGAAGACCTCGATGATGCCTACAGACCCGCCAAAATTTCTACCTAACCCGCTGGAGCTACGCGAGAGTCTCGCTAAAATCATTTTGGCGGCGTCTAAGCCAAAAACTAAACCCTCTCGTCGAGGGGAGTGTTCAGATGGGTCCGAGCCCCTTTCTAAGACTCTGGCTGACAAGGCAACTCCCTCTAGAGACCCCTTTCCTCCTGAGGAGCCTTTCCCTCCTCCTGACCCTTCTGGGTCATCTCCATGGACCAGGGTAAGGTTTGAGAACTGTATGGTAAAGCTGTCTAAATTTGTGGACTTCTCTATGACAAATATTTTAAGTCTAGGAGGATTCCTGCCCTAGTTTTCCAAAGTTACAAAAACTCTCCAGCCAGACTCCACATCAAGAGGTTTATGAATACTCATAACCTGAAGATGTCTATGAGGATCCCTCTGACCAACAAGACAATCCCTTTGGCCAGGATTCACCTGGCCCATGTCTAGATTGGGGCCAAGATCAGCCTACTACGGAAACACCTTGGCTTTCACCGACCCCAACACCTGATCCATACACCCTTTGTCTTGATTCACACTCCTTGCCTCTACCGAGACAAGCTTCACCCATTGATGATCAGATGGCATTCAGTGCAATCCTGAAAAGGCTGCGGAACATTTACAGATTGCCACTTAAGAAGCTGTACAGGATACCGACTTTGTGGAAGACATCCTGAAGGAAAAACCACCAGCAAGTCAGACAATCCCCCTGTTAAACTCCCTGACAAAGACTATAAAAAGCTGTATGCCCTCGGCAAACGCATCACAACATCAGCGGCATATTCCACCAGGATTGCTAATAACACTACACTTCTTGCAAGCTATAGTGATGTGCAGTGGAATTTACTTCAGGATGGTCTCCAGGAAGGCCCAGAACCGGTACAATCACGCCTGCTATCGGTTGTCTCAGAAGTGAACCAGGTCACCCATAACATCCTCAAAAATACTTTGGATGTAGCTGAGACGGTAGGCCAGACCCTGGCCCAGGGCACTCTTCCAAAAAGGCACGCCTTGCATAAAAACTCGGGGTTCAAACCGGAAACGCAGGCATCACTTATAAACAAACCAGTGGAAGATTCTAATTTGTTTGGGAAAGCTGTGGACGGTGCCCTAGAAACTGCAAAAAGAGGGCACGAGACTCTCAAATCTCTTAATCAAATCAATGCTCGTCCTTCCCAGCAGCAGGGAGGTAACTCTAGCTGCTCCTTTTGGGGTCAATCTTTTTCCAGTTCCCCACATAATCAGGAACAGGGGGTACGCCGTGGTCCTCCGGACAAGGCGCAGCTGCCCCAGTCAATATCAACAGTGGGGTCAGCGAAGAGGCAAAGGCAAGGGTAGGAACTCCACTCCTAGAGGCTCCCCAGCCTCTGCTCAAAAATGCCTCGCCTGTCCGGGTCCCCTCTCATTCCTCCCCAGTCGGGGGACGTTTAACATCTTTTCTTCATGCATGAGAGGGGGGTCACTTCAGAACTGTGGGTTCTGAAGACCATAGCCCACGGTTACTGTATCGAGTTCTACCGGCCACCTTGATACCGCCCACCAACATCCAAATGCTCATCGCCAGCACATCTGCAGATTCTGCTGGAAGAGGTGCAGATCTTTCAAGAAAAGGGCACCATAGAAGTCGTCCCCATTCATCAGGTAAACAAGGGTATTTATTCAGTGTACTTCCTTGTACCCAAATAGGATCTCAACATGCGCCCTGTGCTAGACTTGCGCCCAGCGAACAAATTTGTCAAACCACAGAAGTTCAGAATGACAACATTGCAGGAAATAATCCCCCTGATAATACAAGGGGATTACATGGCCACATTAGATATGAAAGATGCATACTTTCATATTTCAATGTTGCCGGTGCACATAAAGTACCTAAGATTCATGAGGACAATCACTATCAGTTCAAGATCCTTCCCTTCGGCATTGCCTCAGCCCCAAGGGTGTTTACAAAGATACAGGCGGTAGTAGCGGCTCACCTGTGCAGGCAGTCCATTCCAGTCTATCCTTACCTCGACGACTGGCTAATAACAGGGTATTCGTACTTAACATGCCTATCAAATACCCAGAAGATAGTAGATCTCCTATTCAGTCTGGGATTCTCGATCAACGAGAAAAAGTCCAGCCTAGACCCCAGGCAAATCAAAAAGTTTCTGGGGCCTCTAATTCGGACCAAAGACAGGCTCATCTTCCCCTCCAACGAGAGGGTTCAAAACATGCTGTCCCCGATCCCTCACTATATAGCCCATCGCAAGGTGACCGTACGCAAAGCCATGCGACTGTTAGGGATGATGGCCTCCTGCATTTATCTAGTCCCACACTCACGTTTGCGCATGCGTCCCATGCAAAGGTGGCTCTCGAGCCAGTGGTGTCAGGCCAGCGGACAATGGGATGATCTAGTGGTTGTCTCGGCATCCCTCGTTCTTTCTCTGCAGTGGTGGTGAAGGGAGAACCTCTTGCAGGGAAAAACCCTTCACCACCCCCGCAGTAGAAGCCACTCTCACCATGGACGCATCTCTGACGGGGCGGGGGGCCCACCTCCTTCATCAGACGGCGCACAGCGTTTGGTCACAAGAGGTAGCATCCAACCACATAAACCTGTTGGAATTGGCAGCAGCATTCAAAGCCCTGAAGGCCTTTCAAACACATCTCCAGGGAAAGACAGTCCTAGTCCTCACGGACAGCACCACGGCCATGTATTACCTGAACAAACAAGGGGGCACACACTCTCCAGGGCTATCCAAATTGTCACAGAACATATAGAAATGGGCTATCAAACACAAGATGTTCCTCCTGTCACAACACATTCCAGGGGAACTTAGTCTTCTGGTGGACGTGCTCAGTAGATACTTCCCACTACCTGCAGAGTACGAATGGCGGTTACACAAAGACATTGTTTTCAACGTCTTCGCAGACTGGGGCTTCCCAGAGATCGACTTGTTTGCAACTCTGGAGAACGCACAATGCCCAGATTACGCCTCCAGGTACCAGCAGAACCGCTCCAAGGGGAACGGTCTCCAGATAACATGGTCAGGGAAATTTGTCTAGGCCTCCTTCAAGTCACCTCCTCCCCCCCCGATTCCCCTACTCAACAGGATAGTGCGCAAGGTACACCAATCGCGATGATTCTGGTGGCCCTGAAGTGGTCCTGCCAACCCTGGTTCTCTCACATGATGGCAGTGTCATTTGCACCTGCGAGAAAGCTGCCATGCCCATACAACATGCTGTGGGGGAGACACTTCATCCATGCCTGCAAACTATAAACTTAGCAGCCTGGCTCCTGAGGTCATAGAGTTCAGACACCTCCAACTTCCTCAAAGATGCATGGACATACTTGGAGAAGCACGAAAGCCTAACACCAGACATTGCTACTCTAACAAAAGGAAATGCTTTGTTATGTGGTGCAATTCCAAGAACATCAGTCCCATTGACTGCTCATCAACACATATCATCTTGTACCTGACTCACCTACTAGACTCAGGTCTGGTCTTCAATTCCCTAAAGGTACACTTATCTGTGCTTTCAACTTACACCACCTCTCTGAAAAAGGTTTTGTGGTGGATGATTCCAGTAACCAAGAGTTTTATGGAAGTGGTTAAAAGACTTAATCTCCCTATTTCCAACCCAGCTCCTGGATGGGAGGACCTGAATGTTGTACTAACTAGACTAATGGGACTTCCCTTTGAACCTATGCATAAAGCAAGCTTTAAAGCACTCACTTACAAGACCGCCTTCCTGGTGGCAGTCACCTCAATAAGAAGAGTTAGTGAACTGCAGGCCCTTTCAGTTCAATACAAATTTGTCACGATTCACAAGGATAAGGTGGTACTGCGCACTCACCCATGGTTTGCGCCTAAATTTATTCCAAAGTTGCATGTGAACTAATCAATAGAACTACCCACCTTTTTCTAGAACCCCACTAACGTGGCATACACTCTCGATGTGAGGAGAGCAGAGATATATTATCTGGAAAAAAACAAAACCACTAAGAAAAACCAACCAGTTTGTTGTCTCAGTGGCAGCTGGTAGAAAAGGGGACCATGTCTCTAAATTAGCCATCTTTAAGTGGATCGTAAACGGCATCACACTGTGCTACACTCTTGCCAAGAGAGATCCGCCCTTCAAGCCTAGGGCACACTCTACTCGGGGCACTGGGGCTTCCATAGCATTCATTGCAAATGTTCTTCTTGAGTCCATTGGCAAAGCAGCAACCTGGAGTTCTGTACACACCTTTACACAACACTACTGGCTAGATACTCACTCTAGGTCTGACTGTCAGGTGGGACAGGCGGTGCCAAAACATCTCTTTTCTACTGTTCCTTCACACATCCCAACACCATCTCTGGGTACTGCTCGCTAGTCTATGCACAGCATGTGATTCTAAACAGGTTAACAAGCACCAGAAGACATACATTACTCACCGTAATAGAATTTCTGATGATTGTATCTGCTTAGATTCACATGCACCCCCCCCCATCCTTCCTCCCCTCTTGGACTAGAAGGAACATAGACATCTTGCACCTTTTTCTCTCTGTACTCACGATAATCATAGGCTCCCGCACGGCAGAAAAAACACAATTGGAGGGACCACCACGTGTTAGGGATTTTGGGTACAGTACACGTCACGTTGGGGATAGTGTTACAACCATGTCGACGTCCCCCTTTCGATCCTCGGAAGAAAGACGTAATACTCTGCGATTACCAATAGATGTCAGACTATATACACAGCATATGCATCTAAGCAGATACAATCATCAGAAATGCTATTACGGTGAGTAATGCATGTCATATAGATTTTCTAACTGGCTGTAAGTATTCAGTTCATGGTAAACTTTAATATCCATTGAAAATCCATAACTGGCCACTAAAACTATATTCCCTTTTGAATTGAGTTTTAAAGATGATTGTTTCCCCAGGGTTTATTTTTTTAAGGACTTTGTGACCGATGACTAGATAACGTTTGTGCTGTACCCTGCTGAAGGTTATGGATACGGCTTGCACAGTGTCTCGTTTTCTCCTTTTCGAAATTCTGCAAATAGCAGAGTTTGTAGCGCAGTCTGGGCCCTATTTTGAGGTCCATGTAAAATTATACAAGTGTTGTTCCGTGGAGGAATAACACTTTTTTCAAAAACATCATTTCTGTGAAAGAAAGAATGTGGTGTACTGACTGCAAAGACTTGACTCTTGCATGTCCCTGATTTACTGCTTACAAAAGTCCTAGTGACCGTCCTTAATGCAGGGCAGACACTGTGAGAGCATTCTCCTTGCAGAGCTCTACTTTTTCATGTTAAAAAAAGAGTTAAAATGCAGCAACTTTGAGGTGACATTAACATCTACTGCACAAATTGTTCATTTATAAACTATGGCTGACAGAAAATTGGTTATGTCTTAACAGTGACAAAACTGAACTCCTGCTAATGGGATCCCTAGCCTCCCTGAGCAAACTAGATTGTCAGTATAGCTCCTTCACCATTGAGAACATACCTATCAAACTGTCAAGACCCTGGGTGTTTATCTTGACTCTAATCTGACGATGATTAAACAGGTGAGCGATATTGCCGCTTCCTCAGCATACTACTCCAAACTGCTTAATGGAGCCAGACCCTTTCTATCTCAACAGAACTCCCTTACCATTGAAAGAGCAAAAATTGGATCCAGATTGGACTTTTGCAAGGCCCTCTTTGTGGGGACCTCTGGCAATAACGTAGCCAAACTCCAACTGGTCCAAAACAATGCCCTCAGAGCCGCTACCGTGATCTTGAAAAGGGACCACATCTCTAAGGTGAGGAGAAAGGTGCACTGGCTTCCCGTTAGAGAAAGAATTATCTTTAAAACCCTCGCCCTTACGCATAAATGCGTTCATGACCAGGCACCCCCGTACTAGTCAAGAGGATTGCCGAGCACACCTCATCCAGACCTACCAGAACAGCCTATGCAAACAGGATTGATATTACCAAGACACGTAGGGTTCGCGCAGGCGGTACCAGCTTCCCAGCCATGGCCGCATCCCACTGGAACGGTCTACCTGCGCACATCAGGATGATTGACTCCCACATTGCCTTCTGCAAAGCGGTTAAAACTCGGCATCTTTCCTTCTGAAACTCACCTCTTCAGTCAATGTATCTAATGTTTAAACCCTCTATGTACAAACTATCCATCATCATTCATCAAACTGTATGTGTAACTAAGAATTCATAATGTTGGGCAGTTGTTAATGTAACCGTGAATCACGCTTTCTTACAATTGCCTGTACCAGGGCCTCAATGCTTAAGGGCTGTAGTGCGCTCTACAAATCCAAATCAAATAAAAAAAAAAAAATACCAGATGGCAGCACCACTTTTCTGAAGGCTCAAAGTCGATAGGAAGAGTGGCTGACTTTTTAGAAATGTTCACAGTGACACTGGTGCACATGCTTACCCCATAACAGTAGATTTTAATGTTCTTTTGCAGGTGGAAAGCAGGACAGCTCCCCTCCAATCCTTCCACCCACCTCAGAATTGAGCTGCTGGGAACTATAGGGGAGAATGTATGCTTTCCACGCTATTTTTCCGCAGAGCTCAGAATCGGGCCCTCTGTTAGGTGATTAGAAAAGACATTCTTTCCACGCTGGCATAGAACCGCGGACAAATGCTGCATTTTATAGCAGCCTTTCTTTCCGATTAACTTCATGTTTTTTACGGCAAAGAGGGAGAAAAGAGTCACGCCAGTTGAATAAGAAATGCATCACGATACCCCTTAGAGACGGGAACGAGACGTATATAGATTTAGGGTTAACATTTCTCGGCATCTCATCCAAGGAAAGCACACATATTGCCTGTAGCAAAGTTGAGCTGCAAGCTTTCTGCATGGACAACCGATAGCTACGAATGGTTTCCATGGCAATAGGAAACCACATGACCATTTCTCTCTGCTCGTGAATTTAAAATTGGAAGCACTGCATGGTTAAAAGTGAAAGGTTGCTTGCAGTACGATTTTTGCTATCCCTTCGTTATAAATTCAAATCGTGCTGTATAGTTTTCTGTTGACATTTGTGCCCTTCTTTTTGCAAACATTTTTTATTTTGTTTAAGCAGTTTAATTTACTTATGAAGCAAACCTAATTGGCCAATAGTCTTTGTGAGTTGCTGCCTATTGTTTCCAAATAGCATCTACTTTAACCCCTTCCCCGAAAACTAGGCCCATGTTGTGAACGCTAGGATGCACACCGTAGAAAGCTGAAGCGTTTCGCCATTGACCTAAAAAGAAGACTACTAAATAATGATTCTTATAAAGGGATTAATTGATATACTAAATTGCTCATGTCATACAGAGTAGAACTGTACTAGTTTGGTACATTTTGAAAAATTAATCTGGTTATTTCTCCGAGTCGTATAAACAGGAGAATCCATAGTTTGTGTCTTTTTTTTAAAACTATGTTTATTTGGGTTTTACCAAGGAAATAACATGAACAAACAAAGGCACTCATCAGGAAATCACATCAGCATTATCAGTGAAAAGAGGCAATGCAGGCATAAAAAGTAATATTTAATCCGCCGAACAGGTAATAGATGGCATTTCTGGTTACATCTCATAACTTCAGATTATAGGAGGGGGGGTGAAAGGGAGAGCAAGGGGGGGAAGTAGGGCAGAGGTGTGTCTCAGCAAGCGTCTAGCCATTTCCCCCATATCTTCTCAAATTTTCGGGGGCAACCCCGCGCGTTGTAGATGCGGCGTTCCAGAGATGCGCACCTGCTCAGTTCATTGGCCCAGCGGTTCAAACAGATCGGGTCCGATGAGCCCCAACCTGCAGCAATAAGTCTTTTCCCCACACCCAGTGCCACCGCCGTAAATGTTTTTTCATGCTTAGTAAGGTCAACCTCCCACCAGATTCCCAGAAGTGCCATTTTGGGGTCCTTGGGGATTGGCGTTCCTAATATGGTGGAGATAGTGTCCATGCACTTACCCCAGAGGACTTGTAACACCTGACAGTCCCAAATCATATGAAAGAAGGTGGCCGTCTCTCGTTTGCATCGGGTACATGTCGCATCTCCGGTTTCGCCCCACCTGGCCAGGGCGGTACGAGAGTAATATGAGCGGTGAAGTATTCTGAGTTGTATGAGTCTAAGTTTGGCCTTGATGCCTATATCACGGGGGGACATTAGTGCGTCCATCCAGTCCTCATGCTCCAGAGCCCCCAGGTCCCTTTCTCACCTTTCTTTCAGCTTACCTAGTTCTTTGGCACCAAAGGAGTTAAGGGCCAGATGAAGTGTGGAGGTGACCTTGGAGGGGATACGCTGTGGGAGAACATTGGTTTCTATGGGGGAGCAGGGAGGTATGGTAGTGATGTCTGGGAATTGGGTGCATATGGCATGGGCGAGCTGTGCATATCGAAACCGGTCCATTGGTGCCAAACCATATTTGTCTTGCAGGGTATCAAAGCTTAGTAGGCGTCCCTCTTGAATCACATGAGCTAGTGTGGTTATCCCTCTATTTCCCCAGTTCCCAAACCATCCCATTTTCCTTATTTCAGGAAGATGTGCGTTGTGCCATATGGGTTGAGCAAGTGTTGGTTTCGCCTTCCAACCACCGAGTTTATGTGCGTTCCTCCAGGCATGCCGAATGTGACGTGTCATTCTTGGTATTCTCCGGAATTGGTTGTTGGTGCAGTATAGGACCTGTAGGGGCGGGACTGAGAGCATAGTCTCAATTTCAATGCGGACGTGCAGTTGGGTGGGGTCTGCGTGTAGCCAGTCATTCACCACCCCAATCTGTGTTGCTAGGTAGTATGTGGTGTATGCAGGGTAGTCCAATGCCTCCCTCCCACACTAATCGCAGGAGTGTAGTGAGGGTGATTCTGGGTTGTTTCCCTCCCCAAAGCAGCGTGCAGAGGTTCCTATCTATGAGTGCAAAGGTTTTGTGGGGGAGCGGAGCATTTTGGAGAGTGTATAGGAGTCTATGTAGTGTCATCATTTTAAACAAGCAGATCAGTAAGAAATGGTGGACTAGTGTGTATACATGAACTAATCTACACTAGCCACCCACTTCCAATTTCCCTTTTGGCATTTTTGGAACATACATTTCTGAACTTCCACAATTGAAGTTTGGTTGGAAATTGAGTTTCTTCTCTTTTGTTTTTTGATATTCTATCTTTACTGTGATTGATGGTACATGATTTATTCAGATGTTGTTTGCTTTTTTGTGATATGTAATCTATTTGAAGTTGAGCCTACCTTAAAAGTATAATGTTAAATGTTTTGTAAAATGTTTTGTAAAATGTTGTTGAGGCTTTTGCATAAAATATTGTTTTATGTTTTATATTATATGATGAAAAGCATTTTTGAAATCTCTGGTTAGAGCCTATGCTCAGTTAAATGATAAAACTGAATGAAATGATTTTGACAACGACATTTATTGTGTCATTATAAAAGATGTTATTCTGAACAGATAGACAACATTTTGACACCATCCAGCCCACCCAGAAAGCAGTGATTCTCTTTTTTCTTTTCTTTTTCAGAGAAAATGAGGTGTGTATACTTAATGGATATACCACATCACCTTTAGAATTTTTCCTGTGGCAACACCTTTTGTTGGGTTTTGTTGATCATTTTAAACAAGGCTGCCCTACCCATTGATGATAGGGGGAGCGATTGACAGTGAGAGACGTCTCTATTAAACCTGTCTAGTATGGGTTGCAGGTTGAGTTGGAGAAAACCGTCTAGGGTCGGGCCAACGCGTATGCCTAAGTATTTAAACTCCCTGATGCAAACGTGGTAGGGGCAAGGCTCGGGAATTGCAGCTTCGCCACCTTGGATCGGAAAGTAAATAGTTTTGGACTCGTTTACCTTTAGGCCGGCGAAGGTTTGGTATTCTTTAAGGAGGCAGGATGCAATCGGGCATGAGGTGACCGGATTACTGAGATATATAAGGAGGTCGTCTGCATACAATGAGAGCCGATCTTCTCCTCCCCCTGGCCAAGCGAATCCGAACCAGCTTTTGTTTGGTCGAAGTTCGATTGCTAGTGACTCGATGGCGAGCAGGAATAGGAGTGGGGAGAGGGGGCATCCCTGTCTGGTGTCTCGGCCCAGGGGGAATGATCTGGAGGAGTTGCCATTCACCCTAACAGTGGCCTCTGGAGATGCATAAAGGAGTCTAATCCAGGAGATGACGCTTCACCCAAAGTTCATTCGGGCCATAATTTCCCACAGGGCCTCCCATCCCACGGAGTCGAACGCCTTCTCAAAGTCCACTGCCAGGAGGGCCAGTGGACCCGATATCTCAGAGGCTCTATCGAGGGCAAGTTGGATCCTACGTAGATTCATGCGGGTAGATTTGTTGGGCATAAAGCCGCATTGATCTGGATGGACGATTGTCTCTATCACCCTGAGCAGTCGGTTAGCAAGTACCCTGGCAAGGGTTTTGGCTTCCTCATTGATCAGCGAGATAGGGTGGTAGGAAGCACACTGTTCCGGGGGCTTTCCGGTTTTATGTATGACCACAATACTTGTCCTTCTAAGGTCCGGGGGAGTGCGATATGTTCTTTACTGCGAAGGAACATTTGATGCATATGTTCCGTTAATGTTCCACCTAAGTCTTTCCAAGTCTCTGTAGGGAACCCCTTGGGGCCTGGGGATTTCCCCAGTTGGAGCTGAGCTAACACCTCTTGAATTTCGTTTTTGGTGATTTCAGTGTCAAAGTGTTTGTTGTGTGGACAATTTCTGGATATCAATCCGATCTAGGAAGCTAGAGGGCATCGATGTGGGGTTCCCGATTTGTGGGGCGTAGAGTTTCTCGTAATAGGCGGCAAATGTTTCGGCTATGTCAGAGTCTTCAGTTAGCAGCTCTCCCGCCGGGGATCGGATGGCTCGCACATGCCCTTTAGTTTGCTCACGTCACTCCAAGCAGGCGAGGGTTTTATTTGCTTTGTCTCCTTTCTCATAAATTTGACTCCGGACTAGCCAGTGGGCCACCTGTGCATTATCCTGGGCTATATTACTGAGGGTTTATTGCGCGGTCACCAGGGCTTCCTTTGCGCTTTGGGTGCCATGTGTAAGAAGGTGTCCTTCGCACTCCAATACTTGCTTTTCGGCCTCCACAATTTTTTGGGCGTGTCGCTTCCGGTAGGCCGATACCACCGAGATGGCTTCCCCACAGAGGACAGTTTTGTATGCTTCCCATAGCACAATCCGGCATTCCACTGCTTCTTCATTTATTTAAAAGTATTCCGCAGTCTTCAGCAATTTCTGGAAGCCGCAAGTGATATGTAGTCAGTCGCCAGGTGATGTCTGGGCGCTGGCGAGCGTTTTTCATAGTTATGAGGAGCGGGGAGTGGTCCGAAATACCTCTTGCTAGGAACTCCGCAGATACAAGCCTGTGGGATGTATTGCAGGGGATGATGGTATAGTCGATCCTAGAGAATGTTTTATGCGCACTGGAGAAAAAGGAGAAATCAGCCTCGTCATCGTGCAGTGAACGCCAGGTGTCGACAGTCCAAGTGTCTCGGCAAACATGTACAGAGCTGTCGGGGCAGATCGGGTTCCTGCCCTTTTGTGGGACCTGTGTGCCATGACATCCATAACTTTGTTGAAGTCCCCCCCCCCCCCTTACGCCCATAAGTTGGCATCCTCCTCTAGGAGTATGTTCTGCAGTTCCCCCAGTAGCTCCTTTGTGAGTGTGGGAAGCAGTATCACGAATCGGCCCCTAGGGTCGGTCCGCACTTTCCTCACCTGTAGGGGGACTCTTTTGTGGATGAGTATCATTGTGGCCCTGGCGCTTTGAACCCGGCTTGGTAAGTATGCGAATAGTTGGATCTTTTAAAGAAGCAGTTACTGGTTCCGATCAGGTGCGTTTCCGTGAGGAACGCTATGTCTGGTGAGTATCGGTTGAGATATTGGAGCACCAGTCTTCGTTTCACACTGGAACCCAGGCCGTTGAGATTCCAGGTCAGTAAGGATATCTTGTCTGTGTTTATTTTAGCTGCGTGGGTCCCATTGTAGGGCATCACAAAGGATATGATGTCTCAGCAGCCCCCAGGGTCGTATGTAGTATTCTGTCCAACTCCTATGTTCCTCCTATCCGGATCCCTCCAAGCCTCTGGAAGCATAGTGTAGACCCGGGATACCCAGGTGTGTCTCTTGGAGGGAGTCTTCCCAGGGTTGCCAAATGACAGTGTACCTCGTGCCTGAGCAATGCGGGCCCAACACGCGGGCTGTGTGTTTCCTGCGCCCGTAGGGGGGACCGTCTTGCATTTTTATACTGTGTTTCAGGTTGCCTAAACCTGTAGAACCCCCCCCCCCCCACCTTTTACTCACCCCCCCAACTGGGAGCACCTCTCGCCCAAACATTAAACTTTTAACTGTGAAAACTTCTGCAGGATTACCCAGACTGTGGTTGAGACTGCACCGCCTAGAGGGTGGCGGCCGCTAAGGTGGAGTTTCCATATTATTGCGTTGCGGGTCTGTTCGTATGTTGCCGAGGCCTCATCCGTTCTCTGTATTGTTTTTGGCGGGACACTGTGATGTCTCGGTTTCCGGGTCCACCGGAGTTAAGGATGGCAAGTGCTGTCCAGGCTTGGGTTTCCGTGCGGACGGTCCTGAGGGCGAGCGTCGGGCTCCGGGCCCATTGAGGATTTGCATTTCAAGCCACTCCCATGCCTCTTTGGGGTTGTGAAATAGGTGGGTAATGCCCTTGTGATGGACTTTGAGCATTGCCGGGAAGAAAAGAGCATACTTGATTGACAGAGATTGGAGTATCTTCTTGACCGAGTCAAATGACTGGCGGGCCTTTTGAACCTCCTTGGTGTAATCCGGCTAGAACCCCATTCTGTATCCGTTGTATGTAATTGGGCCTGAGGCCCGTGCCATCTGGAGGATAGCTTTGCGGTCTCGAAAATTCAGGAGGCGTGCAATTATTGTTCTAGGCGAGGCTCCAGGGTTGGGCTGCCCGGTGGCACCCGGTGTGCTCTTTCAATGGAGAAGAACTTGGACAGTTTTTTGGGGGCGAAGATGTGAGCCAGCCAATCTTCTAGAAAGGGTTTGATGCTGGGGCCCTCCCTCTTTTTCCGGGTTCCAGAGAATCCTGAGGTTGTGGCGACGCGCCCTTCCCTCGCTGTCTTCGGTGCAGTATTCAAGTTGGTGGACTTTCTGGGTGATTACGGCTAGTTGCTGTTCCAATTGGCAAACAGTGTCTTCTGTGTCCAATACTCTTTGTTCCGCTTCGCCGACTCTAGACGATAAATTGCGAAGATCTTGGCATAGGAGGGACACTTTGGAGACCCCACCAATTTTGAGTTCCAGAGATGTTCTCGAGTCCCCAATTGCTTTCATTAAGTCGCTCAGGGAGACCTGGGGGTCATGAGCCTCTTCTCTGGTTTCTTCCACCTCCAGGGTCTGTGTCTCAAGGCGGGGAGGGGCCCCTACTGTGTAGATGAACAAGTTACTTTCTTACCTGGTAACGTTCTTTCGGTGGGATGGTCCGACGACGTATTCCATATCTATGACAGATAATGTCCACAGCTGTGCTGCTTCGGAAAATCTTTGGCGTCTGCGTCCTGCGTCGATGACGTCGATGCGCCGTCCCCGAGGACCTCCTCTGACGGCCGACGTCACCCGATGTGATAAGTAGGACGCACAACGCCCATAGCCTCAGTTATAGTTTTTTCCCAGAACGTGTGCCACCAGTTTTCTGCCTGTCAGACACACAAGGCCTTGCAGAACGCAAGCTGCAATCGCAAAAGAAATTCTGCAGCGGGGAAGGCAGGGAGGGAGCGATATGGAATACGTCGTCGGACCATCCCATCGAAAGAACATTACCAGGTAAGAAAGTAACTTGTTCTTCGAGGGGATTGGGTCCTCCGACGTATTCCATATCTATGACAGACTCCCAAAGCAGTACCAAGCAAGGAGGTGGGAAAGAATTTAGAATACAAATTAAGCATGCCCAATCAAATTGCGGAATACAGAACTGCCTTGCCAAAGGCCAGATCTTGCCCTCTGATGGAATCGAGGGAGTAGTGACGTACAAAAATATGTACTGAAGCCCAGGTGGCTGCATTACAGATGTGACGAATAGGGACTCCCCTCTGCAGGGCAGTAGACGCAGCCACTCCTCTGGTAGAATGGGCCCGCAAGCCAGCCGAAGGATCCTTACCTGCCAAACGGTAGCACTCGGAGATAGCCAAAACAATCCAACGAGACAAAGTCTGTTTCGTCACAGCTTGTCCCAAACGCTTTCAAGCGTAACCAATGAAAAGTTGATCGTCCACTCTGACCCGGGACATGCGCGAAATATAAAAGCCTAACGCTCTCCGAGGATCAAGCCTATGGAGCCTGTCCTCTTCCTTACCAGGATGTGGAGGAGGATAGAACGCCGGAAGAACAACCTTCTGGCTCAAATGAAAATCCGAAACCACCTTCGGAAGAAAAGAAGGATGAACTCTAAGGACAACCCTGTCCTTGTGAAACACATTGAAGGGTGGCTTAACTGAAAGTGCCTGTAACTCACTCACTCTGCGAGCGGAAGTAACCGCAACCAAAAACACAGTTTTCAGATTCAACAGCCTCAAAGGGCAAGAATGTAAAGGCTCAAACGGAGCACCCATAAGAAACTTAAGAACAAGGTTCAAATCCCAACCTGGCACCAGAAAAGGTGACAGAGGGAACACATTAGTGAGCTGTTTCAAAAACTGCGAAATTAAAGGAATCTTAAAATAGGGACACTCTTCAGACGAGCGCTTAAATATGGACAGCGCCGCCAGGTAACCTTTAATGGTCCCCACTTGCAAGCCCCTGTGGGCCAAAGAAAGCAAAAAAGACAAAACCATGGGAATGTCGCATTGAAAAGGATCCACATTCTGAACTCTGCACCAGTCGCAGAACTTTCTCCAATGGCAACGGTACAGAGACTTTGTTGCCGGCCGCCTGGCCGAGAGCACACCTCCATCACGTCTTCAGGGAGGTCCCAATCCTTATACCTCAACCTTTCAGAAGCCAAGCGTGAAGATTGAGGGATCTGACCTCTGGATGGAGAACCTGACCCCCCTCCCGTGAGAGCAGATCGTCTCGGTAGGGAAGACGACGTGGAGGGCAGATGGACAAGTCTAGAAGGTCCGGGTACCACGTCCTCCGGGCCCACGCCAGAGCAATGAGGATCATCCGGGAACCGAACCTCCGTAACCTCCGCAGCACTTGCGGGATGACGGGGACTGGAGGAAATGCATACAGCAGTGGGAATGACCACTTCACCACGAACGCGTCTCCTAAGGCTCCTTTTGGAGGAAATTCCCGCGAGCAAAACCTTTCGCAGTTCCGGTTGACACTGGAGGCAAAGAGATCCGCTTGAGGGGTCCCGCAAAGGGCAAAGATCTCCAGGAGAATCTCCTGAGCCAGCTCCCACTCGTGAGAGATCGTGCTCTGCCTGCTCAGAGCGTCCGCCGTCTCGTTGTCGTCTCCGGCCAGATGAACCGCCGAGATCGAAACTTCCTGCTGGATGGCCCAGAACCGAGCTGCATCACCTCCCTGCACAGAGGAAGTGTCCCTGCCCCCCCCCTTTTTGTTGAGGTAGTGCATGGCCACCGTGTTGTCCGTCAGAATCATGACACTCTTCCCGCGCACAGTCGGCAGAAAAGCCTTCAGGGCTAGCCTGATGGCCCTCGGCTCCAACAGATTGATATGGAGTCTGGACTTCGACGGAGGCCAACGACCGCTGACTGTCAACTCGTTGGCATGAGCTCCCCATCCCGTGAGGGATGCGTCCGTCACGATCGTCACCTCCAGCCAGGGCAGCCAAAATGGGGCCCCCTTCATCAGATTGCCCTCGACGGCCCACCACAGAAAGTCCCTGGCTACCGAGGGCGGCACCTGAACAGGGTCCGACAGCCTGCCGGAGGACTGAGACCACTGGAGCTTGAGTGCCCACTGCAAAGATCTCATCCGCAGACGAGCCTCTGGCACCAGAAGAATGCAGGATGCCATGAGGCCGAGCAGTCTCAAGAACTCGGACGCTGGGAGATTCTGGGCAAACTGAAACTTGTGCACCATCTGCTGAATGTGAAGAGCCCTCACCTGAGGAGGAAAACACTGCCCCAGGGACGTGTCGAGCACTGCTCCGATGTACTGGAGCCGCTGCGTTGGTGTCAAATGGGACTTCTTTAAATTGAGGGAGAAGCCCAGCCTGTGAAGGGAGTGGCAGGTGACGGACAGATGATCCAGGACTTGCTCGGGAGAGCTCCCCCTGATCAACCAATTGTTCAGGTAGGGGTAGACGTGAATCCCTCCTTTCCTGAGATGCGCTGCCACCACCACCATGAGCTTGGTGAAAACCCTCGGGGCGGAGGTCAATCCGAACGGCAGGACCCTAACTGAAAGTGCGAGTCGCCAACCGCAAACCTCAGGTACTTCTTGTGCTTGGGATGGATCGGCACATGGAAGAAAGCATCCTTTGAGGTCGAGAGACACCAACCAGTCCTGAAGTTGAAGGGCCTGGAGGACTTGAGAAAGAGTCACCATCTTGAACTTGTCCTTCCTGAGGAGTTTGTTCAAACCGCGCAAGTCCATGATGGGTCTCAATCCCCATCTTTCTTTGAAATCAAAAAATAAGGGGAATACCATCCCTTGTTCCTCTCCGCTACAGGCACCAGTTCTATGGCGCCTTTCTCCAGCATGGCTTGAATTTCCTGCGCAAGGAGCGGATCCGGACTCTTCAAAGAGAGGTTCTCTGGTGGATTGTCGTGAGGCCTCTGCCGAAAAGGAAGTAGCCGCGGGTTATGATCTCCAGAACCCACACATCCGAAGTAATGGCTTGCTACTCTACAAGATACTGCGCCAGCCTTCCCCCAACCGGCGAACCATGGGACCTGGCCTCATGACTGAGTGGTAGCGGCTGCGGCGCTGCCTGAGGGCAAAGAGGCAACTGCCCGAGCGGCCTTGGCACCTCGAGTACCTTTGTTTCCACCTCTGGCACTCTTACGATGGCCTCTTTGACTGCTAGCTCCTCTTGCTTTACTGAAGGACGAGTAATAGCGAAAGGAACCTCCCCTCCATTGCTGTCCCCTAGGACAAAAAGGCGGAGGTTGGCGAACTGCAGCACCCAACGATTTCGCTGCAGCTTTGGAGGTCTCCAACCTCTCAAGGCTCTCGTCAGCCTTGCTGCAAAAAAGGTGTTCACCGTCAAAAGGCATGTTGAGGAGCCGGGACTGCACATCAGGAGCGAACCCAGACTTCCGCAACCACGCAAACCTGCGCATTACGGTGCTCGCCACCATGGACCGGCTGACACAATCCGCCAAGTCCAAACCCGACTGAACAACCTCACACATAGCATCCTTGCCATCCTGAACCATAGCAAGGAAACCATCCTGTTCGTCCCCTTCGGGAATATGATCAGCCGCTAATGCAACACAGTTCCACAGAGTGTGTGTGAAACGAGACAAGGAGGTGCCGCCTGAAGCACCATACCGCCCGAAAAAAACACTTTCTTCGCCCACCGTCAAAACGTTTGTCGTCCCTATCCGGAGGGATGGTAGGATACGATGCCTGCTTTGCCGGGGCCATAGCCGCCTGCACCACCAAACTCTCCGGGGTGGGGTGCCTAGACAAGTAGCAGGGGTCGCTACTGGCTGGATGGTATTTTCGCGACAAAGACTTGCCCACTGCCGGGAGACTCTCCGGAGCAGTCCAAGCCGCCGCCACTCTTCTCTGCAGAGCCATATGAAAAGGCAAAACCGGGTCAGTGGGTGGACCGAGATCAAGGATGTCCGTGATTTCATCCTGAACGAACTCCCCTGGGGGAGCTGACCAACCCAAGTACTCGGTAACCCGAGATATAAGGCGCCGATATGAAGAATCGGCATGAGTGCCAGGCTCTGGCCGACAAAACTCCACCTCCGGAGAGGTGTCCAGTCCACTGGCATCATGCAGTGACTGCCTCAGGTCATCAAACTGGCTATGGCCCGAGATAAGGTCATCTGTAACCGTAACCGGAACCAGGCCGCCATCAGAGCCTTCATCACCCTCTGAAATGTACTCCAGGCGGGGAGAGGAAGACCTCTGCGGACCAAAGCAGTGCCGGACTGTAGCCATAGCCTTTCTAGGGGCAAACCCCGTGCCACGGGGCCCCTCCGACACCACCGCCTCGAAAGGCGCCGGCGTCGACAGAAAAGGCGTCGAGGGCGCTGAACGAGTCGGCGCCGGCGTCGACAGAAAAGGCTTGACGTCGAGCGAATCAAAGTCAGCTGCAGTGCCGCCAGCATCGGCGGCGTCGACACAGTCCTCGAAGCCGGAGCTCCGAGCGTGTCTCTCGACAACTTGGGCGCCAACGGCGTCGACGACCCCCTTGGAGGCGGAGCCTCGAGAGAAATCGTCGACGACCTCGGCGCCACAGGCGTCGACGTCTTCTTTGAAGACGGCACAGGATCACGCGGTCACGAGCGCGTCGAGGACCGGGACCTGGAACGGGCATGGCGAGAACGGCTACCCTTGTCCGAGCGGGACCTCTCCCGCGAGCTGTGCCGACCACCCGAGCCCGAAGGCGTACGGGCGGTGACTCTCGACCGGTGCGGACAGACCGGTTCCCTGCGATTCCAGAATCGCTAGCAGCTGCTTCCCAAAGGAAGCCCATTCCTCTGGTGTCGCTTGCATGGAGGGATAAGCGACCCGCCGACGGGCGGAGTCCTTGGAAGAGGACGGGAAGGCGACCTATGCCGGCGCTTCCTGGAATGCCTAGAAGAGGCGGAGGAGTGGCGAGACCGACTCCTGGAAGGAGACCCACCGGACTTCCGACAATGACGCGGAGAGTCACCCCTCGAGTCATCGGTCGAAAACCCCGCAGACCTCGACTTCCGGGGCTTAGATATCCGGGCTACCGACAGCTTCTTCTTGCGTTCCCGCCAGGCCTTTGCAGTGAGCGACTGGCAGTCGACACAGTCGTCCGTATTGTGGGCCTCCCCGAGGCACCAGAGGCAGGCGTCGTGCGAGTCCGTGAATGACATCTTGGACCCACAGTCCCCGCAGTTCTTGAAGCCCGGACGCGGGGTCGAAGATGAGAAAGACATCGCCACGAACAGGTCTTCACAACAAACCGAACAGGTTCAACGAACCGAGAATAGAAAACAGCAAACTCCAACGAGTCGAGGCGTACCGAGATTCACGAAGCGAACACGTTCGCGGAAAAAACAGAACTGAGGCTATGGGCGTCGTGCGTCCTACTTATCACATCGGGTGACGTCGGCCGTCGGAGGAGGTCCTCGGGGACGGCGCATCGACGCAGACGTCAAAGATTTTCCGAAGCAGCACAGCTGTGGACATTACCTGTCATAGATATGGAATACGTCGGAGGACCCAATCCCCTCAAACTCCATTTTACTTTGTAGGGTTTGTCTTTTAGCCTTGTCCTTGCCCATGATGCAGTCGGTGATCCCCGTGAGGCGTTGGGTCCAGGTAAGTAATGTTGGCTTCCCAAGGAGGGTTAATGTTGGAGTCAGAGTTGGGGTGGATTTGTCGTGCGTCTATCCTTTGTGGTTCCGACCTCTGTTCTGGAGTGCCAGAGAGATTACCTCTAGCCTCTAGGAGTGGATCCCTTATTTTGGCTTGCCCGTGTCGTCTATTGAGGCGTTGCGCGCCCATTGTGGGGTGTCCGCAGCTGTGTCCGCACGAAGGCCGTATCCGCAGCCGTTGACTATATTCCTCTTGTGTGTACCATGTAGAGGACAGCACCCTCAAAGGTTGGCCTCTGATTCCCCCCTGTGCGTGTAACCTGTAACCTTGTGAACGAAGTCTCCCTAAAGACTGTTGTTTGGGCGGTGCTGAGTGAGTTCCCCTGTAGTTGTTGGTTCCCAGGCGCCCTTGCCTGAATTAGTCCAGTGAGATTTGGGGTTTACCCCGGTGTGTGGTCTCGCCAGGAGATTTTCCCCCTGTGGAGTGCTTGCCCAGCACATTGTACGTAGGGTCGAGGCCCAAGACTTGGAAGCTTGCTGTAGCCTCAGCGTCTATTTATTTGATGTGGGCTGCCCGTGGGACCCCCCCCACCGAGGCCAACTATCCCGCCGGGACTGGTTAGTGCGTTCGGGGTCACCGTCCCCTTAGCGGTAGTGCCCCACAGATGATGCTCCGCTGCTTGTCTCTCTCAGCCCCTGGTCAGCCGTGCGGTGTAGGAGGGGAAGTCACTGACGCTGCCGTAGGTTCAGGGTGCTTATGATGGTTAGGAGAGGGGGGCGCCCCCGGTCCCCGCGTTTCCGTCCCGTCTTCAGGTAGACGTTGTCTGGCGCTGTTCCCTTGTCCCACAGATCTTTTAAGGGGGTATGCCGCCTCCACTATTCGGGTCCCATGGGACCTGTTAACAGTCTGATCGTGCGTAGGGTTGTGGGGGGAACGGTGTGCCCCACCTCCCCTGCACGTACCTTGTTGGTGCTGAATCTGTTTATGGCGTGCTCTTCGCTGTCAGGGGAGCGCAGCAACGCAATCTCTTTATCGTGCCGCGTCTCGACCCCGTCCGCGGCAGTCTCGCTGATGGGGGGCAGGGGGAGGGGGCAGGCACCTCCCGACTCAGCTCCCCATTGCGGGTCTTGTCTCGCCCTCTTTTTTGGGTGCTGGGTGAGGCAACAGGGGGTGGGCTCTTCGTGTTTTCCGTGTCCTGCCGCCTACCCACGGTCAGGGTCCCGGGTGTTCACGCGCTCGATACAAGGGTCTGGTCCCCCGGACGCGATGATGTGGGTATCTGCCCACTGTGTGTTCTGGTCTGTTCTTCTCTGCTGGAAGGGACCACTGTAACCCCAGGCGGCAACTCCACCCCAATCCCGAGCGCTGCAGTCGCGGGGTCCGCTGCAGAGAGAGCGTGATGCTGGGGGGGGGGCCCTCAGCAGTGCAGGATGTTGTCGGCTGCAGTGCTTGCAGCCCGAGCACACGTCTGGCTTTTGCGTCAGGAATCAGGCAGGCAGGAAGGACCCCGGGCGGCGGTCTGGCGGTGTCGGTGGGGTGCTGTCGTCCTCAGTCTCTGCTGCGCCCACTCCCCGGGGGCCTCAGTGATGGCAGCAGCTCGCGGGGGGTAGGGGCGGATCAACCGCTCTCGTCTGCCCAACAATGGCGGCAGGTTGCACGCTGATGGTCACCGATTCGACACCGGGGTTCCCGGGTCCGATTTGTTTTTTTTTTTTTTTTTCCCCAGGTTGCAGCGCTTGCTGCACTAGTGGGTCCGCCACTGTTTCGGTGCGTTTCAAGGCTGGGTGAAGTCTTGGAAACGGAATGTTTACAGGATAATTGCTGCGGCAGCCGGGAGCCGATGCAGTTAGCTCTTCATGCGCGGCTTGCGCATGCACAGTCCATAGTTTGTTTCTTAACATTCTAATTAAGAAAAGGAAAGTACTCTCGCTGCAACTATTTCCTTATGTGGAAATTGTGACCACACCTTGGCAACACTGGGAAATGATCTTTAAAGCTATGTAAACTGAAGCTGCCTGCAGCTGGATCCCAAAAGATGCACCTTGCTCCACAGTATACCTTTTTTTTGCCCTAATTCCACGTGTTTCCTGCAAACTTTACCTTACTCCTGTCCTCTCCTATGAAGGTTCTAGAATAGAATCTGCTTCTTAGTCATTGGCCTGCGCAGAAGCAGAGGGATTTTCCTTAGGAAGGTTGGAGTTTTATGCTTGTGTTTGGGTCGAACATTTTTTAAACATTTTGGGCCTCATTATGAGGTGGGCGGTAAGGGATTACCGGCACCGGTAAGGGCACCGGTGCCGGTAATCCCTTACCGCCCTACTACGAGTTCCATTTTCGGGTCCTCCCTTAACGCCTGGTTTTTCCAGGCATTAAGGACGGGACCCGCAAAGGGACTCTGGAGCTAATAACGGTACCGCAATTTGCGGTACTGTTATTAGCACCATCCCCATTCCCATTGAGCCCTATGGGGGCTCAAATGGTAATGGGGAAGAGCCCCGGTGAATGGGGAATTACTGGTCCCGCCAACCTTGGAATGGGCCGGTAATAGCTCCATTCACCAGGGCGGAGTCAATAAGGTTTTGGAGGCAGCCATGGCGCTCAGAGCGCCATGGTTACTTCCAACCTCGTAATGAGGCCCATTTTCTTTTATGTGGCACTTTCGCTTTCACTATGTAGTGGTTGACTTGTGTTACCTTTCAGACAACTTTAAGCTGCTCATGGTCTTCAGTAAATAGCTTTCAGTTGTGTCACACATACAGATTGTGTCGCCTGCTTGGGTGATAGCGATCTTCTGAGGCGTAGATGGGGTAGGACTCGAGAGCAGGCAAGGCCCACAGAGAAACTGTAAATGCCCACTCGCGGGTTGTGGGCATTTACAGATGTTAATCTCAATGTGATGGGCCCAACTACATTAGCTTAAGGCCCCACTTGTTAGACAATCCTGGCTACGTCTCTAGCGATCTTCTTGGCTTCTTCCCAATTTGTGTTATTGCAACAAAACCATCTCTTCAAAACCACTTGAAAATATGGAGTCGGACAAAACTTCTGTTGAGTAGAGCACAGACCCACTTTGGGGGTTTTCCTCAAAGATGTTAGATCCTCCTGGGCAAAATCAGTCGCCAGACAAAAAAGCCTTAACTGCTGCAAGTTTTGTTCTCTGTGGACACGATTCTGTGGTCTGTGCTGAAAGGAATCCCCTCCAAATAGGAGAGTTCCTGGTCATTTTGGATGTGAGGTGATGCATTGGCCAAATCATTGCAAACGTTGATTGGACTTGGGCTAATTACGTTCACCACAAACCCATTGCTGGTTCGGTCTGGTTGCGTGAGAGATTGAGCACAGCTCTGTCCACGGCCCACTTGTCTAGATATGTGTTTTTTTTTACAGAAGGAAATATACAAAAATAAAAATAATCCATAATGTAGCACAGAAAACCAAATCAAATGTAAAATATCTATTCTGAACATAGTAATATTATCAGTTAAACACCACTATGCCTATTTCAAAAACAATGCTTTTGCAACAAATACATTCTGAATGGATTGTGTCCTCCCACGTATTCCGAGGGTGCAGTGCGTCGTCGTGGTCTGCTCGATGTCCCTCGAGGGCCTCCGTCTCGAGGTCGATGTCATCACAGGTATCGGTAGCACGCACAGTGCCCGTTATTCATTTCCATTTTTCCACGATAGCTTGCGCTTCGGATACGGCACGCTTTTGCTTTCCTCACAAAACTGCGACACACTCGAGAAATGGCCTCCTCATCGGCTTCATCAACCCTGAAGACCAATTCAAGAAAAGTATTGTTTGCAGGGCCAGGATGTCGATAACTGATCCACATCAGGTCAGTTCATGGTGTCTTGGCGTCGACCACAGAACAGCGGACTGCAGGTCATGCCAGTACATGACTGGTAAGGCGTTGAACAAATGCAAGGAGAAATTTGCAGCGGGTAGGCCCCCTTTGATATCCCTGTCAAACACCATCGAAAAAGAGCTCGTTGGATGAGTTTAGAGACTCCCGGGAGAGGTCAATGAAATGCTCTCCCCCTCCTCATCCTCTGACTCCTCGCTGGAATGCAAGATAGCCTGCCCAAGTAAGTCATCGACTCCAGCCGATTGGGAGGTTTTTAGGCAGGAGATGATTAAAATCTTCGAGAAGGTGACCCTGTCCCCCTTGAAGGAAAAGACGAAAATCCATATCCCTGTCGCACCTTATAAGGCCGACAAGGGATATGTTGACAAGGTGAATTCCTGTGCGCCCTCAAGCCCGGGAGAGAAGCCTCTGACCCCTCGAACCTTTCGTGGTCTCGAATAGACGACGGGCCAAGTCCTCGTCTGTTGAAGACTCAGTTGAGTCATGGTTCGAGTCCTTCGAGGATACCATCAAAGCTGATAGCGTCGAAGTCTGTGATGCCAAAAATATCAAAGCCCTCAACGCAGACAGCACCTAAACACTGAATACCATTGAGGGAAATCGAGAATACCTTTTAGCCACTCCCATAAAAGGATTTCTTTAAGTTCTTCTCTTCAATTTTTGAAGAGCATGAATCCTCGGATCAGGACACACACCACCCTTCAAGCTCGAATATGAAACCCCTAATGTTCCTGAGGCCCTCATCTTGGAGGAATCTAGAATGAGGGACCTCTATGAAAACCTGCAGACTGCAAGTGGCATTGATACCACTCACCGGAATTGGAGTTTCGGAAGCCAGATCCAGCAGAATATGCAGATGCTTCCTATAGACAATTGATGTAGACAGTTGATGTCTAAAATAACAGAATTTTTGTGATGATCTCACTGACCTCTTGTGTTGCCATTTCATATTGCCCTGCAAAAGAGGGTTAAGGCCAATTTGGAGGTGATGGAAACAAGCCCGGGTGTAAACAAAAATCTTAACAAAAAATACAGGCCTTTCAGCAGTGATCCTGAGAACCTTTCCAGACACTGGAAAGCTTGGTGGTCCAGGCAGCAATTGCCACATCGGAGCAAGCAGCATACCACACAGTATTGCCGGATTGGGACGTTGAGCATTTAGACGCAGTGGCAAAAAAGGGGTTCTCTGCTGGGAGTATGGCTTTAAAATCAGTCAATGACACTTGTGCACTTGCAAAGTTTTCATTTACCTCATGGCATTGGAGAGGAGAGAGAGGGCTTCCTGAACATTGTGAGAGATGGAAATGTGTGAGTCTCTCCAGTCAGGGTTGAACTCTGCTTACTGCCATGGGTCTGTTAATACGGTCTGCACAGTCATACGCAGATTTGTGTGGTTGAGGAAGTCGGGTTTTGCACCGGATGTGCTGTCCAGACTCCGCAACATGCCCTTTGACGGCATTCAGCTGTTTGGCAGCAAGATGGATGAGAACCTGGAGAAGCTTGTGACCTAGAAAGCAGCAGTCAAATCACTTGGTGCCGCTATCAGACAGCCACAACCTTCACACCAGCTTGGAAGAGTAGGTCCTTTGTTAGTACTCCTCATTTGGAAGAACGAGAGTACTGGCCGGTCAAAGATGTCATAGAACGTTCCCTCGTGGTAGACGAGGAAGAGGTGCCAATCCCGCTCAAGCATCAGCTTATTTACCCTCAGCCGCTGCTTCTGCTGCCTAAATCTCTCTGAGGCAGACTCACTCAGCATCTGCAAGAATGGTGAGGCATTACTTCAGATTCTTGGGTATTGGAAACAGTAGCCGAGGGCTACTGCCTCCCCTTTTTAAGAATGCCTTAGGATCATCCACCATGGAGCCACTCGCGCAAAGCTCTGGATCCGTTCCTTTTGCAGGACATTTTGAGCCTGCTGGACAAAGGTGCCAGTACCTGTAACGGAGAGGAACAAAGGGTGGTACTCACCCCACTTCCTAATCCCCAAGAAGGACGGAGGATTGAGACCCATCTTGGACTTGTGATGTTTGAACAAATACCTCAGGAAGGACCAGTTCAAGTTGGTCGCTCTTTGTTAGATCCTTCAGGCCCTCCAGATTCAGGATTGGATGGTGTCATTGGACCTTCACAAGGCTTACTTTCATGTACCTATCCATCAGAAGCCCAGAAAGTACCGGACGTTCGCTATTGGTGGTTCTCATGATCAGTTTCGAGTTCTGCAATTCGGGCTGACCTCCGCCCTGAGGGTTTTCACCAAGTTGATGGCAGTGGTAGCAGCGAATCTCAGGAGAGGGGAATTCACATCTACCCCTACCTGGATGATTGGCTGATCAGGGTCATACTCGTACGTCCCATCCCCTTTCCTCCATACTGTATGGGCGTCCCTCGCTTGGGACGGGAGACAGAACCTTTTCCACCAGAAAAAATAATCTTCCCCTTTAAATTTCGATGTGCGCTTGGGCGTGGCCCTGGGAGCATGCGCTCCCCTGACTCCGCCCACCAGCGCCACTCCCCAGTCCTCTTTACTGCATTGAAGGGAACGGGCCGCTTTCACCAGTGCTCCTGGGTTAGGCCTCTGGCCTAGTAATTCCATGCTCTCTTGTGTTTTTTTGTCTTCTTCTTTCTTGTTTTTAATCAGATACCTCTGTCCTCTGGCGCCACGCTCCTCCCCGGTGCATGTTGATGTCAGCGGGCTTCAGCGGGTATTCAGCCTGCGAGGGGCTCTTGCCTTCGTCTGACCCCCACGCTGTCTGCCTCGTCCCCTACCACGGCTGCGAGGGCTGTGCCGCATGTGACACGCTGACAGCACGTGCTCTGAAGAACAGGCTAGCTTAGTGGAGGGAGCTCTTCGGAAGGTTGCCTCCAGAGGACTTAAAGGAATTCATCAAGCACAAGTCCAGGCCCAAGGTAGGGGCACTGTTTTCATCCGAACTCCGCAAAGGCGACTGCTTCCCCAGGGAGTGCACGTACGGGAGGGACCTTTCAGGTTCTTGTACCATGCAAGGTAAGGAGGCTACAACTACCGGCCACTAGGCCGAGGGGTTGCGAGATCCAACCAGTGACGGCACTCAGGGACCAGAAGGTTCTATTACCTGGTCTACATCCGAGGGGCTAAGCCCTAGTACTGGCCAAATGTCTGAGGGGGCGCCTGAATGCAGCACTACCGGCAACACAGCCAAGGGCAATCTTTCTACCAGGCCCCGTCCTGAGGTGCAGAGTAGGCCTCAACCTCCACCACCAAGAGTCTTGGAAGAGGCCGGCCCAGTGCGTCAAGCACCACGACACAGGCATGTAGAATGCAGCCGAACATGATGGCCGCCGGCTCAGATAAGACGGAGGCTCGTCCGTGTTAGGGAGAATTCTCTGTTTAGGCTGAATTCCCTAACCTAGTGAGTCCCCCAGCAGCTTTGCTGGATTTTTTGGGGTTTATTTTTTTCTCCTGCCAAGAGCGAGACTCTTTTACCCTCACTCTTGGACATGATTTGAGTGTGTTTCTTTGACTCTAGATGTGTTTAATGGGCTATGGGGTCTTTTACTCCATAGGGCTTCATGTGTTTTTGTGATATGTGTTACACAGCACCCTCAGTGCAGTAACACAGGGTTGTCATAGTGACTCCCCAGTATAGACTCCATATCCTGGGACTGACTACTGTCTCCCAGTGTCTGTAAAGTCACCATTGACTTTACTAGTCTTAAATTCTGAACAGAACCAGTACAAACCATCATATTGTGGACGTACTGGCTGGGGCAATTCGATTGCCCCGGGGTCTGTTAGTCGAGGGGGCACGTCTCCGTCCCCCCTGATCGAGTTTTGGCTGGTGGCAGTGGATGCTACTTTTTATATTCAACCGCAAATATTTCTCTGTGGGATTTTCCCATTGTTTGAGGCTACTATCTTTATTTATTTAATTACGATAGCCTCGAACATACTGCCGGTTTATTTAATTAATATTAATTTTCCGGTTGGTATTTTTTGCCAAAACTCAGTTCTAAAATGGCGTTTGTGTTCTCTTCTGTGTCTCCAACCCAAGTCGAGCCCTTTGTTCCACTTTTTGGCAGGCTTCTCCACAGAAGCCCTCCAAAGTGGTGCCACTCGGTCTGGGGTACTTAGGAGGGGTGGAGGGGGATTTAGGCACACTGGACTGAGTTGCCTAGGCAACTCAAGTCGCACTCCGTCCTGATTGGCCCACTTAGCATGTTTGAGTGACAACTAGGCTGAGTGAATGGGGGTTTTCTGCATAAAAGCAGGGCTTTGGGGACTGGAACTTCAGAAGTCGCCACAGGACCTAAGAATCCGACGAGGGAGAAGCTGAGCCGACCTGCCACGACGACACCACCGGTGGAGCCCTGCTGGACCGTCTCACCACTTTTCCCAACGACAGGAGATCTCCCGCCGGAGAGTCTTCTTCCTTTGACTGGTGGGGATAACCAGTTTCACTGTCTTTTCGCCTTCCCGACGTATCTCGTGGCCGCCTTGCCTGTGGCAAGAACCCAGCAACCGGGATACCACGTTTTACCACGACCACGAATTAAAGGGTAATACCTTTAACCGGAAAACTTTGCGGCTGGTTTCTTCCCTGGCAGTGCAACGACCTTCATCTTTCCTCCAAGTCGAGATCTTCTCTTCCCCTGGACGACGAGACTTGCACCCGCTGCTAGGAACAACTGCCACCGCTGGAGGATCCTTCCCACTTAAGGTACCGTGTCCCGCCCAGCTTCCCTTGCCACCGACTGTATGGGGTAGATTTAGCCCCCGGCTTTCGAACCTGGGTTAGCCTGGGACACCCTGGCTAAACTTTTCTGAGCCTCTCTAAACTCTTTTCGAACTCTCTGCAAGACTTTCTAAGCCTAGTGTAACTGTGTGATCTTGGGCTCATTTGTGCCCTGCTCTCTCTAAGAGTGGGCCCAGCCTATGGACTTTGGCTCACAAGTGACTTTTGCTCTTCTGCCTTGCTAATAGTGTTCCTAAAGCTTAGTGGTGTACCTTCCCATATTCTGTCTTTTTCCCTCCCTTATTCATGAACTTATTGGAGTGCCATGTATAGTTAAGCGCTCACCTCTGTATGAAAATAAGTGGTGTTAACTAAGACTTATCTGATAAGGAATAAGGGTTGTATATATTATAATAGTAACTGTGTTTAGAGTGTTTTACGATAAGCGTGCTGCAGTGTTTCAAACAGTGTGTTTTAAAATAAATAATTATATACTTTGATACCAAAGCTCTGGTCAGTGTTTGCTTGTATTGTTGTATCTGAATGCATATTGTGTATACTTTGCATACTGCCTAACTCTTCTTGAGAGAAGTCTGACTGCTCAGCCACAGCTACCAGGTAAATCTGGGTGGTACAGACTGCTACCAAGTGGGTTTACTGCTAACACCTGTAGTCCTAAATCTTTTGCAGTGTTCCCAAAGGGAACTGCACAGGTTTCTGCCTAACAGTCCGACACCATCCCCCTTTGGGGACCAGGTAGGGGAACAAGTTTCAAGGTGGGACTGGTCTTCACCGGGCACGTGGCCTACGGCATAGCCGTCCTTGTCGATAGGGCAGATTCAACCTGCAAACAGTACGACAGTGTGTGTCCAGGTCTCAGCCCATGCTAGCGCCTCCAAGCGCTCCACCGGCCTGTGAAGATAGGTTTTTAAAATTATTTTTCTGACTCTCATGTGGTCTCCACAGTTGGGCAACATCCTCAAGGATGTTATCAGGGACATACTCCTTCCATTTCTGCCTCTGGCACCCACGCCCACTCCTCTGCCTCCTATGCAGCCCCACAGCCGCCACCTCAGCCTCCGGCTCCTGTCAGTACGCCGCAGCCCCCAGCGCCCGGTACTCCTCCAGCTGCACCTGACCAACAGGACACCTTGGTGGACACGGACAAGGAGGAGGACCCGACACTCCTTCGTTGGCCAAGGCCTGTCATGACCCCTACAAAACTACCCCAGTTTGAGTTCCCATGTGATGTGAGTAAGTTTAGTTACTCTAGTTTGGGGCTGAGCTGGACCTTAGCTTGGCGTGCTTGTAGTAGGAGTTAAGTTTCAAAAAGATTCCAGTTAGTTACATTGTAGAATGAGAGATTTCCTGAGTCCTAAAATGGCTTCCTTGTTGGCTACATTGTTGCTACAGTATCTCTCCAGATGTTGTGCTTGGCTGTCTATATAAGTCCTGCCAACAACACGTCCCGCGTTGATTCTGCTGATTGCAGAGGTAACGCTTACCGCGGCTCTTCGTTTTTGATTCCAGTCAACAGGTTCTTAGTTATTTTCTTCATTAGAATTCAAAGACAAAAGTATTTAACTAGCATTCTAGTATAGAGAAAAATACTATCCACGTAACTATTTTTGATACCTCAGGTGTAGTTTTTTGAATGACCACAAGAGGGCATTTATTTCGTAGATATTACTTCATTTTCCCTCAGCGAATGCTCCGGTGGCCTTCCGTTTTCATTAAAATTCCATTTTAGAATTTTCCACAGCAACCTTCGTAACGTCTCCTGGTTCCGGCTCCCCCTGAATGAGCAGACCGAAGGTATTTGATTTTCACTTGTTTTACTCGATGTGTAGTTTATTCGACAATAAAAATAAAGCGAGTTATCTCGTTTACAAGTAACTTGTTGCATTTACCTTATTATTTATTTACACTATGCAGCACGTTAGCCGTAGTTTTCTCTCACAGTAGAATTACCAGGGTTAGTTGGCAGAAAGCTTAAGAAAGGAATTCCTTGAAGTGAGTTTTAGCATTTTCGCTTCATTTTACCACACCATTTTGTCAGTGTAGTATTCATATATACATACCTTGTTCAACTACCAGAATAACCTAGTTAAAATTCTAACAAGCCTTTTCCAGTCAGTAGTAAGAGTTGAAGAAAGGCATTGGAGTTTTTCGTGAGCTAACTTCAGTATTTTTTGGAAGCATCATCAGATCAGACCCCACATATTTCTTCAGCCTAATTTTTGCTTCAGGACATGCGTGCCTACGCAAAAGTAGGATGGAGAGCTCAACATAATTAAAGACCAGGTGAGCCTAGTGGGTTTGGGCATTATAGAGAATCCAGTTAGACTAGGGGTAAAATAGTTGGGGCCATCAGGGGGATTTTTGAGTCCATTTAATATTAATAGCATTCTCCTTGTTTCACAGTACACGTATCAAGACCAATGGTAGAAGATCTACTCACTAAAGGGAGAGAGAATTAAGAGAGGATAGTTTCCCTAGAGAGACGCTCCCACAGAGAATTTAAGGTAAGTGTTATAAGGCCTTCCATGAGAGACTCGCCGGACTGGCCGAATACTTGGAGCTTCCTCAGCCCGAGGTCAAACAACCGGAGGCGAGGGTCTTTGCGGAGGTCCTCCGTCTATGCCCCATGGCTAGAACAGGGATTCCTATGCAAAAAGACGTGGTGGCACTTGCCAAAAAGGATGGCTTAAACCCCATTCGGCTCAGCTGACCAACAGGCGCTTCAACGCCAAGTTTAGGAAGATCTAGGGGGACCATGTCATGCTGTCGGCACACCATCAGCCAAACTACTCGGTGATCGCCACAGCTTCGATATACTCCAAGCCACAATCGTCATCAGCTACTGCAACCTCTGCACTGCTGGGTAAGGAGGAGAAGATCCTGGACGCATATGGGAAGAATATTTATTCCAACGCTTCCCTACATATTCGTCAGTCGAATGCAGATGCTGTGCTCGCTGCAATCAACCAGCGACTTTGGTGAGAAATTGCAGACTTTTTTCTGGAACTTCCGGTACTGAGCCAGGCGTGCTTCAAGGCGGGGCTGGCTGAGGCCGAAATTGTAGCGCAAGACATAATGGAGTCCACTGTGGCGCACATTGACACCTCAGGCCATGCCATTTGCATCGCTACGGACATGAGAAGGACTGCCTGGCTACGGCACTAAATTCAACCCAAACGTACAGGAGCGCACACTGGACCTTCTCTTTAAAGGTGGCAACTTGTTCCATTCCACTACAGACAAGGAACTTGATAAGAAGAACAATTCCCAGACTGCAAAATCCTTAATCAGCCTCACTAAAGCCACTCCTAAGGCATAAAGCCAGATGCACCAGCGTTCAGACAAGGGTCGGTCCTTCGGTAGTTTCCGGGGCTTACAGAAACGACAGTCAAGGCAACCGGACAGGTCCCCGAGCCAACAAGGGCTTTTTTCATTCCCCCTCCTCAACCTCAGCTGGAAAATAGGCATGACGCGCCCATCCAGGTCCATGTGTCTCCGGTGGGGGGCAGACTTGCCCTTCATTCCCAATGCTGGCGCACAAGGTTCGCAGACCCCTGGATCCTGTCACTAGTGTCCATGGGCTACTGCCTACCTCTCCCTCCTTTCCCAGTCTCCTGCCCTCTGCTCTCAGAGATTGGAACAGCAACTCTGTTGGCTGAAATTTGCCTGCATGTAGAGAGTCGGGCAGTGGAATGGGCTTCTATTCACACATTTTCTCCATACACAAGAAGAACGAGGCGGGCCTGAGAGTTGTGTTGGACCTTTTCACCTTGAACCTTTCCCTTCCTTTCTAACGTTCAAGATGGATACTCCAGCACTTATAGTGGAGACATTGTGCATGGGAGACTGGATGTGCTCCCTGGATCTGAAGGATGATCAGCTACATGCCCCGAT
The DNA here is from genome assembly GCF_040938575.1 of Ambystoma mexicanum. Lineage (NCBI taxonomy): Eukaryota > Metazoa > Chordata > Amphibia > Caudata > Ambystomatidae > Ambystoma > Ambystoma mexicanum. The sequence goes on along the minus strand of NC_090935.1, from coordinate 1,264,661,364 downwards.
CTGGCAGCTACTTCGGTCCTTTCTGAGGTTCAGGACCATCGGCTTTCATTTCCAATACAAGGTTCTACCCTTTGGCCTCAATTTGGCGCCCAGGCTCTTTGCAAGACTGATGAACGCAATGGCAGCCCTACTCAGGGCCCAGGGTCACCACCTCTATCCATATTTAGACGACTGGCTCGCCAGGGCAACGGGCCAGAAGGCAGTCCACCACACTGCCTCCACCCCCATGCTTACATTGCATGAGTTGGGATTTTCCATAAATCTCAAGAAGTCACAGCTGGAGCCCACCCAGAGTTTAACGTTCCTGGGCCTCATCTGGGATACAAGCTCCAAGAGATTTTTCCCCTCTGAGGACAAGATCGCAGTCATCAAGAGGGCCACAGGGCATTTTCTCAGTAGCTTGGCATGGTGGTACCAGGATCTCTTGGGCTTCATGGCAGCATGTCTCCTAGCAGTGCTGCAGACGAGACTCAAAATAAGGAGATTGCAGATACACTTAGCAGCCTCCTGGAATCAGGAGAAGGGTTCCCAGGCGGAGCTGGTCAGCATCCCACTGCTCCTCCACCAGGAATAACTTGCGGATAGGCAGGCCCTTTCGTCAGCCAGCCCCGCAGGTTACCATCACCACAGACACATCCCTGGAAGGATGGGGAGCTACCTTGGACAGCCATAGTGTCCATGGAGTATGATCAGTCATGGGGTATGATCGGCAGGAGCAGTCAGCCCACATCAACTGGCTCGAGCTGATGGCCATCTGGCTCGCTCTCAAAGCCTTTCTTCTGATGATCAGTGGCAAGTCGATCCTCATTCAATCAGACAGCTCCACCAGCATGTATTAAATCAACAAGCAGGGTGGCACAAGGTCTCCTCCCCTCAGCACTCAACATTTGGGAGTGGGCCCTGGTAAACAGCATACGCTTGGCAGCAATTCATCTCCCGGGGGAGGCTCAGCAGGTTGGGTATAGACAACTACGAATGTCAGTTCGACCACCAGGTCCTTCAAGGGATCTTCGACAGCTGGGGTCATCCTCAGGTGGATCTCTTCGCCACCTGGTCCAACAGTAGGTGTCCCCAGTTTGCGTCCCGGCAGGGACAGTGCCGAGGGTCATTGGGCGACGCAATGCAAATTCAGTGGAACAACATGAACACGTATGCCTTCCCTCCCACTCCCCACAGGTTAGTATGCAAAATACGGGAAGCTCACACCTCTGTATCCTTCTGATAGATCCTTGGTGGCCAGCAAGGCCATGGTTCTCAGATCAGCCCCAGATGCACTTTCCGCTGGACCCGGCTCACCTACTGTCACAGCAGGGAGGCACTGTCATCCACCCCACCCCCCAGAAGTTAACCATCGCAGTATGGTTCCTAAACATGTCACACTAAGGCATCTGTATCTGTCACAGGTTAACCTAGACATCATACAGGGCGCTAGGAGCAATTCTACAAGGAGCCAGTACAAAAGCAAGTGGACCAGTTTTTGTCACTGGGCAGAATCAAAGGAGGTTGATCCAATGACCTGCACGTTGGACGACATGCTATCCTTCTCTGCACACCTCACACACTCGGGGGTGCTGGTAGACACATGCCACGCCTATCTGGCGGCCATCAAAGCCTACTGGAACTCGGAGGAGGTATTCTCATCATAAAATCTAGTGGTTAAGACATCTGGCGGGCCTGACGAGGCTCTACTCGCCTTGGCACATAAACCATTCGAGCCAAGGGCATCCCCGGACATTCGGCTAGTCACCATTAAGACAGCCCTCCTGCTCGGCCTTACCTCTGCATGCAGGGTCAGTGCGATCCAGGCACTGGTGGCTTCAGAGCCTTATACTACTTTTCATAAGGACAAGGTGGTGCTTAGAACTCACCCTGCATTCTTACCTAAGGTGGTCTTCTCTTTTCACCTTAATGAGGAGATAGTGCTGCCTACTTTCTTTGCGGACCCTAAAGACGACGCTCAGTGGCTACTGCACTGTCTAGATGTCAGGCGCGCTCTGAAATGCTACCTTGCCAGAACCAAGAGCTTCCGCAAATCAGATGCTCTTTGTCACCTTCAGTGGGTCAAAGCCTGGCTATCAAGCTTCCAAGGCCTCCTATTACGCTCACCTGGTATCCACGGGGACGCCACCCAGCCAGTTGGTTGTTGGTGCCCTTCCCAATGATTCCTTGTTGTGGCGACCAAGATAAGTTTTCCCCCACCTCCCTTGTGTTTCCAGCCCCTCCAGGTTCTCTTCTCACCTGGTTGTCGGAATTGGTGGGCTCTCGCTCCTGCTCTCTGGGCAGGGGCGCATTGTCTTTTGTGGGCGTGGGCGGTCCAGGTACTTCACTGACTGCTGCTCTTCTAGTGTCTTTCAGGTAGGTCTTATTGCGATTGACGGCGTCGTAATTCTTGCATGCCTTTTGTCTGTTCTAAATGTCTTTTTTTTTATCTCCCTTGGAGCGCTGAGTGTCCGCTTGGAGAACTGGATATGCTGGTTCTCACCGGGAGATGATGGCGCGCTATTGCGCTATGATGCGGTAAGGAGGCGCTCTGCGTAGCGCAGCGATGTCTTGTCCTCACTGACCTGTGCTTTTCTCTTTTCGTAGGTCGCAGTGAGTTCCCAGCGCAGATGGAGTTCTGGAGCTATGCCAGCTGAATAGCAACCAACCAGGTAAGTCTTTAAGCGCTTTGTGGTTGTAATGTCTCCACTACCTCCTTTAATGATGTCTTCCTCCTTTTCTCAGTTCCTTTAATCCGGGCAGTGAACTCCGCCAACAGAGCTGCTCAGGAGCTGCGAGCAGTGAAGGATGATGAATGCAGGTAAGATTCTGCTGCTAACGATGTTCTTGGTTTTTCTGCAGGTCCGGAATTCACCAGACTCGTGAGAAAGCTGGACACGGTGAGCGTCACGTTGCTAGAAGCAAAGTAACACAAAGAGTGTTGTCTTGTTCGGCTGTGGTTTAAATAGCCACTGTAAAGTAGTCCAGGTAAAGTAGTCCCTAGGCCACCACACCCAAAACACTAGACCGCATAGCTTGGTTCTAGGAATCAAGCTATGTGGATGCCTCCATGTTGGCTGAAAGCCTAATTAAAGTAGTTCCTCAAGCAGATGTCTTTCCTTACTGATGGGCCTGGCGTCAAAGGTGCCAGGACTGGCCCCAAGAGGGCCTGAGAAGTGGATCCCAGGCCTTATTAGTGATCCGAGCCCTGATTCCACCTGGCCAATGGGCTTGCCAGTGGGGATCAGGGCTGAGGGTCCTGACAGCACCCCCCTCCCCCCAAGGCCCCTCCCAAGGTGTGTCTCCTGCCTGGTCCAGGTTTAGTTGGTAAGTTCTGATGAAACTTCTTGATCAGACGTGGTGCATGGATGTTCTCACTGGGTTCCCAGGATCTATCTTGAGGCCCAAACCCCTTCCATTCGACGAGATAGTACAACTTGTCTCTAGAGTACTTAGACTCCAGGAAGCCCTTGACTTCGAATTCTAGTTCTCCATCTATTAGTATAGGTTAAGGTGGTGTCTTGATTTGTGTACCGGGTTGCATTGGTTTTAAGAGGGACACATGGACTACCGGATGGATTTGTAGATTAGGTGGTAAGACCAATTTGACGGCTGCTGGGTTGAAAATTGCCTTGATGGTATAGGGTCTCAAATATCGAGGATGGAACGTCTGGGTCCCTTTGATGGGTACGTATTTGATAGCTAACCAAACCTGGTTTCCTACTTGATAGTCTGGGGCCTTTTTCCGATGCTGGTCGGCAAAGTGCTTTTGTTTTTCTTTAGCATGAATAAGATGTTCCTTCGCCTTTCTGAACGTCTGAGTGATGGTTGTATGAAGAGTCTTTACTGCAGGCATTTCCAAGCTGGCAGGAAGGTCAAGCTCTGATGTACGTGGATGTCTGCCATACAAGGTGTAAAAAGGTGTTTGGCCCGTGCTAGAATGTACAGAGTTGTTATATGCGTACTCGGCTATCCACAGTAAGTCCTTCGAATCTCTCAATTCATGGTGCAGCATGCACCCTAAATACTGCTCGAGGGTCTGGTTGGTCCTCTCGGTTTGGCCGTCTGTCTGGGGGTGGTGACTGGTGGATAGCCGGACGTCAATCTGTGCCATTGCGCAACATTTTCTCCAAAAATTGGATACAAATTGGCTGCCTTGATCGGAGACCAGATCTGATGGAAAGCCATGCAGCTTGACAATGTTTTCCAGAAATACTTCTGCTAAGGTGGATGCGTCCGGGAGACCCTTGAGAGGAATAAAATGTTCCATCTTTGAGAACAAATCCACGAATGGTGTTAAAGCCTTGGCTCGGTGGCAGATCAGTGATAAAGTGGAGGGAAAGAGTGTGCCATGGAGTGGGAGGGTTATCCAGTGGTTGTAGGAGACCCGATGGTTTCTGTTTCTGTGATTTATTTTGTGCACAGACGCCGCAGGACTGAACATACTGGACAATGTCCTTATGCCAGGTAGGCCACCAAAAGTTATTTTTTACCTTGGCTAAAGTTTTAGCGATTCCAGGGTGTTTCGATCAGAGAGTCATGATAACCTGAAATGATATGCTGTTGTAACTCCTTCTCGGGTACATATAGCCGGTTCCTAAAATAAGGTAACTGATCCTTGATGCAATATTGTTCTTCTTGAGTTTGCCATGCGAGGAAAGCATCTGGGTTCATTGACTGTTGAATTTTGTTTTGTAATGCGGCTTGTGATAACGCTGTTGTGATACCCAAGAGTTTGTCTTCAGGTATGATGTGTACCGGGTCTGGAGTTGTATACACCGTTTCATCGATGCCCATTCGAGATAAGGCGTCAGCTTTCCCATTCTTAACCCCTGGTCGAAAGGTGATCACGTAGTCCTATTCGGCGAAGAAGAGGGCCCACCGTAACTGGCGTGAAGACTGGGCTTTGGCTGTTTTGAGATACTGCAGGTTCCGTTGGTCTGTGATCACTGCAATGGTGTGTCTAGCTCCCAGAAGATAGTGTCGCCACGCCTTGAAAGCGGACTTGCTGGCTAGGAGTTCTTTGTCCGTGATAGCGTAATTAATTTCCAGGGGTGAGAATTATTTTGACCAGAAGGCCGCAGGATGCAGCTGGCCAGTTTCTGGGTCCCTTTGTGAATGGACCACTCCCATTGCCATACTGGAAGCATCAGTTTCTACGGCATAAGGGAGATCTGGACGCGGGTGCCGCAGGATTGGAGCAGAGGTGAACCTTTGTTGCAGTTCCTGAAAGGCTCTTTCCGCTTCCTCACTCCAAGCGAAACTTTTTATTGCTTTTTTGTAGCAGTACTGTGATCGGGTGCACAAACTGAGAGAAGTCTGGGATAAACCGGCGGTAAGTTCGCAAAGCCTAGCATGCTCTTTATCCCCTTCAGAGATGTTGGTGATGGCCATTTTAGAATAGCGTCAACCTTATGCATGTCCATTCTGATGCCTTTCGGTGAAAGGATGAAACCAAGGAATTCTACTTCGGTGACGTGAAAAAAACATTTCTCCAGCTTTGCATACAAACGATGTTGGCGGAGCTTGGTGAGGACTGAACGAACATGCCTGATATGATCTTGTTTTGAGGCTGAGTAGACCAAGATGTCATCAATGTACAATAACGCGCAAATGTCAATCAGTTCTCTCAAGACATCATTCATGAAATATTGAAACGCTGCGGAAGCGTTACATAAGCCAAAAGGCATGACTTGATATTCAAACAAGCCATATTTGGTACGGAAAGCGGTTTTCCACTCATCTCTGCTTCTGACCCGGACCAGGTGGTATGCTCCCCGAAGGTCTAATTTGGTATAGATCTGGGCATCTTTGACTTGGTCTAGCATTTCCGGGATAAGAGGCAAGGGGTAGCGGTTGTTCACGGTTATCTGGTTTATTGTGCGGTAATCAAAACAGGTCCTCAAGTCCCCTTCCTTTTTCGGTACGAAGAACAAAGGACTGGCTGCTGGGAACTTAGATGGGCGGATAAATCCATTTGCAAGGTACTGGTCCTAATAGGATTTCAGGTGAAGGTTTTCTGGTTCGGTAAGAGCGTAGATCCTGCCGCAAGGGATTTGTTCCCCAGGAATAAAGTCAATTTGACAATCATAAGGCCTATGCGGTGGCAATGTGTTAGCCTGGTCTTTTTGGAATACGTCGTGAAAGTCACGATATTCATCTGGCAAAGTATTAGTTACTCCCAGAGTAGAGGCTCTAGTATTGGAAGTCTTGGAGACACAGGAGTCGGGTTCCGGGTCAGGAGAGTAGCAAGTTAGGGAGCAGTTGCTGGAGAAGGTTAATTTCCGTGCCCGCCAGTTTATCAAAGGGTTGTGAGCAACCAACCATGGCATCCCTAGTATCAACCGGAACTGAGGTGCCTTCATAAAATTGAACAAAATACACTCCCGATGTCCATCCTGGAACAGCAAGGTTACTACTGCTGTGCACTGGGCTACTGGTCCGGAGGCGATTTCTGTCCCATCCACGGTAGTCACCTTGTCCCTGGTAGACTTAGAACACAAAGGGAGCCCCATCTCTGCTGCCAACTCTTGATCTATATAGGTCCCAACTGCTCCGCTGTCGATGAACGCTTCTACGGCATGCATCTTTGACGATTGTTGGTGATTTATTAAGATCACAGGTATCGCAAAGTGTGAGGTCAGTGGCTCTTTCTCATCACTCGACAAACTGACCTCTACGGTTGCCGAGCTTGGTAGTTTTCCGATTCCTTAACTTCATCCTTTTCTGTGGCCCCGACTGTTCTCCTTGGGGGTTTTATTGGGCAGTCTTTCAGAAAATGTCCTGGTTTTCCACAATACAAACAAAGTTGCTGTTGTCTTCTTTTATCCTGCTCTTGTTTTTTTAATGGAGGTTGTATCCCTCCCATCTGCATGGGTTCTACAGCGTTGTCTGGCCCCCATGGCGCATTGCCTTTAGGCCGAACATAAACTACTCGAGAGTCTTCTTTGGACCGGTCTGCTTTTCGGTCCTGCAACCGATGGTCTAGCTGCACGACCAGATTTATGAATTCGGTACAGTCTCTGGGACTACCTGGGCCAAGACGTCCTTTAATTCGCTTCGTAAGCCTCGATGGAATAACGTGGTTCTTTTGTTTTTTGGCCACCTGGCTTCAGCAACCAGTCTATTGAAAGTTGCAATGTATGTTAACAAGTCTTGGTTCCCCTGCTGGAGGGATAAAAGTTTGTTATCCACTGCTTGTTCCTGGGTATGGCGAGCAAACAGTTTTTCCATTTCTCTCTGGAACCCCCCATAGTCCTGTAACAACGGATCATTATGGGTCACCAACGGCACCGACCAATCCGCTGCACTTCCACTCAAGTATGATAGGATGAAAGCTACCCGAGCTTGGTCATTTGGAGATGCCCCAGGGCGACAAAGGAAGAGAAGGCGACACTGATTTATGAATGCTGCATACTTCCGTGGGTCGCCCGAAAACCTTTCTGGTGGTGCCAAGGGAACTGTTCCAGGCAGCGTGATCTGTACTGGTGTGGGGGTATAAGATGGTGAGATAGGATTTTGCATCAGTGGATTTCCTCCAGGCAGAGGAGTCTGCCCTGCCTGCGATTGCAAGAATTGTCTGATTTCGTCGGTGCGCTCCTTGGTCACTATTAGGTCTCTCTGGAGTGCATTAGTCTCTTGTCGGGCTGAAAGAACCTCAGCACGAAGGTCCCCCAACAATTGGGCCAATTGGTCGATTTCTGATGTTTCCATGGAGCCCAGGTGGATTATTTATGTGAGGCTTTGTGTCTGTTACACTCACCTGGTATCCACGGGACTCCACCCAGCCAGTTGGTCGTTGGTGCCCTTCCCAATGATTCCCTGGTGTGGTCTCGGTGTCGATGGGATTCCGCCTGGAAATGAAGACTATATTAGGACTGGGCGACCAAGGTAAGTTTTTCCCCACCTCCCTTGTGTTCCAGCCCCTCCAGGTTCTCTTCTCACCTGATTGTCGGAATCGGTGGGCTCTCCGTCCTGCTCTCTGGGCAGGGGCGCGTTGTCTTTGTGGGCGCGGGCGGTCCAGTTACTTCACTGACTGCTGCCCTTGTAGTGTCTTTCAGGTAGGTCTGATTGCGATTGATGGCGTCGTAATTCTTGCATGCCTTTTTCTCTGTTCTAGATGTCTCTTTTTTCATCTCCTTAGGAGTGCGTAGTGTCCGCTTGGAGAACTGGATATGCTGGTTCTCACCGGGAGATGATGGCGCGTTATAGCGCTATGATGTGGTAAGGAGGCGCTTTGCGTAGTGATGTCTTGTCCTCACTGACCTGTGCTTTTCTCTTTTCGTACGTCGCGGTGAGTTCCCAGCACAGATGGAGTTCTGGAGCTATGCCGGCCGAAAAGCAACCAACCAGGTAAGTCTTTAAGCGCTTTGTGGTTGTAATGTCTCCACTACCTCCATTAATGATATCCTCCTCCTTTTCTCAGGTCCTTTGATCCGGGCGTGAACTCCACCAAAAGAGCTGCTCAGGAGCTGCGAGCAGTGAAGGATGATGAATGCAGGTAAGATTCTGCTGCTAACAATGTTCTTGGTTTTTCTGCAGGTCCGGAATTCACCAGGCTCGTGAGAAAGCTGGACACGGTGAGCGTTGCGTTGCTAGAAGCAAAGTAACGCGAAGCGTGTTGTCTTGTTCGGGTGTCGTTTAAATAGCCACTGTAAAGTAGTCCCTAGGCCACCACCCCCAAAACACTAGACCACATAGCTTGGTTCTAGGAATAAAGCTATGTGGAGGCCTCCATGTTGGCTGAAAGCCTAAATAAAGTAGTTCCTCAAGCAGATGTCTTTCGTTACTGATGAGCCTGGTGCCAAAGGCGCCAGGACTGGCCCCAAGAGGGCCTGAGAGGTGGATGCCAGGCCTTATTAGTGATCCGAGCCCTGATTCCACCTGGCCAATGGGCTTGCCAGTGGGGATCAGGGCTGAGGGTTGTGACACCTCCATAGCAAGGTGGATGGTTACGGGCATCAAGGAGGCATACAGGGGGCAGCACAAACCTCTTCCAGCAAATATGCATGCCCACGCTATCAGAGCCAAGGCCACGACAGTTGCTTTCCAGAAACATGTGCCATGACAGGTTATCGGCAAGGCGGCTACACGGGCTACGCCCTAGGCCTTCTGCAAGCACTACTGCTTGGATGCCAGCTCCATGTCGGATGCAGCATTTGGTCATGCAGTTTTAAGGAACTTGTTTTCTTAAGAGGGTCACCTCTCCACCCTGTGGCTACATTCAGTTGTAATCGCCCATACAGTATGGAGGAAAGGGGATGGGACGTATGAGTAATTATAAGTTACTCACCGTAGTGACTAACATACTCCTGGTACATAGTCCCCTTTCCTCTATATGTCCCACCATCATCCTTCCTGATAAAACTAGTGTACTCTTACGTCCCATTCCCTTTCCTCCATAATGTTTGGGCGTCCCTTCCAAGGGATGGGAGACAGAACCCTTTTCACCAGAAAAAACCTTCTTCCCTTTTAAATTTCGAGGCGCGCGGGGGTGCTGCCCTTGGAGCATGCGCTGCCCTGACTCTGCCCTCCAGCGCCTCACCTCAGTCCCCATTTCTGCGTTGACGGGAACGGGCCGAATTCACCAGCGCTTCTGGGTTTGACTTCGGCCATGTAATTCCATGCGCGGATACTACTTCTCTTTGTCTTTTTTGTCTTTCTTATCATTGCATCCCGCAAGGGAGACTCCTTCCCATGGACTCGTCTGCGCGTGAGGGACCGCTCAGGTCCCTTGTACCAGCACGTGCACGGAGGCTGTTCCAGCTACCAGCCTACAGGCAGAGGGATCCCCGGATCATCCCGGTGACAGTGTTGAGGGACTGGAAGGTTCTTTTACCGGGTCTTCACCCGAGGGGTCACACCCTAGTACCGGCAATACATCCAAGGGGGTGCCTAAACGCAGCTCTACCGGCCCGCGGGCCGAGGGTGTCACACCTACCGGGTCTAGGCCCGAGGAGCAGGGTAGGCCTTGCGATCCACACTCAAGAGTCTTAGAGGAGGCCGGGGCCAGTGAGCCGAGCAACACGACTCAGGCATGTGGCTGGCAGCTCAACAAAATGGCCGCCGGGCCAGACATCGGCACCCGTCCGACCAGGGGCGTAGGAGACACATAAAATCTGGGGGGACAGGGGACACCTTGGGGACTTTGCTTTATTTATTTATTTATTTATTTATTGTGTTTTAGTCAAAGAACTCGACTTTTCACAAAATTTTTATTAAAATAGCATTACGTGTTAAATTACATATATCATCACTGTATAAAACAAGAGAAAAGAAGAAAAGAAAACAGAAGAAAATTAAGAAAAAGAAAAGCAGTTCAGAGTGTAAAATCCTTCAATTTGGTGTCTCACTTCAGAAGGCTCAGTTCACTTAAAAATGTTACCACTTCCAAGGTCAAAAGGCTTTCATGGCCTGAGCATAGCTGGTCCAAAAAGATTGGGTGTCCACCCACCATTTCTTGTCTACAAACTTTACAGGAGCGCTTTAATCTAATGTGTAATGTGAATATTGGAGAGGTGGCTTAAGACAGACATCCAATGACGTGAGACGTCTATACTTAAGTATCTGAATATCTATATAATGTAAATATAGCTACCTGGACTTTATAACTAAGTGGCTCTCACACAACTGGTCTGTGTCTGGCCTATATCAATCCACACCAAATCACCAAATACAGAGTGGGCGAACCACCAAGCCATATATTAACGTTCATCCACTGTACCCCTGTGATAAACTTAGCGAGTAGACAGTACTAAATCCAAAGTGCAGCGCAGCTTCAAGACTAGCCTCTCCGTGCTTACACTGTTGCCCTGCCACTAAATTGTCAATGTGTAGCGCTCACCAAGAATGTTCAATGCATGATCATTGAAAAGCAAATGGCTCCATAGGGATCTCACTAATTTTTAAGAAGGGGGGAGACTGCTCTAGAATTCACAGAGGCTGCAATACAACCATCTAATAATTTCTTATTATGCAGAACTAAATCACCAATACTGGCATAGGACAGCATGCTAGGGATCCGTCGTCGACTCTGCCTGAGCTCTGATTTACCACTCCCTCCTTAGATGGATGGACTCGACACTGCGATTAGCAGGCTTATGGGCTGGGAGGATAGCTAAGGGGCAACGCATTTGTTTTGGAAGCAAGATAACGCAGAGCAACACAGGTTTGAATCCCGGTCCCAATACTGGTCTCCGGTATTGAGCATTTATTTATTTATATATTGGATATTTATAAGACGCTTATACAACAAAAATAGTGTTTCAAAGTGCCACAAGACAAAAGGGAAGGGAGCAAGGGAACAAATAATGGAAAGGCAATGAATAAATAATAAACCAACAGCGGTCCTGCAAGGCTTTGGGATATTTGGAACGTGCAAGGGCAGTGACAAAGAAGAGGGGGGGCTCTTCTCAGGGGAGAAGGTTCATAAAACTATCAATCATTTAGCAAGGGAAAAGGCACCTGTCCCAAATATAAGAGCTGTAGTATTTAAAGGATAGTTCCGGGACTTTTTTTTTATTGTCCCTACGGTTCGGCCATGTGTTTTTAAGCATAAATCGGTAGATCGTAGAAAACTTTCCTATGGACCTTACCCGACTTTTCGTCCATTAACGCACTCGAAATCAGCCGCCATTTTCTGATAATCATATCATTTCCCCCCATCGCCCTGGCTCACCTGCTTTTGCGGCACTAAATCAAATCCTCCGCCCCTGAAACAGACTTTATCAAAACATTCATATTCCCCGCCTCTATCCGTGACGTGACTGAGCTGCGTAGGCAAACGCGCCCAGGCGTCTTCTACGCGACTCCACACAGAACCAGGAAATCAACACAGATGAGCTCACACAACACAGCGCGCCACAATTGGGAATATGAAACTGTACTTTTAAATTAAACCGCAAGATTGTAAATTTGGTAAAGTACATTTATTTGACATCAAATGTTTTGAGAATATTCAGCGATTTGCATTTTTATTTGCTCACGTTCCAAAAAGTTCGTTTTGAGGCACGCGATGTTCCTTTGCTGTACACAGGGTCTTAGATCATCTCACAATACAGCGCCACAATTCGGAATATGAAACTGTGGTTTAAAAGCAAACGGCAAGATTGTACATTTGGCAAAGTACATTTATTTGACATCAAATGTTTTGAGAATATTCAGCGATTTGCATTTTTCTTTGCTCTCGATCCAAAATAGTTCGTCTTGAGGCACGCAATGTTCGTGTGCAGTATACAGGGTGTTGGTTTACGATAAAATAAGCTCTTCGGTCGCACTGATAATCGCATGGCTGTTCCAACAACGAGGCACTAGGCCACCACAAAGGTCTGTATGTTGCATCTAGCCGTTAGTACCGCGTAAGGGCATACTTGTACTTGGCGATCGTCCCATAAAATGGTCAGGGTGGTAATGTTGTTCACGCGGAGAAGCAACTGGCGGTTGAAAAACCCATCCGCCGGTGTCTGGTACTCGTGACACATGCAATAATGGATGATGTACCTGTTTGAAAAACATAAAAAATGAAATTAGTCTCGCCATCAGATCTTTATTAAAATTATTCATTTTATATATTAGGTCGGGAAATTATTTCATAGCTAGGACAGTGCAACTGGGTATTATACGTCAAGGGGGGGCTGTAGGATACTGAGACAGTCCCCCAGTGCAGGGGTTGACAGGGAGGCAGTGCAGGTGGAGAGTGGAAGGGCCCAGGACCGAGGTCGCAGACAGTGGACCAGTTGTAGCAGGGGAGAGGGAGAGAGAAAGCAGAAGCAAAGAGGAAGGTTTTGAGGTGCTTCCGTAAAAGGAGATGGTTCTCCTCAAGATAGTGCGCGGTACAAAACAATATGCCACATAGAACGAACAAGTACAACTTAACCCGTCTTTAAAGCTACTGTATAGTAATTAAATTGCGGTATAAACTCATCTAAAGAGTTACTTACATTATATTTGCATTTTCCATTGTGTCTGTGCGTAGGGCAGCCCCGAAATACCACTCCTTCTATGCCGACGTTATTTCTTCTAATGAACGAACATTAAATGGCTTTCGTTTCTGAAATTATATTCATTATCGTTTCTTACGTTATTGCCCCACACCCCCAAAAAGAAGTCTTTCGGGATGGTCCCGGCCTGTCAAGGTCAAATAACAATAGAACCTTATACTGAGTCGTGGGCCATTCCGGCACCCGAGAAAAAAATCAAAGCAGCTGACCTTCACTTTGAACGAGCACACATTCCTAGTTAGCTACATTCAGTGTAAGGCCATCTCACAGGACTCACAGAGCAATCACTTTTATTTACACAATACATAGCTACACATATTCAATGGACCTGCAACATGAGGAGACTCGAGAGAACAGACAATCAAATTACAATCATTTAAACCGTGATGTGTATTTCTCAATGAGCTCTTCTTTAGGTGGACATGGAACACAGGCAATGTTGGGTGGCAATGCAGTTGTCCCCTGCACAGGTTCGTTCACAACTCCATTTATGTGCCTATCTAGGACGTCAACAATAAGTCTTTCAATAAACTCATATTGCATATCCTCAAACACTGGTTTGATCACCCATTGTTTACTTCTTTTAGTGAAGGCCTTATTGTAGCGAAGCGTCCCTAAAGTTCCGGTCGTCCTACTTTGTTGACGGCCAACATTATGGTTATGTGCCAAGACCGCTAGAAGAGTCCGATTTATCATGCCCTCCATGCCAAAATTCAATCGTTTTGGCCTGTACTTTAGGCACATATTGTGGAACACCTCCAAATCTCCTGTGTGGCAGAATTCCGTGAGTCCCCTCAAATCTCTTGTTATAGTTTTATCAAATACAATCTTTTCAATGGCTTTGTGAGTGGGTGATGAAGGAATCAACCACTTCTTCTTCCGTGCCTCCTCTGTGGACAAATGGCCATGTTCACAATTGTGGAAATGTTGGTTTGTGTTCCAACGGTGAACGTTGGTACAGTGTAGCATTACTGACCGCCATTTTTCCAGTAGAATTTCCAACGACCCTCCACATGTTTTTGAGCTCCACCAAAGATGGTTGCTGATTGACTTGGACCACTGTGAAATACCTTGCATATCTTTTTTTTTACCTGCAGCCGACATTTTTTTATTGATTGTTTTTGCAAGATGCCAAACGTCAAATTGGTGATTTATATTTTTGTACTCTTCTCTCATTGTCTTGGCAATTGAAACGTGTCTGTCCGTGGCTATCAGGTCGATCACCATTCCCCGCGATTGTAGTTCTTGCAATGATGCTACAAAGCCAACTTTCTCCATGGCCACTGAGGATGTACTTTGTGACACCTGCACGACCACCGAACTCACAATTTTCTTACTTTCCATGTCCTGAAAGTGGTAGGTGCAGTACTTGGCTGAAAATCCTGGGCTGTCGCACTGTCCATCACCGGCTAGCCTGAACCGTTTGCCCGCGAATGTACTATCAATAGACATTTTTTCCATTCTCCAAGCTTCGCTAATGGCTGGAAATAGATAATCGGTTTGGTATTTGTAGAACTGAGTTTTCGCAATGAAATGGATTCCCACAAACTGAAAGAAAGACTCTAACTTTTTAAAACTTGAACCACTAAAAAGTGCAGCCGCTGCACAAAGTAGATTGCCTGCTGGCAGTTGCCCCAGCATGGGTTGTGCAGACCATGAGAAAGGATGATATTTTGTACAGGTGGCATGTATTTTAAGGTTAGTGCCTCGAATTGCATGAGTCACATTAATCAATGGCTCCCCACATACTTCCCCACCAACCGAATGCCCACATTTCATCCGAATAATAATATCAAACAACTATCGAATACAATGAATTTGGCCTCTTTCCTTATACTGTCACTCTGCATCCCAGCTGGTTCGGCCTGTAACGTTGAGGACATGTCACTCACATGAAAGGTAGAATCTCTGATATCGTCTTCCGCTATGTTCAGTGATATTGATGGTGTTTCATTGTCGTCCACTTCATTCTCTTCCATTGCAACATCTGTTCCTTCTCCGGCGATGGGTGAATAAAACAATTTCTTCAACTTTCTCGCGGTCTTAGTTTTTGCTGGTGTGGATTCTGTGAATTGATCTCCGACTGCATCCGAACTACCAGGAGGACATTCACTATCAATGGCTGGTGGTGGTATAGCTCCGTTGTCAATCACTTCATATTCTTCCCATTGGCACGATGCATCTCCAGTCTCAAGTCCCTGCCAAAAGGTTTGACAAGCAACATCTCTCGTTCGCTTCACTGTCTGTGTAGATCTAGTTCATACACCCACTCGCAACTAGAGGACAGATTGGAAAAGGGATGTTCAGTTTAAACACAACTTACAGTATTGAACTATTAACAGTGAAAAACAACATAATATAGTGACCAGGACACTAACCTTCTTTTGCTTTCTTTTCTTTGAAACTTTCTTGCCTCGAACTTCAACATCAGGACGCTGTTGCTCCGACGTGTGTGCATGTCTCCACTTCCTCTTGCGCTGCAACGACTATATTTTCATGATAAGCACATCCATCACGCACTGACGCTCCATCGACTCCCTGAAACATAGAACTTTCATTAGTATGTATCATAATATCGAAAACACAAAATGTACTTGGGGACCAATACACACGTACATCTCAATAGCAAAACACGAATGAACGCTTTGTGTAGAACATTCAAACGACAATTATTCACGCATTGTTGATCTAGTTAGAAGGAACTGTCAAGATCCATACCTCGGGCTCCTCATAGACTTCCATTGATGATATTATTGAAGATGATGCTTCAGTAACTCCCTGAAACACAGTAATTGCATTAGTATGGTTTTCTATTTTGTTAAAAAGAACATAAACTTTGTGCAGGCGTCAACGGGTCATTTAAATAGACCTGCACAAATGATCAGTTGTCTAAAATAAATAATGAATATGTAAATATGATTCGATTTGCTCGATCGTTGGAAGTGTCACCACCCAGAGATCTGCATCAACTACTAGGGGTGATGTTCTGGTAGAAGAAGCTCCGTCATCTCCCTGAAACATAGTACTTGCGTTAATAAAGAAGGAAGTATAGCGGATGTAATCACGTCATATGATTTCGCTTGATCGAACTGTCAGTATCCATACCTCGAAATGCATAAGAACATCAAGGGACGATGTAAGTGCGGTGCACACTTCTGCAAGCTGTTGCGCCGACCCGTAACTGCTCCCCCTTCTTCTTGGACTAATGCTCCATCGACTCCCTGAAACATAGGACTTTCATTAGTAATGAACACAATATTGAAAAAAGAAGACACATAGGAGGGCGACGACAGAAGCACATATCAATGGCTAAAAACGAAAGAAACATTGTGTGTAACAATCACGCTACAAGAATGCAAGATCTGATGATCTCCATCGATGGAACTGTCCGGAAATGTACCTCGAGCATCTGAGTGACATCAACGGTAGTCGTCAATACGTTGGACTCCTCAGCATCTCCCTGAAAGACAGTACTTGCATTATTTTGGATAACAATAATTATAACTGAAAACAAAGACTAGAGGACGAGTACAAGGGTGTACCATTAGGTAAAATAATTACACGATAAATTAAAACTATTGATTTACATGCCTAAAACAAGTCAGTGGCAGAATAGCCAAGTAAGATTACCCGATAGGCGCTTGAAGTGGTGATGACTGCAATAACGACATGGATGGAGAATCTTCCGCCTTCATATTGAGTGGATACATAAATGGGGAAATTATTGTTAGCTAATGCTACACACTACCGCAAGGCCGAGAGATAAATACGTATACTTGACTCACCAGTGGAGGGATGTGGACGAATAGAGTGGGAATAGCGGTTGAGAGCAATTTTCGCCTCGCTCGTGGTGTGTTATTCTTTATTAGCAATGATGTGGAGTACATGTCAGAGGTAATGTGCCTGCTGCAGATGCGGTATCGATCACCCCTCTTGTCCGCAAAGACTTCTAGGACTCTACTTTCAAGCTCAGACGGTGGATATCCGCAATATCGGACCCATTCTCTTATCTGATCTATTGTCTTAGGGAAAACATGCATTATAGTACCTTCAGATTTATTATGGGTCTTCGAAGGGCAACCGCCAATGGAACAGGCAGGCATTGTGGAAAGTTCTGAAAAGTAAAGATCAACAATTCTCTATGAATACCAATGTAAACTCAGAACATGTGACTAGTTCCTTGCATGTACTGTCTTGAACGAAAAGAAATTGGACGCAAAATGATTATGGTACATGGCCTTACCTTGACGAACAAACAGTTAGATGCAGGGATCAGAGTAGTTTCTTGTCGTAGAACAGGGAGCAGTTCACAGGTTTCAAACTGACGAGTTTCCTCAAAGTGGTCACGGAAGTTCACAGAGACGAAGAGCAGATAACCAGCACCTTCACGGGTTGACTAGCAAAGCGCAAAGAAGTGCTCATTAGAAATATGAAGTGGGTTCTAAAGAATTCGAAACAGGGGTGTGTTTGTGAATGAATGACGTGTATATGTTGTGGCATTATGCGGTTTGCAGGGGGCCGTCCAGCGTGAGGGGGGATGCTTGGCAGGAGACACGGGGTCTGGAGGTAGACATGGGAACAACAACCCATGCTCTATAGACCACTTTGAAGTGTACATGGTCTTTGGCACCTCTTGGCCTTTATCGCTCCCTGACAGCTCCACTTGGCAGCGCAAGTACCCCGGTGTGAACTGCCTTTGATAGGGCAGGGGGCGGGGGGTGTGGATTAGGGCGCTGGTCGTGCAGACAAGACTCGTTTGCCGCAGGGCCTCACCAAGGAGAGGCCATCTAACTGCATGTAAGAGGCAGGCTGAAGGATCTAGTACATGGAAGGCAGGGGGGTGAGTTTATAAATACCTCAGCCTACCAGGAGATTATATGGGTGCAGTTCAGCCTGGAGACCCTGGATGCCTAGGCAGTTAGTCAGCAGCAGGCTGGCCTGTGGTGGCAAGGCGGCACGGGCCAGAGGGGGTCATCTCTGTACCCGGTGCCCAAAAGGATGATTTATTATGATCAACCATATTGATTATTTACCTATAACCATGTTTTGTATCAATAAAATCCAACGGCCTTCCTTTTATTGCCAACGCTTGAACAAAGTGGAGACACACTAGATTCATTTATAAAATCAAAACAACCATTGTTAAAATATATGTTGGGTTTTATTTTAGATCTTAATTTCAATTGAACATAAATAATAAACATTACACATTGTAAAGTTCCGGTTGCAGCACATCCAGGGAAAATCCGCGGTATTGTCCACTGTCGCTGGGGAAATGTTGTCTAATGGCAAGTACCGCACAGGCAGGTATTACTCTCCGAACGCGGTGTCCGAGCCTCCCGTGAAGCCACCAAGTGAAGCAACGATAGGCCACCAGCCTGTACCACCTGTGAAAATGAAAGATGCAAACTGTATTAAAATGACAAAACTTTCTTATCACTGTCGATTCAGGTAAAAAATGTCATTCTGCTTTGAAAAAAATTCTATCTAGAAAATGCACAATATGGAACCAATTTACATGCATTCGAACGATATGTAGATGTCATTTTATATGTGGGAGACGACCATGACATAGTAGTGGCATCACTGACATCACAACCAGAGTATACTTACTCGTTACTCGGATTACGCGGACGAACAGTGCCGCGAAGTTCGTGCATAAGCACCATCCTCATCCTCAACACGGTCCGTGAGAGGCAGGCTTCCCTGAACTCTGGCAGCTCGGTGATGCATTGCGGACTTGGCTCGCCTTCCGAAATGTAGGCCAAGCACCCAGAATTTTCACGGCAGCAGCAGTTCTCTTCCTCAGTTGGCATTAGCTCGCACCGATTGCACGTGCACCAGGTGGAGACGCCGTCCATGCGACATGGTCCAGGCTCTTCATCCGTTGACTGGTCCTCCCAACTGCCGTCCGAATCCCCATCGTTTTCGCGTGCTTGCCTTTCCAGTAGTTCCTCCTCGGTGTACTCGGGCTCGTACATATACAGCATTATTGTAGCCATTGTGTGGTAAAGAAAGTAAAATAATTTACAGAGATGGTACAGGTGTTCACAAGGCCTAGAAGTGGCGAAGGTAGCTGACCAGAGCACAGAAACGAGTCACAGAATACTCAAAGTAACACAGAGAGAGGAATGGAATCGAAAATCTGCTGCTGTGTGTTGTGAAACGGTGTGTTTATACTTATTGAGGAAAGAGGCGTCCTGCCATTTCCATGGCGACACGTCATTAGCTGAGGCGCAGCGATTGTTGACACGAAACGTGCTTTGGCGTTGGGAAATGGGCGGTACGCGTCTGCTGATGTCAGGCTCAGGGGCGGGGGATTTGATTTAGTGCCGCAAAAGCAGGTGAGCCAGGGCGATGGGGGGAAATGATAGGATTATCAGAAAATGGCGGCTGATTTCGAGTGCGTTAATGGACGAAAAGTCGGGTAAGGTCCATAGGAAAGTTTTCTACGATCTACCGATTTATGCTTAAAAACACAAGGCCGAACCGTAGGGACAATAAAAAAAAAGTCCCGGAACTATCCTTTAAGCGCTCTCAAGATTGGTGGGTCCAGTTGTGTCGGTCGGTTTGTCCATTGTTTGTGGGAACAGGTTTGTCCCCTGTATCATGGTCCAACTCAATCATTATATAATTTTATATGAAAGACACCATTGATGTTGTTGCCTCTTATTCCCCAATCAGCCTGATAAAAATTGACGATAAAATCTGTTGTCATCTCATACTGTCGTAATTAAACAAGTGGATTGGGGTATATGTCATCCTGAACTGAATGCAGGGAGGATTCTGATTGGGGCTCTCCACATTCGACCACATGTTAGTGTTATGGCATCTGATTAACAAGGATGTACCAGCAAAGAACATGCCTTTTATATGTTGCATTTCTGGATTTTTCATCTGACTATGAGCTCATGGTTAGAGAGAGGAAATAACAATTACTTCCAGTGGGCCACAGCTAGAACATCAGCTTGTTAAAAGGCAGATCACCGACGTTGCAGCCTTTTCTACCAACTGCAAGTTGCTACTTTTTTTGTTTGGGGCAAGGAGACGTGTGTGTGTCTTGGAATGGAAGGATGGGGGGTTCAAAGAAAAAGGTTATATTGCTTGTACCTCGGAGTAAATCCTGTTATGGGAGTAGAGGGATCAGGTGTGTGATGTTGCTACTTTGACTGTCCTTTATTGACTCCTGGGAGGCCACAATCTTCATCAAACTTAATGGCTATAGGATAGAAGTTCTGTTTAAAAAAAAAAAAAGAATGTATTGCTCCAACAGGCCACCAGACTAGGCGGGCTAATATGCCAAGCTACAAAGTCAAAATACTCTAAGCTGCGTTCAATACAGCCATGCCTCTCTGGGCTTGTTTCACAAAATGTTTACACTCACGCAAATTAGGAAATGCTCTGAGCATCTTTGAATTCATCCTGCTACTTCCTACCTGATTCACAAAGCCTATAGCTGGAGAAAATCCCCAGCTGCCAGGAGCATCTCTTAGATGCCTTTGAGCAAAGTTTCACTTGGATGTGAGCATGTCAAAGATGTTCCAGGCAGCTCCAGATTTGCTTCAATTTTGGGCTTTGTCAATAAGGTAGCAGGAGCACACCTGTGATGCCTAGCACATCTTCAGATTTATTTTCTCCAGTGAAAATATTCCTAAATTGTGCCCTCAGTGCCTAGTAGGGATCAATGATCAGTGCCTGTCAAGGATACCTACACCTCTTCCAAAGCATGGAAAACGCATGAATAATACATGGAAATGGGAGGGCCACAAACTCCAGACTTCACTGCATTAGCCCCACTCCACCCATGGATGCTGACATTTTAAATCTCCCATCACTTGGTAATTCAATATGCCACAGCCAGACTGGAAGCTGGAGGGAAACTAGGTCATCTGTCTCGGGCAATCTGCCTGGTCCACCAATGCAGACATAGAATAGCCTCAAAACAACGCAACACTTGAAGAAAACATATGGCACCCTTCTATGCAGTTCCTTTCCTTAACCCATCAAAATCTTCTCCAGAATCTTAGAATAGTCTGCACATCGAAAGATGGGGTGGTGGGGGAGATGTATTGGGTTTTTGGGACACTAGAGGAGTACCTCCTCACATGCATCCCCACTGAAGGAAACCTCCTTACCTTCAACAACAAGCCAAAACTACCCACAAACTGACCTGCCACCCCCCGGTCAGAAAGAGCAGTAAGGGGGTGCCGATCAGTTGTTTCGTTCGTTCGTTCGTTCGTTCGTTCGTTCGTTCGTTCGTTCGTTCTTTCATTCATTTTTTCATACATGCATTCCATTATTCATCCATTCTCTCTCAAAGAGGCCAAGTCAATAGAATAACTGTCACAAGGAAATAAGAAATGATAAACCTGCACTGCTTGACACCATTACCACTGTGCTTGTGCGACACATGATTGGGACAGACCGGAGTATAGGGTAATCGATTGTCTGATTCACAGTGTTGTGTTTGGACGCTGGAATGTCTGCATCTGTCTAGTAGAATGCTAGTGAGGGACAGCCCGTTGGACCCACAGGCTCCCTGAATCTGTACAATAGCATACCTGGGAGGGGAGAGGCTAGCGGATGGGTTGACTCCCTAGGTATGTAGTGGAGTTTGCCTGGAACCCCCTGCTTGGTTTGCCCCTGACTTCCCAGAGTCTGTAAGGGATCAGACCTGGGAGGGACAGCCTTAACGGTCATTGATTTCCCAAATCTGTATTATCAGATGCCTGGTTTGCCCCCGGTGTCCCTCAATCTGTATAGGAGCACCCCTGGGAAGGACAGCCTTGCAGATCTCTGGACTCCTGAATCAGGATGGAGGAACAGCTGCGTGGGCCCCATGGTACATGCCCGGCAAGGATAGCCTGTCTGTACCGTTGACTCCCTGAATCTGTAAGGTAGTCTATCTAGAACGGCCATGCTTGGGTGGTCAGGGCTCTCTGTTTGGTAGCATGCCAGTCAAAGACAGGAGGGCGGGTCTGGGATGCACTCCCCTTATCTGTGTGGTTCTTGATTGGGAAGGACAGACTGGATGGTGCATGGCATCCATGTATGCCTGTGGCTGCCCGTGTGTGAGGTACATGCAGAGGGATGTCAGAATCCCTGTATTTGTAATGTATATTAGGCCTGGGAGAAGAAACATCTGCCAGTGACTCAAGGTTCTCTTGGATTTCACAGCTGGAAGGGGCATTCTCCCTTCGCCTGCACTTTTGTTGCTGGGATTACCTGCTTGATAACTTGCTGGGCAGAACATTGTATAATTGGACCTGTCTACCTTTTATTTTGGGTGTCAGCGGGCAATGAGGGGTTAATGCGTGAAGGCACAAGGGAAATGCTCAGGTGTGAAAGGAGACGGTAGGATTGGGTCAAATTGGCAAATATGCACATTCATAGAACGCTGCTAGACATCATCTGGGCACTATGTTTCAAGACCACAGTGTAGATCCGATTTGTTGGCCTGTGATTTGGGTCATATCACTTTTAATGGACTCGCAAAACTCTGAGGGCATGGCTCTGTCACTAAGGGCAGGTAATCCTCCCCATGCACGGCACCCGCATGCACTACATCATGAACTACCTGTGTCATAAACCGTGCACGTGACCTGTCTGCAGCAGCTAGAGTGCTATGAACTTGTTCTGCGTGGGACCTGCAGTTGCCAAAACACAAATACATGTATTCCTTGTTTGTCAATGTATCAGACCCTTGGAAGTCTCAAACGTTATGATGCTGTAAATTGAGTGTACCCCCCTATCTGATTCTCAAACAGGAAAGTTGGGAAAGTACTGTATCTGCCCAGCATAGCGGGACAACACATTACACACACTGCGTGTGTGTGATGTTGTGTTGGGGACAAGGATTACCATCTATGGATGAGAAAGCCAGTGATACCCAGCAGTTTATTAAATACAAGTGACAAAGACCGTGTATGTAGTGGTTTCTATCTCTGAGAGGGGCGAAGGGAGGGCAATCATTCTTTCAGCTTCCTACAGAAATCATGGCATCCTTCATCAGGGTCCACAAACACTTGGGCAAATGAATCTGTAGGGACCCATACATGGGTTCTTTGCGCTGTGGTGGCACGGATAGCTGTGTTAGAGCAGCTTTAGCATTATTTATTTTTCTGTGTGTGTGATGAAACTCTAACACTGTTTTCATTGTAGTTCCACTACTTTATGAATCAACTCAAAGTGTGAAAAGCATGTTTTCCTTTTAATGCTGCAATTCAGGCATGCCCAACATACATGCTGCTCTGATAGCATAATTCAGTCTTTTCCAGACCTTTTGAATGGTCCTCAAAGCCAATATATTAGCACTGTTTTTATTATTAGTAATAAGAGGTAACAGCACGTGGCTGCAGTGACCCCAAATGAAATGTAAATCTTGATGAAACGGTCAAAAGATTTTGCTAAAAAAGCTCAATGTTTGAAAGCATGTGACGAAAAGCTGTATTGCTTTCTAGGAAAAGGACAAACACATGTCCCCCTCCTCAAGAAACCCTCTTCCGACCCCTCCTGCCCGGCCAACTATCGCCCAATCTCCATTACTCCCTTCCTGGGCAAGCTCCTGGAGAAACTGGCCATCTCCCAGCTTAACCTCCATGCTGAATCTGTTGGTAATCTTCATGACCATCAATCCGGCTTCAGAGCGGCCAGAAGCACGGAAACTGCTCTCCTGAACATCCGTGAGGACCTGCTCCTGAACCTCGATTCCAACACTCCCTGTGTTCTCATTCTGCTCGATCTCTCCTCTGCCTTTGACACTGTCAACCATGCCATCCTGCTCAACCGTCTCCGTGATAACCTGGGTATCACTGGTCAGGCTCTGGCATGGCTGACCTCTTTCCTTTCCGGTCGACCCTCCCAGGTCCAAATGGGCTCCTTCCTCTCTGACATCTTTTTCTCCACCTGTGGTGTCCCCCAGGGATCCAACCTCTCTCCCTGGCTTTTCAACCAGTATCTGGCACTCCTTGCCCACCGCATCGCCGCTCTCTGCCCCCACTTCCAGTGCTATGCGGACGATACCCAGCTCATTTTCAGGCTACCCTCGGCCTCCTCCTCTCCTTCCCTCATCTCTGACTGTCTGTCTTCTATCCAGGAATGGTGTGCCGCCAATGACCTCTGCCTTAACGCCAGTAAGACTGAGATTCTACTCATCGGCGCATCCACTCCCTCCTTCCCTGCAGCTCTCTGGCCGGCCTCCCTTGGCCCCCTTCCGGCCCCTACCTGCAAGGCTAAAAACCTCGGGGTCATCTTCGACTCCACACTCTCCTTCTCTCCTCATATATCTGACGTCTCTAAGAAGTCACACTACCAGCTGCACCTCCTCAGAGGTATTCTTCCCTTTCCTTCCCCCAGAAGCTCACTGTCTCCCGAGCCCTGGTTCTCTCAAGGCTGGACTACTGCAACAGCCTCTATCTTAATCTGCCTGCCTCCACTCTCCGCCCTCTGCAACTTATCCAGAACAGAACTGCGAGACTTGTCCTTGGCCTCAAGCCCAGGGACCGTATCTCTCCAGGACTGAAATCTCTTCACTGGCTCCCAGTGGCTGCGAGGATTAAGTTCAAAACCCTCTGCATTGTCCACAAGGCCTTCTGGGGCCTGGGGCCTAAATACCTTCAACTCTCTCTTCCTAAATATCTTCCTTCACGAGCCCTTCGCTCATCCGTCTCCAACTCCCTCATGGTCAGCCGCTTCTCTAAGCAACGAGCTGGGGGTAGATCTCTCTCCGCAGCAGGGGCCTCCCTCTGGAACAGCCTTCCTGCCTCCCTGAAACTTGAGGAGAACCATCTCCGGTTCCGGAAGCACCTCAAAACCTTCCTCTTCGCTTCTGCCTTCTCTCTCCCTCTCCCCTGCTAAACCTTCTTAACTCCCCACTGAATTCTGCACTAAACCTGCATCTGAGCCACTCTCAGCGACCTCGGTCCAGGGCCCAGCCACTCTCCACTTGCACTGCCTCCCTTGCTCCCCCTGCACTGTGGGACTGTCACTGTATCCCTACAGCCCCCTTCCCAGCACTTCCCAGCACTTGCTCTGCACTTACCTCGCACTTGCCACCAGCTGGCCCTTTTTATTTATCATTTATTATTTATTTTTTATTACGCTACTTACCTTGTACTGCACTTTCCCCCCACCTCCTCCCCCTGCACTTTCTCCTTTTCCCCTTACCTCTGCACTTGCGCGATCTGAATGACACCTGGCCTAGTAGGATCGTTTGTCTGTCTTCCCCTTGTTTCCCTCCCTCCCTGCCTCGTCGCGCCTTGAAACACTTGTGTATAGGCGCGTTACAAATACCATATCATATCATATCATATCATGTACACTTTGCTGGGGGTGCGTAATCCCCAGTGTCCTCTTTTTCCTTTTCCCCTCTCTGTATTGCTTTACCTATTTCATATCAAACACAAGCAAACAATGTTTCTGGTTATTTTATTGCTATTTGTTCAGTTTCGTAAATATGTTTTATTTACAAATGTTACTTTTTTAGATAGAGGTGGTAAACCACAGATTTCATTGGAAGAGCCGAGCCATGAGGCCTCGCTTGACTGAAAGAGCAAAATGCATACTGATTGAGCAAAATATGCCTATCTTGCTGTCTGCCCTCGCATCCTCAAACAGAAAACCTATAACCGCCCCTCTACCTCCTCAACCCCTCACAACAACAACCCAATAAGTGCCAACTTCCTCCCTACCCCCACAACATGTGACGGGCCCTGCTGGGCAGATACAACAGTTGTTTCCTAACTTTCTTGTTTGAGAAGCATGTGTTTGTGACACACGCATGCTTCCCAAACATGAAAGTTAGGAAACAACTGTTGTATGAGCGAGCTGCGAGCAGATGTATTTTTAGAGACACTGCACTGTACAGCAACAAACACTTACATATTCTGGGGGGTAAATGCCATTATATCCCCCCTCACTTAAAATTGTGGGGGGGATTTGTCCCCCCTCAACCCTCCATGTCCGACACCCATGCGTCTGACACCATTCCAGGAGTTTGGCGATGAACAAGTGTCAAGGTGGGACTGGCCTCAACCAGGTACGTGGCCTACAGCCTATCCTTCATTTGTGCAGGGCAGGTTCCCACTGCGTCCGTACGGGCAGGGTATGCATCGGCTCCAGCAGCCTCCCGCAGTCTCACGCTACCCTGTCTGTATCCCCTACCACTCCTCCCGCCTGTGAAGACAGGTTCTTTGAGAGGTTCTTCTGGCTCATGAAGTCCCCTCAGATGGGGGTTATCCTCAGGGATGCCATCAGGGACGTGCTCCCTCCCAATACTTCCGGCACCGCAGGCTCCTCCGCCAGCGCCTCTGGCCCCGGCACAGCCTCTGCCTCCGGCCACCCATCCGATTTTCTCAGGCGGTTCTGTACCAGCCTCCTCCACAGCCTCGGCTCCGGTCCCGGTGCCCCAACCTCCAGCTACTCCCCACCTACACAGGATCCTCCTGACCCACAGGATATTGATGTGGAGGAGGACCTTGACATGCCCTTGTCAGCCAAGGCCTTCCACAAAAGTCTTGCACGGCTGGCAGAGTATCTGGGCCTACCGCAATCTGATGTCGAGCAACCAAAACGGGAATTCCACTGCAGACCAATGTAGTCTCCCTGGCCAAAAAGGGTTGGCTCAAGCCCCACTCTGTCCATCCAGTCAATCGACGCCTAGACGCCAAGTACAGGCAGATGGAGAGGGATACACTCTTGCTATCGGCCCATCCTCAGCCACACTCCTCGGTGATCGCTGCAGCATCACTATACTCCAAGCCTCAGTCGTCCTCAGCCTCCTCCTCGGCAACGCTCCTAGGCAAGGAGGAGAAGATCTTGGAGACATATGGAAAGAAGCTGTATTCCAACGCGTCCTTGCATCTTCGTCAGGCCAACGCCGATGCCATGCTGGCAGCCGCTAAACAAGGTTATGGCGGGAAATTGCGGACTTCCTCCCGGAACTCCCTACGCAGAGCCAATCATGTTTGAAGTCGGGGCTGGCTGAGGCCAAGCTGGTGGCACAGGACCTCATGGAATCCATCGTGGCCCATATTGACACCTCTGGCCGTGCCATCTGTATCGCCACAGACATGAGGACAGCCTGGCTCCCTGCAACGAAATTCAACCCGGACGTCCAGGAACGCATGTTAGACCTGCCGTTCGAGGGGGGGACCTCTTCACGGACGAAGAGCTGGACAAAAAGAAAAACCGCTCAAAAACGGCCAAGTCTTTATCCATCTTGGCAATAACCACGCCCAAATCGTACACCCAGTCACAGCAGCTCTCCGACAAGGGACGTATGTACGGAGGGTTCCGCGGCTTCCAGGAATGGAGATCCAGGTGGCCGGACCGCTCGCCGACTCCAAATTGGCGCAAGCAACAAAAAGGGGGGGGGAGTAAGGGCTTTTTCCAGTACCCCTCCTCCGTGACAACCTCCGAGGGAAAGAAGGCATGACACTCCCCTCCAGGTCCACGTGTCCCCAGTGGGGGGTAGGCTTGCTCTCCATGCACATTTCTGGCTCCAGAATTTCACAGACCCCTGTATCCTCTCCGTAGTATCCACGGGGTACCGCCTACCCATCCCAGCCTCTCCTCTATTGTCCCCTCCACTCCCTCAAGTTGGGACAGCAACTCTTCTGGCGGAGATCCGGTCGCTCGTAGAGACCCAGGCCATGGAGAAAGTCCCAGACTCCCAGCGAGGCTTGGGCTTCTACTCTACGATTTTCCCCATTCAGAAAAAGAACCAGGCAGGCCTGAGAGTTGTGCTGGACCTTTCCACCCTCAACCTCTCCAAAAATTCAAGATGGTTATGCCAGCTTTTATAGCGGAGATATTGTCCAAGGGAGATTGGATGTGCTCCCTGAATCTGAAGGACGCGTACCTACACGTCCCGATTTGGCAGCCCCATCGGTCTTTCCTACGGTTCAGGATCATAGGCTACCATTTCCAATACAAGGGTCTTCCTTTTGGCCTAAACTTGGCCCCCAGGGTCTTTACCAGACTCATGAATACTGTGGCTGCCCTCCTCAGAGCGCAGGGCCCCCACATCTACCCATACCTCGACGACTGGCTCGTCAGGGCTACATCTCCAGAAAAGTGGTTCACCACTCTTCCCATGCCTTTATGGACACACTGCACAATCTGGGCTTTTCGCTCAATCTCAAGAAGTCGCAGCTGCAACTCACGCAGACTGACATTCTTGGGCCTCATCTTGTACACATGCTCCAAGAAGGTGTTTCTGTCGGAGGACAAGATCTCGGCCATCAAGAGGCCCACCTCTTCAGCACAGAGGTGACCTCAGCATGGTGATACCAGCATCTCCTGGCTCTCTTGGCGGCGGCGGTGGTCCTATTAGCCGTCCCACTCACGAGACTGAGGAAGAGGAGGATTCAGCTGCACTTCGCAGCCTCATGGAAATTAAATCTGAGATGATCAATGTTCCTCTATCTCTCCGCCCAGACCACACATGGTGGTCCAGGGACTGCAACCTATAGACGGGCAAGCCCTTCCGGCCTCCCACCCTGCAGGTCACCATCACCACGGACTCCTCACTCGAGGGCAGGGGAGCCACCCCGGACGATCTCTCGGTTCACGGCACCTGGACTCGACAGGAGCAGGAATACCACATCAACTGGTTGGAGCTGAACGCCATCTGGCTAGCGCTTAGAGCATTCCTTCCACTTCTCAGGGGCAAGGTTGTCCTCATCCAGACAGACAACTTGATCAGCATGTACTATGTCAACAAGCAGGGAGGCACCAGATCCCCTCCTCTGTGCACACTGGCAATCAGCATGTGGGAGTGGGCCCTGGAAAACGACATCTCCCTCACGGCAGTCCACCTTCCGGGGGAATCCAACCTGGAGGAGGACAGGCTGAGCAGGTTGGGAGCGGACAATTATGAGTGGCAGCTAAACAACCTCGTTATTCAGGAGATCTTCAACGGATGGGGTCTCCCCCAGATGGATCTCTTTGCCACCTGGCACAACAAGAAGTGCCTTCAGTTCGCCCTCCGAGCAGGGACAGGGCAACGCATTTCGGATTCAATGGAGCGGCATGACAGCGTATGCCTTCCCGCCCACTCTGCTGATTCACAGAGTGATTTGCAAGATCAAGGACTCTCGCCAGCTCAACATTATTCGAATAGCTCCATGATGGCCGGCCAGGCCATGGTTCTCGGAGCTGCTCAGCCTCTCGGAGATGGCACCGATTCACCTTCCGATGGGCCCAGCACATTTTCTGGTGCAGCAGGGGGGCAGGGTCATCCACCCTGCGCCACAGAAACTAGCCCTTACAGCGTGGTTCCTGAGCAGGTAACGCTAAGGCACATCAGCCTCTCTCAGGCTAATCTGGAAATCATACAGGGTGCAAGGAGCTGTAACGCTCACCTGGTATCCACGGGGACGTCACTCAGCCTGTTCTGACCTCTTACGACCTCAAACCCTTCCCTGGAGGCTATTAGACTGGAGACTGGGCCTGAAACACAGGATTGGTAGAGTTTAACTCCCTATTGTCTCTGTGTGCTTGAACCCCTTCTTCCCCGGGGTCCAACCCTTCCCTTTGATCCATAGCTCACCTTGTTTTCTTGGATAGTGTGCTCTCCGTCCTGCTTTGATTGATGCGGGCTCGTTGCTGCCTAGTTACTTCACTGGCAAGAATCCGACAGGTAAGTATAATGAGTCTTTTGAACAGTTCTCTAACTTCGTTCCTTTCCTTCCTTCGATGATGGCCGGCGTCCGGGGATGGCGGCGTGCTGCTGAGATCAGTGAGAGCGCAATGCGCCCCTTTCGTATTTGCATTGAACTGAGTTCTTTTTCTGTGCCTTTTAGGTACCGCAACGTTTTCAGCATGGATGCCGGTTAATAAGAACAAATGCGGTGGGTAAGCGCGGTATGCGGTGCCTCTAGATGTTTCCACGCTAACCTGCAGTGTCTTTTCCCTCTTGAAGATGGATGAGAAGTTCCGGAGACAGCGTTCGCCCAGAGCGGCTGGGATTCAGGTAAGCGTTTGAAGCTCGTACAGTATTTAAAAATAAGCAAAGATTTGCAGAATGCTTACTAATGCCTTTTTTCTGTTCTTTTCCCTTTTCCTTAGGAAGCGGTGTGCCGGGATGGGAATGACGCTGCCGAAGATGCCTGCAGAACAGAAGGAGCGATGGATGATGGGCAGAAGCGCTGCAAGGTAAGGCTTTCCTAACGGTGTTCTTGTTCTTGCAGGAGCTGAGCGTAGAAGAAAGAAGCAGGCCTACTGGAGACCGATCCAAACACGGTGAGTGTCACGCTGCAGGTGCAGAAAACGCAAAGCATGTTTCTCAGCCTGGGTGTGGCTTAAATAGTCTCTGGGTATCTCAGGTGCCTCTCGGCTGAACCACACCCAAAAGACTAGACCGCACATGCAGTTCTGGGAACCGAAATATGTGGGGGCATCCATCTTGTCCCCATCAATGCACTACACGTCCAATCCCCAATGTTATCCTATGGGAGTGAGTGAGTCTGGTGCCACAAGCGCCAAGTCTGACTCCAAGTGGGTCTTTGGAGGGATGGAGAGGCCCTTGAGGGCCATGTAGGTGATTGTGGCCTGGCTCCAGCCTGACATCTTGGAGAGCTGGGGACATGAGGGGCAGGAATCATGACAGGAGCACGGCTACCAGTGCCCAGTATAAAAGTAAATGGACCAGGTTCTGCTACTGGGCAGACTCCAAGGAAATAGACCCCCTGGCAGGGACTTTGGACGACGTGCTCTCCTTCTCAGCGCACATCGCCCACTCTGGCCTGTAGGTGGACACCTGCTGCACTTACCTCGCAGCCATCGGGGCTTGCAGGAATTCAGAGTAGGGGGTCTTCTTCTCCAATCCGATTGTCAAGAAACATTTGACAGGGCTTGCAAGACTCTACCCGCCCATCAGGAGGCCACACCCCCTGTGAGACCTGAACATAGTCTTGGACGCCCTGGCGCACAAATCGTTTGAGCGAATGGCGTCCGCGGACATCAGGCTGGTCACCATTAAGACGGCCTTACTAGGCGGCCGCACCTCGGCTCGCAGAGTCAGCGCCTCAGAACCATACTTTCACAGGGACAAAGTAGTCCTGCAGACATACCGAGCATTTCTGCCTAAGGTGCCGTCTGCTTTCCATTTGAATGAGGAAATAGTCCTTCTACGTTTTTTGCCACATGAGGCACAGGGGGTATCACACTGCCTGGATTTCAGGCGTGCCCTGAAATTTTATCTTGACAGGACCAAGTACTTCCGCAAATCAGACGCCCTGTTTGTCACTTTCGGAGGTGCAAGACCAGGCTATCAAGCCTCCAAGGCCTCCATATCCCACTGGATGGTCTCGGCCATCAAAGAAGCATACGAGGGCCAGCACAAGCCACTCCCAGTGAACATGCACGCACACACAGTCATGACCAAGTCATGACCAAGGCAGCGGCCATCCCAGCACCATGTCCCTTGGCAAGTCATAAGCAGGGCGGCCCCTTGGGCCTCTCCCTCAGCTTTCTGCAAGCATTACTGTTTGGATGCCAGCTCTAGATCGGATGCAGCTTTCGGACAGGCGGTATCTCAGGAACCTATTTGCTTAAGGAGTGTCTCCTCTCCACCCTGGGGCTACATTCAGTTGGAATTGCCCACACAGTATTGAGGCAATGAGACGGACGTAAGAGTAATTATAGGTTACTCACTGTAGTGACGTACTCTTAGTCCATAGTCCCCTTTCCTCCATACGTCCCACCATCCTCCCCCTAACAATACTGGTGTCATTAGGCAATGTTAAATCTGTTGTCGACACGTCAATGGGGACTGAGGTGTGGCAGGGCAGCGCATGCTCCCAGGGCCGCACCCACGCGTGCCTCTAAATTGAAAGGGAAGAAGTTTTTTTCTGGTGAAAAAGTTTCCGTCTCCCGTCCCTTGGAAGGGACGCCCATACAGTATGGAGGAAAGGGGACTATGGTCTAAGAATACGTTAGTCACTATGGTGAGTAACTTAAAATGTATTAGGCAATTGGAATATTGTCGACACGTCAAAGGGGACTGAGTGATGCCGGTGTGCAGAGTCAGGGGAGCGCATGCTCCCAGGACCACGCCCCTGCACGCATCTAAATTTAAAGGGGAAGATTATTATTTCTGGTGAAAAAGGTTCCTTCTGCCATCCCTAGCGAGGGACGCGCATACAGTATGGAGAAAAGGGATCTATGGACTAGGAGTACGTTAGTCACTACAGTGAGTAACTTATAATTGTCTACTCTCCATAGGCTGGGCTTCTCCCTCAATTTCAAGTAGGCCCACATGATACCATGTCAAAAGCTCCAGTTTATTCGGAGCAGCCCTGGATGCGTCCTCTGGAAAAGCCTCACCACCCGAGGTGAGGGCTCAACACATCCTGCAGATGGTCACCAAATTCCAGCGTGCCCAGCATCTCCCGACCTTCAGCTTTTTGTGGTTGTTCGGCCTCGTCATCCTGCATTTCCCTGGTGCCAGAGTCTGTCTGAAAACGTGATCCCTCCAGTGGGCCCTCAGAACCCACTGGTCTAATTTCTCTGGTAAGATTTCAGATTTGCTTCAGGTACTGAGCAGGCTCTCTCAGAATCTCCTGTGGTGGGCCTGCAAGAACAACGATCCGAAGGTAGAACCTTTTTGGCAACCATGGTCTGCGATAATAGTAGTTATGGATGCCTCACTCACTGGGTGGGGAGCCCATGCCAAAGATCTGACAGTCAGCGGTCGTTGGTCTCCATTGGAGTCCAAACTACACATCCACATTTTTGAGCTCAGGGTAATCAGACTAGCGCTGAAAGCCGTATTGCCCTCTCTACGGAGAAAGAATGTCCTGATGACGACAGACAGCACAGTGGCCATGTACTACCTCAACAAGAGAGGAGGTGTAGGGTCACTACCACTGTGCAGAGAGGCAATGCAGCTCTGGTTCTGGTCAATTCAAGAAGAAATCTCCCTGTCAGCAGTTCACCTAGCCGTCGAGGAGAACAGGGCGGTGGGCGCTCTGAGCAGACAGAGCATGGTTTCCCATGAGTGGGAACTAGCTCAGGGAGTCCTTCAACAGATCTTCACCCTTTGGCGAACCTCTCAAGTGGATCTGTTCACGCCCAGTGTCAGCCGGAAGTGCGAACTGTTCTGCTCCAGAGAATTCCCCAAGAGGAGCTCTAGGAGACGCGTTCGTAGTGGACTGGGAGTTTCCACTCCTGTACGCGTTTCCTCCAGTCCCGTCATTCCTCAAGTCATCAGGAGGTTGAGAAAGTTTGGGAAACCCATGATCCTTAGTGCCCCAGATTGGGCCAGGAGGACGTGATACCCGGTCCTTCTGGACATGTCCTTCTGCCCTCCAATTCGTCGCCCACAAAAATAGGGCCTTTTCTCGTGAGAGGAGGGTCAAGTTCTCTATCCAGAAGTCAAGACTCTCAGCCTTCATGCATAGTTTCTAAGAGACTGAGGTACATGGATTGGGCCCTCCTGGATGATGTAATGGAATGGAGATTTTGCTTTCGGCCAGAAGGCCAGCAAGAAAATCCTTATACCACTTATGTTGGAACAAGTTCTGCAGCTGGTGTAGGGAGAAAGATTTGGACACTTTTCAATGCAATACACCTACTGTGTTATCGTTTCTGCAGCATTTGGCAAATCTGGAGCTTCATATTGGAACAGTCAAGGCTTATCTAGCAGCGCTTTCCATATTCAAACGCACCTTGGAGGAGGCATTCTACTTCAAAATACTCTTAATAACTTCATTTCTTAATGGACTCACAAATGTGTTTCCTCCTACACCTTTCCAAATTCCAACTTGGGACCTTAATTTGGTTTTAAAGTTTTTGACGTGTGCTCCTTTCGGGCCACTCCATTCCTGCCCTTTAAGGTTGCTAACGTACAAAACAATTTTTTTAGTAGTGATAAAATCAGCCGGCAGGGTGAGTGAGTTGCAGGCCTTATCCTGTAAACCTCTGTTTACCACCTTTTACAAGGATAAGGTTGTCCTTAAGGTCAAAGTACCTCATTACGAGTAGCCTGGTAAAAACGGGTTAATTACCGGCATGCCGGTAAGAGCGGGTCCATGCTCGTATGAACCCGCTAATAGCGGGTGATTACGAGTGCGCGCGAACCCCCATGCCGGTAATGGTAATACTGGCATGCCACTAAAGGCACTCCAACCCGATAGCGGCATCACGGGACCCACCGATACCAGCACCGCCTCAGAGCAATGCCTAAATACCGGCCCGATAATACCACCATGCTAATACCGGGTTCGCAAAACCGGACCCGGAAATTACATCATCGCGCAGGAACGGGAAATGGGCCGGTTGCCATCTTTAAAAACACAATCCATTGCCATCCTCCCTAACCACCAGTCTTTTCGTGTCGTGCTGTGTTGGAAAACCCTGAGGATGTCCAAGGCCCACCCGGAAGACGACTACCCGGCAGCGGAAGAAGTGTTTTTCAGACGCTGAGCTCAATATGCTTGCTGACACTCTGGATGCACATGCAGCCATAATGAAAAGCAATGATATGAAGCGACAAGCCCAGATGAGGAGAAAGGAAATCTGGCAGGAGGTTGCCCGGAAGGTGTCGGCCGTGGGGACCACCCCACACACCGTGCGTGACTGCTGCAAGAGGTGGGACGACCTCCGCTTGAGGGTGCGAAACATCCTATCGAGCAACAGGAGGGCAGCCATGGAGACAGGTGGGGGTCCACATTCACCTGCTAAGCTGATGCCCTGGGAGGAGACTGCCAGCACTTTTATTGATCCTGAGTCAATAGAGGGATTCGGAGAGATGGAGATGGGTGCAGCATCATCCACAGAAAGAGGTGAGTGACCCTGCACATCCCTGTAGGGGAAAACATGACTTAGCACTAGTGGCGTGGATGTGAGACTAGGCAAGGCAATGCATGTCCCTAAACCCACATCAGCATATGCAAGTCAAGATTGCGGCCCAAACCCTGCCACACAGAAATGCATGTTGAGTGCCAATCCCATAACCTACACACGGGCAACCTACCAGGACCGTGCCCATGTAACCCAACACACAAGTCCCATATCAACAGCAGTGAATGCTAACATGCCCCCTCAGAATACCCTGCATGACACACCTGTAAGACATGAATGCATGATCAAATTAATAATGAACAGCACCATTGTATGCCTCTGCCATGTCACACCATCACTGATGCCCTGCATCTCTTCTACCCCCCAGGCACCGATGAGGAAGAAGCAACCCACGAGACCACCGCGAGGGCATCCACCTCACACCCTAAGAAGAGGGCTACCACCACCACCTCCGCTGGAGGCAAGCAGGCCACAGCCACTGCCAGTGTGCCTGTGCGAGCTGGGACACAGCCAGCAACACCTGCTGCCAGTGTGCCTGACACACTACTGACCCAGCAGGCCACACCCACACATGTTGAAGGGGAGTCCCTGGAAGCACCCGCCTCCACTGGGGAAGAACTTGATGCCAGTGTGGAGCCTGAGGGAGACACTGAGGTGACATGCCTGGCCACCCCTCGCCCCGTGCCCACCCCCTCGCCCCAACACCTGCAGTCACCCACCTGCAGTGAAGCTGATCCCTGCCTCCGTGACTGTGACCTACCCACCTCTGATTAGTATAGTCCCGAAAATGCCGTCCACGTGACTGCACAACGCAACACTCCAGCCCCCTCCAAAACCCCGGAGACATGATTGTCGACGGTGGAGGCCCGACAGGAGGCCATGTTAGACCTACTCCGCCAGTACAAAGCGGACGGGGAGGAAACCAGGCGGGGTATTGCCACAGCAATTGCGGGGACCACAGCAGCTATCGCAGCCAACACAGCCACTGTTAATGCATCGGCTCGGCTAATGAGGGACTGCCTGGGGGCGGTGACACAGGTGCTGACTTCAATGCTGTTCCATATGCAGCAGCCACGGCTTGCCGGAGGTGTGGAACCTGCCAGCGACTCACCTACTACCTCCACACCAGCTTCATCTGTCCCCACCAGCCCAGCGCGCCAGGCACGTAGGAGTGCAAGGCACACTGAAATGCCGCCTCTGGACAGGAAGACGTCCCGGAAGTAGTGTGGGCAGACAATGGGAGTGGGACACAAGGTTGGGGGTGAAGGGGTGCATCTTGTGGAGTCTATTGGGGGTATTGGTGTTGGTTGGGGGGGGGTTTGGAGTTTGTCGGGGGGTTGGGAGTTTGGGGGGGTTAGGGAGTTCGTTTGGGGGGGTTAGGGTGGGGGGAGTGGGCACATTTTTGCTGTTGTAAATAATACACACGTTGTGATAAGAAAAATCCATGGCTGGACATTGTTATTTTCATGTGCATCCATTTAATGTACTTACGGTGTTCAGTGCCCAACTCCCAACATTCCCTGTGTGCATGTCCACATTGGCCCAGTGTCTGACTGACAGATGTCTTTCATAGTCCCTGTGGGTCAGGAGTATTCGTGAATCTGTGCTTGGCGTACTGCATGGCCATCCCATGCATCATGTACTAGCAGGGGGGCTACTTCCGTCACCATCCTCATCATCCTCACCGGGGCATGCATGTCAATGTCAGGTGGCAGTGGTACATTTCTTCGGACGCACATGTTGTGCAGCATGACACAGGCCATGGTGATCTTTGCCACCTTCTCATGCCTATATAGGAGTGCCCCACCAGACCTGCTTAGGCAGCGGAAACGTTCCTTCAACAGGCCAAAGGTCTGCTCTATTTCAACACGGGTGCGGGTGTGCACACGAATGTACTCCTCTTCATGGCTGTTCTGCGGGTTCCTCACAGGGGTAAGTTGCCACGGCCTCAAGGGATATCCTCCGTCAACTGCAAGCAAATACAAATAGGTGTGTGTCACTCTGAGCTGGCACCTTCAGGAAGCACAGTCATGGCGGCATCAATTTGGTGTGGACATGCACATGTCCCTGTACGTATGCAGAATTGTCACCTAGATGCATTCTAAACTGTTATGAGGTGTGGTAGTCTGGATGGCGTTCAATAAATGATGCAGGGTGTAATCATGCATGTTGAGGCGGATTTACTTTGGTAGTACGACAATGTTTAGCCTCCCATTAAAGCAGTTAGTTCTATGCATGGTCACACTAGCCACATTGGCCCAGTTGCCATCCTGTACAGTCATGCATTGCTTGCCATCAACATGGTGGCCTGGTTGTGCCTCTTACTTGTTGTCATCGATATGCATTATTTGTTTAATTTGTGCCAGTGATGTGTCATGTTCCGTTTGTGAGGTTCCGGTCTGGAGTGTTTAGCTCTACATGCATTCTCCAATCACTGACAATTGCCACCCAGGTGGGGTATGCATCCCCCCACCCCTTTCCCAACCAGGTGAAGTATGCATCGTTTTTGCCTTACCTCCAACCTTGTAATGAGGCCCAAACTCTCTTTTCTACCTAAGATTGTGTTGGATTACCATTTAGCACAAAATTGGGCTTCTAGCCTTCTATCCTCCACCTTATCCTGGCAAGGAAGAGGAAATATTTAATAGACTCAATCCAGGGAGAGCTCTAAGCTTTTATGTTTCAAGAATGTCAAAGTTGCCACATCACGACCAACTTTTCATTAGTTATACAGGACACAAACTAGATCTGTCAGTTACCAAACAAACTCTATCCAGATGGATCATATTGGCTATTTTGGAGTGCTACAGGTTAACTGGGAAAGATCCCCCAGACGGCTTAAGGGCTCATTCTACTAAGGGCATGGCAAATTCCTCTGCACTAGAGAGGGGAGTTCCGGTAAAGGATATCTGCAGGTAGCTACCTGCTCCACCATCCACATGCCTACAAAACATTGTTTAGACACCTCTAACAATGAGGGAAGATTTGGGAAGGCAGTTCTATGCTCCATTCCTGACAAATATTAACTCTCAAATTCTTACTCCCTCCTCCAAAAGAACTTAATACTGCTTTCGAAGTCTATCATAAGATGAGGAATACGAGGGATGACACAATCCATTCGAAGAACAAGTAATTTACCCATGGTAACGTTCTTTCGACTTGATGTTCTTCCCACGTATTACTCAGCGCCCTCCCAACCTACCCCACTGTAGAAATTCAGAGCTTTAGACTTTACGCTCTTTTAAGGGCTGATAATTAAAGGCAATTGTCAATGGCAGTAATTCTGCATATCGGTGGCGAAAAAACCGAACTGAAGCCAATGAGTGCTGCGTGTGGTATATGGACTCGACGATGACGTCAACCAAGATGGATGCCCTCGAGGGACACTGGGTCGACCGTTTCAACGCACAGTGCCCTCTGCCGAGAAGCTAAATGTTTCCGAAGCAGCTTAAGCTAGAAACAAAGATATCATAAGATGAGGAATACGAAAGAACATTACCAGGGGTAAGTAACTTGTTCATCTGATACAGATTAGCATATCCTCCAGTCCACCATAGTGTCCTTCCTTTCAAAGGTCAGGTGGGTGCTTCGATTGTAGTATTTTCTCTGCAAATTGAGGTCATTTACCAGGGTTGCTCTGAAGGCTGCATAAACCTTTGCCATGGATGTACATCTGTGTTGAAAAAGCCTTACTCAGAAACAATCTTCAAAAACTCTTGAAACAAGATATAAGATCACTAAGAGTTTGGCAGTCTTTGTGGATACTTATCCTGCAGTACAGTGCACAGTGCTCTTACCTGTGCTTGTAAAAGAGAAAAGGGCAGCCCCCGTTGCCTCCCAACCTAAACGGAAAACTAAGCAAAAGATGTGGCTATCCAAAGTAGGAAAATCTAAAAAATAGAGCAAATCCAACATCAAACATTCAAGCACAAAAGGTATATCTGGGACGAAGAGAAATATGTTCACTTGGCAAAACAGAAATCTGGATTTACTTGTTACACTTGCTCGCTTTTCAGAATCTCATAGACTAAGAATCTCAGAAATATGGCTCATCAGGATGGGCTACTCCACAAATCTCCACGCATCCCAGCATTCATAGTAAGGTAGAGACAATCTGTTTTCACCAATCCTCAACAATTTTGCCAAGGGTCTCGTGGAAGTTAATTCTCGAAGTGCAATTGCTTCTTTTGCTCGACACACTGAACCATTCCCAGTGTGGTGCCTAGGCCAGAGTGTATTGCCTGGCTTTTTCAGGGACAACAAAGACACAAGTGCCATTCTGAAACTATTAAGGCTAAACTAATTCCTTACTTTAAAAAAGTACAAGATGAAGATTATGATTCGTAGCATTGTGAAGTGTAAAGGGAAATGTGGCTTTGCTTAGTGTAGCGCCAACATATTTACTTACACAGCTTTATCTGGGTGCACTATAGAACATATCTTTGATTTGTTGTCTGGGTTCCATTAAATGCCATTCCACAACAATCATTTTTTCAACGGTCATGGTGGTGCTTTGGAGCATGTCTGCCATTGACACTGTTTCTTCCCCATTTGAAATTTCGTAAATTACCTCCCAGAATGGACCCTTTCTTTTTTCAAGCTGTCCTGGACATATCCGTGTACTGTAATATTCTTTAAACCAACCAAAAGCCATGGGTAAAGGTCATCAGAGTGATGCTGAATAGTACAGTTGAACAACATCTCTTCCAGTGGATGGAGGCCTTTTCGTGCTCCTGTGAAGGCAACACTTCCTATTCACCAAAAGGTCAAATTTCTGACTGTTTGTCAGCTTTGACACCAATGCCATTGCCGCATCTGCTGCATAGGTGACAGGAAGACGTCAGTTACAAGAAAAATGGCTGCTTGGACGGGATCCGCGCTGAGCCGGGGACAATTAAGTGGTATGAAAATGTGTGTACTTTAAAATTTGAAATATATCTGTAGGGTCTGAGCTTTCTCAAACAAATGATGTTTGAAGCTGTATAGTGTCAAACAAGGTGCCATAATAAAATGTGAGCTGAGCAGAGCTGGAGTATTCAGCGAGGAGGACATAGCTGCACGGAGCAAGGTATTGATTTAAAAAGATAAATAGTGGCTATAGAACTGGGTGGGTAATAGGGAGTGGGTGGAACTAGATTATTACAAAAAATACAATTATAAAGTGTGGCTGCAGGTTGTTCCCAGTCACTCCCTCCATGCCCTTACTTTTTGCCCTTACTCTTTGTAAAAGGCCAATAGGAACATGTTATGTAATCGGGACTTGTACCACGCACCGCTGCCATTTTTCATGGTCTCCAGGCGCTCAGGTCGATCTGAAAAGAAGGGAGGTTGGGAAGGCTAGTGTGGTAAAGAGGGAAAAGTGCAAGAGTGCTTTGATGTACTGTTGGTAGCTTCAATTCAGAAAAACCAGTTACTGTGTGCTGCTATGATTTGGTGGCTGAAATTTGTTTCGTATGCAAGTATTCTTGTGTGTTTGGTGTTGTGGAGAGATGGAAAAGTGTTTTGTAGTTTCGAGTTTTTGTGTCTGAGGTTTGTGTCAAGTTGGTTATGTAATGAGGTGGATATTCTGAGTGTTAGAAAATTATTAGTAGGGTTAGTTGGGTCTATCTGGGTTTGTTGTGATGGGTTGGCCCTTTCACTTAGTCTTGCTCCTGGTATGTTCATGCTTAGCGTTTGAGAGGTCCTGTCTCGTGGTGTTCTCTTGGTTGTGGTGGGTGGATTATCTTTTGCTCCACAGTTTTCTTCAGCTCAGAGTGTTAAAGAGCCATGTTTTAAATAATTTCCTGAACTTGAGGTGATCCTCTGTTGTTCGTATTTCCTTTGGGACCGGGTTCCAGGGTTTCATCGCTATGCAGGAAAATGCTAATCCCCCACATTTCTGCTTTGAGAATTGTTTGTGTTCAAAGCGGATGTTGTTGCTGGATTTTATTGTTCATGCTGGTTTGTAGATGGTGATTTTCTATTGAATGCATTCCCCTCCTTGGCCGTGAATTGTTCTGTAAACCCTCCTGGGTGGAAGAAATTCCATAAAACAGGGTATTTTACCCATGTTCGTTCTAAGTAGAGGGGCTCCCACACTCCTTTGTAACTTTGTAAAACGTAGGGTTTCACCTGAAGTAAC
Organism: Ambystoma mexicanum; assembly: GCF_040938575.1. Classification (NCBI taxonomy): domain Eukaryota; kingdom Metazoa; phylum Chordata; class Amphibia; order Caudata; family Ambystomatidae; genus Ambystoma; species Ambystoma mexicanum. The sequence goes on along the minus strand of NC_090935.1, from coordinate 1,264,620,459 downwards.
CCAGGGTAATCCAGACGTGGACCCCTTACTCACTGTCTTAAGAGAGGCTCTGCATCACCTCACTGATGATGCCCGACTAGATCGAAACACATGTCTGGGGTTGCTGATGGTACTCTTTGTTCAGAGGAGATTTTCCTAGCATTTCGATGCTGGACTGCCCTTATGGGTGGGACAAAGACTGATATGCAAATGCATATTTCTCCTCTGTGAAGGATTCAGTGAGCTAAAACGTAGTTGTAGACCCTCCCGAGTGGGAGAAATTCCATAGAACAGGATATTTGACCCATGTTTGTTCTCAATAGAGGTGCTCCCACACTCCGTTTAAGAAGCGGAAGAAGCTCTGAAATTAATTTTGAACACTGTTCAGTTTTGATGCTGTAATACAGTTAGTTGTGAGGGCAAGTATAGGTTTTGGACACAGACTCACTTTTGATTTGGACTTCCTGACATAGACTATCCTTAGTTTTGTTTAGGTAGGGAAATCACACCTTAGCGTAAGGCAAGTTAGGCCTTACTCTATCCTGCATTTTACTTTAGTAAAACATTTGAGAACAAAACTTGAACCTATTGGCTGTGTATTACTTCATGATGCCTTCACAATACCCTTCTGTTTTTCATCTTGACTTTGCCACCACGTGAGTTTCAGAAAATACAATATGTGGTATCCGTTAATTTCACCACCTTTCTTTCACTCCACTCACAAGTGCTCAAACATTTTTGCTCTGCTCGGCGTTCAAAAGTATTTTTAATGATTTTTAGTTTGTTATTCAAAAGTATTTGAAATAGCTTTGTGCAGTATTCAATAAAGACTTTCAGTTCATTCGTTATTCAAAAGTACTGGCAATTGTTCTGTGCAGTATTCGAAAGCACTTGTAAAGGTTTTCATTCCGATCGGTATTCGAAAGCATGCCTATCGCATATTTGCCTGCCAGCCCGGTGTTTCCCACACTCACCGTTCAGGGTTTATGGCGTTTCGAGGTCTCTGCCGCCACGGTTCTCTGCCTTCCCATGTGTTACCCCATCTTCCTCTCACAGCAGCTCTCCCTGGCGCGGCTCCCCAGCGATGCTTCACCTGCAGGTCAGGATCCTTGTGACCGCTTCACTCGGTCACACTGATCTACCTTTCGCAGACTGCTACCGGCTTGTAACACATTTTGACTTCGCTTCCTGCTGCATAAACTCTTCATCTGCACACAGGTCTCAAGCACTCCTCTTGCCACACCGCCGACCTGCAGTTACTTTCCCAGCTGCTGCCTCCACAGCTGACTCCATTTCCCTCTACATTCCAGCTTTTACGTTTCCTGCGTCCATGATTATTCCAAAAAGGACCAGACTGCTCATCACTAAAGCGGTAGTCCTACTTTACTCTTGTACTCCTCCTTGTCTCCCTACCTGGTTGGGGTCGATGTGTGTCTACATTAACAAAATGAGGATGTGTTGCTCTAGCTATCCTCTTCTTTGTCCCAGTACCAAAATGAGGTTGATATGTGTCTGCATTAATAAAGTGAGGATGCGTTGTTCTAGTTGCCCTCTTCGTCCCAGTTGCATACTGGTGGTTTTTGGGGAGGGTTTTAGGGGAAAAACAGGGAAAGGGTGGACCAAAGTCGATAAAGGGTTGAGGGAGAGAGGGTTTCTTGTGAAAGGGAAATGGGGGATACCATGTCTCACCTAAGGATGTCCTCTTCCCCACTCCCCAAGTCTCATCCTCCCAGGTGATTCTCCCTCTCATATCTCCCTCCAGGGTCAGGATCCAAAAGCGATGGCCTTTTCCTGGCCCCCCACGAGGAGGCTACAGGGGGTAAAGAAGTGAGGATGCCTTTTAGGTTCCTCACAGTAGTCTATTGTTGTCATGACGAGCAAGATGATGACGTGTGTGAAGGAGAAGTAGGGAAGTATTTTCTTTATTGTGTGTAGGTGGAAGGATCATATCTTAACTACTGCATTTACCTGTGGTTCTAGTGTTAGCTCGTTGTCCATTAGGATTACAAGATTTCTGACCACCTTGGATGGTTTGACGGGTTGCCTAGTCCAGAGGGCCATGGAATGTGCTGGTTGGTTGCCAGGTCGTTGGGTGTAGTCATGATTTCGGTTTTGTCCGGGTTGAGTTTAAGACCATGTTTTTCAATGCGGTTGATCAGCGTAGTCAATTAGATGTTGGAGTGTAGTGGTGAAAGCGATGATCCCTGTGGGACACCACATGTTGTTTTCCGACGTATTGATTTGAATGGCTCTAGCCAGATTGTTTCTGTTCTTTCTATCAGGAAGGATTTTAACCAGAGGAGAGCACAGTGTTGCCGATCCCAATATTTTCTAGTCTTTTGATATGAGAGTAGTGGTTGACTGTGTCGAAGGCTGCTGAGAGGTCGAGTAGTATTAATCAGAATTAGTAATGGAGACTGCTTTGGTCTTTAGGTCGTCCCAAATAGATAGTAGCGCAGTTTCCGTTTCTCACATGGGTCTGAAGCCTACTTGTGCCTGATCCAGCAGCTGGTTGTTTTCCATGTATTGCAAGATTTGCTCGTAGATGTAGCTTTCTAGTAGCTTTGCGAGGTATGTTTTATTTGAAATTGGTTGGTAGTTGGTAAGGTCTTCCACGCTTCCAAGGTATATTTAAGCAGTGGTTTGATGTGGGCTGATTTGAAGGCTTGTGGCACTGATCCGGTTGCTAGTCAGAGGTTGAAGAGTTTGAGGTAGTATGCTGCGAGCGTTTGCTGGCCGAGGGTGCGTTTGTAGACATCTGGTAGGCACGGATCTGCTGGAAAACCCGCTCTGTTGCTTTTGTTCACCAGGTTACAGAATGTATCCTTTGTGATAGGCGGGAAGAGTTAGGGGAAATCGTATGCCTTTCAGTCCCTGGCAGAGCTAAGTAAACCTTTCTGCAGTGAATTTCACTAGATTCAGCCCTTGTCATCAAGGAAACAGATTCCTGTTTCTACACAGATCAAAAAACCTCAGCATTGTTTTTTTTCAGAGCCATCTTTCTGTTCAGAATGCCGGGCTGAAAATGAGACAGATTCTAATGCAGTCCCAACAACGATTCAGAGGACTTGGTTGCATATTCGCTCATCAGTCTTCTAGGCCCAATCTTGCTGGGTAAATCTTTAGGCTATATTTTAGGTTTTGTTTGCACATATTAATCATATTTATAAAGCACTAACCACGCTTGGAAAATCGCATTGTTGTGCAAAATAAATTACATTTAGTATTAAAATAGTATAGAATGAAGGTACGAAAGCGAAACATATGCAAAATAAACAATATTTAACCTAAATATTAATAGAATACTTTGGTTTATATTGTTTCTGAAAACTGATGTACATTATTTAACCAAAATATTAATACAATACATTGGTTTTGTTTCTGAAAACTGATGTAGCTTTGGAGAATACAAATAATATATAGAAGCATAATCCAGAATTCATTCGTGTCACCTGTAAAGATTTGTGAGAGGACCACTTATTAACTAACCAGAGCTTCTTTTCTGAAGCATGTTCCGACTATGAATCCACAAGTGCTGCAGATTCAATTCATTTGTTGTCTAGATATGTTTCTAGGGTAGCTAGCCAATCTTAAAGAGCTTCTTTGTCTCCAGAGATAGTCCGTGCTGTGAACAGAGACTGGGTGCCAAATGGTAAACTCACATGCAGTGTGTGGAAAACCAGTTTGACACCAGGGTGTAAAACTGCTTTCTGTAGGAAATGACTGAAAGGTGACCTCCCTGCTAAAACAGAGCTCTTCCTATCTAGCCTGGACCTGGCCAGAGCCATAGCAGCAATTCTAAAGTAATTCCCAGTAATGTAATACTTTTTATTGCTCAGCAATTGTAGTTATTAGTTTGGCATACGTAGATGTCATCAGGGCTCCAGATGCTATTTTAAGCGGGAGTATTTTACTCTGTAGTCTTTCAAATTGCAAGATGGTTTTTTAGGTAGTAAAATTATTTCTTACGGAGTAAGAAAAGTTATACTCCTACGTCCTGTCCCATATCCTCCATACCTTTGGGACATTCCGTCCTACTGGACGGCACCGCAGCACTTTTAAAGCATCAAACAATATTTGTGGCCCTCTTTTATTTTGACGCGGGGCCACCACGCCTGGCTGAAGCCCTGCCTTCCTGAGCCCGCCCAGCCCATCACCCTTCAGTCCTTTTCTCTGTGCGCCGGGGTCGGACGCACTTTCATCGTGGGGATTTTTGTTTTTCCCATCTTGTCCTTCAAATCTTCCTGCTCCAGTTCCGCAGTCATCTTCATCTCTGTCTATGCCGAAGTATCCAGGCTTCGTGTACTGCTCTCCTTGCCAGCGTCGTTTCACGAGGGTGGATCCTCATTCTCTTTGTCTGGAGTGTTTAGGCCTGGATCATCGGTGGGACACTTGTCTCTACTGCAACTCGCTGTCTATTCGGGGCACTTCAGTGTAGTCTCGTCAGCTGGGAGGGCAAGGTTCAGCCGTTACCTCCGGCTCACCTTCAACAGTTCATCGACGAGAAGAGGAATCGTCCGGTAAGTTTCCTATTTTTCAGAGCACCCTGGCCAGTGACTCCTTCCCGGGGGAGTCCGGTATTGGGAGGGGCTGTAATGGCTCTAGCATTACGAGGGTTCACCCTGAGGTATCTCGCAAGGGATCTAACCTGGATACCGGAGTAGCCTCTGATGTTCCCCCTCAAGGGGCTAAGGGTAGTGTGGATACCCCTGAAGTTCCCCGTTCCAGGGCACATTGTACCGGAGGATCCCCATCGGGGGCTAAACATACAGAGATTCTTCTCAACGTTCCCTGGAAAGGGGCCTAAATTACCATGCTCGCTCCCAAGGATCCCCAAATAGGGGCTAATAAGAAAACCAGCAGAACTGAGGGCCACCATTCTGGGGGCCTTAACTATGGGTGTCAGCCTGAGGTTCCCCCTCAAAGTGGCTAAATTCCACACCGGTCCTGCTGAGGGGGCAAAAAAGGCAGGCAAAAGTTCTAAGTCTTCCAGTACCGGCTCTGCTGAGGTTCCCTCACAGAGGGCTATAATTGACTCAAAAGCTCCTATGATTCCTGTGGTGACAATGGCCTCACATAAGCCTGTGACGCAGATCTCCACAAGGAGTGACAAAATGGCGGACCAACCTATGCGGTCAGAAGCGGACATTTTGACAGGTCCCTCCAAATCAACAACTGCTTCAGGAGGGCCTGGTATGGGGGCCAAGCTGCCTTTTTCATTGCCCAGCCTGGAAAGTAGAACTCCTTTTAGGCTGGCAATCGGCTGGCGCGCCAGATTTACTCTGCCGCAAACAGTGGCGCTTCCCCCCAACATCCGCTCCTCTGCATTATGTCGATCCAGCCAGGGGCAGACCATCGTGGCAGCCTACCTCGATGGAGTCATGGAGATATGGGCCATTAGATCGCCCATTGCCCACTGTTCAGCTTAGGCCTTCCCTGCAGGATGAGTTCTTTGGCAAATTCCAGGCCCTCATGCACTCGGACCCGATGAAGTCATATTTTAGGTATCTCTTCAGGGATATGTGCCCGCAGTGTCTCGAGCCAGAGCATGCTCTTCCACTACCGAACACTCCAGAGTTGCCTCCTCCACTTCCAGCAGGGTCCCCTTCTCCAGTGCCTCCCCTACCTCCATTGCCCCCACTTTCTCTGGTGCTGCCCAACTCCTGTTATGCAGCCACCTGAGCTAAAGGGATCTGTTACACCACGCCTTTCGGAACAGTCTTCTGTTCCCACCAAAATGGCTGAAAGGCAAATCGACAAAGATAATGAGAACCCGCTCCATTCCAGAATACCGGGCATCACATTAACAAGATAATTGACGCTTGCTATAAACTACAGTCATCAGAAGACATTCCTTTAGCTTCCTGTACACTTCCTTCCTCTACGGTAGTGGGGCGGCTACGCTGCGTTCTAATCCTTCCTCATCCTCCTCCTCCTCCTGCTGCCTCACAGGATTTGTCAAAAGAGGACATGATACTCGACCGTATCTGGGGGGAAAAAAGTGTTTTCCAATGCAGGACTTGAGCTACGTCAGATAAATACTGAGATCATACTTGCAGCAGCCAACCTCTAGCTTTGGAAAGAATTGTTGTAATTTCAAGTTTGTATTCCTCAACACAAGCTAGAGGACTTCAAGGAGTGTCTCTCTGATGCAAACGTGTTGGCTCAGGATCTGCTCAAGGCTGCAGCCCTGGGGCCTTATGATCAGCGTTGATGTTTCCTGCCAGGCGTGGTTCCACGCTACAAAGTTTACAAGGGAGGTCCAAGAAAAGGTGCTTGACCTTCCTTTTGAGGGAAAAGAGCTTGTCCATTCCTCCACTGATGAGGAACCTAACAAAACCCAAGTGAGTACGCTAGCAGCCAAGTCTTTGTCTGTTTTAGCAAAACAATTTCTGTCTAAGTTCTATACCCAGAAATCGGAATCCCGAACAAGATCCTTTTTGGGCTTCAGAGTATTTCCAGACTGAAGAGCGCACCAGGCAGATCGTTCCTCCAGTGGACCTCAGTGCAAACAGCAGAGACATGTTGGCTGGTTTTTGTCCCGTTCCTCAGCCTCCTCTTTGGCTACAGGAGCCCTTGCCTCCGATAAATCTACAAAAAGATGTTTCTAATTGGTCCCGTGAGTCTCCAGTGGGAGAAAGGATTTCGTCTCATCTAGAGGCATGGAGGAACAGAACAGACGACCAGTGGGTTTTGTCAGTCGCCCGGTCGGACTTTCTGCTACTCCTTCCCGATACTCCACCTTATCACCCCCTTTAAATCAGACAGGGTCTCACAGGGTCTCCTTCTCTCAGGGCCGAGGTGCAGAACCTCAGGGCGGTGGTTCGTGACCCTCCATCGGAACGAGCGTAGGGATTTTATTCCCGTCTGTTCACAGTGCTCAAGCCCAACCAGGCTGGCCTGCGCACTATTCTGGACCTGTCCAATTACAACCTTCCCCTTCCCTAAGAGAAATTCAAGATGGTCACGCCCAAACAGATAAGGTCCTCTCGTCTGAAGAGCAACTAGCTCAGCGTGGTAGATCTCCAGGATGCTTAGATGCATATCCTAATATGGCCTCAGCACAGCACATTCCTTCGCTTCTCGATAGGGATTGAACATTTCAAATATCGAGTCCTCCCCTTTGGTCTCAGTTCAGCACCACAGGTCATTACAAAGATGATGGCGGTCATTGCGGCGTTCCTCAGACTACAGGGGATCCGCGTCTATCCATATTTAGACGACCGGCTGCTTCGAAGTCACTGTCAACAAACCGCAGCGAACAAGCTTCAAGCCCTTCTCCACCTACTGTTCCAACTTGGATTGTCGGTAAACTGGTGGAATTCACCCTTGACGGTTTCTCAGAACCGGAATTTTATAGGTTTTCGCTGGGATACCATCAAAGCCAAAATCTTTCTAACAGAGGACAAGATTACAAACTTGTTAGTCACTTGCCAACTGTTCCTCAGCTCTTTCCACAGGTCAGCCTAGTGGTTTCAAAGGCTTCTGGGCCTCATGGCCTCATGTGTTCTGACTCGCGAACGCAACTAACGCAACGGAGCAATTGGTCTCGAGCTTCAGACCCAGACTTCCAAATGATAGCAATCCCTTCATCTGTACTGGTAGATCTTGAATGGTGGTCAACTCCTGCCAATCTCTCAGTGGGAACTTCCTTTTAGGAGCCTTTACCACAGTCACAATAACGACAGACTCCTCCCTTCTGGGCTGGGGAGCTATGGTGAATCATCAGGAGGTTTTCGACCTATGGACACCTCAGGACAGGATGTCTCATATCAATTACCTCAAGCTCTGGGCAGTGTGTCTGGCGTTGAAAGCATTTCAGGCTTCCCTCCTCTGCCATTAATTCATCGATCGCTTTGGAAACTCAGGAGTTTCAACAATTGCACTCTGCTGCTCATAGCTCCTTGGTGGCCAGCCAGGTTCTGGTTCTCGTAACTTCAGCACCTGTCCATACGCAGTCCGACCAGGTTTCTGCAGATCCCCAATCTTCTGCTCCAGAACAATCAACAAGTGTGGCAACCCTCCCCACAATCCTTCAGATTAGCAGCATGGTTTCTGAGTTCAAATCCTTAGCGCAGTTTAGTCTGTCAGAAGACAATATGCGTATAATTCAGGCAGCAGGCAAACCTTCAACAAAAGCCCAGTATAGAAGCAAATTACTTCAATTCTGTTTCTGGTGCCTTGCCGAACAGCTTGACCCTCGTCAGGCTTCTATTGACTGCGTCCTGTTGTTCATTTCACATCTAGCGGCCACAGGCATCCACATTTTTCATGCAAAACTTATTTGTCTGCCATTGGGGCATACTTTAGCACGGATAATTGCTCTTTCACGCTAACAAATCCAGTCATAAAGAGATATTGGGCTTTTTCATCTTTTTCCTCCATTCAAGCCACCTCATCCTTAATGGGATCTCAATGTGAGTCTCACCGCTCTCTGCCACAAACCCTTTGAGCCTCTAGCTACTGTAGAACTCATGTTACTCACTTGGAAAGTGCCCTTCTTGATAGTGGTTACATCGGCCAGAAGAATAAGTGAACTGCAAACCCTATCTACGGCTTGGTTTTTCATAAGAACAAGGTAGTGCTTCGCACACATCTTTCCTTCCAAACTTATTGGAGTTCCTTATCAACTAAACAATTTCTTTGCCGGTCTTCTTTCCAAACCCGGCTTCAGATGCCAAAAGGGTCCTCCATAACTTGTACGTTAGGAGGGCAGTGAGGTTTTACCTGCAGAGAACAAGCAACCTCAGAGGCTCTTCTCAACTCTTTGTTACCTTTGGGAATACAAAAAACTCCTGCTTCCAAGGCATCTCGCATTTCGTAGCTTTGTGCATCTCAGAAGCTTATACAGTACAAGGCCTGGAAGCTCCTAAAGGCATCCACGCACATCTATTGCTTGGGAAAGCAGCGGCTGTCGCTTTTCAAAAATATATGCTGTGGGAGACCATTACCAAAAGCTACAGAGGCTTCACCTTCGGCTTTCTGTGAGCACTATTGCCTTGATCTCAGTTCCCATGCTGATGCCCAGTTCGGCCAGGCAGTGCTCAAAAACCTTTTTCTGTAAATGATTTCCATCCACCCATTTCAAAGTTCAATGCTTGGGAATCTCCCAAAAGTATGGAGGAAAGGGGACATGACGTAGGAATATAACAAAGTTACTCGCCATAGTGAATACCTTACTGTCCATAGTCCCCTTTCCTCCATAAACAGCCCGCCTTCCCCTCTAAAAAAAATTCCTCCATTTGCTCATTTGTTCTTCGACTTTGGTGATAGAAAAAGACTGAAGGGCGGGGCTCAGGAAGGCAGGGCTACAGCCACACGTGGTGGCCCCACGTTAAAATAAAAGGACAACAATTTATTTTGATGCTTCAAAAGTGCTCCGGTCCCGTAGGACAGAATGTCCCAAAAGTATGGAGGAAAGGATACTATATGCTACGAGTAAGGCAGTCACTACGGTGAGTAACATTGTTATTTTCATTCGTAACAGTGTATTTCTAGGGGAGTAAAAATGTATTTTAGTTTTTAAACAGTTCTATTTGAGTAATACAGATCTCTTTGCGTCTATTAATTCACACAGATTAAAAGATGCAGTTTTACCTCAAAGTTCCTCTTCAAGTCCGACAGTACTAATGTTGGAGTTTCTTCCTGTGACATTGCTCTGCTGGTACCACTGATCTGAACATATGGATGCAGCTTTGTGGGTAGAAACAAAGGGGGTGGGGTCACTATGTGTCCCTTGTTTCCTATTTTTGTTAGGTGCATTTGTACTCCCTATTTTGTTTTTATTGGGAATATTTGCCTGTTTTCGTGAAGTCAAAGTGGACGGCATACCGCTTATTTGTATGGGTTGAGGTTTTATGTGATGGCTTTAGTATAAAATAGGAACCCAAGAACCATATCTCGCCTAACAAGTTAGGGCTTCATTTCATTGGCAGCATTCCCATTGGTGGGCACACCCCTGGGACAGATAGTAGGGGCTCTGTCTTTTAGAGCTTCGAATGTATCTTTCTGATCTTTTTAAGACATTTTATTTATAATCATCATCGAACAGGAATACACCAAACGTTGATCAAAACAGTAGACTATGGACAGACAGTACAAGGACCTCAGTCCCCAATGCCACAGTGTCTACATCAGATAGTGCATACACTACACCAGTCTCTACAGGACCATCCCTTGATTTCCACATCAAAACACAATTTGCTATGAAGACTCGTCTAAAGCGTCCTTTGTCTACCCCACCATATGTTTTAAAGACGAAGATTCCCAAGAAGGCGTGGAGAAAAAAAATAACCATCTTTTCCCTGGGCGTACTTAAAAAAGGTGATCACACCGGTAAGAAAATTTCATGACTATTTTTCATTGATGATTCAACCCTCCATCAAATCCACTTCCCACACTTTATTCCATCAGAACACATGGATTTGGTCCACTGCAATCTTATATTTTTGCATTAATGCAAGTCTAGCTGCATTCAAAATGTGTGTCAGCAAGGTGTTAACTGGGCCAGTCATTGGATAGATACCATTCTCATCTTTGCCTTCTAGAAAAATAACTAGTTTGTCCATTGGTAGGGCCTCTCCTGTAATTGTGTTTAGTTACTATTTCACCCTAATAGCTTTATGCAGTTGGACATTTCCACCACAAAAGGATTACAGCTCCCACTTGTCTGAGCTATTTGTGCATATCCTACTTATCCTTGTGGTGTTAAATACCCTAGAAGACATAATTTGTGGTCTCCTTATATTGTAACATTTTGGGGTGCCTCTTTTTCCTGCTCTAAATTTGTTGCCAGGATACTTCCTTTATTTTCTCACCCAAATCCCATTCCCTTTGTAATATATTTGTCAGTTTCTCAAAAGGGTTAACTTCATGCATAATTCTTTAGAGCCTTGATGCACATTTAAGCCCTGGATTTATTAGATAACAAGGGAAGATGTGCTACATTTCTCTAAGCACTTGGATACCTGGGTAATATCAAGTGCTGTTGATGTTTACAATTGTCAAGGTGTATCAGCTGCTCTATATATGGCTCTGAAATGTGAGGATATTGTAACACAATAGTATTGGAGCAAAAGGAAAATAAAATGTTAAAGGGATTACTGGGAATACCAGCTTACACTCCTTCTACTCTAACTAAGATGCAACTGGGTTTAAAGGTAACTTCCTATGCTGTGCATTTACAGTTCCCATGATATTGGGCTAAATTATTGAATTGTGAAGAGTTTCTGACTATTGTGGTGCCCTCCAAGATTTTTTGTCCTCTCTGGGGGCAAATCAACTACCAGGGTTCCATTATGTCAAGACCATGCTAGAGAAGCTTCATTTACCTGAATTATGGCCCAACCCATGTGGCTATTGAACGTGATCAAAAATATTTAAAGTGTACCAAGACTCGTCTGCGTGTGAAGCTTGGCCTCCAGATACAGGGCTAATTTGATGAGGCAATTTTTTGCAAGCTAATGTTCACAATTCTGTTTAATGTGGTTTCTACTAACCTTAAAATTCTATGTAAGTTTGGAACTTGCTGACATGCACAAATATGTCTAGATGCGATGCAAGGCATAATTACAATCCTGTCTTTAACAGATGTATGTTGGTGGTCACAATTTATATAAGCATGGGTGTTGTAATAGTTGTTCGCCTGGCAGTCTATGTTTTTGGTAGGTAATGTAGAGTGGCAGGGCTTTCTGGAGTAGAGTGAATGCTCTACTCCCCACCTTTAGCCACACACTTTTTGTTGCTGTCGGTTGACGGCCGGCTTCACTGGCTTCCCCTGCGGACACCTGCCAACACTTTTTGGAGCCGCCAATGTAGGAGTCGCCCTTTGCCTTAGGGCCCTTAGCCAAAGGGGCTGTCTGGCAGAGGGCTGCCCAGGGTTGGTGAGTTTGAGTAATCACCCGGCCAATCAGGCTCACGGGCGGGCTAGGAGACTGGAGGAGGGAGGGAAGTTGAGGGGCCGGTGATGGTAGGGGGAGGTTGCGGGAGGAGGGACAAACGGAGGGGCGGAGCTGCTGCGGTTGTTAGGAGGCAGCAAGGGGCTGGCAGCCCCAAAATGGTGGTATGGAGGGGCAGGAGCACAAGATACACACACGCTTACCTGGGTCAGGATGGGAATGGGCCAGGAAGTGAAAATACCCAGGGTTAGGCCCTCGCCGGCATGCAACTGCATATGGTCAATAAGCGCCAGGAAGAGGTCGCAGGAGACGGGACAAACGGGGGGAAGCTGCCACGGGTGTTAGGAGGCAGCGACGGGCTCGCAGCCCCAAAATGGTGGTATGGAGGGCAGGGGCACAAGATACACACACGCTTACCTGGGCCAGGATGGGATTGGCCCAGGAAGTGAAAATGCCCAGGGTTTGGCCCTCGCCGGCATGCAACTGCATATGGCCAATAAGGGCCAGGGGTAGGTGGCGGGAGGCAGGACAAACGGGGGAAGCTGGCGCGGGTGTTAGGAGCCAGCAAGGGGCTTGCAGCCCCAAAATGGTGGTATGGAGCGGCAGGGGCACAAGATACACACACACACACGCTTACCTGGGCCAGGATGGGAATGGCACAGGAAGCAAAAATGCCCAGGGTTAGGCCCTCACCGGCATTCAACTGCATTTGGCCAATAAGGGCCAGGGGGAGGTCGCAGGACAAACGGGGTGAAGCTGCCGCAGGTGTTAGGAGGCAGCGAGGGGCTTGCAGCCCCAAAATGATGGTATTGGAGGGGCAGGGGTACAAGATACACACACGCTTTCCTGCGCCAGGATGTGAATGGCCCAGGAAGCGAAAATGCCCAGGGTTAGGCCCTTGCCGGCATGCAACTGCATATGGCCAATAAGGGCCAGGGGTAGGTTGCGGGAGGCAGGACAAACGGGGGAAGCTGGCGCAGGTGTTAGGAGCCAGCGAGGGGCTTGCACCCCCAAAATGGTGGTATGGAGGGGTAGGGGCACAAGATACACACACGCTTACCTGGGCCAGGATGGGAATGTTCAACCATACTAAAGTACATGTTCATTGTAAGGCTTGTGGATAAATAAAAAAAGTGGGTTTCCCTTCCCGGGGGAAAAATGTTGCTTTAATGATGTTAGGCAGCAATTTTTTTAACACATAGCCTTGTGCCAATACACAGCCTAGGTGGGTCGGTATTGCAGAGCAGCATGATGGGTGACGCAACTTTCAGTCAAAGCTGATGTGGTGGCATTCCCGGGGGGTCGAGTGAATTGAGGAATTCTGTTGGATAGTTTATGGCTTCGTCGGCATCCACCACCGTATCGATTGAATTGTACTCAGTAACAGTGCCAGGAAGCATATCCTGATTTTGATCCTAGGGCCTGGACCTCGAGTTTAGTTCCTCGTTTCCAGACCTGTCCTTCCACGACCACATAGATGTTTTGCTGATTTCAGGCAACTGTCTCGTGTGTGAAGGTGCTGAAATCCAGGGAAAGGGGAGGGGTGTCCAAATGTCATGTAGCTAGTAATGTCTGGAGGGTACAAACAGGTAACTATGTAAAATGTTATGCAGATTGGTGAAACGGTGTGGAATTGTTTAAGAAACAACGTTTCGCCAAACTACAAACCCACAAACAAATGTTGACTAGTGCTGAAATCCAGGGAATGGTGTGGGGTGTCCAAATGTCATGTGGCCAGTAATGTCCAGAGAGTCCTAACAGGTAACTATGGAAAACTTGGTGAAACTGTGGGGAATTGTATAAGGAACAATGCTTCAAGCCACAAACCATTGTTTACTTGTGCTGACATCTGGGGAGCGGGGTGGGGCGTCTAAATGTCATGTGTGACCAGTAACGTCCGTAGGGTCCTAACGGGCAGCTATCGAAAATGTGGTGCAGATTGGTGGAATTGTATAAGTAACAATGCTTTGCCACATACCCACAAACACATTCGGACTTTTGCTGAAATCCGGGAAAGGGGTGGGGTGTAAGGAATAAAGCCACAAATCGACCCCACAAACACATTTGCTCTTTTATACATCTATAGAAGATAATACATTACATCTTTGTTACTTTGTTGGTTGAGGGAGGCCGAATCGTGGGTCAAGTAATTCTGGTATTGGCCCCCAGGGGTCTGAAAAAAAGTGCATGGACATTTTAGCCTGAGTTTATTAATTTTATTTTAGTTTACCTTTTTTGATTTTCATAAAGGTACAAAAGGAAATAACAGCAAAAGTAAGCAACCCACGAATTACTTCACTGTAAAAGGAGGACTATTTCCAAACCACTTGGAAGTATAGTAATCTTCAGCATTACATATTACTCATGAGTATAACACATATGCATGAAACCTATGCATGAAGAATGTAACAAACAAGCAAGGGAAATACAGCTGTGAAAATCGAGGCATTATATTAAATGGGTAACTAACCGAGTTTAGAAAGTCCTTCCGGATAGTAGAGAAGAATTCATTATCCACATTTGCAATTCATAATCTATGTAAATCATTTTCTGCAGGTGACCAGTGAAATAGGGCTTTTATGCCATCCTCAAATTTTGGAGTGGTAAATTCATTCCAATTATGATCAATACGACGCGTCATAAGTATGAGACCCAAAGAGATGAAGTTTACAATTGGTCTATCTAATCTTCTTGTTGCTAATAAGACGAGTACACGCAGCTTTGAAGTGGTAGCTGGATCCCAACCTGTTATTTTGGCAAGGTATGTAATTATTTTCTGCCATACTGGTTGAATGTGTCTGCAAGGCCATACTATATGTATAAAATTAGCTTTTCTTGATTTACATCTAGGGCATGAGGTAGAGCATTCAGTGCCAAATGTAGGAATCTGGATAGGTGCAAATTACACTGTTGACATATTTGCATTAAACAAGCTTCAGCGTGGCATTTCTGGATACCTTGTTGACATAAGTGCAGAATCACTTCCATTCAGAGTCATCAATTGAGGCATTTAAGTCACTAGTGTTTGAAATACAGGTTTTATTAATTAGATATTTTGCCTTCCACCTGTTAATGCTTTCATTGTTGTTACTTTGTTGTGTTTAGGTGGAATGTTGGGAAAGTCTGACCATGATTTGCCCTCTTTGTAAACCCCATGTTCTACAAAACTCTTGAAAGGGTGTCACACCCCTCCCAGTTCGTAAGTCTCCCAAAGCCACCCATCCCTGTCTTCCCCAAATTTCTGGCAAGTCTTGCCTGCTAAGCCTCCAAAATTCTATTGCCCCATAGCTGAATGCCATGGGATAATATAGAGGCTCCCCTTTTGCGGGCTGCCAGATTAGTCCATATATGACGTATTCTGTGGATTGGTGCTGTAAATGCATTAATCCTGACTTTATCAACCCATATTACGTTCAGTAGACTGTGATCTGTAGTGTGATTCAATACCATTTTTCTAGGTAAATCTAACAATGTTTCATACCACCATGACACTACATGTTGTAGTTGCACTGTGCATGAATACATTTAAAAATCTGCTTCAATTGGTCTTTTTAAGGTTGATAACGCTATCCACGGATTACCCTTTCCCCCAAACTAATCGGAGTAGGAGTGGACCTAATGCTTTAAAATATGTATTTGGTATCACTATTGGCATTACTTGAAATAAATATAAATGCTTAATGGGCATAATCGTCCTGGATATCACTACCCTACCCATAAGTGAAATAGGCAGGCTAGACCATCCATTTATGGAGTTATCTAATATGGATAATAACTTAACTAGATTCTGCTGACGTAGTACATTCAAATTAGAATATTTCATCACAGCTAAATATTTAAATGAATCAGTGGTGATTCTCAAGGGCAAGGAGTCAAGTCATTCTTTTGAGGAGCTAGTTAGCATAAACAATGCAGATTATTTCCATTAATCAGTAGGCTTGATACCTCTCCATAGCGTTCATTTTCTCTCGGAATGATTGACAGATTGATTCTTGGTCTTTTGATGTACAGCAGGATATTGTCAGCATAAAATATGTGCTCAGTTCTAGCCGTGGTCATGTCACAGCTAGTGAATGTTGACCTAGGTTTACAAGCTAATGTTCTATGGTGAGAGCAAACAATATATGTGATGAAGAACAACCTTACCTCGTACCCATTTCAATGACAAATGTTGTTGGACCATACCCTGACTTGTGGACAATTATGTAATAGGGCTATCTGTTAAGTATGGAAGCAGCCTTGGTACTAGATTCGATTTTCCTAACCCGACTTCTGTGGCAGTGTCTTGATGTGAGGAGGAATGGCCTATGCCTGTAGGAGGCCAGTCTGTTACCTATAACTATCCGAAGCACCAGGAGGACACTCCTCAGGAAATTGCCCAAAGATCATGGGGAACCCTCTTGGAGAAGAAAACTCTGTTGTAGCGCTGCGAGTGGATGATGGTGGCGTAATCAGTAGTCTGTGCAGAAAAGAATTGGAGCACAGCCGAACCCAACCACTGTAGAATCCAGACAAGGACAATGAGGGAGACTTGGCACCTAACAGAGGAGAGGAAGGTGGGGGGGCAAGAGGAAGGAGGACAAATAAAGAAGGTCAAGCACACTGAAGGAAACCTCAGAGAAACATGCATACCTGCAACCAGAAGCGTTGTGACGCAAAGGAGTCCACCTCAATGTCAGTATAAGAAGCATCATCTTGACGTCTCTGATCTAGCATAGAGAACTAGAACACTACCTTTGAGTTGTCGGCAGAAGGTATACCCAGGTGCCTGGTAGCGGGGAAATGCAACACTATGCATTTTTTTATTTGAAGTCCAAAGTCAAACCTTTTAATAGTGGCAAACAAAAAACCCAATTAACAGAATAGAGGGTCCTTTTGGCATCAAGACTGACCAGTACCTGATCGGTTGGTTTAATGTTAACCAATTCCAGTATCAAGAACAGCATTCTTAAGTTCAGTGAAGTGTTTCTACCAGAAATAAGTCCGGCCTGATTTTCATTGTAAATTACTGGTACAATTCCCGTCAATCTGTTCACAAGGATTTTTCTTAGTATGCTAATGTCAGCCTTATCAAGTAAAGTAATCTATTCGATCCACACCTATTTTCTTGTTTGTCAGGCCTTAGCAAAATTATAAGCATAACCGCTGTAAGTGTTGATGGTTATCTTCTATTAGCGAAGGGTTTAGCATACATTTTGTACATGTGGTATCAACTGATCGCTATAGATGGAATACGATTCTATTGGCATCCCATCTGGGCCAGGAGCCTTGCCTTTTGGCAATTTAAATATCGCCCATCCTATGTCTTGGGTGGTAATTGGTGCTCCAAACAATTCGCGTTTGGTGTTAAGTCAAAGCGGGCAGTGTAACATTTTCCAAGAATTGTTCATCTTTATCTTGATCTATGCTAGACCTAGCAGCATATACGGCCGGGTATACCGCTCTAAATATGTATGAGTCGCATATGACCGCGCCGTCCTTCAATTCTATCTTTGTGATTGTTGCATGCCATTGTGGTCGTCCACGCAACCTCATGTGTACCCATATTCATGTAGGAATGCAGCGGTTTCCAATGGTTGGCGAGAATTCCTGGAACTGTCTAATAGAGTGTTTAAGGTACAGTTGAATTCTCTGCCCCATATAATCATATTGACGATTTGACCCGGTAGTATCTCTGACAACTTAGTAAAAGCATGGGATCATTCTCGCGTTCTGAAACACTTGTGTACGAGCGCGATACAAATAAACTATCATATAATAGGAATCTTGTGTGCTCGCTAAATTCAAACTTGTTCAATCTGTCTCGGGTCTGATTTAGAAATAGGATGCGTTTCATTTGGTCATTTCATAACTGTACGATCTGAGTTATGCAATCTATAGGATCTTTATTTGGTGTTCCATGTGTGCTATTTCCTTATTTAAATTATGTCTTATGACCTGGACAGTAAAAAAAAGCCTTATACAGTTACTTTTAAGGTTCCCCATATTGTCAGGCTAGACTCAACCGGCCCAGTGAAAAATTAACAAAATTCCTGAATTCCTTCACATACAATGTGGGCATTTTCAGTGTCCAGCACAATATTGGGTTGGTCACTTTAACTTGAAGAGGAGAATGATCAGATATTGATCGACCTAAGTATTCAGAGCTTAACATCTTAAAGGCATGAGAAGTACTGACCATTAGCATATCTAAATGTGAAAATTATTTATATACTTGTGACCAATATGAAAAACCTGTTTCATTATGGTGCTGTTCCCTCTAGATTCTTATCTAATAATTGAAAATGTTTCCGAGTTTGAGCAGCGGTTTCCAATGGCTGGCGAGAATTCCTGGAACTGTCTAATAGAGTATTTAAGGTACAGTTGAATTCTCTGCCTCATATAATCGTATTGACGATTTGACCTGGTAGTATCTCTGACAACTTAGTAAAAAAACACAGGATCATCGATATTGGTTGCATAAGTGTTGAACAAGAATACCCTGAGACCATCAAGATTGCCTCTTAAGCCTACATATCTACCTGAACCATCAGATTATTGTGTCTTCATTTCAAATGGGGTTCCTGACACTATAAAGAGTCACAACTCTCACTGTGGCAGATGAAAAGGAAGAAAGGTATAGCCTCCCATCTGGATGTGCAACATAGCATGTTCAGTGCCTGCTAAGTACATTTCTTGCAACATAGCAGTTCTGAATCTATGCCTCCGGGGAGAACATTTCAAGTTGGAAGCTACTAGCCAGCCATAAAAATGTTCACTTGCAACCTCAATTCTATACGTAGAGGCAACACTCCATTTCTTGTTAATTATCACTGGGCAGATTTTGCAGCGTTCTCCAGCATGGGGTCTGGCATGGATTCACATGCTCATGAATATTCCCCGTCGTCAGGCCGGGAATCCTCGGTAAAGAAAAAATCCGTATCAGTTTTGTTTCTGATCTGTCTTTCTCAGTAGTAACCAATTACTGGTCTTTAGGTCATACTGCCCCCAGGCAATGACTGCCCTCTCCCTAAGCCCCGCCTCTGGCAGCCATCTTCAGATTTTTACTGCACGCTCACAAGTGTTGGGAGTCCTCGTGTTTAGCTCTCAAGCTTTTGCTGCGTTTTCGCGCTTTTTCAAAGAGAATTTCTCATTTTTCGGTCAAATAGAGCCTCAAGCTCCACCGTGTCTTCATCCGATTAACGGGGATCCATGTCGGATCTTTCTACGCCCCTCAAGGGTGAAGATTTCTTCGAGTTACGCTTCTTGGAGGATTCCAGAAGTTTCTGCGGCCTACCTGAATATGGCCCAGGGGAAAGGAAGCTCGACGCCCGGAAAGCTGTCAGGGTTTGCCCTGGATGCCAGCTGCAGAATGTGTTCAAGGAGGACGAGCACTCGAAATGTCTCTACTGCCTTCATGAGGACAAAACGCACGTGGCGAAGGACTGTGCATTTTGCAGGAACATGTTGGAACGGACCATCAGGGACCGACACCTTCGTCTCTCCAACTGGCTGGAAGGAAAGAGCCCGTCGGGTGAGAAGAAGAAGAAGAAGTCCAAGCGGTCTTCTAAGTCCTGTGAGAAGGCAAAGCACTGCAAGTCCGCGGGCACCGGGAGCGCCAAACGGTCGGGCTCTTCAGCTGCCAAGCAGGGCGCGCCTTCCCCGGCACCATCAACCACGAGCCAACGCTCTGGTTCGGGGAAGAGGAAATTCCGAAAACCCGGGAAAGCTTCTGGAGAGGCCACGGTCCATCTCGAAGGATTCAGCCGAGGGGGAGCGAGGCGGTGACCCTGCCCCCAAGGTGAAGGCCTCAAGCACGCCCAAGGTGGTGAAGGCCTTGATTCACCCGGCCAAAGCCTCTATCGAGGAAGTCGTGGCGGTCCTGGCGCAGCCTGTGGAGGCTACACCAGTGGAGGCGACCTCGGGGCTCAGAGTCTCCCTGCCTCCGCGGAGGGAAGCCTCTTTCAGACCCATCGAAAAGACCCCCATGAAGACCCCTGCGGAAAAAGAGGGGGGCGGCGGTGGCCGTTGTGGACACGGACACAGCATCCGAGGAGGCGCTGGTAGAAGTCTTAGAGGGCCTTGACGAGGGCGTCGAAGAGGCCCGTCCCCAAGGGAGGGATCCCGACGAAGGTGACGGCGAGAGTGACGGCGGCACCAGCGAGGGTCCTAGTCACCCGTCGCTTCCGGAGCCGCAGGATAACTCGGCGGCCATTTTGTTGGCAATACAATCCTTATGTTCGGAGATAAGGACGAGATTGCCCTTACCACCGACTGAGGATCCGGAACCAGGCTCGACGGAGGAGCCAGAGCCGGACCCAGGCCCGGCGGGAAGCCCCCCGAACAAGAGAAGACGGATCCATCCAGCCCTGCCTTTTCAGCCCTCGCGGCCTGCTCACCCTTTACCCACGTACCCCGTCCCTGGGGATGACACAGGAACTGACACGGCCACGACGGGTACCGACGATGACGGCGGTGACGACGGGACGGAGCTCCCATCGCCAGCCCGGGCCTCCCCGCCCGACGAGATCGGATCTTTCCATGCAATGATCGCCAGGGCATCCGAGCTTTTTCAGCTCTGCCCCAAAGAGAAGAAGAAGGAAGGTTTCCTTTACCAACGGCGCAAGGCCAAGAGGAAAACAATCCTTGCCGTGCCTCTACTAGATGACATCTGGGACGAGGGTCTCACCCTTCTGAAGAACCCGTCTACGACACCTGCCAAGAGGGATCGGTACGAGAAGAAGTACCGGGTGCCCAACGCGGCCCCTTTGTGCCTTAGGGCACAACCGACCCCTGACTCGGTCGTCTCAGCGGCGGCCAAGAAGAAAGCGGGGGGGGGGGCATCAGCCTCAACGTCAACTTCCCCGCCAGACGGCGAAGGAAAGAAGCTGGACGCAGTGGGATGACGAGTTACCTCGTCGGCGGCATCAACGATTAAGGCTACTAACACCCTTGCAATCGTGGCCCGCTACGACAGGGAGTTATGGTACAAGATCGCCCCCCTGTTGGACTTCCTACCGGATGACAAGAGGGCCGAGGCCCTGGAGATCTTGCAAGAAGGCGAAGTGGCATCGGACCACGCCATTACGGTGGCAACGGACATTGCCGACACCGGTTTCCACCAGCTAGGCAACAGCGTTTGCCTTAGACGATGAGGGTGGCTCAAGGTGACGGATTTCCGCCAGGACGTACAAACCAAGGTTTTGGACATGCCGTTCGATGGGAACAATCTGTTTGGGAAAACAGTGGATGACTCCCTCCAAGCCATCAAGGCAGACATGGAGACAACTAAGGCCCTAGGCATTCTCCGGCAACGAAGGCCATCCTTTCGGAGCACCGGAGGCAAGCAGGGTGCCTCCAAGGGATTCGGCGGTGGCTCCTCTACGCACCGCCAAGCGGCCCGCTCCTCGTCGCAGGAAGCCTATAGAGGACGAGGCAAGTCGGGTGGGCCCCGCCGTCCTCGCCAGGGAGGCCAAGGCGGCAAGGCATCCTCCAAGCAAGATTGAACCGACAGCGGTGTCGGGCCCCCACCGAAGCACCCCGGTGGGAGGACAGCTGGCGATATTCGTCAGCGTGTGGGAGTCCATCTCCACCGATCGTTGGGTGCTGGACGCCCTGGCCCAGGGGCACGCATTAGAATTTCTAAAAAAGTGCCCCTGCATTCCACCCATGGCCAGGAAGGAAAATCACGTCCCTCAACTGCTATTGGAGGTAAGGGTGATGCTCGAAAAAGGTGCCATCAAGCTCGTCCCGAAGAGGTTCCTGGGCTCCGGAGTATACTCAAGGTACTTCCTCGTGAAAAAAAAAGACAGGATGATGGCGCCCCATCTTGGACCTGCGACGACTGAACAAGTACATCAAGGCACAGAAGTTCCGGATGGTCACCCTCCAGCACGTGCTGGGACAGCTGGAGGAGGGCGATTTCCTGTCGTCGTTGGATTTGGAGGATGCCTACTTCCACATCCCCATTCTGAAAGGACACCGAAAGTTCCTCAGGTTCGTGGTCCAAGGACGGCACTACCAGTTCAAGGCCCTCCCGTTCGGATTGAAGTCGGCACCCAGGGTGTTCACCAAGTGCCTCGCACCGGTGGCGGCGCGGCTGCGCCTGCAGGGGATCCACGTCTACCCCTACGTGGACGACTGGCTCATCCGAACAAGGACAAGAGAGCTTGCCGTAGATCACACAGCGAAGACCGTCCAGCTGCTCACGGACCTGGGATTCTCCATCAACTTTCCCAAATCCCACCTGGTCCTGTCGCAAGTCGCACTGTTTCTGGGAGCCAAGCTCGACACAGTGGCGCGTCTGGCCTCGCCGTCGGAGGAAAGTACGAAGGCCATCCTGGGCAAGGTGCAGCGTCTGCTGGCCACGGACGTGGCCAGGGTGAGGTCCATCAAGTCCCTCCTCGGGATGATGTCCTCCTGCATATATCTCGTGCGCCTGTGCAGGCTTTGGATGCGCCCTCTGCAAGAGTCCCCGACGCCCGCTGGATCCAAGCGATGGGCTGCTTCGAGGACAGGATCCCGCTCAACGAGACCTTCCGACGAGCGATCCGGCGGTGGGGCACCCGCGCTCATCTGACGGCGGGCCCAGACTTTCAGACCCCATCCCACCAGATAACTGTGACGACAGATGCCTCCCTGGAAGGGTGGGGAGCGCACACCGGAGAACTTCACGCGAGAGGCCTTTGGCTCCCGGAGGAGACGACGCTCCACATCAACATCCTGGAGCTCCGTGCAGTGTTCTGGGCCCTCAGGTCCTTTTTCCCTTCCCTCAAGGGCAAGGTGGTGAGAATCTTCACCGACAACACCACCACGATGTTCTACATCCGGAAGCAGGGAGGAACAAGGGATGTTTCTGGTGCCCTTTCATCTGGCAGGGATAAAGAACACCATCGCCGACTCACTCAGCAGGGAGCTGCGCTTGTGCCACGAGTGGGAACTACGTCAGGATCAAGTGGATCGACTCTTCCGACGATGGGGAAAACCGCAGATCGACCTGTTTGCGACGGCGACGAACTCCAAGTGCCAGAGGTTCGCCAGCAGGTTTCCCCAGCCGAGGAGCATAGGCGATGCTTTCTCGTTCCCCTGGGACGGCCTGTTCCTATATGCGTTCCCTCCGTTGCCGTTGCTGCTCCGACACGTCAACCAGCTCAAGAGGTCCCGGTGCAGGAGGATCCTCGTCGCACCGGCGTGGCTGAGGCAGATCTGGTTCCCGGACCTTCTGGACTTGTTAGCGTCCCCACCAGTCAAGCTGCCGACGGACGCGGATCTTCTCTCCAGAGAAGGAGGCGCCATACTTCATCACGACCCGGAGTCGCTGAACTTGCAGGCCTGGCTCCAGCAGCACTAGAGTTTGGAGGGTACGATATTCCGGCTGACTGCAGAGAGGTCCTTGCAAAGGCCAGGGCGACCTCAACTCTCAAGTCCTACGGACATAAGTGGAAGAGGTTTTCTGTCTGGTGCCGTGCACAGAAGATTAACCCTCTACGGATTACGGCCCCTCAAGTGCTGCTGTACCTACTGTCGCTGGCCAAGGCTGGACTGGCTCACGCCTCCATCAAGATACATCTGGCTGCGATCTCCCGATACACCATAACCACAGGACAGGCGCCCTTGTGGTCCCATCGCCTGGTGAAGGAATTTATGAAGGGACTGTTCCGATAGTTCCCGCCGGTGAAGGCCCCTGCCCCGGCATGGGAACTCAACGTGGTGCTGACCAGGCTCATGGGGGCGCCATTCGAGCCCCTGCATTCGGCACCGTTGAAGTTCCTGTCGTGGAAGACTGTGTTTCTTGTGGCCATCACCTCCGCACCGCGAGTGGGAGAGATCCAGGCCCTATCCTGCAAGCCTTCATACTTGACTTTTCACGACACGAGGCTGGTGCTGAGGACGCACCCCTCTTTTATGCCCAAGGTGCCGTCGGACTTCCACCTCAACGAACCCTTGGTGTTACCTGTTTTCTTCCCGTCGCCTTCGTCACCGGCCGAGAGGACTCTGCACTCGCTGGATGTGGCTAGAGCGCTGAAGTTCTACGTGGACCGCGCGAAGAGTTTTCGGAAGACATCACAGCTATTTGTGAACTTTGGACCTGTGAACCAAGGGAAGCTCTCTTGAAGGCTTCCATTTCTAGATGGCTCTATGGCTGCATCACGCAATGTCATCGGTTGGTAAACCGACCGTTGCCTGGCCGTCCGAGAGCCCATTCGACCAGAGCTATCGCTGCTACCACGGCGTTCTTGTCTGGTGTGCCCCTGCTGGACATCTGCAAGACTGCTACATGGAGGTCGACGCACACCTTCACGAGATTCTACTGCGTCGACCGGGATTCCAGGGAGGAGTCCAGGGTCGGCCAAGCGGTGCTGCGCAACCTGTTCGCCTAAGGTGAGCCTGGTGAGGAGGTAAGAATTGCTTAATGTTGATTTTTTGATGTAATGCTAAATGTTGAGCCTTTTCCACCTCCCGTTGGTTGTGCATGTGTGTACTGGTATGTATTCTTATATTCATGAGCATGTGAATCCATGCCAGACCCCATGCTGGAGAAGGAACAAGTTATTTACCTGTGACTGTTGTTCTCCAGCATGGGTCTGGCATGGATTCACATGCAAACCCTCCCTCCTAGCCCTCTGCGGCTCTTCACTTGGTCATACTGCCACTTTGCGTGCTACCAAATCTGAAGATGGCTGCCAGAGGCGGGGCATAGGGAGAGGGCAGTCATTGGCTGGGGGCAGTATGACCCAGAGACCAGTGATTGGTTACTACTGAGAAAGACAGATCAGAAATGAAACTGATACTGATTTTTTCTTTACCGAGGATTCCCGGCCTGACGACGGGGAATATTCATGAGCATGTGAATCCATGTCAGAACCATGCTGGAGAACAACAGTTTCAGGTAAGTAACTTGTTCCTTATGCCTCTTTAAGTATGATGTAACACTAGGTCTCTTCATTACTCTGTCTCCGTTAATGTCCCTTCGGTTCCAATACATGCATATAATGTTTGCAGTCACAGTAACTTCCCTGCACTAGCTATGGTTGATCCTTAAATTGTGCACATTGTTCCCTTACTTACAAGTACATGTTGGCCATATTAACTAACCTACAAGCAAGAAAAATCCAACTTGCATTCTCTCCTGTGCTTCTGTTCCCCAACATTAGGAGCAACAATGGTGTGTTCAAGGAAATACCAGTAAAAAGGCACACAATCTCAAACAAATGAAGCAAAGAGTTATAGGCAGGGAAGGTACAGAAGGGTGCCATTGAAATGCAATGACAATAGCCCTGACCCCAGTGCCCTTTGTGGATGCGCCAAAGTCGTTCAGCAGCATTACCATTCTTGTTAACTGTTATCGGCACCATAAACGAACAATGTACATTACAAGCATTATTGTGGGTTCAGGCAAATCAGCAAATTAAGTAATTAACAGATATAAGGGGTCATTGCGGATTCCCCACTCTGAAATCAATGGCGGAAGAAATGCCAGTCATACCGACACCAGCATGTTTTCTGGACCGGGGAAATATGAGTTTGCCGGTGGGTGCAGTAATCTACCGGCAGGCCTGACATGCTGTTAGTTCCGGCCCCTACTCGCAAATAAATGCTGAAATCCCATCCCATGGAGTCCTAGTGGACTCCATGGAATGTGAACTTACCGCCGCCTCTGCCACAGCGGAGATGGTAGGGGCAGTTTCCTGGTATCGCAGGATACTTGGAAACTAGTAATGAGCCCCATAGAGTATGATCTGTTCCAATTCACTACATATAAATGAGTTTAGGTGACGGCACTTACTAGTGATTATTTTTGGAGAGTTTAAATTAAATGTAAGGCTGAGCCGGAATCAGTGAAAACATTTATTTTGCCCAAAAATGAATTCTTAATCTCGTCGGTGGCATGAGTTCAAACATTAGTTTTTTTTTCTCAGAGCAGTTTCTTCACTCCATTGTAGGATTGTCTTTGTTTCTGGGGAGCCACACTATAGTCCAGATACAGTGATCGTCTGGCACCGTTGTAGATAATGTGACCATGTTCCCTCGCCGCAGTGAACGCCCGATCCTTGTCTTAGTTTCGAATACATTTCATCATAATCTATTTCGGTGGTGCCCTGGGAATGGTCTGAAGGTATGCAAGCTGCCCTATCACCAACCCTCGTTGAGGAGAACCATCTCCGGTTCTGGAAGCACCTCAATACCTTCCTCTTTGCTTCTGCCTTCGCTCCCCCTCTCCCTTGCTGATCTGTTCTCTCTTGGCACAGTGCAACTGGCCACCCTCTGTCCTCCGGGCCCAGGTACCTGCTCACCCTGCCACCCTCCCGCACTGCCTACGGCCCACCTCTTGCAATGGGGTCTGTATCTGTATCTGTACCCATACAGCCCCTCCCTTTTTCTCCCTGCACTTATAAGACCTACCCTGTCTGCTGCCTTAAAATCAGCACTTGCCAATTGCTGGCTGCACTACCACAGTTTGTTCCCTTTATTATTTATTTATTTATTATTATCTGTTTCTCCTTTGCTCCGCACTTTCCACTTCTCCCCCTTCCATGCACTTTTCCCCTCCCTCTCGCCCATGCACTTGCGCATTCTCAATGTCACTGGGCCTAGTAAGATCATTGTTTTGTTCTCCCCTGTTCCCCTCCCTTGCCTTGTCGCTCTGAAACACTTGTGTACGAGCGCGATAGAAATAAAATATCAATATCAATACTTGGAAGCCTACTGCCCCCATGAAGATTGCTGCCACTTGCATTTCGGAGCATGATGTCCCATCTATGCTTGCTGCTACTTGTACTTTGAAGCCTGGTGTCCCTTCATTGCTTGAGAACTCATGTATTTGTAAACCTGCTGCACCCACTAAGATTACTGCTACATGTATTTTGGAGCCTGATGACTCCTCCATGCTTGCAGTCACATGTATTTTGTAGCACAATGTCCCCTATTTGCCTGCTGCTACATGCTTATTGGAGCCGGCCGCCCCCTCATTTCCTGATGCCACGTGCATACTCAAGCCAGAGGCCCCCCACGCTTGATACCACATGCCCTTGGGAATATGCTGTCACCTGTTTGCCCTACGCCACACTTACCAAGGAGCCCGATACATGCATCTCACTGGCCACCTCTTGCACTCCAGAACCTGGTGCCATTGCTACTGCACCCGTCCCACACGCGGCAAAACCAGCCTCCCCCACAGGTGAACCGGCCACCCCTACAGCTTACAAAGCACTCAGCAGCTGGCCTAGAAGGGCCCCTATGGCCCACTCTTCAGACAGTGGATAAGGATGACCCGCCCAACAATGAAGGCAATGCGGACGCATCCGCTGAGCACCTCAGAGGAGCACTCATCAACACCAGATCCCTCCTGACCCATGCCCCAGACATAGCAAATCTGATCATATTAAATAACCTAGATCTAATAGCCATTACGGAAACCTGGCTGCATGCAGCGGCGGGACCTTCCCTCTCCCTCGCCATACCTGACAACTACACTATCTTCTGCAAGGACAGACCGCTCTCCAAAGGAGGAGGCATAGCTATCGTAGCCAAGAACCACTTGGCTATCAAAGAAATGCCCATCCAAGCATTCCGCTCTAGAGAACTGCTCTCCATTAAACTACCCTTCTCCAAGACTGTCACATTAGCCATCCATACCATCTTCAGACCACCTGGCCCAATGATATCCTTCGAAGAGGATATTGTATGTCTTCTCTCCAATGACACCAAGCCGTCCGCCCGAATTATCCTTTGGGCGACATAAATCTAGGCCTAAATGACCTCGCGGACACCCATGCTCTAGCCCTAGCCAAATCCATTGAAGCACTGGGCCTTGTTCACCGAATTACAGGCCCCATGCACAACAAAGACTGCACCCTAGATTGGTTGGCGGATCTGAACTACAACACCAGTATCTCATCTAACATCCCATGTCCCTGGTCCGACCATAATGTCATCACGTTCACCGTTCCTAAGCAAAACCTACCCTGTGCAATGCCGCCAATAGCTCCAGCAGCCCTCTCAAGAAAATCATGCAACATCACGCCAGCAAACATGCTCAGACTGTTGCATCCCATAATGTGCTATCAACACTCATCCAACGACCCCAAGAACATGATAGAGCTGTACAACCAAACTCTCTTACTAGCCATGCATAAGGTAGACCCCACGAGGACTCGCAAGCCCAAACCACTAGCCCAGCTAAACACCTAGTATACTCCCAATATCAAAGTCTTACCCTCCACAAAACGAGCGGCGAGACCGTATGGAAAAAATACCTGTCGGACACTAACAAAGACCACTTCATTGCATCGGCCGAAGCCTATAAACAAGCTGTCCTCCTAGCCAAAAGCTCATCCTACGAGCAAATACAAAAGGCTAACTCCAGCCGAAGAGAGCTCTTCGCTATCTTGCAGGAACTCGAATCTCCAGCAACTCCCCCAGATAGCTGCCTCAAAGACGTTACCCGGTGCGCCAACATTTAAAAGGCTCTACAAGACAAAATTGCCAACTCCAACCTAACTTTGAGACAAAAAAAATATATCATATAGCAAAACAGCGTCCACCCCTGTTCACCCACCACTACAATCTATTGAACGATTCGAATTCAACCTAGTCTCCACGCAGGATTTCACAATCATCATTAAAGGCCTGAAGCCATCCAAATGCCAAGGCGATATCTGCCCAGCCTCACTCATTAAAGACTGTGCAGCGGAACTCACCCCTTCATTAATAACGCCTTCTCCACCAGCACCATCCCCTCCAATCTAAAAGACGTGTTGGGGTCTTCTTCTACTAAAGAAACCAACACTAGACCCAAACATACCCACTAACTACCGCCCAATCACAACAGTGCCCTTTCTACTCAAAATACCATATAAAGCAGCATATTTACAAATTCAAAAACACCTTGAATCTAACAACCTCCTAGGACTGTGCCATTCTGGTTTCCACCCCGGTCACGGAACTGAGTCAGCACTCCTAGACCTAAAAAAACTAAATGGACAATACCATAGACCATGGTAACCTAGCCATCCTCCTGCTACTTGACCTCTCAGCGGCCTTTGATTTCATGGACCATAAAATCCTCTGCCAACACCTCTCCTCAACTGCCCATTTCTCCTCGACAGCTACAGCCTAGATAGAATCCTTCCTGTGCAACCATACAATTAGGGTCTTCTCCAACATTACAGTAGCCCCACAAAGCCCTAGTCACCTGCAGAGTCCCACAAGGATCCTGTGTCTCACCAACATTGCACAACATATTCATCAAGCCACTTTTGGCTTGCTGGACGCTGACACCACTGCTCTGAATAAAATATATCAAACCATCCAAACCTGGATCGCTCAACACAGGCTATGTCTAAATGATGAAAAAAAGAGCTACTCCTTGTGGGCTCTCAAACACGCCTAAATAAACTAAAAGACAAATACAAATCCCTCGTCATCGACAGGAACACCATCCTAGTCTCCAAAGAGGTGAAAACCTGGGGGTTTGCCTGGACTCCTCGTTCTCCCTAATGAGACAAGTAAACACCATTGCATCCACAGCAGCTTACACTACGAAACATATTAATGCCTGCAGACCCTTCCTGACTACCGAGAGTTGCATCACGCTAGCCAGAGCACTGATCCTGACGAGAATCGATTACTGTAATGCCCTCTTTGCAGGATCGACCGCTCGCAACATCAATAAACTCCAGGTAATACAAAACAACGCCGTAAGAGCAGCCCTGAACATCCAAAAACAAGACCATATCACGACTGCCAGACGGAATGTCCATTGGTTGCCGGTTCACAACCGCATTGTGTTCAGAACCCTTTCACTAACTCATAAATGTCTTGCCAAAACCACCCGCTATACCTATCTAGCAAATTCACCAAATCAGAATCCAACAGACCCACCCGAGCTGCCCAAGCACACTGCCTCCACGTTCCCAGTTTCAAGAAAAAAAGACTGGTGGCCGCAGATTACCAGTGGTGGCGGCCAAACATTGAAACACACTACCGCCAGCACTAAGAGCTGAGTCCTCCCGCTACACCTTCTGCAAAAGCCTCAAAAGTTCGTTATTCGCACAAGACCAGTAAAGCCAGACTACCACCATGCCCTACTGTAAGCTATCCTACATGTATGTAAGTGATAACATCATAGGACTGGGATCCGCTCACCTGTAACCAGCACCTGCAGCTCCTGGTAGACAGTCTAGATCGCAAAATATGGTGGAGTGTTAGAAGGGGAATATTACATCTTTTGAGGTGTTTATATATTTTCGGTTACGGGACTCCCTGAAGGGGTTGTTCTCAACCTTCCCGAGAGAACTTGATCTAGCCTTCGTACTGGACAGGATGATAAAGGCTCATGACACCAGGATGGTGGTGTCTACCGTGTACCGTAATATGGTGGAGGCGGCCGGAGACATCTCGAGAGAGGTGGGAAATGGCATTAGGGGCCATTATAACTGATGTGTGGCGGTATTGCTGTGCACAGATTAAGGGAATTGCCATCCATAGCAGATATAAATAGATACATTTTATATATTTACACCAATTTTACTACACACCTGCGGTGTTGCACACGTTTTTTCCTGAAACCTCAGATCAGCGTGTTCGATGCGCAGCTGCCCCAGCAGACTTCCTCCATGTGGCTTTGGGGTGCCCCCTTGTGTATCAATTTTGGGAGGTAGTGTTTGAAGTGTTGAGTGAGGTCATAGTGGAGCAAGTTGAACCCACACCAGAGATGGGATTACTAGGGTACAGCAAACAGCTAACTGTACGTGTACGGAAGCTGGCGGGGTTGTTGTTGCTCCTGGCAGAGGTGGGTGGCTATGGTGTGGGGGAGAGCCCACTGCCTCACGAAGGAGTGTGAAAAGAGAATATCCTTTATTGTAATGCGTTGGAAACGGAATATGAAAGGATTGTTCGCCCATGTGCTGAGCCTAAAGACATCTGGGGTCCTTATAAACAATATTTACTTGCCCAGGCCCGAATGGCAGGAGTGGAAACCGAAGAGGAGGCATCTTAAGGATTTATATTGTGTATCAGAATGGACTATGGGGGAGGATATTGATGCGCAAGGGGAGGGGGGACATATTGTATGTGGAACTGAGGGGCGACCGGCTGAACCACTGCTTGTTTTATCCTTTTGTAATGGTTTGTGTTGAAAACAATAAAAAGAGTTGAACAAAAAATTAAAAAAAAGAAATAAGCTGCTGGCTGAATGTCTTCTGGATATCTTGGTCTTGCTCGGGTCACACTATTAGTTTACATGGATTCTAGAGCTGATGCAGCACATACGCTGCTGCAGGGTTCGAAATTGAGGGGAGCTGGTAGCTATATATCTCGTGCTTGTGGCCCAGAAGAGCCTGGTTAGCTTGATACCTAATGCTACCAGGAGCTACTTTTGGCTCCCCAAGCCAACTGCTGCCGAACAAACTCACCCATGTGAATTTAACTCGGTCGGTTTGGCACACTCTACATTTTGGACACAGCATAAGGGGTTAAAATAATGGACAAAGTGATATGTTTGTATTGTATGTAAACGTTAGATTTGTGGATCACTATTTATTAGCTCCTCCTGGTTCCCTAGAGGGAGCTCATGGTCACAGGTTAATTAATGCTGAGAATCCAGGAGCTACTTTTAGCTCCTGCTTGTCAAATCATAATTTCGATCCCTGCTGCTGGCACTGTGGGAATGCTGCTCCTCGATTTTCTTATAGGGGCTAAAGTAGCGACCAGTATTGTAGGAAAACAAGGGAGGGTTCTGGGCATCCCTCTACTGGCACTAACAGGGCCCATTGACCTGTTCTTGGGTGGATGGCCCCAGGAGAGTCTCAACCAAGTTTTTAGATCACTGTCCCTTTGACGGAGGAGAAATATTGCTGCATATCAGTCTTTGTCCTGCCAGAGGCCTGACTAGGCTGAAAAATGTGTCTGGGGTTGCTTTTGGTACAGAGGAGACTTGCCTAGCATTTCGGTGCTGGACTGCCCTTGGGCAGGACAAAGACTGATATGCAGGGATTTTTCTCCTTTGTGAAAAGGACAGTGAGCTAAAGACTTTGTTGAGACTCTCCTGGCGGCCATCCACCCAAGAACAGGTCAATGGGCCATGTTCTTGCCGGTAGATGGACTCCCAAGAACACCCCCTTGTTTTGCGTATTGAATAACTTTGGGTTTCACCCTAAGTTACCAGGGAAATCCAGATGTGGACCCCTTGCTCACTGTTCTTAGAGAGGCACAGCTCCACCTCACTGATGAGGCCCGACTAGGCTGAAACACGTGTCTGGGGTTGCTTTTGGTACTCTTGTTCAGAGCAGAATTGCCTAGCATTTCAGTGCTGGACTGCCCTTGGGCAGGACAAAGACTGATATGCAGGGATTTATCTCCTCTGTGAAAGGGACAGTTAGCTAAAGACTTGGTTGAGACTCTCGCGGGGGCCATCCACCCAAGAAGAGGTCAATGGGCTGTGTTCTTGCCGGTAGAGGGACTCCCAGAACCCCCCTTGTTTTCAGTATTGTAGGAAGACGTGCCCTTTCACATCTCCATCAACTCTGTCAAACTAGGCATTCTGTCACATTATTTAGTGTTTGAAATTGCTGCAAGCTATTTTGCTCCTGCTTGTAGCCTAATCACTGTCAGCTTGACACCAACAGCTATCCGGAGCTACTTTTGATTCCCAGACCAATTGGCGCCATACAGACACCCCCTATGTACTGTTAACTCTGTATGTTTGGGAACGTGGATAAAGGAAAACAAATGACACATCTAAGAGATAGTAAAGCATAACAGAACATATATAATGGATAATTCACATGTTAAATTTGCAGCACACTGTATGCTAGCTCCTAGTTTCCCAGAGGTCCCTCTTGCCTATCGGGTGGTGCATGATACCCAGGAGCTGCATTTAGCTTCTGCTCATCAAATGTTTTTTTTTTTTTTTTAAATATTTTTTATTTTCAAAATAAAACATTACAAACCAAACTTGCAGCATTATACATTACACACTGTAAACATCAATTAATGCCATGTTACTGCACTGCAAACCCTCCCCCCTCCCCCCAAGAGCTTATCAACCTTACAGTTCTGTGTACGCTTGGTGGGGCCGGGCGTCGCCCCTCTCGGAAGCAGCAGGGTCCATCTCCGTGCCAAACAGTCCCGTAATTAACATTCTCCAAGCCGCCAGGTTGCCCACTTCTTCCTCCCCACAATTACCACGCGCTTCCTGCCATACCACCGTTTCAGCCTCCGCCCACTTCTGCAGGTCCCGCCACCATATCTCTATTCTTGGCCCATGGCGTTGCTTCCAGCTCATAGCTATCCTTCTCTTAGCAAGTACATACGCCAGGTCTCTCAGTTTCCCGAGATGTTTGGTGTTCCGTGGTCTAGGGAACCCTCCCAGGAGGCAGGCCCAGGCCGTGTCAATGCTTAGCAGAACCCCCTTATCTGCTAATTTCTGTGCCACTTCCCCCCAGAAGCCTTCAATCACTGGGCAGGACCAGAACATATGTGTCATACCTGCGTCTTCTTCATCTCATTTCGGGCATGCTTGTCTACCTGCGCTCGCAAACTTGGCGATTTTCTTCGGGGTCATATATGCTCTGTGCGTGATGTACAGCTGTATTTGCTGCAATCTAGCATTCCTAGACACTTTCTTATGATATCCCATGGCCCGTTCCCACATCCCATCAGTCATCTGTGCCCCCACTTCCGCTTCCCAATTGAGCCTCAAATCCATCAAGTCCTTCCCCACCCGGGTCATCACCACCTCATATAATCTGGAGATCTCATGCCCGCCCTCTGATATATCATATATTGTTCCGATCAGTGCGTCCGGATCTTCCGCTAGCACCGTCTCCGGCCAAGTCTTGCGGATGATCTGTACCAGCCTTAGATATGTAACATATTGGCCCCCGTGCAGCCCTGTTTCTTTGCCCAGGTCTACAAATTCTCTAATGGCCCCATCCTGCCATATGTCTCCCAATGTGGCCAGCCCAACCGTTTCCCAATATGTCCTGATAATTTTCCTGAGCTGGCTGTCCCCCGTAGTTAGGGCGGCCAGTGGCACATGCGGGGAACACGGGCACGGGTTCTCAATCAACTGACACATTCTGCGCCAAATTCTCCACCCCAACAGCAACATACATGGGCGTCCTTGCAAGTCCGACCTAGGGACCCAGACGACCTCCTTTAGATAAAACGGGGCGCAGTCCCTCCCAACCAGCCTAGACTCAGGAGTTTCCTCATCAGAGAGCAATTTGGTCACGTATTGCAGCTGGCTGGCCACATAATAGGCCTCAGAGTTCGGCAGCTTAATGCCTCCCCTATCGTAGAAATTTTGCAGTTTCCACAAGGCCACCCTGTTACGGATGCCGTGCCACAGGAAGTCCCTACATACACTATCAAGTTTGACAAAGAACTTCCTGGGTATCAAGTATGGTATATTGCTGAAAAAGTGCAAAAGCCTGGGCAGGACCACCATTTTGAGCATCGCCCCCCGGCCCACCATTGCCAGCGGCAGCTTCTCCCAAAACCGCATACTATCGCGGATTTTCTTTACCGCCGCCTCGGTATTGTGCAAGTGTTCTTCCTTCACAGCATGATATACATCAATTCCGAGGTAACGGAAAGACTCAGTTGCCCAGGGCACGGGCAACACCGGCAACCGTTCCAGAGGGACCCCAATGAAGCTCCCCAACGGGAACATGCTCGATTTACTGGGATTAACCGCTATGCCGGACAGCTCCGCTTACTTTTCCATGACCTCTAAAATGTACTGGAGGTTTTCCTCCGGATACCTCAGGTACAACAACAGGTTGTCAGCATATAGGGATATCAAATGGTTCTCTCCTCCCACCTCGATGCCAACCAAGTCATATTGTTGTCTGAGGTACACCGCCAGGGGCTCCAGGGCTAATATGTACAGCATCGGGGACCAGGGGCATCCCTGTCTGGTGCCTCTGCTAAGTCGCCACCTTTCGGATATCACGGATCCCGTGCGCACCCTGGCCAGTGGCTCGCTGTACAGTAGTTTCGCCCACCTCACGTAGCCAGGCCCAAACCCGTACCTCTCCAAGGCCGCCAGCAACCACGGCCACCTCACTGAATCAAATGCCTTAACTGCATCTAGGGACACCACCACCATCTCTTCATCACTTCTGTTCCCCTCTTCAATCACCCGGTGAAGTCGCCTGTGATTGTGAGTTATGTTTCTGTTGGGGACATAGCCCGTCTGATCCGGGTGTATCAGTTTACTGATGACCCTTCGTAGCCTGTTGGCCAGGACCGCCGTCAGGATCTTGCTGTCCTGGTTCAACATCGACAGCAGCCTATACGATCCACAGCTTTGTCGGGGTTTATTAGGCTTGGGGAGCGGCACTATCAGCGCTTCTCTGAGCGTTTCCGGTAACCGACCCTTCTCGAAAGATTCATTGAACATTTCCAGCATCGGGGGGAGTATCTCTGCCCCATACACTTTATAAAACTCACTCGGGAGTCCGTCCGTGCCCGGAGTCTTACAAGTGGGCAATCCCTTCACTACCTCCTCCAGTTCCTCTAGTGTGATAGGTGCGTCCAGCTCCTCTCTTTCTTCATCACTAATCTTGGGCAGCTCTATGTCTTCCAATGTAGTTCTGATCTCTGCCTGATATTCTCCCCCTTTGTCCTCATACAGTGCTCTATAATAATCAAGGAAGGCTGCATTAACTCCTTCCTGGGTGTCTACCTCCTCTCCGTCCTCTCCAACTATCATTCTGATCGGGGGCCTAGGGGTTTCTCTCTTATATAGCCATGCTAGTAGGCGGCCAGTTTTGTCTCCACCCGCATGCTGCCTCTCAACATATTTCCTATAGTTAAGGTTACAGAGCCTTTCCCAAAGCTCCGAACATCGCTGCTGCAGCGCAAGTACTAGGTCTGCGTCCCCTCCTGCTTCGCTACATTCGCGCTCCAATTGTCTCTCCGCCTTCTCTAGCTCCATCAGAACCCCACCCTGCAGGCCCTTCGACTTAGAAATAGCGTCCCCTCGTAACACAACCTTGAATGCCTCCCAAAGTGTACCAGCCGAATCTACACTGCCCGTGTTAACCTCAAAGTACCGCTGGATCGCCTCCCTAATATCCTCCCTAAAAACCGTGTCCCTAAGCGCCTCCGCACGGAGGCGCCATGTAGGTATCCGTGCACGAGGGCGGCCATACTGCCAGGTCAACACTAAGGGCAAGTGGTCTGAGAGGACCCTCGCTTTATATTCAATTTGAGTGGTCGCCATCACCACTTCTGACGTGGCAAAGAAGTAATCCAATCTCGTGTGTAGGCACTGTGGAGCAGAGTAGTGAGAATACTGCGAGGTATCGGGGTATTTCAGTCGCCAAACATCCGCCAGCCCAAAGTCGCCCAGCAGCGTCTGGAATACTCTGGCCGCCGGGGTGGGCCGATCAATCCTATCATCGGATCTATCTGCCCTTGGGTCGAGAACACAGTTAAAGTCCCCTCCCCAAATGATCGCTCCCCCCACGCATGTGCCCAGACGGGTGCATAGGGTCCTGAAGTATGCAGCAGCATTTTGATTGGGGGCGTATGTGTTAATAATACAAACCTCTCTATCCTCAACCAGGGCTCTGAGCATAACCAGCCTGCCCTCCGTGTCCACCTCCTGCCACGTGACTCTGAACGGAACGTGCGGTGCTACCCAGATTAGCACTCCCCTGGCATAGGCAGAGTACGGGGAGCCCACCACCATGCCACTCCACTTTTTCTCAACCAGTTCTAACTTGTGCCGGTTCAGGTGTGTTTCTTGCAATAGTGCAATGTCAATCCTCTGCCTTTTGAGGTACAACATAACTTTATTCCTTTTTAAATAACTATTAAGTCCCCTGACATTCCAGGTGACAATCTTAAGGTCTCCCATGGCAAGTGCGTACCTCCCTGCCTCCCATGTAGCCCACCTGACACAGATAGAGTTTCGGTCCAGTAACTCCTCATATAAGCTCAAACTCCCTTCAACTATATACACAACTAAACCCCAACTTCCCTCCCCTCCCCCCACCCGTGCCTTCCCCAACATCACACACCCCAACTGCTGCCCAGCTCCATCATCAGAGCTCAGGCACCCCCACATCTAGCTCCGCAAGCACCAGTCGGCGAACGGAGCCCAGTAGGGTGAGGTCACCCTAACGGCCACCCAACTAAAACTATCGTGGGGTAGAGAGTATCGCCCCGTAGGGCTCCCGATCAGATAAACATTCACAGTGTCTCGACAAAATAGTGCAATCATCTGACCTTCTTTACCGAAGGTGTCACACCGACTATATTCAAGTCCCTCGAGCCACGCCATCTTGCGACGCCATTTTACGATTCCCGTATCTCTTCAGAGCCCTTTCTGGGCCGAACTTCCGATTCCTGGGGGCATCCTTGCGCATCGAGCCACCCCATAGCATCCTCCGGGGTTTCAAAAAACAAAGTTTTATGTGCATGGAGGACTTTCAATTTTGCTGGATAGAGTAACATATATTTGTGGCCCGCTTCTCTCAGCCTTCGCTTTACAGACCCGAAGTTCATGCGACTGCGTTGTACAGTCAGAGTATAATCTGGATAAGCCGTGATGTTTGCCGCTCCTCTCGTGATCGTCCCTCCTTTACGGAAGTATTCCAGTATCCTCTCCCGGTCGCGGTAGTTAAGGATTTTAGCGATCACAGGCCTAGGCGGGTTCCCCGGAGGTGGCCTCCTAGTTAGGGCTCTATGTGCTCTTTCTACTGCAAATCCTTGAGATAGGGCCCCTCCAGGTATCTCCTGTAAGAACATGGATTCGATGAAATCTCTAGGGTCACGGCCCTCTATCCCCTCCGGTAGGCCCACGATGCGGATGTTGTTGCGACGGGCTCGTCCCTCAGCCTCCTCCGCTCTGCTCTCCAAGTTGCCAATCCTTTGTGTCAGGGCATGCAAATCGGCCTTATGAGCGGCGCAATCTGCTGTATTCGGGCCAACTTCTTTTTCAAGGGACTCTTGTCGTAGCAGATTAACGTCCTCCTGGACCTCCCCAACCTTGCGGTCCAGTGCAGTCTTTAATTCAGTAACGGCCAGTTCCAGCTTTGATTCCCAGGCCGCCCTCAGTTCCACAATCGCCGCCAGGATTTCTTGGTTGGTGCACGAGGACGTCGTGCCGCTCCCAGCCAGCGCATCCTTACTTTTGGTAGTGTCCTGGTTCGGGGGAGTTTAAGTGAAATCGTCTAAGGTAGGCTGTTTCACCTTCGGCCGCACCGACCTGTTCGACATGACTCAGGAAATCGATCGGTTGCTAAAATAGCAAGTTTGTGTACAGTGCACCTTCACAGCCAGGCCATCGTTCAACTCGCTCCTATTCGAGTCCCGGGCCCTGGTCGGCCATTTTGAGTCGCCCTTTGTTCGCGGGGTCTTTTAACTCGTAGCCGCCGATCTCCGTCGCCGTTGATCCCATTCTCTCCAGAAGTTCACAATGCGTGGCCAATACCTTCACACACCATCATGTGTATCGTCGGTGGTCAGCGATCCGTCGTACCGCACATATTTGCCCGGATCGTTGCAGGATCTCGGGAGCTCCTCCAGAACGCGTCCTCCTACATGGCTCTCGTAGCCACGCCCCCTGCTCATCAAATTTTCATTTCAATCCCTGCCTATGTGACCGTAACTCTGTGTGCAAATATATATATATATTTTTTGTAAAATCTTTTTATTGCCATTTTGAGATAGGGTACGATCATCATATGCATGTGCAGTTGTACATCGATGGTACTCTGCTTTTGTGTGTCTTACGAACTGCTGGGTGTCGTTTGCCATCGAGCGGCACATGCATCTACTTCAACAACAATAATAATAAAAAAAAAAATCAACACTAAGTTCTGGGCGTAGAGTTTCATGTCGCCCTTTGCCATGTCTGTTAGTTCTTTTAATTTCTGTGCTCTTGCAATGCTTGGTAAGTTCTGGGGTTGGTGGCGCGCGATAGCCGCGCATTCCATCTTACAGGTTTTCGCCAGAAGGGTGTTTCGCGCAGCAGATGTGGGGGGGGTCTGTAGCTTTCCAATGGATAATAAGGAGTTTCCTGGCCGTAAATAGTATAAGTCCTATCACTTTGCGCATGAGTCCCTCCGTATGCCAGGTATCGGCATCCCCCCAGGAGCATTGCCTCGGGTACGAATGTGAGTGTAGCCCCTCTGATGTCGCTTATCTGCTTATACACTTCCCTCCAGTAGTGGGAGATCTTTGGGCATTGCCATAAAAAGTGCCCTCTCGTGTCAAGGGCGCCGCGTTCACTCCAGCACTTGTTTGATTGGGAGATACCCATCCAGTGCAGAGTGGAGGCGTGTGGTATAGTCGCTGAAAGATTTTAAGTTGGATCTCGTTATTCCTGATGTTGGCTGAGACTAGGGGTATAGCGGCCAAGTATTCTAGTATGTCTGCTATTTCAATTCGAGCTCCAAGATCTTCAGACCAGTTACATGCAAGTGTATGGATTCGTCCCAGGTTGTTTGGGATTGCCATGTGTTAGAATGTATGGATGCGTGGGAAGAAGTCTAGAAACCGTTCCTTCTCAATCTCGCTGGGGGTGGGAGACAAACAGCCTTGGGGGTGTGAGATGTGTCGCCTTATCGTAGCGCATATGCTATGGTATATGAGCCAATCGCCCCGCCCCAGGCCGAGTTTAGTGCGCACGTCCTGAAGCGCATGCATCGCCTTCCCATCTTGTATGTCCGTTATCCTAATCTGGGCCCAATCATGTTCTTGCTTGTGGTGTAGTCTACCTTCGTGCCCGTACGATAACACCGCCCTTATGCTGGACAAGGGGGGTGCATTATTAGCTTGAATTCCTTGCGTTGTCCTGAGTCTGTGCCATTGAGTGAGTGTGGGTCCGAGTATGGGGTCTTTACTCAATCCAGGTGGGAATTTCTTTGGTGGTATGGCCATAATTTCCATTGGGCTAAGGGGTTTCATCAACTCAATCTCCATTGTCCTCCCGCTCGAGTCGTCTGATGCGTCTAGCCAGCGTTTCACCCAGCAGACTTGCGCCGCAAAGTGGTACGCCTTTAGGGAAGCGGCCGCCAGTCCACCGTTCGGCTTCGTGGCTTGAAAGGACGGGGGGGCAAATTCTCACCGCCTTCCCTCGCCAGATGAATTTGGAGATTGCTTTGTCTAGCTCTTTTAGAGAGACAGTCGTGGGGCTGACCGGGATCATCGCTGCGATGAGGGTGAGCTTAGGGATACCCCAGCTATCTTTTGCGGGTTGTTTAGATCCGCAAGGTCAGTCAATGCTGCGCTAATATGGATGCAGAGGTATTTCATATGGTGGGTTTGAAAAGCAAACTGGGCAACCCTCCCCCCTTCTCCCCCCCCCCCCGAGGTTCCAGCGAATGTCTGACCTTAGCAGCATGACCTCGGATTTGCTGAGGTTTATCCTGTAACCTGCCATTACATTAGGCCGATTTCCATCAGGAGTGTGCGAATGTATGAGAGGGCTTTGGGACCGTTGCTAATGTATAGTAACATGTCGTCGGCATAGAGGGATACGCAATGTTCCTCTTCGCCGTGCACGATACCCGCCCAGCCCTCTTTGGCCCGGAGTTTGATTGCGATTTGCTCTATGGAAAGGGCGTAGATTAGTGGCGACAGCGGGCACCCCTGGCATGTGCCTGATTGTAGTTCAAAGGCGGGTGAGGTGACACCATTAGTTACTACGGCAGTGGTGTGGCACGTGTATAGGAGTTTTATCATCTGGATGAGGTAGGGGGGGAAGCCATAGCGATGCAATACTCTGAATAGAAACTCCCATTGTACCTTGTCTAAGGCCTTTTCGGCATCGACAGCTAGTATCAGGTCCTGCGGGTCCCTGTCCCCCGCTATTCTGTGTAGCAGTCTTCTAATGTTGTTGTTCGCGTGTCTATGCCCTATGAAACCCATTTGGCCCTTATGGATGATATTCGGGAGACTTCCTTCCCTTCGTTTCGCCAAGTATTTCGCAAGGATTTTGGCGTCTGCGATAATAAGGGAAATGGGCCTAAACGAGCCACAGAGAGCCGGGTACCCCCCTCCCTTGTGAAAGACTATGATGTTTGCAGCGAGCATCAATTGGGGCAGATGGCCTTGGGATGTTGCCTCATTAAAAATGTCCTCTGGCTGAGGCGCCAAGTCCCCCACAAGCTCCTTGTAGAAGTCTATGGGGATCCCATCGGGTCCTGCGGCCTTATCCGCGGAAAGTGCTCCAATTGCGCTAGCTATTTCTGCAGCTGAAATACAGGCGCCCAACGCTATTCCCTGTTCCTCAGATATTCTGGGGATATGTAAGAAAGCCTCAATTTCTTTGGCTGGGGGAGTGTCTGAGGCAGTGTATAGTTCCAGGTAAAACTCTCTGAATGTGGCATTGATCTGGGTGTCCCCCAGGAGCTGTTTTCCCCTCTTTGTCTTGTATGGAGACTATTGTCTCCGCCGCCTGCCTTTGCTTCAGGGCTAGGGCCATAGACCTAAGGGGCCTGTCATTATCCATATAGTATAATTGGGACCAGCTGGAGTATGATTTCTGGACCCT
Source organism: Ambystoma mexicanum (assembly GCF_040938575.1). Classification (NCBI taxonomy): domain Eukaryota; kingdom Metazoa; phylum Chordata; class Amphibia; order Caudata; family Ambystomatidae; genus Ambystoma; species Ambystoma mexicanum. The sequence continues at coordinate 1,264,579,086 of NC_090935.1, read as the reverse complement.
GTCTGCTGAGAGCTGGGCGATTTCTGTGCGGAGTGGGTTTAGTTTAGGTTTCAGGAGTTTATCTTTGGTTCGCTTGTGGGATTTTTCAATTTTGGCCAGTTCCTCTGTAAGGCAGAGCGCTTCTGCCCCCCAAACTTTTTGTTTGTGCGCCCAACTTGGTATGCAGTGTCCCCTCATATAGGCCTTATACAAGGCATAGATTCGTTTTTCAAAAATTGATTAGCAGAGTTTGCTCTTTAAAAATGTTTTGATTAGCAAAGTGACCCGTTTGATTAGCAATTTTGTACTAATATTGTTAATGTCACCCTTAAGCTATTTGTACCCAAGAAATGAAATGAGAAATAATACAACAGGTTTGCATACCGCTGAAATAAACCCTTAGTGAGAGGAGTGAGGCCTTGCAAATTCTTTAAACTTCAGCTAGACCTGGAGGTCAGGTAAATTAGTTTACCTATTCAACCTAAGAGAAATACACTCAACCCATGGCAACACAAGACAGGAAGACAACAAATTTAAAATGCGATTTCTGTAAAATGGTGCATGTCACTATAAACCCACTTTTTTTGGCAAACTGCTGCCACCCAGAATCCAGCCATGCACAGTGAACATTTGTTTGATATTTACTGCAAACAAAGTAAATGTTAAATAAAAGTTTCAAACATCTCTTGTAAATGCTGCTTGCCCTTCATAAAAGCTACTCGACGGTGCGAGTGGGCGAAAAGACTTTGTGAGCCATAGATGAATGCCTGTAAAATGTAAGAGGTTAGCTGCAGCAGTGGGCACAACTAGATATGATAAAACGGCTCGGACAACAGTTAGGCCAAGTGTCTACGGCAGGTGGTAATATATAATACAATCATAATCCTAAAGCAAAGAGAGCTCTGGAGGCTAGCTACAGTGTTTGGTATTGCAGTAGATCTGTAGATGTACAGACTGGATGGAACTTTTGATCACTACTTTGCGTAACCATCTAGTTCACCATTAAGAGGAAATAAAGACTTAAGTGGATTGCGTATCAGACAGAGAACTTCACATACTCGGTGGAATATTGTGGTTAGTATTTAGAGTACCAATTCTGTAATTATGCATTATGTAACAACTTACATTTTAGGAATGGAATTGCATGACTGTCTTTTAAACAAATTTGACACATACTGGTCTTTGCTTTACAGGATACCGAAAGATTAATAAAAGTATCATCCCGATTACTTCTAGGTTGCAATTTGAAAAAGAGAGAAATTCTTGCCTAGCACTCCCACACATGTCTTTGGCACTTAGGATTGCAGGAAACGATTACTGCTGCACTTTCTCTGCATTAGAAAATGAAGTGAGCAAAGAAAAGAGAGTGAAGAGCACTGAGGGCCAGAGAGGAATGCAGGGCGAGCTGTGCTTTAATTGAAGAGGGCAACTTAATTAGCTAACTCTGCTACACAAGTGTCCATTTGATTAGCAAACCTATAGAATTGCATATAAAATTGCTATGTGACACTGCTTATTTTATGCCTCGTTATATGCGTCCCAACACCTGAGGGCAGAGTAGTCTTGTATTCAATTAGCTTCCCAGAAATGCCAGTTTTCCCTTGCCAATTTATCTATTAAGTCGGTGTATTGGATCATGCGCAGGTGTAGTCGCCAGGTGGGGGTGGGGGGGTTGGCGGGGTTGGCGCTGTGTGTCCGGGAGGGAGATTTTCAGGCTAACTGGCACATGGTCCGAGAGGGTGGTCGGGAGGATCTCTCACTCCTTCACAAGGTAGGGGGCGGTAGCAGGGATCAGCCAGTAATCAAGCCGGGAGTAGGAGTCATGTGGGTGTGAGTAGAATGTGTAATCCTGTTTTTGTTCATGCATGTCTCTCCATATGTCGATCAACCGTAGATCCTGCAACAGTGTCAATAGGGCTATTCTCTTTTTGAGTGGGTTGGTGCTACCAGCAGTATCCCCTTGGCGGTCCATGTGGGGATCTAGGGCAAGGTTAAGAACCCCCCCTATGAATGTGAGAAAAGCCAATATTGCACTCAGGTAGTAAACATCCCTGTGAAGAACTGTGGAGATTCTGCAGTGAGTGCGTACACGTTTAAGAGGGTGACAGTGTGTTGGAACAGGTGGCCTTGGGCGAGGATGTATCTGCCCTCCTTATTGGATATTGTGTGCTTGATCTGGAACGGAACCCGTTTGTTTTTTTGATCAAAGATTTTATTGGTTTTCAAAATTAAAACAACATTACAAACATCTCTCAACATTCCAGGGAGGGGGCATGAGAGGGGGGAGGGCAAGGAGGGGAGAGGGGAGGAAGAGGGGGAGAAGGGAGGGGGGGGGAGTGCCAAGGAAAGGGTGTGGTGGGAAGAGAGCAAAGTAATCAAAGGAAACAACAATAACAATTACGAACTGAGCTTCAGAGTCCTTGGTCCAACAGACCGTCGAATTTCACATAGGATGATTTCGTGGCACAGGGCGCTCTTAACAAGAGTCAGTATTTCCCTTTCGATGGGTCTCACACAGTCACAGTGGATACAGGATTGGCCTTGGCCTTCAGCCGTCCTCTTCCCATCTTCTTCATATTTTCCCTGCCTTTTGGGGGCACCCTCTTGCTTTATACACCCGGTGCTCCATTGCCGCACATATGTTCACGTCCGTGACCCACTAGTCATAGCTGGGTGAGCGCTCCGAGCCCCATAGTTGTGCAATGTTCCGCCTAAGGACTGCAAACACGGTTGACCACAGCAGTTTCTCATAGCGAGATAAGTCAGTTTCCCCGGAGACCCCCAGAAGCAATTGTTTCGGGCACCTCTGTATAGTCTTTCCCAGAACTCTAGACAGTTTGTCGCAGCATTTCTTCCATAGCAACTGAATACTATTACACTCCCACAGGATATGAAAAAAGGTACCTTCCTCTTGCTTGCAGCGTAGGCACTTTGTGTCAGCGGCCCTGCCCCATCGGAAGAGTGCCACTCTCGGGTAGTAAGTGCGATGCAGGATCTTCAACTGGACGAGTCGGAGTCTCGAAGAGATGGTGGTTTCACGCGGATACATTAGGGCCTCTGTCCAGTCTTCCGGAAGGAGGGGGCCCACATCTCGTTCCCATCTTGATTTCAGGCTGGATAGTTCTGATGTTGTGAAGGAGGTTATTACAGTGTACATGGTGGAGGTGACCTTCTGCTCTACCCGATCTAGGACTATGTTCCGTTCTAGTGGGGAGCTTTCGGGCAGATCTTGTATGGTCCGTCAGTGGGCTGTCCAGGCATGATTTAGCTGCATGTGGTGGAACCTTTCTGTGTCCGGCAGGGAGAACCTTTCTTGCATTGTCTCGAATGTTGCCAGGTTGTCTTCCTGTACCACATCTCCAACGTTGGAGATACCATGCTGGGTCCATTCGGGCCATTTAGGCAGTTTCCGTACTTCGGGAAGGTTGCAATTGTTCAACAACGGCTGGGCCAGTGTTATTTTCCCGCCCCACCCCAAGAATCGAAGCACTTCCTTCCAAATTCTCGTTATGTGGGATGCCATGTCAGATTTCGAAGGACGGTCCAAGTCTCTCTAAAGGTGCTCCATTGGCTTATTTGTAGTGTTGCAATGGAAGCCCTTGATATGCGGGAGGCTCCCGTCACCGTGAAGCATGTTGTTTACCACCTCCATCTGACTGGCCCAGTAGTATGATTGCATCCTGGGCAGCCCGATTCCCCCCCCTCCCAGACGGACCTCTGAAGGGTCGCAAGAGCAATTCTCGGGTGGCCTCCTTTCCAGAGCAGTTTCCGCAGGGTGCATTCGATTTTGTGGAAGTCCCGTTGGTCGATATACAATGGCGCATTTTGCAGGATGTATAGAAATTTCGGGAGGGCGATCATTTTAAACAATGGTGCCCTACCCATCAGTGTCAGGGGCAAGGAGATCCAGTGGCGAGTGTCATCCGCAAATTTTGCCACCAAGGGGGAAAGGTTCAGGGCAGTATATTCAGTAAGGTGCATTGTAATGTCTATCCCCAGATATTTCAACTGTTCCTTCTCGATTTGGTAGGGGCCGGTCGCCAGGCTCTCCGATGAAGTGTTCCCTATAGGGAAGAGGATGGACTTGGACCAGTTCACGCGTAGTCCACAGAATGCCTCATATTGGCCCAACAGCTGCACGACTCTAGGACAGCAGGAGGTATTTGGGTCCTTCAGGTAGATGAGTAGGTCATCCGCGTAGAGGGATATTCTGTCTTCCCAGGTATCGGACCACCGGAAACCCTCCCATGTTAAGTCATTTCGCAACAGGATCGCCAGGGGTTCGATTGCAGTAGCAAAAATCATGGCCGATAGTGGGCAGCCCTGCCTTGTACGCCTTCCCAGACCAAACAGTTCCGATCGCCAACCGTTGACCCTGGTCCTAGCAATCGGGGATTCGTATAGCAGCCTCACCCAACTCATGAAGTTCTCGCCAAAGCCAATGGTCCAGACAGCCTCCCATCTCACCGAATCGAAGGCCTTTTCAAAGTCAATTGCTAACAGGGCCAGTGGCCCCTGTATGCTGTCAGCTCTTTCCAAAGCCGCGAATAGTCTGCGGAGGTTCATGCGAGTTGATCTTTGTGGCATGAAACTGCACTGGTCCGGGTGCATCAAGGAGGGAATTACTTCTTGTAGACGGTCCGCTAGAAGCTTCGCCAGTATTTTAGTCTCAGAGTTGATGAGTGAGATGGGCCTGTACGAGCTACATCTTTCTGGGGGCTTGTCCGGCTTAGGGATCACTACAATTGTTGCTTCTCGGAGATCTGGAGGGAGAATGACCTTTTCACGTGCATGGAGGTACATTTGCAGGAGCTGGGGAGCTATCACGTTAGTACGCACCCTTTGCCATAGCTCTAGCGGGAAGCCGTTTGGACCAAGAGTCTTACCGGTCTGGAGCCCAGAAATGGTGGCTAGGATCTCATCCTGCGTGATCTCCCGCTCCAGTCGGTGCCTCTGTGCCTCATTCAGGGTAGGGGTTTCAATTCGGTCCATAATCGTAGCGTCCATCAGGATTGTGGATTCACTGTATAGCGATGCGTAATATTCCGCGAAGCCCTGGGTTATTTCCTGGTCCGTCACCCTTGCGTTCGATCCGTCCACTTCAAGTCTCCGGACATGGCTACGTCCCTGCTCCTTCCTTTCCAGCCATGCCAGCATCTTGCCTGCCTTGTCACCGGTTTCATAGATCCTTGCTCTCATTGCAGTGTGCGCTTGGCGCGCATTGTCCATTGCTATGCTTTGCAATCTTTTTTGTGCAAGTAGCAATGTCCGGTTAGAGGCCGGCGTATTTTCATCTATGTGCCTCTCCTCTGCCTGTTTGACCTGGAGCTCCACTTCAAGAATCTTACTCATGTGCAGCCTCCTTTTGGCCGCCGTCCATGATATTAGTTCGCCCCTTAGCACCGTTTTATAGGCTTCCCATAGCATTTCAGGGTTTGTTGCAGTCTGTGTGTTTAACTCAAAGTATGAGTTGGTGGTCTTCTGTAGTTTGTCTACCAGCTCAGGATCTCCCAGATGGTAACTGTTCAGGCGCCAACATGGCAGTGGGACCCTCCGGGACGTTATAAGTAGCATTTCTAGCGGAGAGTGATCTGAGATGCCTCTAGGTAGCATGTTTATTTCCTGTGCCCTGTATAGGTCAGTTGCGGGAGTGAAGTAGTCCAGTCTGGAGAGCGAGGCATGAGCCCCTGAGTGGAAAGAGTACGCTTTAGCGTCTGGGTGTAGTTCCCTCCACACATCGCACAGGCCGAGTGTGTTGGCGAACGCAGCGAGCCTAGTGGGGACTTTGGGGTTCCTATTTCATATGTGGGATCTATCCAGGGTAACATTCATGACTTTGTTGAAGTCACCGCCTAGTATCAGGCAGTCAGAGGTATCATTAGCGATTAACGGGGTAATGTCAGTGAGCAGTGATTCTAGAAGGGTCGGTGGTGCATAGATAGCTATCAGTGCAATGGACTGCCCCCATAGGTCGCCTGTCACATATACGTATCTGCCTCCTGTATCATGGGTCACCGTGTAGAGGTGGAGGGGCAGGTTTTTGTGTATCAGGATCATAACGCCTCTTGAGCCCATCGTAAAGCCTGAGTGAAATATCATCTTATAATTTTTACGCTTAAATAGGGTGCATTCTGTACCTGCGAGATGTGTCTCGGACAGGAACACTATGTCAGCCCCCCATCTGTTCAAAAATTGGCGCACCAGGCGGCGCTTAATTGCATTGCCTAGTCCATTGACGTTCCACGACATGAGCCTTAGTGTTCTGAGAGTGTCGACTTTATTACGATACTCTGCCATGTGAGCATGTGTCGGTGGCTGCCCTGCTTGTCACCGGCAGCGTTATGTGCCTGTTGGAAATATGCCCGTGGTGTACGGGCGACCTTCCTGGCCATGTTCCTCTATTAGTTTCACAGGTCCCTGATGAAGCTGTGCTTAACAAACCCAAAACCCCCCACCCCATACTCCTCCCAACTAGAAGCATGGTCACCCAAACAAAGACTCTATGGTGTCAACTGGACACCTAACATGCACCGAACTTAATATCAAGTAAAAATGGCCTTCCCCTAGGAGGGACCCGGGGGGAAGGTTGTACTCCTCTAAAGGTGATCGCTGAGGGAATCCACGCGTAAGCTACGCCTGGAATTATTTGCACTCTCAGGGGGAGCGTGGGGGGGGTTCTCCTCCTATTGTAGGGCTTGGGGCGTACCGCGGCCGCTACAGGCGGATATGTGCAGCCTATCATTGTGTGTGTGCGTGTACTGTGGGAAGATCTATGGTCTGACTTGGGTATCTCCGTGTGGACACAGGATTGACAGCCGCGGTGAGGGGGGGGGGTTATCACCCCCCTAGGTCTTCTGGTGGGTCCTGCGGTGGTGGTCGGCGGGGTTCTCGCCGTTGGTCTGGCAGAGGTCTTGGATTTCTTCCCCTATTTTCGCGGGGGGGCGGACCAATCTCCCTCTGTTTTGCTCGGCCCAGCGCCAAGCCTCCTTAGGGTCACTAAAATGGACTGTTGTGCCTTCATGGTAAATCTTGAGCTGTGCAGGGAAGAGCAGGCCGTATTTCACGCCCATCGTGTGTAGCTGTCTTTTCAGGGAGTCGAAGGATTGCCTTGCCCTTTGCACTTCCCTCGTGTAATCCGGAAAAAAGGCGATTTTGGAGCCATTGAACTTGACCGCTCCTTTGGCGCGCCCATGTTGCAACAGGGCGTCGTAGTCTCTGTAATTTAAGAATCGTGCTATTACAGTTCGTGGAGGGGCGCCAGGCGGTGGCCTGCCCGTGGGCACCCTGTGTGCCCTTTCTATGGAAAAGAACTTAGAAAAGGCATCGGGCTCGTACAGGTCGGAAAGCCATTGTTCTAGAAAGAGTTCCATGCAGGGGTCCTCCGCCTTTTCGGGTATACCCAGGATGCGCACATTATTGCGCCTGGACCTGCCCTCTCCCTCTTCAATTCTGTCTTCCAGCACCTTCAGTTTGGACATTGTGTTATGAAGCTCCGTGTTGGAAATGCGCTGCTCATCTTCCCCGGTGCGTGCCGTCAGTTTTTGGAGGTCGTGCCTGAGGAGGGAGACATCCATGCTAATTCCGTCCATTTTCTGCTCCATGGAAGTGCGGGAGTCGGTAATGGCGGCCATGATGTCTTTGAGCGATATTCCTTGGTCCGTCTCCATGTCGTCTGAGAGTTGTGGGTGGTGTTCAGTGGGCTGGGAAGGAGGGATGGTGTACTGATCCATTTTGCTTTGGGCGTTAAGCTTCCTCAGCCTGTCTTTCCCCATGGCGCCCAGTCCACCTTGAACGCTATATGGGCCGATGTGGGCACCCGTCTAGCCAGCTATTGCCTGAGCACCACGCTGCAAGGTGTGCCTCTTGTCTCTTTTACCTTGTTGGCAAATTGGGGATATGTCCACACTCCAGGGCCGACGGAACCGCCCGTCGCCCAGCAGCAGCACGCCGCCCGGGGCAAGGCGTGTCCCTCGCTCTCGCACCAGCCCACGGGTCCACGCGTATGATACTGGGGTTGTCTCTCCGGGTCACCCCGCTCCCCTATTATTGGAGGGCAGGGCTCACAGGGGTGCGCGGTCCTCTCTCCCCTTGCAGGCCTTCTTGACTTCCCGGCCCGTGATGGTGCTCCGGCCAGGCCCCCGAGGGGCGGGAGCCGGCGCGGGAGGCCTAGGCTCCACTCTTCGGCAGGCTCTCCCGCTGCTTTCTTGTCTGTGAGATCCTGCAAGAGCGTGTCCGACGATCGGGGCCTCCCCGGGCCTCCGCTGGATCCGCACCTTTCTCCCGTTGTGATTGACCAGTCCGTTGCGGTTTGGCCACCGTCTCAGCGCGGCCTCGCTGGGTGTGCACAAGACGTTCAGCTGCATGCGCCCGCGGCCATTTTGAAGGCGGGCCGGCTGCTGTCGCCACAAAACTTCACACGGTCGTCTCCGGGGAATCCGACCGCGGTTCTCTTCGTTCTTCGCTCTGGGTGTGCCCAAGGGTGTTCGCTGTTGTATCGGAGTATTTTCAGCTCTTATTACCCCCGAAAATGGGCTTTTTTATATCAGGATGTTAGTGCGGCCGCGGGAGCCGAGCAGACGCACGTCTACTGCATCCTGCGGTTAGCCACGCCCCCCCCGGAACCCGTTTGTTGAATGAAATGGAAACCCTTCTTTTGGCATGGCAAGGGGAGTGGATCGCAGTGCCCACCCACCCCATCTGTAATTTTGCTGATTCATTATCTCCCTAATGTGTTTCCTGGAGGAAAATGATGTCCCCTTTGAGGTCCTGCAGGTTATTTGCATCCTACTGCGCTTTATGGGGTGACCCAGGCCATGGATGTTAAGCGTCAGCAAGTGAATGGTGAGTGCATTGGTTTATGTAGGTAATTGCATGTAATAAGATGTGTGGCAGCTTGCCATATCTAAGCACGTGGTGAGGTGTGGACGCGATACTGTTGTGGCACCCCTTGTGTACCCAAGTGTTGAGCAACTGACAATGACTCCAACATGAGTCTTCACAAACATTTAACCAAACCGTGGAATTCAAACGTTGGGGTGGCCTAACCTGCGGCCTAGCTCCAACAATTGGCAGAAGTGCCTCTGCAGGAGGTGAGGTGGGCTGAGTGCCTCCTGTGTCCGCCCTCTCCCCCTGCCCCGCCTAACGCCGGATGATTCTAGCCAGCATACCGGCCCACAGGCCAGCCTACTTCTATTAGCCGGAGACGGCTACTTCATCGTAGAGCCCAATATTGCTTGGGTGTTTTAGTAGGTCTGCAGTGTATGCGCCTTTCAGCAGGATCCATAGAACTATTGTCAGTCTGGTCCCGGTTTGGGACCGAGGGTGATGAGCATGGTCGTTGTATATTTGCATGATTCATCGGTGCCGGATTATACAATCATCACTTCGGCCCCCAGCCCTTAGGGCGCCTGTTGTTCTTATGCCATTTCCCATTTGCCTGCAATCTTTCCGGGCTGGGGGGCCAGCGGGGGTCTGGGTGCCGGGACTCCGTTTGGGGCCTTTCCGAGGCCGTTGTGACTAACTCCCGCTGTTGGAGGAAGCGCCATGCTGCATCCGGATCTTTGAAGCTGTGCCATTGTTTGTCGACTTGTATGCACCAAGTAGCGGGGAATTTTAGGTAGTGACGATGTTCTGAATCTTTCAGGGCCTCGAATATCGTGTGGAATTCTTTGCGGCGCTTCGAGACTTCCAGCGAGTAGTCATTGAATATGCAAATGTCTGCGCCCAATTTTAATGGGGTCAGCGCTCTGTATGCCTTGAGGATCTGCATCTTATGTTGGAAATTAGGCAGGTGCATAGTCACGATTCCAGGGCGCTGATCCGGCAGAGGTTTGGGGATGGGCGCCCTGTGTATCCTCTCTATTGTGAGATCTTGTGGGTTCTCTATCTTAAGGGCATCGCGCAGAAAGCCTTGCATGTACGTCTCTAGATTCGCCCCTTCCGCGTTTTCAGGTATTCCCACCACCCGGATGTTGTTCTGGCGAGAGCGATTTTCTTGGTCGTCAATTTTCTCGCCCAGTCTCTGCACCTCTGTTATGACCCCATCGAGGTCTGCTTCCGTGGTAGTGTAGTTGTCTTCCAGCGTGCTGATCCGCTGCTCGTTGTCGGTGATGCGATCTGCCTATGTGGTCAGGCGGGTCTGGACCTCCTGTAGGTCCCTCTTAATGTCTAAGACTGTGTTGTTCGTTTCTTGTGTCCTTTGCCCAATGATACGCATCTCTGCCAGGATGGTCTGCAATTGCATTTGCACATCCATCTCCACCTTATTGCGACACGATTTCCTAGGTTGGCTGGGTGCAGTGCCCTCTGGAGGTTCAGCTCATGGTGGGGCGCGGGTACTTTTTTTCATGCCCGAGCAGCCTGCGGCGCCTAGTCTGCCTTTACTAGTAGGATTGGGCAGTGTGTTCCGTCGTCCTGGGTCTGTGCCCCTTGATGGCACGCCGTCTGCGCCGATTCAAAAGTGAGCTGCAGGGCAGGGGGGGCGCACTTGTTCGAGGGGCAAGAGAGGCCCGGGTGGGTCTCTACGGTGGGTGTCTCCAGCGATTGTCCTTGCCCAGCCCGGTATGCGGGGTAATAGCGTTGCAGCAGCGGAATTGGCACCCTGCAGGTTTTCTTCAGAGGTGGGGGCGGGCGTTTATAGGTGGCTGACCTACATGGAGCAAGCAGACAGTTATTAGTTGGTGCCCCCTGTGCTGGTTGGGGTGGTTGCAGGGACTGTACGCCGTTGTCCTCGTCCCCAGGTTGTGATGGGGGATCTGAGCCCTACTGCGCTAGGTTTGCTCACTCACTCTGGGCCGTGTGGAGGAAGAGTTTCACCCCTTATGGCACTGGTTGGGGTATGCCTGAGGCGCGTCCACAAGGTTTTCTGTGGAGTACTCTCCCCCCCCAGTCCCCAACTGCAGGGTGCACTGTGTTGCTCCCCAGAGCACTAGGATTGAGCTAGCAAGTAGGGAGGGGGGGCACCCAGGAGCCGTTCGTGATATTGGCACCTGTTGGGCCTTCAGCGGTTATGGGGGTGAGCTGGCCACCGCACTCCCGGGCCCCCTCCCACCAGCCCCTCTTACTTGTTGTACGAGCCTCCAGTGCGGCTCTCCACCGCTCCTGGGTTCGGGCGCTGCATGCGGTGGGCGGGGCTCCTCTGCTGCGCTGTGTGGCTGGATGCGCTGACGGCCAGGGAGGCTTGGGGCCTCTGCAAATGTTCTGTGCCCCTGGTCCCGGGGGCGGCTTCCTTGTGACACCCAGCCTCCGGCTGAATGCTGGTAGGAGTGTGCGTCAGCTCAGCCCCCCCGATCCGACGTCCTCGGGCCAGTGATAGGTGGGGGTTCAAGACGATGGTATGCGGAGGCTGGAGGAGCCGGCCTGCTGGCTGGGGTGGGGGCCCCGCACGCGCCCCGCAATTGCCTGGTGCTGCGTGGTACTCCTTATACCTCGGTCCTTCCCCAAATGCTGATACGGATAGTTTTGGCAGGCTTGCTTTTTAGCTATCCGTGCGAGTGGGCCTCCTTCTGTAACTCGCTGACACCTGCACAGATTCCTATGCAGCGCAGCTCTTCTGGATCCTGCCGGTGTATCGGTGATTAATCTGCTTTCATGCTGTTTTGTTTTGCATCAAAACCGCATCCTTTTCGCGGTTCCGTGCCCGTGCTTTCGGGAGCTCCTTAGCTTGCGGCCATCTTGCGCGCTGCCCCCCTAGTGGTCCTGTGTGCAAATAGTTCTAAAGGAAACATTGGGGCACATCTGGAAGACAAGAAGAGATTTAAAGAATAATAGGTCATATTCAATTGCCAAAAAGTTAGTTTGGATCTTTACTACTTTGTAGTTCTGAGCTCGTGTGAAATTTAGATAAGTGGCATGCCATGTACTAGCGGTCTGTTGCCCAGAGGGGGATCCTGCTTACTGGGCGGTGCCTGATACCCAAGATCTGTATTTAGCTCCCGCTCATATCTTTATTTCTGCACCTATGAGATCTTTAAACTGGATTGAGAGTATGAGATTCATGAAGAGAAGCTGGCTGGAATTTCTTCCAGCTCTGTTCTACTATGAGGATGTTTGTTTGGAGTGTAATGCATCGGGGAACTGAAGGGCTGTCTTACCAAATCTGTCAAGGGTCCTGTTTATGCCATTTTAGAGGTACCAAGCAGTCAATCACATATTTTACACCTCGTGAAAAGTAGCCGGTCTTGGTTCAAGGCATATATTCATTAACAACACCCTATTGAGGGATCCTTGGGCAAGGAATTCCTAGAGACCGCACTTAGGAGGAAAGACTTGAAGGTACGTCACACAACATACCACATGAATAATCCAGTTAGGTAATAGAAGGTAGTCACTGCCTGTCTGATCAGAACTGGAGTTCTGTGAAGCCACAGACCGGCACACATCAGCTAGTACTGGGACCAGCAAAGCAGCTGGTTACCTGTATAGAAAGCACACGAAAGGGAGCAAACAGGCTGGTGCAAGTAAGAGTCCTGGTTACAGTCACTTGACGCAGTTGACAGGTACTTGGCAAGTGTGGTCCAGACCATCGCTCTCAGAAACTACAGTGTACTAGCCTAATGGCCCGACCATTCAAATACTATGATCATGAGATTATAAGAAGCTGGCCTATAATTTTCCAGAGTGAAAAGCCATTTCCAAACCTTCAAACTTTCTTCCACATTTTGTATGGCTTTAGTTTACATGGCCAATGCTACTGCTTTGTTTACAATGAAGCATCATTTATTTTCAACGCAGTCTGATCCCTGCTGTCTAATGGGTATGGAGATATAGAAGATGTGGTGGCTCACATTCCTGGGCAGTCGTCCATATAGTGGGGTTGAAAACATCCGGGCTGGGCAGAATAAGTAGATCATGTCATGATGTTCAATCTGTTTCCCACTCGATTTCGACCACCTGCAGCTTCCTCAGATCACCTGCTGTGCCATCAAACACGGTTAAAAGTGTTAACAGATTACTCCACTTATAATTGTGATCAAGCAACAGGCACACACCCCAACAGGCATCAGAAATAAACAGATGTGAGAGCATGGTAAATATGCAAAGGACGTCAAATGCATGTTTGGTTGGCACAGTTTATTGCATAATAATACTTGTATAGGGTACTTGAACTCGCCTTCTTAATTTGTGAATGCCCAAAGAAAGCGCTATCCTCGTTAACTCATTGTTTTGAAATGCTTGCGTTAAGCGAAACCTGTTTCAACATAGTTTGTTAAATAAAGCATGTCTGTTCATGGTGACATCGGCAAAATACTAAGCTGATAATTGATGTAAAAACAGTGTTCATGTTTTCAATATCTCCACCCAGACCTCGGAATACAAGCGAGACCCAATTCCTATTTCAAGCTAGCTAGAAAAGCATTTGCATTGCTTGTGGGACGCACACTTGGAGTGAGAATGTACTGCTGAGGAGCCATGCGCAGTAGACTGAAATGTTTCCCATTTGCCTCTTTGGGTGTCATGAATTACTGATGCTTTGACCGTAGTGCCATGGCCAAGTATATTTTATCAGGAAGAAGTGCGTTTAACTCTTGGCGAACGATGTTGCAAAATGTTATTTTGTTGGGCACAAGAGATAGCGAAGAAAATGTATATTCCAGGAAATTGTTTGCAGCGTATCATAAAAAGGATAACAACTTTGAACAATGGATTTAAAACGGTATACGCATGCTTATTAATTTCAGGATCAATGTTTCTATGCCTATCTTCAGTACCGGGTAACCAATCCAATTTAACTTCAGAAGCTATCTCCAAGTTGGTGGGCAGGAAAGTTGTGGTACCTTCCCATTTTCGTGCATTATAATGTCTCACTGGGTCAGGTACACAAATCCTATGGACCATATGGTACTGGCCCTGGTTTGAAATGTGCTGTTTCTGGTGGCCTTTAATCCATGTTTAGCAAGTCAAGTAAATGCGTTACTCTGTCGATTGTTGAACCCAGTCAAAAAAATTCATAAAGTTTTAAAGTAGAAATGTAAACGTTTTTTAGAATGGGCATGTCGTGTGAAAAATGCATACGTAACTTTTTCCTCTTTTACCTATGATTGTCAGACTGTATATGTTTAGTCACCCCTTCTGATTCGGAGGTAAATACTCTGAGATACCACCAAATGGATTTACAGTTACCACCACTTGGGCCCGTGGATTTACCACAGGATTACAAGTGGTGGTAGGTAGTGTACATCCCCATTTGCTGGAGTCCACAGGGCTCCATTGGGGATTGTTGGTGGAATTACCACTGGTGGAATTACGAGTATTAATTCTGCCGATTATTATTTTATTTTTTTGTGAGGAAAAAAGTGGAGGGTTCACCTCTAGCATCATGCTGGAGGTATATCCTCCACTTTTGCTCCAAAAATCGGTGGAATAACCACTCGTAATTCCACCGGTGGTAATTCCACCGAAACCTGTAATTTGGTGGTGCAGGAAAAATGGAGGTAACGGAATTACCTCCACTTTTCCCCCACACCACAAAACTCTTAATGAGGCCCGATGTTCTCTAGAACAAACGCCACCTCAGGCATTGGCACAACTCAGTGCTTTATATACACTAGCTATAGTTCGCATTTTTAAAAAAAGTATGTTTATACATTGATCCAGGAACCCTATTTATGAATAAGCATACATTTTGTCTGTGCCACCCTTCTGTGTACATACAGAAATTGCTATTTTTTGCTTCTTTAGGAAAATTAGACACCCTCTGGAAAAATCTGCATTAAATTGAAAACAGCTCTATTGAAGTTGGTGGCAGACGTTACTGTATTTGTGGTTAATGCTCTAACTGAATCATCACTCATGAGGGAAAAAGCACAAATATTTCCAAGTGTGGACGGGAAATGAGTGATTCCATCAGTCTGGAGTAACTCTAAGTCAACAAAACTTGCACTCCATGTGTGTCTGAATCCAACCCACCGAAAAATAGTGTCTCGGTTGTGGAATGAGAAAGAAAGAAAGGCTGCCTCTTGTACATAGATGATAGCTGCCTGAGAAAATGCGCACTTAAAGATTGTGATTTCTCTGGTGCTTTTATGATAATGTTGAAGAATTGCTTATCTGCACAGATGAACGCTTGCAGCTTGTGAGACTGGAACAGGGATGGAGGGCAAGATGAGGGGAATGTCTTCTCTACCTGCAATACGCACCCTCTCCAGCATGGTCCTAGATTTTCTTGAGTGGTTCCCAGAAAGTCGCTGTCAATGGGGGCATTAACTGGTTATATCTGTCAGGACTGTACACTCCTCTGAATGTGGGTGCTGTCACAGGCCGCAGGATAAATGGATGATTCGAAGCCAAGATCTAAGGTTAAACGTTTATATTTCAAACAGAAAGTAAGGGATTTTTTCAGATGAGGTCAAATGGCAGGTTTGAACCAACACAAACTGTTCAAGCTTCTTTATAGGACTGTTGTCCTTGGTCCTTCCCTCGCTAATTTAGATTTCACCTTCCTGATAGTCAGAGCAAAGTCAATAACAGCCCCTTGACTGCCTTTTTTTGGCTTCATGTGAAGGTTTGGTTGTTTTTCATAGTTGTAAGCATGTCCTACTCATCATCGCCTCCAGAAAATCTGCCACCAACACCCTTATTGCCTTGTCCTGTCTAAACATGGGTGAGGCGTTAGACACTGTAAGAACTTTTCATACTTACTTGGCCCCTCAGGATTGTCAGGCTTAGCCCTTCCCTATGGGTTTTGTATCCAACCTTAGGGCTAGGCCTCCACAACCCTAGGAGTCTCTCAAGGGGCTTGAGTCCACACCACCCCCTCTCTTGCTGCTGCTCTTCTTTCCACCTCCTCCTTCTTGCCATTTTCCCCCTTTTCCTCTCCGATCTTCACTTCCTCTTGTCCTTCATCCTGTCTGTTTCTATTCTCAACATTCTTCCATACTCTAAACTGCTTCCCCTCTAACAATCTCCTTCTTCGTTTTAGTCTTGACTTTTCCTCCATCACCTCTGATGTTTAGTTTCTCTATGGCTCCTCCTGTCTCCCTTTCTCTTGTTCCCCTTCCTCTTAGTGCTCCTTGCCTTCTCCTCGTTATGGCTCTGCACCTCCTTGATCTTCTCTTATCCTCCTTCTCAAGATCCCCCTCTCCTGCATCTTTCTTCCTTGCTGATTTGCCACTCACTGCCCTTCACCTTATGCTCCCGATTTGTGACTTCCCCACCCCGTTGGACTCCCACCCAATTTTATACTCTTGGGACATGTCACAGGGCTCCTATTAGTTGATTTTCATGTGTTTGAATGCTTTAGGCAAACACTATGATTGGTGCGCCTACCACAGAACTACAAATCCGCCACCTGTCATTAATCTGCTTTTGGGGCTCACCATGGCTCTACTGGCCATGGTTATATTGTTGGTGGGCGCTGTCGTGGTTTCAGACGCCGGGTTGAAGCAGCCACTATTACCTAGCAGAGCCTTGTCCTCCTGTGTTTCTGCTTCATGGGAGTGCTTTGGTGTTTGACATACGTGTCCCTGCCACACCAGCAAATTGGATGTTCAGTGGTGTGCAAGAGGCACTGACATTGAACTGTGTAACTTAAAGAATCTGTCCTCTGCATTACTGTTGCGAACTCCAGGGACATCTGCAGTAGCGAGTTTGTGCTCCTCTGGTGCCAGAAAAGTAAATGCTCTGTTGGCCAGAATTATCTTTCCTCCCAGCAGTGATATTTAGATATTCACATATGTCTTCATAGTGGTAACATATCCTCTGTGCTGATGGGCTGCAGGATTATTAAAACCCTCTCTTTGTTAAACAGGGGTTTCTACCAAAGCTGACAGTTCCTCAGACAACAGGGGGAACTTGTGTATGCGCCTTCTCAGGGCTCCTGTAAATATTTTAAAAGTGGGAGTGTTTTACTCCCTATTTTTAAAGCTGGCAGTAAAAAAAGATATGGGGCGTAAAAACATAATTTTCCTTTCCATAGCTTAGGTGAGTGGCTAATGTGCAGCTTTTTTGCAGAGTTACCACTTTGTGATCCACATACATAGGAGTTGCTCTTTTACTTGCCCCAACTCCTCAAGCACATGTCTCATGACAACATCAGTAAGTAATGCTTGGTTGTTGGCAGGGACAATTTTGATACAAGGACGATTTATTCTCTGTATGCCAACCTTAAAATAAATGGCTACCCTTCTATTTAAAAGAAACCGGAAGTCCATGACAATTGAGCAGAATGCAATCATTTGAGAGATATCGCATTACTCCCCTAAAGTGGCTTGGAGGAGACTGTAGTCAGTAACTTTTTGTTGGCTATCCATTTACCTCTTTAGGTACAGGACAAGTCTATTTTGGTCCATCAGAAGTGAAGGCAGTAGGAAATCAAGACAATTCCACACAGTTGTATTTTCCTCTGGCACTTGCTCAGAGGGGTCAGCGCACAGGAGGCATCATGCCCTTTTCCCCCTCACTCCACAATTGAGTGAAAACCAAGCAGTTAGTGTCACATTAAAGCCTTTAATGACAGCGGATCAAGTGATAGATCACATGAATGAGAGGTTTAGGAATAAGCAGAGGAATCGTTTTTTATTGGAGAGCCTGAGACGTGGAGTATGCAGTCCTGTGGAAGCGAACCTTAGAGGTTTAGAGGCACTAGCATGTTAGATCTCGTCTGATTGTGGATACTGTGTGATCTATTGCACCTTCTCCTTTGTGCGCGATGGGGCGGGTAGTACTATTGCCTGAAGAGTACTGAGACTGTGAACAAAACGAGCTCCTCCTACATTATCAACTACAATTGAACATTCTTTGCTTGGGCAGTAGATAAAGTTACATTTATTCCAGCGACATATTTAGGAAAATGGGTGGTCCATGTGTTGGTTCTATCCAGGCCTTACCATAGTAATGTGGCACTGGCCTGATTTTCAGAATACAGCTGGCCTTTTTAAAAGCTGTGTTCCACGCAGCGAGCGACTTTTTGCCAATTCTCACGCTTCTCTCTAGAGGTCTGTGACTCGGGGCGGCCTAGTAATGTTTAAGATGGTCGACTTTGTTCACAATGCCCCAGCTCTGCCTGAAACAACCCTTCCACGTGGCTGAAAAATTGTTGCTCTCTCGTTGGCACGGGACAAACCATGAGTATGCAAGGCATGAGGCTCCCCTCCAAATCCCATTGCGGGGGAAAAAAACAGGGATCCACGGTGTGGCATTTCCCTCCAGTCTCACTGTCTGGGACCTCCAAAAACTTTTAAAAACACATTAAAGATGTACCGGTGCGCCTCTTACTTGCTAATCCAAAGTGGTTTCTTTTTGTGGTTTATTCTGCTTGCTCGTATCATGATATGATATTATAGGTTATTTATAACGCGCTTAATACTAAGCGCGGACCTGGGGATCGAACCTGTGTTGCTCTTTGTCGTCTTGCTTTCAAGGCAAGCACGTTGCCCCTGAGCTATTCTCCGGAGGCTATTGCAAAGCAGCTCTGACTTGGCCATAATTTCTAGGGTCTATTTCAATGCCACATTTTCATACATATGGAGTTATTTTATGATGTAACACTGCTTGTAACGACACTTCGAAACCTGTTCGTAGGTAAAGTTTACGTTTTTATATATCTTGCCTGCTTAAAGTTACACTTCCCTGTTGAAATAGAAATGTATTCTTGATGAGAGCAATATTCTTACCTGCGGATAGATGAAGACAGATTTTCATTCTGAGAGCCCTTATGCAAGCTGGTCAGCTATTAAATGTGTGCTCCTCTTTAGACTGGAAGCCTTACTTTGTGGCTACTTCACAGGGTGTTAGGTACGTAATGCTGAGTGTGTCTGTCTGTGCAGATCTTCTATTGCAAAGCAGCTCTGACTGGGCCATAATTTCTAGGGTCTTTTTCAATGCCACATTTTCAAAAGGGAAGGCAACATTAGTCAAGGCATTTTTTGACTAGGGAGGAGGCCCTTTCCTCTTGATTAGGGAGTAATCACATAGAAACAGAACCATTTCCCCAAGTGGTAAATAAAGAAATTTAGCAACGTTCACAATGGAGACGGGCGCAGATAAGATCTTGTAAACTGTATTGCTTAGAGCCATTATCTATGCTAGGGAAAGTGATGTGGGGCCCGGTTGTAAACAGGGAGTTTCTCACTAGCATCTTTCTATACCATTTAAACTTTCATAATCCAAGGGTTTGCACTCCACGTTTTTGTATGAAAATCTACAATTTATTTAGTAATATTAAAGCTATGGTTTTCAAAGAAACCTTTTAGCAATTAATATACAAACACGAGATGCACATACATAGAATACATTGACATAAAATACGTAGTCATAAACAATCATTTCATAACGAGATCAAAAGATGAGCTCAAATGCGCCGGTTTGATTGCATTAAAACAGTTTTTCATTTAATGTAAGCATAGCTTCCACCTGAATCCATAAATTAAAAGTAGCCTGGGTAAACACCCTAGAGGTCACTTTAAAGACAGAGGGACAGATTTGGTGGCCGAAATGGACTCGGGCGAAGCTACAAAAGATCTACATCCTTTTATGACCTTCACCAAGGCCTGGCATTGAGTAAATACATGTCTGAGAGATTGCAATTCAGCTCCACATGCTCTGCATGTACGCTCTGCTAAAGGGATATGTATTCTAGGTCCCACTGCCGTCAAAACCGGTAATATGTTAAATCTCAGCTTTAGGCCAAATATGTTAGTCTTTTTTCATTAAATAACACAAAGTAAGATGCAGGAGACAAATATGGGAAGGAGTGCCTAGAATTCCCATCCAAGTAACCAATGTTTTGGGATCCATCCCATGCATAAGCCTTTTTTGTATTTATTTTTGTAGAGCTTGCTTGGTTAACATAAGATTTGCTGACAGATCCATTTCCCAGTCCATTTGTACACTTTAGGACTCAGACAATAAGAAATTGCAATTAGAAGAAACCAAAAGCATTTCACAATAAACGTATGCAGTAGGATGCACATTGCCAATTCAGGTACTTGTGACATTGTATGTAGTGTGAGAGAAAATATAGAGCTTTAGTTATCCCATAGACGCTTCAGTGTTCCAAAAGGTAGGGAAATTAGCAAACTATAGAGCAGCCTTGCAGTCCTTGCAGCCTCGTGGTAGATTACACAGTGCTGGAATGTAGTTAACCTATGCATGCCAAGATTAGTGTAGCATTACATGTTATACTTAAGTTAGATTTTATCCATATCGTAACATTTATTTTCGATGCATCTCTTAACTGATGCAACTTTTCCAACCTGGTGAGTGGCCATAAGCCCTAAACTCTGTATTTTCCCTGTTTTTAATCACTATATATATAAACGTCCTGTTTATAGACAGACCTTTCAGACCCCGTGCTGGTCATACTGCCTTTCCAAAGCATGTTCTGACCAGGTTGTTAGGAACCACCTCTTTCAAGCCTTTGGCCGGCATTTAAATGTAACAGACTGGGGCTTGTGCTGGGATTCCTTATTTAGTTTTAAAAACTATGTAGGGGGTGGGAGGGCGTTGCGCTTGCAGAAGATGGCCACTTGAGTGGGAGGCACTATCCTTCTTGAAATCTGCAGCGGTGCGCAATAAACTCCTGAGCCGACATCAAGTGATTACTGCTGGAGACCCGCGCTAGGTTCTGTCCAAGCCTTGAGCCATGAGGCGACTTCATCCCAGAGTTCTAGCCCTCCCAAGTTGGACCGGAGGACCGCACTACCCGATCCACCCCTCGCTTCCAGAGGGGACTGCCTCCGACTCCGGGGATCTGGGCCTGCTGTGGGGAGGGGCGCTGGGCCCGTTTGCAGCCTCTTTCCTTCCCTGCTGAAGACCGCTGAGCCCTGCGGGGGAGCGGCATCCTCCCTCTGACCACTGCGACCGCACCGGCTCCCTGCCACCGTGACCCGTGCTGGACATTGAGCGGGTCCGCTTCGCCGCCTCTCCTGTGGCGGCGTGCTGTGGCGGGTGGCTCCTGCTGTGGCCCCCCCCGTTGCTGGCATGACTGGTGGAGGCTGTGTCTGCGGGTCCGGCCTGGTGGCACCTTGGGCCTCCGGCAACAAAGATGAGTCCCAGGGAGTTCGGGGTCCTTCCTCCCCCTTTCCCCCCCCGCAGTGACAGTTCATCCACTTTGGTTGTCCCCCTCCTCGGGAACGCGGCTAACTGTGCCTGATCTCAAACTATCCTCCCTCACAGGCCACCGCGCAATGGGGGCTGTGTCTTGACCCAACCCCCACCATCTATCCTCCATTGTAGCTGCATGGAAGCTGTGCTCCCCCACAGAACCCGATGAGTGTTGTCAAGGGCCACGAGGGGCTTGTACTGTATGGCCATAAGTACTTAATTTTTCTAGTGGATGGGCATCCTAACACTTGCCTTACACGGGAGATCACAACCCATTCTGGTGGCTAAACAGCCTTGATAATCCTCAGCTCAGTTCAAATTGATACAATACCTAAAGAGCCCTACCTCATCACACTGGCCTGGTCTGAGGTGGCCCGGATAGGGAATGCTGTCGGGTGTCTCTGCTTGTCGGGCCCCCCTCCTTCACTCAGCTACTGGGAGCCCGCTACATATAGCTCAATAGAGTGGTTGCAGACGTGCAGCGTGAGACATCGGCTGCCCACGAAGCGCTGCACCGAAACTACCCGCCTCACCTACTCTCCGTGCAGCCCAGGAGGCGGTCACTAGCGCAGCCAACCGGCGCTCACCTTTGGCAACCATCTGCCGGCGTTCCTGGGACACCACAACTGAATCCCAGGTGCCCACTATCCATCAACCGCCCATCGACTCCCTTACCATCGGGATTACCAGCTGCCCTGCTATTGGACATAAGGAGTCCCCCCTACTCCTCGGCTTGCATTACTCTGCTGCTTGCCACAGATCTCTCGCTTCCATACTCCAATCTGGTGTATCACTTGCCGGTCCCCATCGGAGTTCCTCTTCACCGGACCCCCCCACACATCTTCATAACTTCCACCTGGCTTGGTGCCTCTAGCGGCGGCCC
The DNA here is from genome assembly GCF_040938575.1 of Ambystoma mexicanum. Lineage (NCBI taxonomy): Eukaryota > Metazoa > Chordata > Amphibia > Caudata > Ambystomatidae > Ambystoma > Ambystoma mexicanum. The sequence goes on along the minus strand of NC_090935.1, from coordinate 1,264,557,182 downwards.
GGGGCTGTCTCTTGGTTGTTCCGCGGCCCCGCATTCTACCGGCGGGCTTGAATCCCATAGCTTATTTAAGAACTGCAAGGCACCCCTAGGCACCCCTACTCACCCTCCTGACTACTGCCTGCAACCTACCTACCTTCCTATATGCTTCATGTCTTCCTCTGCCAGCCCAAATCTGCAGAATCACCCCTAGCGGGCATCATGACTAAAGGAGCTGGGAAAAAAACAAAGCTTCATTAATATGTTCACAAAAACACTGTCTAAACCGGCTGAGGGGCACCGGAGCACGAACCCGCCACTTCAACTCCCCTGGACTCCATAGAGTCACAGAAAATGTTGGAATACATCCGCGAGGAATTCACCACGCTACATACCAAACTCGACGACATGAATGGCACCATATCCTCCATCAAAGCTCACATCGAGAAAACCAACATCCGGGTGGCTGAAATTGAGACAAGGGTGAGGGCCCATGAAGATCACTTGGGCTCCCTCCAGGCGGAAGTCTCCTCACTCTCTAGCTGAGTACTCGAGGTGGTGAAGAAGAATGAGGACCTTGAATCGCGCTTGAGACTTAATCTCTGCATAATTGGGGTACCCGAGGACGGCATCAAGGAACCCATGGAGGACTACATTGAGCGCATACTGCTAACACTCCTGGTCTCCCCAAGGCTCAGTTCGCAATAGAGAGAGCCCACCATTCTTTAACAACAAAACCCAGGCCTGGTGCACCTCCGCGCCCCATTATAGCCAGGGTCTTACATTTTCGTGATCGATACGCCCTCCTCAGAGCAGCGAGAGCCAAAGGTGAATTATTCCAGGGGTCTGCTAGGATCCACCTGTACTCTGACTTCTCTGTGGCTGTCCAACAGGAACTCAAAACCTTGCTGGCGGTTAAGAAGAAACTGCGCGACCTGGGGGTCAAATACCCCAGGCTGCATCCTGCCAAGTTGAGAATTGAACACTCCAACCAGGTGTTCTTCTTCCCAATTCCGGAAGAGGCCTCCAAATTCATAGATTACCATTTCCCTGGTTGACTACTTATTGCTACACTTCTCTGTTAGAGTTATGTTGCTCTACTGAACTCTTACTGGGCGGGACGCCTTCCTGGCCCAAACGTATAGGAGATCTATTCTCTCAGTTATGTGCAACTTGTTTAACCTGTTTCAATGACGTGTTGGTCTCCTCTCCATGAGGCCCTAATTATGTTACATGTGGTTCTTTTTTTTCCAAGTACCACACTTATTCTCAATTGCCCCAGCCCGGAGAATCGCCGGCAGGTCAGCTCACAGACCCCAGGCGTTCATGCCGTTGGTTTGGATTGGGGAATTGGGTTATCATTCCTCTGGGGGAGGGACGAGGGTGGGGGAGAGACGGGTTGGGTGTTAAAAAAGGCTTGACATTCAAGAAGGAAATAGAGCATGAGACAGTGCCAGGTCAGACGCAGACTGGTGGGGGCTCGACTATTTTCTCGGGCTCTGGATCATTGGCTACCACCCCGCCAGATGTTAAAGTCTAATCAGTACCTCTATACTGATAGGTGATAACAGTTTAACATTCATGAGCTGGAATGTGCGGGGGTTGGGTAACTATAAGAAAATGAGACCGTTACAACTTCATGCTGAGCATCATAGTGTTAAAATCCTTTTTCTACAAGAAACGCATGCTTGCACCGAACACTGTGAAAAGTTTGCTAAAATCTGGGGCCCCCAGAGATACTTCACTATTCTACCCAATGCCGGGAGTTATGATCCTGATCCGTAGAAGCCTTAAATTTATCTGCAAGTCCTCACTGGTCGACCCTCAGAGCAGATATGTGTTGCTCCAGGGCACCCTGCAAAATAAAGAGGTGGTTCTATTGAGCATTTATGGTCCTAATGCTGATGATCCTGAATTTTACCTGCACCTAGCCTCCCTCTTAGAAAGCTTCCCTCTGATCCAGATCCGATGGGGTGGCGATTTTAACACAATACTGGACGTGAACCTAGATAGATCGGGTTCCAGACCCTGTTAACTCTCCAAAGCAGCCCACTCTATTTTGACATCACTTCCCCGACTGGCGATCGTAGACGTTTGGAGACTTATGTACCCGGATTCCTGCACATATTCCTTCTACTCCTCTGTACACGACTCACACTCTAGGATTGACAGATGGCTCATATCAGATATATTAATAAGGATCGTGTCACACTTATCGATTCTCCCTACAACCCTCTCAGACCATTACCCAGTGACCATCACCCTCCGCTGGGGTCAAGACCATGACAGAATTAGGCATTGGAAAATAAAACCTCACTCCCTACTTGACACAGCCTTTAGACCGCCATCGACGACTTCTTTGGAATCAACATTAATTCGTTCTTGTACAAGGCCCCCCTTTGGGAATCATTTAAAGCCTACATCAGGGGTATTGCCACCTCCAAAGAAAACGGTATCCTGAAAATGATTTGAGCAGATATCCTGAAAAGTGAATCGGCGCTTGCCACCCTCGAGTCCCAGTACGCTCTATATCAATCCCCAAAACCCTGGCATCCTTAGGCACTGAACTAGACACGTTTTGCTCCCTTGCAGAACGCGAGGTGAAATTCCTCGACAACCCCAGCCTCGCAAGAAAATATGGGGAGGGTGAACGGCCAGGTTGAATTTTAGCCAGGCTTCTCCGCCGAGTGTTTGGATCCCCAAACATACCGGCTGTGGAGAGACCCGATGGCACCCTAGCCACACTACCGCAGGACATTAACTCCGAATTCCTGGCTTTTTACGAATCCCTTTATTCAAATGCTGAGTGTCCCGACAGCAGAGATAGATTCCTACCTAGACAGCCTTCCCCTTTCATTCCACTTCCGCTGAAACTATTAGTTCTCTTGAGAGGCCGTTCACTTCTGAGGAGTTTTCAGAAGCCATCGACTGACTGTCGTCCGGTAAATCCCCAGGCTCAGACGGCCTCCTATTTAAATTTTACACACATTTCAAATCCCTTCTAATCCCTCACTTGATGGCCCTGTGGGAGGAAGCAGGTGAAGTGGGAAGGCTTGCCCCCGCCTCTCCATGAGGCCATAATAACGGTCTTACTTAGGCCTGCTACCCAATGCAGTTTGTACCGTCCCCTCTCACTTATTGACTGTGATGTCAACATCTAAGCCAAACTATTAGCTCTACGCTTAGCCCCCTTTATGCCACACATCATTCACCCGGATCAAGCTGGCTTCATTCTGGGACGTTCCACCTCCTTGAACCTGAGACGTCTGTTTAACATAATTAGTAGAATTAACCCGAACGTACAAGCGGTGGCTGCCACGCTGGATATGCAAAAAGCTTTTGACTCTGTGTCATGGAAGTACCTCTGGCGGGTCCTTGAAAAATGTAAATTTGGACCCAGTTTCCTTTCCTGGGTTAAGCTGCTTTACTCCGATCCAGTGGCTAGGGTCTGCACCCAAGGACAGATGTTCACCCCTCTTTCAAATCGCCAAAGGGACGAGATGGGGCTGCCCCTTCCCTCCCTTAAATCTTTGCTATAGCTATGGAACCGTTTGCGAACATGATGAGTCAGTCCCATGCACATAGAGGTTTACGAACAGCCGGCCAATCTGACATTGTCTCTTTGTATGCCGATGATGCCCTACTTTATATTCAATCCCCTGCAATCAACCTCGCCCCGATACTAGAGGATGTTGTCCACTTCGGGCGCATCTCCGGATTTAGGGTAAACTGCTCCAAATCCACCCTTTTCCCACTTACTGACTGCACACCTCCCCCTCCTGACCTTATGGGGTTCACATGGTCCCAGTCGAAATTCACTTACCTCAGTATAGAAGTGGCTCGCCGTCCCGAGCTGCTATTTGAGTAGAACTATCAGAAATACCTCACAAACCTTGCTGCAAAGACCTCGGGCTGGGTGAGACTCCCAATCTCCCTAGCGGGCCGGATAGGGGTGCTAAAGATGGTTGCTCTTCCCCAACTCCTATATAGGTTCATTTATCTACCCCTGTGGCCGGGTGTTGGCTTCTTCCAAGCGTTAACCTGTACTGCTAACACTTTTCTGTGGCACTCAGGCGCAGTTCGACTTAAACTAGGGACATTGACCACCCCTATGGAGAGTGGCGGGTTCAGCGCCCCCGATTTCCTCAGATACTGGTTAGTGGCGCAGACTTGAGAGATTGGCAGTCAGTGATCGTGATATCCGCTCCCTTATTCTCACGCCCATGCCGGCTGTCCTAGATTCATTAGACCCTGTGGTTAGTACATCCCTCGCCCTTTCTAAAACCTGGAAACTATTAGACATGCCCCATCCCTTCCATGGTGACCTACCACTGTGGAACTTCCTCCCAGAGGTCGTGTGCGTACCATCAACCATCATACGCTGGTGGGCCAAAGCAGGCTACGAATTGATCTGAGACATCTTTGAAAAGGGAAACTTTCTCGAATGGTCAGACCTTCCACTCTCCCTGAGATGGAAACCATTTGCGTGGCTCCAATACTCGTCTCTCTGAAAAATTCTAAAAATTAAGTACCCCAATTTCCCCAGGATACCACCCGACGACCCTGTAGTCGCGGAGTTATGCAGCTTCAACTCCTCGAGGGGAAAGTTATCTAGACTATATGCATTGCTACAAACCAGATCTACCCCCCTTTTTGCTAAACTGAAACATGCACAGGAAGAAGACCTGGGGGTGGAAATGACCGACGAGCATTGGACCCTCATGAGTGCACGCACTCATAATGTATCCTTCAACTCCCAATTCAAGTCAATTCAATTCAAAGTATTGAACAGATATCACTACACTCCGAGCAGGCTGCACCATATGTCAAAGAACCATTCCCCAGGTGTGGCTCCGGTAGTGCTACATACATCCACATGATCTGGTCTTGTCCTCATCTGAAGCAGTTCTTCAGGGAGATATGCTCCACCATGTCTACTATTCTAGATCACACTATCGCCTCGTCGCCAACAGAGTGTCTCTTCCATGACTTCCAGGAACTGGGCCGCGACTCCAAAAAACTAGCTGGCCTCTGCATGCTACTCGCTGTGCGCTGCATCTTACTGCGCTGGCTCCAGTCCAGAGCACCCCCACACACGCGCAATGGCTCAGGGCGGTTACATGTGCCTCGGATACAGAAGAATCCTGGTCTAATCAACAGCCAACACACTCGAGACCCAGAAACATTTGGTTGAAGTTCCGATCCCATATGGCCTCTACATATACTGACTCTGATGTTGTATCTCCCATTCCCCCCCCCCTCGCTTGCAACCACTTCTTGAATTCATGGTTCCCCGTTCCCTCCTCCGTACTGTTGACTGTCCCCATATCTATAATCATAAAGTCAAAAAACATATGTACATTCTTTACCTGAATTGTATGCACTGTATATGATTTTACATACCTCTGATGTCATTCGCTTCTTCTTGGTGTTGTCAAGCTAAATAAATAAAAGTTAAAAAAGAAAAAAAAACGGTGTTGGGAAAAACGTAGAATATTGTAAACCGTTGAAGGTTTTATGGATTACAAGGAGGTAACTTGAATGGATGCAAAGCCAGCGTTTCAGAGTTCAAAGGTCAACAGTGTCCTTTTGCTGCAGGAAATGTAAGCGGTTGCACTACCATTTCCAAGACACCTTTGTAAATTGTGTAGAAACTCCGGCTCCACTCTGATACATATACTTGTAGGGGAAAGGTTGGAGAAAGTCTTTCGGCCATTGACACCAAATATGTGGGTGGTGAGTGATCTGGTCCATTGACGGATTCCAGCAAGTGTGTTCTTGTTGGAAAATACGGAATAGGACGAATTGTATATATTATTTTATTGAAGGCCGAATTCTCCCGTTTTAAGCTATCTGTTTCACCCACTTTATAAACAATCTAAAAAGTCACGTTAGTAGAGAGATACCATTTTAGTACTATTGCAATGTTACGCTCGAGATGAAAACTATTTGGTGACTGATGGGAGGAATTCATCTTCATGGCTTGCAAACTATTTCACTGTAAAACGTCCCATTTTGATAATGGCAATGCTTTGCAGGTGGGGACTGACCTATGTTGAATCTCCAAAGCTATAAACCTAGTCTGGCACATCTCCTCAGCATCTGACTTACCTGCACTGCTACATTGAAATATGTGGCATGCCCTTTAAATGTGAATGAGATGCATAGACTTTAAGTGCCACACAAGTTCACCCTCACTCCTCAAATAGATACATATACAAGGGCCCTGAATCAGGGTGATTGTCCTTTCTCTGGTAGTGACCGATTCTGAGTCTCCAAGATACATTATTCAGTTGAAATGGCTGATGATATAGAGCTTGGTGGTGCGTCTGATGTTTTGAGAGTTATGAGATCTAGCATGTCCCCCTCATCTTGTGGGGGTTGCATAGGCTGCTTGTGCATTGGTGAAGTGTTCATGCATGTTCGAGCACGGTGTCTCGTTTGTAGCTAGGAACATTATCCCAGTTAATTGGAAAAGCCTTTCTAATACCTATTTACAAGCCAAAACGCTTGGCTTTGTGAATGTAGCCTCCTGTGGTGGTCTCTTCCCTTTTACGAGGTGGTCCAGAATGTAAGAGGAACCAGGATTCACGAAAGAGCCAGAGTTGTCAGTTCATGGCTAAAGTGCTAGCGGTGGCTGTGCAGGGTCGTCCAACTAAACCGGTTGCCACTACTTTGTGCCTCCAGTCCCGATTGATAAAACCTGGCAACGAGGATGGGTACGAACCCAAATGTGCAAACAACAATGGCCATTATGGGGCAGTGTATGGTGCAAAGACATGGCCATATATGCATGCTACCAGTCATTGAGATAATTGAGTGTATCATGATTCAGGCAGTACAGGTTGAGGCATGGCTATTACTGTGGCAGCCCCTCGTCCATTGTTTGGCAATTTTTCCTGTCAAAGATTCCTATTTACAGTAAACGATGAGCTTTCCCAGTAAAGTGTTCAATGTGGAGGGTCGCCCACCCAGGTGGGGTTGGGAATTATGCATGAGCCTTCAACTGATGTTCCCCTCAGCAGCCTATCCCCGTGGAGTGCTTTTTCCCCCCACATATAGTATTTTGACGACATTTCTTTACATTATGGCATGGCATATAAAGCATTCTTGCTGTGCCATTGAGTTGGCCTGCATTCTAAAGTGTGGTGAAGACATTGGTGTGCTGGGAACCAAAAGAGGCCCTGCAAATAATGTTCAAAGTGACCCCATAGTACACATGTTCAGCACGCCCAATGGAGAAATTTGGAAATACCACACAAAAGAGGCCAAGGGTGCAGAGGCCTACCAGGCTATCTCCATATAGACCAGTCCACCCCTGGGTGAAGAGGCAAGAAGCCGACAGTCGGTGCAAAGAACGCATCCCATGTTTCCACATCCTCATTTTGTGTTTGGAGCTTTTTTCTTCCCCAACAAAAATCCACTAACAGCAGTGTTGCAAAGCCTCCTACTTCACACGTCATTTTTGGAGCAATTGTCTCAATTACCCCGTGAGTTGGAGCATTTTGTAATGCATTGTGGTTCAAGAAGGCACACAATTCGTTAGTTCATTCATTTACTTTGGGGCAAGTTACTAACGCAGATAAGACTGGCCCCCTCATCCCACACTTAAGGAAGGACCTGAAGACCCTACTCTTCAAATCTCGCCAATCACTGATGGTTATCCTCAACCCTACTCTTTTACTCTTTCCTCTCCTAACCCTCTCATGTCCCTGATCCCTCTGCCCATTTCAGCTACCTCTGCTACCTGTTAGCCCCTGGGTGTGTACCCTATGCTACCCAGCTAGGTCTGCGCTTTGTAAATCTCATCCATACACCGTCATCATTTCATCCTGTACATTCATATGCTTCCTTCGTGGGCACGTTGCCTGAATGTGTGCATTTTTGCAAGGTCTGTCTGGGTCCAGTGTCGCCCTGCACAGCCCCTTTAAAAAAAAAAAAAAAAGCTGTTAGCTTCGAAAGGCCAAGCAGGAGGGTTTCCGCCTCGTGAACATATCATTCCTACACAGAGTAATTGCATCAGCATTCAGAGCACGCGCGCCCATGGGTGCATGACGCACAGTAAGGCAGGATCTTCGTATGGGAGCCAATGCAGCGGAATACGTAATGCTATTTAAAGCTTTACCTCATGATTTTAATACTGTGAGCTTCAATTTTCTTTCAGAACATACATTCAAACCGTACAACTTCTTAAAGCGTACGCTATTCATTAAATAACGTATTGTTTTTGTTGATATAAAGTGATAGGTTTTGTCACTGTATAAGCTTCTGCGCTCTCAATTATTTTGTGTACATTTTTAGGTAAAGGTGGATAAACGCACCCATTTTGTTTTCGTTATTATTATTTTTAGTTTGGGCTGTGCCGAAACTACTGCATTAGAGTACAGATAAGGAGAAATGGCATATGAGGAGGGACACAAAGCTTGTAGGTGTTGTTTGGTTATTTGCCCACTACCCATGGCCATGCTAATCCCTATGGCAATTCCCACCCAGTTCCTGCCCCCCCACCTCCCTCTGCCCAAAACACCTCCTCATGGGAACACTTTCAGCTCGCGTTAATCAAGTTTTACCATAAAACGTAAGGTGGAGGTTAACAAGGTAAACTACTCCTAGTTTGCCGGTCCGGAAACAAGGATGCCGGTAAGCTTACCAACACCCTTGTTTCCGGACCAGCAAACGAGGAGTCTGCCTGCTGGAGCCGCTGTGCCCGACAGGCCTGACCCTGCTGGGTGCAGAGGCCATGGTAGGCCGACCGGTCACGGAAGCGCTGGCACCTTTAGCAACGGTGCCAGCGCTTCCGAGTCCCCACTCCCAAGGAAGTCAGGTGCCGGTAAAATGTAACGAGTCTAGCGGCAACCCGCCGGTAGCATCGGCAGGGGTATACCGCTGGACTCGTAATGTGGCCCAATGTCCCCCATGTTTCGGTATGCTTTTGCCACAATTCAACACAAGAACAGGGGGAATGACTCCCTTCCCCTGGCGTCTCCAGCTCAACTCTCAATTCAGGACCAAGAAAATGCCTTCCCTTGTCTGCCTTGGCACAGTTCCACACAAGGCCAGGGGGAAATGACTCTGTTCCCCTGGAGTTTCTATCAAAACCTCTGATTTGTTACCAGAATAATGACTCCCATCTCCTGGTATTGCTTGATACAGTTAGTTCTCAATACTTCCAGCTTGATACACACTTTGTGACTATGACTTGTTTTCAACAATGTCCCAAAACTTCTCTGGGCTCTAGGGGTCTCCTCTTGACCACTATGATGAGGAAGAGACCCTTGAGAGTTACACTCATTCACGTTGGGGTGCCAGACCCTTCTCTTGTAACTAGTAGACTTATCTGCACCACTATAATGAGGAAGACTTCCTCTATGCTTCGGTTTACTTCTGTTGGGTCCCAGACACTTATTCTATGGCCAGTGGCCTCCCCTTTCCCACTGTTAGGTGGCCAGCATCACAGACCCTTCCCTGGTGGTCGGTGGGTTGCTCTTCCCCACTGTTAGGGTGGACAGGATCCCAGAGCTTTCCTCAGTGGCTAGTGGGCTTCTCTTCCCTGCTGGTGTAGTGGACAGGGTCCCAGACCCTTCCCTGGTGGCCGGTGGACTTCTCTTCCCCACTAGTACAAGGAGGGGGTTGGATGAACTCTCGACCCTTCAGGAGTGTAGCGGTATACCTAGTACGAAGCCAGGTAAGGGTTGCCTGCGCGCCTCCTGCTGCGGCCCCACATCTCCTCCGGGTCTCTCATACCACTGTTCGCCTGCTTTAGGGCTTCGGTACGTCACTGGGGATTCCAGGGATGGTGGTCTGACTTCTCGTCTGACTCGGCTTTCCCCGTCTGCTTCTGCGACATCTCCAGCTGCTGTGACGCTCGATTCTTCTTGCCTTTGAGCAAGTGTGACCTCACTGGGAGTGTCTCCCCTATCAGGGAGGAGGACTGCCAGTCGAATGAGGACCACCATGAATGAACTACTGTGTCTGCCTACATGGGACTTGAAAGAACTGTTTGTTCTCGGATTTTAACTACAAATACCAGTGATCCTTCTTGTACCATGTTGGCTTAATGGTATGCTGAATTTCTTCTGAATGCTGCCATCAAGGAAGAAAAATACACTGTTTTTGGTTGTGATGATGAGAAGTATGCGACTCCTACGTAAGCAGGAGAATCCATGATCTGGCCAGACGAGACTCTGTGGATACGCCCTGGAGGGGCAGAGCAACATGGAGCCAACGGTAGCGTAGTAAGAACGAGACTCCCTAGCTGGAGGCTATGAAGCGGCTACGCTGAGCACAGACAAAAGCAAACCATCTTCCCTGGTTGCGCGACCACTGGTGGTCAGTGGTCGGCTGGGTGCCCAGCAACAGACGCGCAAGACCAGGAGGAAGAAAGGAGCACAAGTCCCCGGGCGTTACACAGCGAGTGCTGGTAGCTACGAGACAAGCACAAACAGGGAAGTGAATGTTCCCAATGGGAGGATGATAACGAAGGCTGTAAACTGTGGGGTCAGAGACTGCCGAAGCAATTCACAGTACGAGAAGCAGAGAAACCGGAACAGGCTCAAGACCCAGGTAAAACAGAATGCGAGATACACAAATACAGCATATGAAGGCTGGAGAAGCCACAAAGAGAGTGAAAGTCTGAAAGAGTGGAATGGGTATGCAACCCAAGTAAATCGGAGTATAAGAAGTATGAACACTGTATATGAAGGCTGGGGAAGCCATACACAGTATAAGAATCTAGGAGAACTGTATGAAAACACATCCTGTGGACCAGGGAGTGGAAGGGATACATTTGCTTTGTACCAAGACTGCGGAATACATCAAATATATTAAATCAATTGGACTGAGGACCAATAACCCTACCCAAGAGTCACAGGACTTTGTAGAGTCCCAATGCAGGTGAGATACAGAGAGTATATGCAAAGTAATCCTGGGGATTTGACTACTGGTAAAAATCTGAAGTGACATTGGAGGGATTTAACCAGTGGTAAACGGTTGAAAAAACCATAGGAAGAATACTTTCTTTTCCCATAGAAGGGGAAGAGAAAACCACCTAAAGTCGTTGTGTTTCAATTTTAACTGACAGATCACATATGAAGACTGCACTGTGTAAAGGCCTTCTAATGGAACTTGGAGGCTGATAATAAGTCCTGTAAGAGCCAGGCCCAGCAGACACCCATTCAGAGGCTTTTATGCAAGTCTCCTTTTCTTTTTAGTTAGGTTTTTCTAAAGTGGTAGGGAGAGTTGGTTTCGGACTCAGGACTCTTTATTTTGGCACTACGACAAACACCCTTAGTTTTATTTTAGAAGGCAGGGGACTTCCCTCATAGCGATAGGGTCAGTTAGGCATTTTTCTTTTTATTTGAATACATCAATCATTACCATGACCCATCGTAGTCTGAGTCCTTCTTTTGGTTCGCCACAGCTGCTACATCGTATATGTCACAACTTGCATATGCTACATAAACGATATATGTAGCACCAAGAGGAGACTGAAAATCAGAAGCGGAGAACACATTAGAGCAATACGAAACAAGGATGAGGCATCCGTTGGGCACCCACTCGGAAAAATACCACAGAGTAGATGTGAACACCTTAAGATTCGTGCGAGTTGACAAAATACAAACAGATGAAAGAGGTGGCAACAGAGAACTACTGCTAAGAAGGAAGGAAGCAAAAATCATCTTTCTCACAGTCAATCTAGCCAATGGCTTGACGTGTCACCTGCCCACTCATTACTGTTTGATCTCTCTGCGGCATTTGACCTGCTTGACCTCTCACTAATGGTCACCAGGCTGAGTGAACAGGCATACTGCTCTTGCACAGTGGCACAATGGATGCTATCATTTTTGGGACCTAGGAGCGCGAGAGTTGCCGTACAAAATGCCAGTTCTAAGCCCATGCCAACCACCTGCGGGGTACCGCAGGGCTCTTGTATTTCTCCACTTCTCTTCAATGTCTATTTCATGACACTTCTTGCCCTCCTGGATGACCTGGGTGTGCAGTATGCTAATTACGCAGACGACACTCAGGTCATTGTAGAGTTAACGCGCTGTCATCACTCTGATTCTAACACCATCAATCGTATCTAGGAGTGGAAGATTACAAATTCCCTTGCGCTCAATCCCGAAAAAACAGAACTTCTGATCCTTGCACCCAGACAAAGACTCAAAATCATGTCCCCAGACTTCAACAGTTTTTTCATAGCAGGAAATCCAATTAGTGTCCAAAAAGGTGAAAACGCTGGGGGTGGTGCTGGATGCCGAGTTGTTGATGAAACCCCATGTTGCCGCAGTTCGGGCCGCCTGTGGGTATGTAACCAAATTATTGAACCACATTCACCCATTTATCGCTCTAAAAAATAGATCTCTTCTAGCTACGGCCTTCATTAACTCCCGCCTCGATTACTGCAACAGTTTGTTGGTAGGGACATCAAAAGCGAATCTTCAAGCTCTGCAAGTAGCTCAAAATGGGGTAGTCAGAGCTGTGCATGGTCTTACCCGGTGGGATCATGTCACAAATGCAACATAAAGCCTTCATTGGCTTCTTATTAAACAACGTGTCGCACATAAATTACTCTCATTGACTTACAAACTCTGTCACGGCGATGCCCCGCAGTACCTCAACAATCGCTGTATGCGCTCCTTTGATCACCTTAAACTTACTCAACCCAGGTACAACCTTAAAACTTTTGGTGGCTCCACAATTGACGTTCAGGCTCCCTCACAGTGGAATAAACTCCTGTGCGACATCAGGCAGTCCAATTCTATCCATGAGTTCAACAAAAGTCTCAAAACTCACTTGTTCAATCTTGACCTGGACTAGACTACCCTACTACAGATCCGTACAGACCAGCTCAGATACGACTTGCATTTTTAGCTCTCCCCTTCTCTGCCATATGTTATGTCTGTTTTGTTTTGTTTTTTGTGCGCTTCTAGGCCCATGGGCAAGTAGCGCTTTATAAAAACTACAAATAAATAAATAAAAGCTGATCACAAATTGTCTTTTTATGAAAATGCTAACGTGCATTTCTTCGAAACGTTTTGGACATACCTCAATCTAATTTATTCCAATCAGACTAACCATCAAGCAAGCATCCAATGAATGTTCATTTCTGTCTTGCATAACATACACATTAAATGTATTGTTGCTTTTACTTTTGTGTTTCACTTCAGTGGAATGGATATGCATTGTTGAATCAGAGTCCTAAACATAGCTTATTTCAATATATCGAATCACATACCAAGCAATACCCATTAGTTTGGAAGTAATGTTTCTCAAATGACAAGTGCTACATGCAATGGTCATTACTCCTGGCTTCTTTAGTTACAAAATGTTGACCAAGTTACAAATTACACTTTCCTGTGTACATACATAGATGTTTCATGTCTGTTCATATCTAAATACAATACATATTATGGACACGTTTTCTGAGGGTGTACGAGTAAGAGACGGACACAAGGATGGCCTGTTGATTGGCAAAGACTTTTATTGCTAACAAAAGCAGGGGTGGGGGTTGGAGAAAATACTAACTAACCCTACCTCTAAGAGGGGATTCCCTGCCTCAACAAAACTAGCCAATGAAAACTGTGTCATAATGTCCAAAGTATAGTTTGCCGTCCTGTGTCCAAATCCTATCCTATCCCTTACAGCTAAACTCAACAAAAGGTGCAAAAGGAAATGTGTCTCTGACTGCCGACTTGCAGCCTGACTTTGTAGCTCACAACCAAAAGTTCCAAAAAGGTGCAATAAAGCAAATAAAGGTTTTACAAGACTCGAGAGGGTTGATTTTCCTTTCCCCTGCGTCTTTCCACATAGCCAAGATAGTCTATGTATCGTTAATGAGTAAGCCTGGCTCATAGCCCCTGCAAGAAGGAAGAAATGGACTGGACACCTTTTCCAAGCCATCTTGAGGGTCCCAGACTCTTGATGGGCAGACCCGTCTCTTAGGTACTGTGCCGAGGAAGAATAGCCTGGTTTTCTCTCCCAAACTGTGTTGAGGGTCCCTGACCCTTTTCTCAGTACCCCTCCCTGGCCCACTCCCCTGCCAAGTAGGGTACTCATTGTTCTTCGATTCACTGTTCTCTCTCACATCTTCACTTCCACCCACAGCCTTAGTTTACTCGCCTGCCAAGGTCTCGGAGTGTCACTTGTATATATAAAGTTTGTATTTCTCTTTATTACTGATTGGTTAAGGTGGCGTTTTGCCAGCATGGGTCCCAGACCACCTTCATTTGGTTACTCTCCCAGTTCTCTTTATCTGACCTTTCTTCAAGCCACAGCCTTGGTTTACTGCCAGGTTTTGTGAGTATACTCTGTGTATGCAAAGTTTGTATTCCCCTTCATCACTAGTTGGGGTGTGTCTTCCTGATGTTGGTTCCAGACCCTTTTCACTAGGTCTTTCTCCCCCATGGATATTTCTTCTGTCCTTCACAGTAGTTTTCAAGCACTCTCTGGGTCTTCCCAACCCTGGGACTAGCCGCCCTTGCACCTGTAGGGTCTTGGCCATCTGCCTCTGGTTGTTCACAGGTCTCCCAGGCGCTTCTGAAGCTTTCCTGGGTCACCAGGACCTTCCCTTGTCTTCTGTGCGTCTCGCCGGAAGCTTGCCGGCAGTTTGAAGGCTTTCCAGCAGGTTCGGGCACTGGTGGGTGTTTTCCCTCTCCTATGGTCTGCTTTCCGCATTGCGGGGCCCTTCGTGAGTGTGCTTCCTTCCTGTGTACCGTATGCCTTTCTGCTCTGTGTTCCTGCACGTTCCTGGACACTCTCTCGGCTCCTGCTGGGCAGACAACAAAGATGCAATCGTTCCGTTCCAGGGTTCGAAATTGAGATTTGGTGAGCAGGAGCTAAAACCAGCTCCTGGGTGTCGGGCATCACCCAGTAGGCAGGTGCTACTGCTAGGGCAACCAAATATGCTCCTTTAACTTTTTGTCCAGTTTGTACGAAACATTGTGTTTAAATGTATATTAGATGTGTTCTTATTCTTCTTTATTAACATTCTCAAATACTGAAAGTTAAATTCACATTTACATGTTTGTTAAGCACCAGTTTGCCCTAGGAACCAAATGTTCTCCAGCATGGGGTCTGGCATGGATTCACATGCTCATGAATATTCCCCGTCGTCAGGCTGGGAAATCCTCGGTAAAGAAAAAATCAGTTTCGTTTCTGAACTGTCTTTCTACTAATAACCAATCACTGGTCTCTGGGTCATACTGCCCACAGACAATGGCTGCCCGCTACCTAAGTCCCTCCTCTGGCAGCCATCTTCAGATGAGTTTGACCGCACGTTCAAGTGTTAGGAGTGCTCGTGCTACAGCTCTCGAGCTTTTACTGCTTATGTCGTTTTTTCAGAGCGTATTCTCTATTTTTTTTTCCGGTCAGTTGTGCCTCAAGCTCCACCGATTCATCATCCTATTAATGGGACCCGTTTTCGCAAGCTTCTACTCGCCTCAAGGGCAATTTTTTGTCGAACTTCACTTCTTGGAGGATTCCAGAAGATTCTTGAGGCCTACCACGCGTGGACACGGCCGAAGATAAGGGAGACTCAACGCCACTGTTCAGTATCTGCCCAGGATGTGGACTATGGAATGTTTTCCTGGAGGATGGGTACCCCTGGTGTCTTTACTGCCTACACTGACAAATGGCACGTGGAGGAAATCTGTGCGTTCTGCAAGGACATGTCTGCTTGCACCATGAAGGACCATCGCAAGTGGCTCGCTGAGTCCCTGGAGACAAAGAACCCGGCGGCAGGTGAGCCCCAGCAGCATACTTCTCCCAAGAAGAAATCGGAGCGGTCTTCTAAGACCTTTGAGGGCGCTCTGGCGACAGGGGCCCAACAGAAGGCAAAGCACTGCGAGTCCGCTGGCACCTTGGTGTGCCGTTGGTAAGGGCTCCGTGGCAGCCAGGCTGGGCGCAGCTTCGCCAAAGCCGTCAACCACGAGCCAACGCTCCGGCTAGGTGAAGAAAAGGAAGTCTGAGCATGCGGGTAAGCTCCGGGAGCAGGCCTGATCGACTCCAACTGAGAAATCCAATGGGAAGCGAGGCGCTGACCCTTCCCCCACAGTGAAGGCCTCAGACGCGCCCAAGGTCGTGAAGGCCCAGGTTCACCAGGCAAAAGCGTCTATTGAGAGAGTGGTAGCGTCCCTGGCGAAGGCCACCGCTGCGGGTTCCCAGGAGACATCAACCAATACGAGAGTTTCCCTGCCCGCCCGGAGGGAATCGTCATTCGTGCCCATTGTGAAGACGGCCGTGAAGAGACCGTCGCCCCTGGCCGAGAAAAAAGGGGGGGGGTGCAGTGGTCCAGCTAGACTCGGAGATCTCTTCCAAGGAGGAACTTTCAGGCCTGGCAGTGCCTAAGAAAAAGAGCGTCGAGGCCGGGCCCTACGGGAAGGACCCCGACGAGGCAGATGGGTAGAGCGACGAAGGAACCAATGAGGAACGGCAAGGTGGGGAGGAACCGCCGATACTTCCGTCGCAAACGCCACCACCACTGACGGACAGATCGGAGGACATCCTGTAAGCTCTGCACATCCTATGAACGGAGATACGGACAAGGCTGCCAACGCCGACGGGCGACCCGGCGCCTGGACTGTCGGAGGATCCACCAACTAAGAGGAGACGAGTCCATCCTTCTCCACCGTACCATCCCTTCCCTCCATCCCCTCCGCCGAGGGAAAAGACAGTGACGAATACGGCGCCGACGGGTACGGACGAAAGTGACGACGATGGAACAGATCTCCCGTTGCCGGTTCCTGGGGCTTCTCCCCCCGATGAGATCGGATCCTTCCACGCCATGATCTCTAGGGCTTCGGAGCTGTTTCAGCTCAACCCCGAGGAAAAGGAGGGTTTCCTCGATCAGCGACGAGAGGCCAAGAGGAAGACCGTCCTCTCGATTCCACTGTTGGATGACATTTGGTACGAAGGGCTGTCCCTCCTGAAGAACCCATCCTCGACCCCGGCGAAGAGAGACCAGTACGAGAAGAAATACCGGGTTCCAGACTCTGCACCGAAGTGCCTCAGAGCGCAGCCGTCCCCAGGCTCGGTGGTCTTGGCGGCGGCCAGGAAGAAATCTGCGGGGTCGGCGGCTTCGACTTCCACTTCCCCACCGGACGGCGAGGGAAAGATGCTAGACGCCATGGGACGACGGGTCATCTCGTCGGCGGCGACGACCATTAAGGCGGCCAACGCTCTGCCATTGTGGCTCGCTATGACTGACGGGGATCTGTGGTTTAAAATCACCCCTCTCCTGAATTTCCTCCCATACTACAAGAGTGCAGAGGCCCTTGAAATCTTACAAGAAGGTGAGGTGGCTTCGGACCATACCATCACGGTGGCCACGGACATCGCCGACACCGGGTTCTGCCAGATGGGCAACAGGGTTTGCCTTCGCCCGCGTGGTTGGCTCAAGGCCACCAACTTCCATCAGGACGCCCAGACGAGGGTATTGGACATACCCTTCGACAGGGACAACTTGTTTGATAAGACGGTGGACGAGTCACTGCAGGCCATCAAGGCAGACTGCGAGACGTCACGTGCCTTGGGCACGCTCCAACAATGACGGCCATCCTTTTGGGCCTCCGGAGGCAAGTCACAGGGTGCCTCCAAAGGGTTCGGCGGCAGCTTTTCCTCGTACCGTCAAGCGGCCCGTTCTTCGTTCCAGGAGGCCTACAGAGGCCACAGCAAGGCCGGAGGAAATCGTCGTCATCGTCGCCAAGGGGCCCAAGGTGGTATGGCCTCGGCGAAGCAAGACTGAACCTGCCGTGGGAGGCCGGCTGGCGAACATCTTCGGCGTGTGAAAGTCCATCTCCACCGACCGTTGGGTGCTGGATGCCCTGGCCCACGGACACACCCTGGTGTTTCAAAGGAAGTGTCCCCGTTTTCCACCTGTGGCCAGGAAAGAAAACCACGTTCCACAACTACTTCTAGAGGTACGGGCAGTGCTGAAAAAGGGTACAATAGAACCCGTCCCGAAGAGGCTCCGGGGCTCTGGAGTGTGTTCGCGGTATTTCCTTGTCCGAAAGAAGACCGGCAGTTGGCGACTCATTCTAGATCTCTGCCGCCTCAACAGATACATCAAGTCACAGAAGTTTCGGATGGTCACTCTTCAGCACGTGCTGGGACAGCTGGAGGAAGGAGACTTCCTGTTGTCGCTGGACTTGGAGGATGCTTACTTCCACATCCCGATACACAAGGGGCATCGAATGTTTCTGCGCTTCGTGGTCCAAGGACAGCACTATCAGTTCAAGGCCCTTCCCTTCGGCTTGAAGTCAGCACCAAGGGTCTTCACCACATGCCTGGCACCGGTGGAGCAGGGCTGTGCCTGCAGGGGGTCCACGTCTACCCCTATCTGGACGATTGGCTCATCCAAGCGAAGTCAAAGGAACTCGCCGTCCAACACATTGCGAGGACTGTCCGCCTGCTCACTGAACTGGGGTTAATGCAAAGTCCTGTTTGGTGCCATCGCAGGACGCTCGGTTCCTGGAAGCCAGACTCAACACTGTGGCGCTACTGGCTTCACGGTCGGAGGAGAGGATAAAGGCCATACTGGCCAAGGTACAACGGCTGTTGGCCATGGAAGTTGCCAGGGTGAGGTCCATCAAGTCCCTGCCTGGCATGATGTCGTGATGCATCTACCTCGTTTGGCTGTGCAGGTTGCGTTTGCGGCCGCTGCAGGAGTTCCTCGACGCCCTTTGGATACAAGTGTTGGGCAGCTTCGAGGAAAAGATCGCCCTGAACGAGACGTTCCGTCGAGCGATCCGGTGGTGGGGCACCCGCGCGCATTTGGCAGCGGGCATGGTCTTTCAAACCCTAGCGCATTCGGAGACAATGACAACGGATGCCTCCCTGGAGGGATGGGACGCACACATCGGAAATCTCCACGCAAGAGGCCTTTGGCTCCCAGAGAAGTCGTTGCACATCAACGTCCTGGATCTCTGGGCCGTGTTTTGGGCCCTCAGGTCCTTCTGTCTGTCCCTCAAGGGAAAGGTGGTGCGGGTCTTCGCCGACAACACCACCACGATGTTCTACATTCGGAAGCAGGGGGGCACCAGATCCCCAGCTCCAGCTATCTCAAAGGAAGCACAGGATCTATGGCACTGGGCCGTCGCCCAGGGGATGTTCCTGGTACCCTTTCATCTAGCAGGAGTGAAGAACACTGTCGCTGACTCACTCAGCAGGGAGCTGCGCTCTTGCCACGAGTGGGAGCTTCGGCAGGATCAGATGTACCTACTGTTTCGACGATGGGGCAATCCCCAGATCGATCTTTTTGTGACGGCGACGAACACCAAGTGCCGGAGGTTCAACAGCAGGTTTCCTCAGCCGGGGAGCATAGGGGATGCATTCTCCTTCCCCTGGGGCGGCCTGTTCCTTTATGGGTTTTCACCGTTGTCGTTGCTTCTGCGACTCATTAGTCAACCCAGACGGTCCTGGTGCAGGATGATCCTAGTCGCACCGGCTTGGCTGAGGCAGATATGGTACCTGGACCTTCTGGACATGTCAGAGTCCCCTCCAATCAAGCTTCCGGCGGACGCAGATCTTCTCGCCAGGAAAGGAGGCGCTATTCTGCACCACGACCCAGGGTCGCTGGGCCTGCAGGCCTGGCTCCTGCTGTGCTAGAGTTTGGAGGAGACGAGAGCCCGGCGGACTGCAAGGAGGTACTTGCTAAGGCCAGGGCTTCTTCGATTCTTAAGTGCTGCGGACATAAATGGAAGAGGTTCACATTCTGGTGCCATGCACAGAAGATAAACCCTCTATGGATTACGGCCCCTCAAGTGCTGCCGTACTTGCTGTCGCTGGCCTAGGCCGGGCTGGCGCACGCTTCTACCAAGATTCACCTGGCGGCTATCTCCCACTACACCAGAGCTCCGGGGCAGTCGTCACTGTGGTCGCAACGCCTGGTTATGGAGTTCATGAAAGGATTTTTCCGCTCATTCCCGCCGGTGAAGGCTCTGGGTGGGAGCTCAATGTGGTGCTGACTAGGCTCATGGATCCTCCGTTTGAGCCTCTGCATTCGGCGCCTCTGAAGTTCCTATCGTGGAAGACAGCGTTTCTTGTGGCCATCTCCTCCGCAAGACGAGTGGGAGAGATCCAGGCCCTCTCCTGTAAGCCTCCGTACTTGACATTCCACGAAACTAGGGTCGTGCTCAGGACGCACCCCTCATTCATGCCCAAGGTGCCATCGGACTTCCATCTCAACAAGCCATTGGTTTTACATATTTTCTTCCCGTCGCCTTCGTCGCCGGCTGAGAGGACTTTGCACTCGCTGGATGTGGCTGTAGCGCTAAAGTTCTACGTGGACCGCACAAAGAGTTTTCGGAAGACATCACAGCTGTTTGTGAACTTTGGCCCTGTGAACCAAGGGAAGGCCCTCTCCAAGGCTCTCCGGCTGCATCACCCATTGTCATCGATTGGCAAATCGACCGTTGCCTGGCCGTCCGAGAGCCCATTCGACCAGAGCGATCACTGCAACTATGGCGTTCCAGTCTGGTGTACCCCTCCTGGACATCTGCAGGGCTGCTACGTGGAGGTTGACGCACACCTTCACGAGATTCTACTGTGTCGACCGGGATTCTAGGGAGTAGTCCAGATTCGGCCAAGCAGTGCTCCGCAACCTGTTTGCTTGAAGGTGAGCCTGCTGAGGAGGTGAGAGATGCTTAATGTTGAGTTGTTGAAATGCTTAATGTTGAGCCTTGCTACCCCCCGTGGTTGTGCATGTGTGTACTGATATGTATTCTTTATTCATGAGCATGTGAATCCATGCCAGACCCCATGCTGGAGGAGGAGCAAGTTACTTACCTGTACTACTGCCACTTTACCTGCTACCAAATCTGAAGATGGCTGCCAGAGGATGGGCTTAGGTAGAGGGCAGTCATTGGCTGGGCACAGTATGACCCAGAGACCAGTGATTGGTTATTAATAGAAGGACAGTTCAGAAACAAAACTGAAACAGATTTTTTCTTTACCAAGTATTCCCAGCTTGACGATGGGGAATATTCTTGAGCATGTGAATCCATGCCAGACCCATGCTGGAGAACAACAGTTACAGGTAAGTAACTTGTTCCTAGCTCCTGGTAGCGGTTGGTTTCAAGCTTACCAGGTTCTACCATGCTAGAAGCAGGAGCTAAATCTCTCCCAGCTCCCCTCAATTTCGAACCCTGCATTCCCTTGCATAATTTGGATGGCAGCTGACCAATAGGTTCACTTGAAAGGCTAGAATGTATGCATTCGTTCTTGTCAGTGATTGGTATTACTTGCAGCCTCCTCCTCCTCCCAGTAGTTTTTGTCTGAGACATGCTACAGAAACACAAGGGGACATTGGGTACAATGGGATTGGATGGGATTTCAGGAAAGGTGGGACGGCCATAGCGGGACTGTGTTCTCCTGGGATAGTCGCTACTCTCAACAGGGTCCTGCCTCAGCATGAGATTATCCTGCTGAGTGCCACCCCCAGGGTGACTAACGGGCAGTGGCCTCACCTCCCTTGCCTCATGGAAAGGGGCTCCCCCATCTGAAGCAGTGACAAAACCTCAGACTTCGTCACAGTTTGTATAAAGATAATGGCAATCACTCGGTTTTTAACTGAAACCATACAACTAGCTAACTAGTTGGCCTGAACCATGACGCTCTGCAGCGCTTGATGTTATGCACTTCAGCAGGCACATGTTAGAATGTCACGTGACCACGTCGCTGAAATGTTAAGCGCCATGTAGACAGTTTAAATAACGATAGGTAATTCAATCGTGTTCAACAAGACAACAGCACCGGACGCGGGTCGAGGGCACCCACAAATGTCTTGAAGGTAAGTGCAGAAATCCTAATGCAGGGTTTTCTGTTCCTCCAACATTTAACTAACAGGTGGTTCTGTATGATATATTTTCCAAACCAGTTCCTTGAATGCAAACAACCATCACAATTTTATTGTTTATTATTTATGTATTTATTGTGTTCCACAGTACAAATGTACTTTTAACACATTACATAGAAATATACATTACCAACAAAATTCATAATCAATTCATACAATCATGTAATCCAATGCCAAATTCCCAGTTCATTAATCATAAAACGATATTATCCAGAGAAACTAGGACTTAAAAAGGTATTTCAGCGTTCTTTAAAAATTCTAAAACATGAATGCACAAACTCAATTCATTACTATTTAAAATTCTCATCCACAAGTCTTCTTCAGTAGTAAACCTTCTCCCAGCAAGAGCTTGAGTCCTAAAATTGATCAAATTAGGGCACTCAACACTAAGTGCTTCAAAGTCTAAATCTCAATCTTACAGTGGCGGCATAGTCTTTGATCTCGCGGAATATTGAGACGCCTGCCCACTGTTTCATTGGTTAGTACCAGATTCAACCTGATTCTTAATAATTGAGTCCTGAAGCTCCTCGATGGATGTTTTTTCAGGTAGGGAGCAAGCATGTTAAAACTCTTACAAGACCATAGAAAATGGTCCCCAAAACATTTAGCATCCATAATCGTGGATATCTCGCTTGACCAGATGTACCTGTTCCATGCTAACTTAGCCACTTTGGGTGTAAGGCCCAGTTGATCAAGCGAGATTCCTGCGCCTAAAAGCATAGATTCACAGTTTAGGACCCAATCATTAAGCACTCTGCAACCACCCTGTGACTTTTCCCAAGTTTAGTTCCTCAAGCACCGAAGCTGTCGGAGGGTTCATCATATTTGTAAACAGCTGGAGCTTAGCCCAATCCACCATAGTGTGGATAGGAAGCTGTCCCATGTCAAACAAAATCCCTGCAAGAGGGACAGACTGCGACAGTTGCAAGAGACCTCTCCAGAGGACGCCCTCCAATTTTGACCAATCTACAAACTGACTCCTGGTTGGGGCGCCATAAATTAGTTTTGGAACCTGTTGCTGCTTGTATAACTTCAAAGCAGGTAGGAATGAATATCTACCAAACTTATCATCAAACACTCGCAGTTTTACCATTGCCCCAAGGAACCTAGCCTTCATGTCTTCTTGCTATTCTGGTCCTGTGACTTTATCATAGACTGTGAGGCCTAAATAAACAAATTTGTTCACTACCTCCAACTTTCCATTTTCCAGAGACCAGGGTAGAGTTTTACAACTCCCCCCACCCCTTTTAGAATAAGTATCTTTGATTTAGTTGAGTTTAGTGATGGGTCTAAACTCCTCAGAAATCCCTCTACTGCTGTTAAAGCTATCTGTAAACCTATAGCTGTAAAATCACAAAGGACAATATTGTCCACATAGAGCAAATACTGGATTACCAGGGTGCCCAGCCTAGGAGGAAAAGTAATAAATTGTCCAAAGCACCCTCCCAAGCCCAGTAGATAGAAACAAAACAAGAACAGAGCCAACACACACACCCCTATCTTAAGCCCCTGTTAGTATAAATCCAGGGGGTATAATTACCAAAGGCATCCAGCCGAACCCTAATCTTTGTATCTATATGCAAAGCCTCCATGATACCCAGCAAAGCAGCAGGGCACCCTTTCTCATGCAATGTTTTCGATAAAAGGGATCTATTCACCAGATCAAAAGCTTTGCTAATGTCCAGGAAAGCAATAAAGACGGGCCTGGATTGAATGTTAGCTTTATGTGCTAATAAGTCCAGGACAAAACAATTTGTGTCTGTGCTCGGGCCCTGGCGAACACCTGACTGAAAGACGTCCATTTTTGCAAGACTTTCAACAACATGTTCGCAAAAATCTTATTTGAAGCGTCCAGGAGGGATATTGGTCTGTAATACAATGGTAAGGACCTATCTCCTCCCTTGAATATCAATATTATTGTAGCTGCAGAACAAGTACTTGGGAAACTTTTACTTGCAAGGATGCTGGTAAATAGGTCTGAGAGCACCCGTGCCGAGACCGACATATTGTCTTTATAGGTCAGATTTGAGAGACCATCCGGCCCCGTCGCGTTTGAGCGTTTGGATCTCTTTATTAAATTGATAATATTGTCCAAATCCCAAACCAAGGCCCCCTGCCAGTCTCCCTGAAACCAGACCACTGGGCAAACCAACCCTTCCACCCTATACAGGTCAGACAAGTAATTAACCCATGCCGTATCACTAACCGCCTGTGCCTGTAAATAAGCCTGTGTCCCTGCTGGCTTTATTAATTCCCAGAACTTCTCTGTCCTATTGCATAACATACTTGCCAGCATTCTCTCTGCATCTTTAATCAATAGCACAAATTTCTTTCCTTTTACCCAATTCCTATAGGATTATCTCAATCTCCGGACCTTATCCTTATAATCTACTAGTGCAGCCCCTTTAAGGGACCGCAACCCTCTATACAAGTGCTTTTTGTGTTTTGTATCTCCAGGTCAAAAGAGTGCGTCTCTTTCAACTTTTTCTGACCCTGGTTTAAGCCTCTATCTGAAGAAAACCTACCCAATAACTCTATAATTATCTCAGGGAAGCCCTCCGGCTTGCATAAAAATGCCATCTTGCCTACAGGGAGGTTTACTATTTCCCCAAGGAAAGATTTTGCTATCCTTGGGAACCACTTTACGTCACTCTTACCTTGGTTTATTGCCACTGTAAGAATTTCACACTCCTTACTTTTCACAGGACCAAATATTCTATAAATCAAGATACAATGATCAGCGGTATTGATCTAACTTCCAAGGTGTCCCTTTTTTCAACTAAATCCGCTGATAAAAAGACATAATCCAATGTTGTCTTCCATAACCCATTCTGCCATGTAAAAGCAGGAGGGATGTCCTTTTGTATGTTCCCATTGACAAGTACTAAGTTCCAAGCCTCTAATTCTTGCCTGTTTCTTCTACCCCTCTCCCTGGCATCTTTACGCACAGTTAACCTGTTTTGAACCAGGTACCAATCATCCTCTAGAGATTCTGCATTGAAATCTCCCACGATTATCATCGAAGCCAAATCCACAGGGAGCTCCCCCAACAGTGTAAAAGACAAGGTTGTGAGGGCCTCCTCCAATTCTTCCATTATGGGACAAGGCCCCATTCGACTTCTTCCCATTCCAACAGGACCACCAAGAGGTCTGCCCTATCTGTTTCTATCTTGTGAATGGTGACTCCCAGAGACCGTTTAACAGCTGTTATTAGGCCCCCATATGTTCTACCCCTCAGACACCTTCGTGCCTTGATAAATGCAACCTTGAAACCTTCAATCACTGGTATGTCCTGCAGGAAAGTTTCCTATAAACAGATTACATCAAATGATTTAAATAAATCATGGTTATTCATTATATTCTTATATCCCCTAGAATTCCATGTAATGAGTGACCAAATAGACAATCATGTGTGATGTGGGTATCTACCCCCCTCCCGTATGCCCTCCACTCTCCCTTTCAATGGATCGTAAACGTAACCACAAGAATTGAGAATCTCCTTGTTATAGGTGTCAGTTGATTGGTACATCGTGCCCTTCCTGTCTTGGTAAATAGGGGCCAAACTAGACAATATTGATGGCCCTGAGACAGTTACTTCAAAACCCAATGTCAAGAAGCGCTCTCTCTCAGCCAAAATAATTTCTTTTGTTAAAGGCGACCTCAAGTGAAGCTTAACCATATCCAAACAATCACCAAATACAAATTCGACAGTTCTTATGTCCACTGAAGATAGCAGTCTCAAATTGGGAATTTCCAGCATCAAAGCCGAAATATAATGTCGGTTCAGTGGACATCTATTAGAACTCTCATAAAGTCAGTTAAGAAAAATACATGGAAAGTCTGCGTTCTTTACCACTTTTGTGGGTAATTGTCACACTGTTGCCTCCAGCATTTCTTAGACCTGTCCTGTATTTCCACGTTAGTTCCAGGTCCCGCCAAAACTTTAGCGGACTTACTTTGGGGGACTCCCGAACCCACTTCTTCCACTACCCTTGAGGGTGGCACAGGCATAATTAAATGAACCTCTGTCAAGGGCAAATTCCCTGGTACCTCCTTTGCCACCACTGGTTTGGAAAAAATAGTGTATAGTTTCTCTACCTTAGGTGGCTGGCAATTTAAACCCTATGCCACCCTGCCTGTCTGATGGGCCATACAAGGGCACCGCAGTATCTTCTCTTAGTAGACAGCACTTCCCAAGGCCCTTACCTACTCCCTGGTCAATGTTGAAACAGTCCCCTGTACCCACAACTTGGTTGTCCTCTAACTTCCTCCTCCTCCGGATAAACCGAAATATTGCTCAAATCAAATGAGGGACTTTCCTCCTCCTGGATTTTATTAACATGTGGTGTAGGATTTCCAATTTCAACTATTCCCCCCCCTGTCATTACTGGGCATTCCTTTTTTAACTTTGAAACAGTCTCTTTTCTTACTTTGCAGCCCATCCCCGTCGATCTGCATGTGTTTGTCTACTGCCATCCTTAAATTACGCAGACATTTTCTAGAACCCTTGTTCTGCTGGGACGGCGGGGGCTTAGTGTTTTTAGATTTTTTTTGTGTGCCCTGGTCTAATTTCTTTACGAGGGATCTTACCCTTAGGGCTGCTACTCAGGGGTTTCTTTTTTTCCCTGATCTGCTGCAAAACCCAGACACAACACTGAAGGAGGGCCCATAACAGATTGTTCTTCAACCTCTGCATAATCAGAGATCCCCTCCAGCCCCTCGTTTACCACCAGGTTTTGCCTAATTAGAGCCTCCCCCCCCTCACCCCGCCTTGCACCGGAGAACCCTCCCTTTTAGGTGTAGAGTGTTAAAGACTGCGACTGCCATTTTATATAACCCTCTAATAAATGTACCTTGTTCAGGATTTCTTTCACTGTTTTCCTAAGGTTCCGGATTTTATAATTTAACGTGTCATAACCTCTGTCCATATATTCCATAATTCTGGACAAGACTGAAAATGACAACTCTTCCGTTAAAGGCAATTGCTCCTGGAGAGGAAAACTTTTCCCATCCAGACCTTCTTTGTCTGCAACAAGTCCTGCCCCCATGCTGTTTATATTTAAGGTCGTTTCCAACCCATCTTGACGACCCCCCTCTCCCTTTGGGAAACCAAACCATATGAGGCCACCCCCTTCAACTACTTTATTATGTAGTTGAGGTGAACCCTCACTACAGCTCACTACAGCCCCTTTCTCGTAAAGGGGATTCTGGGATTATCCAATCTTTAGATTTTAAGTCTAACAAACATGAGCTTTCCTGGCTAACTTGTGTGAAAGCAAAGGGGCCAGAATTGAGTTATCAGATACTAGGTCCATTTCCCCTAGCACTGCCTCTGTCACCATAGAGTTAACATTTAATTCAATGTTGGTAAGAACCTGATTTATATTTCCTACAACCTCGGCCATGGAATCCATAGAATTTGAGGGCCCCTGTATTGCCTCCTGCTCCACCTTCACTTGCTTTGACACTGTGGGTGGGCTACCTGCCAAGGTGTCTTCAACTAATGGTTGTAGGTCCCCCTGAACTCCAAATAGGGTCAGTTTGGGTGGCAATGGGAGACTGATTATTACCTGGGGAGGACCCTACACCCCTGTAATGGGGATTCCTCTGGTAACACACCCATACTTCTAAGTGTATCACCAATTTAATGAGTGTTAGGCTAACAATTAATCACCTGCAATAAATAACCCCAAGAACGCTGTAAAATTTGTTTAATCTGAAACTTACTTAATAAAACTCGGGATAATGAAAAGGAATAAATAAATAAAAATGTATAAAAAAAGTAAAAAATTGTTATCCAAATGTATATTCCTAAAAACAACAGGCAGTAAAATGCAAATGTCAGAATAACTCCTCCTAGAGTACCTGTGTCTGTGTAAAAATACGTCCGTAGGAAATAAACACAACCTCAAACCCCAATCCTAAATAGAACAAGCAGTACAACATCATAGGTACCCTAAATTGCAGCAAAGTACTTCTTCACAGACTCCACTAAAATCACAAAAATGGGGCGAGACCTCTCGCAACCCCAAACTGGCTGAAAAAATACAGTGTTGTCTAAATTAGTGAGTCTCAATGGGGAGAGCCCTGCTCGCAACCCCAAATCACGTTAGATCAAAACTGCCATTGTTCCAGAAGAAAACATAGTGTTGCGTTACAAGACACTGTGTAGTAAGGAAGGCACAGGGATCGCCCGACAGCTTGAGGAGCCCATCTCTCCTCCCCCGCACCTGAATCCGTCAACATGTAGATTGTAGACAGCAAAGCACAGTACAACAATTTCTTACGTGTACTCCCAATCCGAGTAAGGTTGCGATAATGACTATACTCCTACGTCCTGTCCCCTTTCTTCCATACTTATTGGGGGGAACATCTCTCCGTCCTCTGGGACGGGACCGGAGCACTTTGTATAAAGCATCCAAAAAATGTTTTTAAAAAATGTGTCCTTCCTCTCTTTCTTGCGCGGGGCCCGGCATGTAGCCGTAACCCCGCCCACCTTGGCTCTGCCCCATGCATCGCCCATCAGTCCATTTCTCTGCTCGTTCGGGACTGGACGCACTTGCATCCTCAGAAGGTTTTCTTCCCTTTTTTCCTCTCTGGCTCTCGCTAGCGATCGTGTACTAGTCTGTCTATGTCGTTCAAACTAGACTTTCCAGATTGTTCATCATGTCACCGACGCTTAATGAGGGCGGATCCCCATCATCTTTGTTTAGAGTGCTTGGGTCCGGATCACCGTTGGGACTCCTGTTTTTACTGCGACTCCCTTTCGGTCCGGGCTCTTCAATGTCGGTTGGAGCGGTGGGAGGAGGTTTTCCGACAAACTCCTCCGTCACATTTTCAGGCGTTCATCGACGAAAAGAAGAAACGCCCGGTAAGTTCTTTACTTTTTCAGAGCACACCGGCCGGGGGATAACTTTTCAGGTTTCTCTCGGACCGGGAGGAGCGTTGATCGTTCTGTCACCGGGGATTGCCCTGAGGTGCCCGTTGGGCCTAATAATTGTACCAGAGTTTTCTCCGAGGGTCTCCGTAAGGGGCCTGTGGATACCGGAGCACACTCCGAGGCCCCTCCTGTGGGGGCTTTTGCAGACCCAGTCGTCGGCTACCGGAGCTCGCTCTGAGGCCTCTCTATCGGCTTCCCTCAAGAATAAGACCAGGGTGCGCCCCGAGGCCTTGGTTGGGCTTGGTGTCACTGAATGGATGTACGAGGCCCGCGCGGATAAGGCTGTTACCCGGCCTGGTCCGAGGTCCCTCGTACAGAGGCTAAAGCTACCAACATTTCTGCTAGGCCTGACAAGGCCTTATCGGTGAAGGCTGTTTCTCAACGTTCCTGCTCTTGCGGTGACACCATATCTGTTGAGGGCGCAAAGAAGGAAAGTTCTTCTTTACCGGCAGTGCCGAGGTCCTTCCTGGGAAGGCTAATTTGGCGGTTGGTATGTCGCAGAAACATTCCAGGGCTCATAGTACCGGCTCTGCCGAGGTTCCTTATGTTAAGACTAAAGTTAAGACCCCCGATCCATCGACGGGGACCCCTGCCTCACTTCCTCACGTGCCGCAGTTCCCCTCAGGCGATGACATAATGGCGCCGTTCCCGCCACGACTGCGGCGGCCATTTTGGGTGCTACCCCTACAACTACGCCATCGGCCTCAGGTGTAGGGCTTGGTTCCGTGGGTGAACATAGAGTTCCTTGTGCGCATCCTTATCGGCCAGTTTATGATTGGAACGCCAGGATGCCCCTTCCGCACAATGTTTTTTTGCCTGCGGGGTCGGCACCTTTGATTTATGTGGATATGTCAGTGGAGGGGCCGGTGTGGCACACTTCCCCGTCCCTGGAATTATCCTCCTCATGAGAGGCCTCCTCAGGTTCCAAAGCAGTCCCCGCAGGACGCCTTTTTCGGTAAATTTCAAACACTGATGCGTACCGACCCCATGAGAGAATATTTCAAAGGGCTTTTTAGGGAGATATGTCCGCCCGCGCCTCCGGCTCCATCCGTTCCTCCAGTGGTTCTGCCGGCGCCTCTCTTACCTACGGTGCCTTTCCCAACTCTTCCGCATTTGCCCCCATTGGCCCCCATGGACAAGGCAGCACCCGACACGGCTCAGCAGGATCCTGACCTGTCGGATGACGCGCAAGGCGATCAGGACAACGAGGACCTGCCCTGCTCTGTTAGAGCTTTTCATGACTGAGTACTGGACATGATGTGCTTCTTAGATGTTCCCGTGCCCGAGGCACCTGCTCCGCAGGAGGGCGTGCTTTCTGGGGCGTTCACCCTGTCTCCTTTGCAGCCTACCGGCCTGTTCTTGCAGAAGGACGTTCTGGCCGAGGTCCGCAGGGTCTGGGAAAAGCCACACTCTGGACTTTTCATCAATAAGAAAATTGACGCGCGATACAGGCTGCATTCTTCGGAAGAGGTGGCCCTGTCGTCTTGTCCGCTCCCCTTCTCCACAGTGGTGGCTGCGGCCACTTTGCAGTCCAGGCCTGCAAAATCCTCTTCCACGACGGCTACTCAGGTTCTGGGAAAGGAGGATAAGCTCCTTGACTCCCTTGGGAGAAATATCTTCGCCAACTCGGCCTTGCAGCTCAAGCAGGCCAATGCCGAACTGGTGTTAGCGGGGGCTAATATGCGGATGTGGAAAGGTCTGCCGTAGTTTGAGGATTTCATCCTGGTCGAGAAGCTGGAAGACTTTAAAGCGGGATTATCCGACGCCAGGGTCTTGGCCCAGGATCTCCTGGAGACTGCGGCTCATCACGTAGACACCTCGGCTCGGGGCCTTATGCTGGGGGTTGATACCTCACGGCAGGCGTGGCTGCATGCCACTAAATTCTCAAAAGAAGTGCAAGACAAGGTGTTGGACCTTCTGTTCGATGGTAAGGAGCTCTTTTATTCTACAACAGATGTAGAGCTCACCAAGACGAACGATAGCACTCAGACAGCTAAGTCCTTGTCAGTCCTTGTTAAGACCCCTTTCAAAACCCAGAGACCGTTGTCGCAAAGCCGACCCTCCTCTGGCTTTAGGCGCTTCCTTGACCGGAAATATTGCAGAGTGGATACCCCTTTGGGGAATAACAGCCGTCGGCAACAACGGACTCGGTTTTACTCCTGCTCCTCAGCCTCCTCCTCAGGTGGCAACACCACCAAAAAACCTACAAAATGAGGGTTCTCTGCGCTCGCACGAGACCCCGGTGGGAGGATGCATTTCACCTCATTGGGAGGCGTGGCAGACCATCACCGAAGACAGATTGGTCTTGTCAGTCGCTCGGGTGGGCTTCCGCTTACCCCTACCCCACCCTTCAACCCTCCTTTTCAGCTGTCTGGCTCGTCCTCCCTCAAAGCCGAGGTTCAGAAACCTCTGGACCTCAGAGCTGTGGAACCCGTTCCCCTCGGGGGAGGGCATCTACTCCCGGCTGTTTACGGTGCCCAAACCCAATCAGGCTGGCCTGCGCACCATCCTAGACCTTTCCCAGTTCAATCTTTTCCTACCCCAAGAGAAATTCAAGATGATCACACCCAGCCAGATACGGTCCTCCTTGCAGATGGGCGATTGACTCAGTGTGGTGGATCTTCAGGATGCGTACATGCATATTCTGATTTGGAATCCACACAGGAGATATCTCCGTCTCTCTTTGGGAGAGGAGCACTTCCAGTTTCGAGTGCTTCCTTTTGGCCTCAGCTCGGCGCCGTGTGTCTTCACGAAGATGATGTCGGTGATTGGGGCCTATATTCGTCTTCAGGGCATCCATGTGTATCCGTATTTGGACGACTGGTTCTTACGCAGCCCTTGTCAGTTGAAAGCAGCGGGCAATCTATAGTCTCTCCTTCAGCTCCTGTTCCATCTTGGGCTGTCGGTGAACTGGCGGAAATCTTCCATGACGGTCTCGCAGGACTCGATTTTCGTGGGTTTTCGCTGGAACCCGATCGACTGCAGATTGTACCTGAACGGCGACAAGGTGGCGGATCTGTTAGCCACGTGTCAGATGTTTGCGCAGTCAGAGAGCATGTCGGCCTGGTGGTTCCAGAGGCTTCTGGGCCTCATGGCATTGTGCGTGTTGGCTCTTCCTCTTGCTCGTCTCAAGATGAGACGGACCCAGATGGCTCTTCGGAGTTCTTGGCGTCAGGCTGTGGACCCGGATTCCAAGCTGATAATGATTCCGGCTTCCATGAGAGTGGACCTGGAATGGTGGTCATCTCTCAGCAACCTGTCGGTGGGTGCAGGGTTTCAGGACCCAGCCCCTATGGTGACGATCACGACGGACTCCTCCCTCTTGGGGTGGGGTGCGACGTTAGATCCTCTTCAGGTCTCGGATCTCTGGTCGCCTCAGGACAAGCTCCTCCACATAAATCATTTAGAGCTTCTGGTGATCTTCCTAGCGCTCAGGGGGTTCAGACCGATCATAGCCAATAAGGTGGGCCGCATACGCATGGACAATGTGGTGTCGATGTATTACATCAACAAGCAACGGGGAACCAAGTCTCCCCCTCTCGTGGACCTGTCCATCCAGATTTGGGAGTGGGCTGTGCTTCATGGTGTTTGACTGCTTGCAGTGCACATCCCGGGCCAGCTGAATGTCACAGCGGATGCCCTCAGCCGGCGGACAGTGGTCAGCTACGAGTGGAAGTTGAAGGCGGAGGTCCTCTCATGGATTTTCTTGCGTTGGGGTACACCGGAGGTGGACCTCTTCGCTACGGCGGTAAACAAGAAGCTTCCTCACTATGCCTCCAAAGGTGGTCTGGGGGCCTCCTCTCTGGGGTCTTCTCTCAAGATTTCATGGCACAACATGTGAGCTTACGCCTTCCCGCCTCTGCCTCTAGTCCATCGAGCAATTTGGAAGCTGAAGAACTTGGTGAACTGTTCCCTTCTACTCATAGCCCCGTGGTGGCCGGCTAGGTTTTGGTTCTCAGAATTTCAACACCTGTCGGTGTATCCGCCGATCAGGTTACCAGTGACCCCCGATCTACTTCATCACGGGGAACAGCAGATGTGGCACCCCTCACCAGAATCGCTCAGCTTGGCGGCATGGTGCCTGAGTTCAAGTCTTTAGAACTTGTCTGCGGATAACATGCGTATTATCCAGGCAGCCAGGAAACCCTCGACTAGATCCCAATACAGAAGTAAATGGCTCAGGGTCTGTCATTGGTGTTTGGAAAAACAGTTGGACCCAAGGGGGGCTACGATTGACACGGTGCTGTACTTCGTATCCTTCCTAGCAGAGTCGGGTGTTCACGTTCTGTCATGCAGAACTTACCTTTCAGCGGTCTCCGCTTATCTTTCTACGGACCAATGTTCTTACTCTCTGTGTAATCCAGTGGTTAAGATGCATTTTGTAGGCTTGACACGCCTCTACCCTCCAATTCGTAGTCCGCACCAGCTGTGGGATCTAATTGTAGTCCTGACAGCGTTGTGCCATTAGCCTTTTGAACCAATGGCCACGGTAGACCTCAAGTACCTATCTTGGAATGTGTCCTTTTTGGTTTCTGTTACGTCAGCGAGGCGGGTGAGTGAGCTACAGGTCTTGTCGGTGGAGCATCCCTTTTTGATCTTTCACAAGGATAAGGTAGTCCTACGGACGAATCCTGCTTTCCTGCCTAAGGTGGTAACTGAATTCCATCTGAATCAGTCGATCTCCCTGCCGGTCTTTTTTCCAAACCCTAGCTCAGAGGCAGAAAGGGTTCTGCATTGTCGCGATGTCAGAAGGGCTCATAAGTTCTATTTGGACAGAACTTCCGAGCTTAGGAGTTCTTCTCAACCTTTTGTGACTTTCGGTAACCCTCAGGGTAAGCATGAGTCTAAGGCGAGTATTTCTCGGTGGATCGCTAGGGCAGCTACTTGGGCCTCCCCATCTGCTTTTTGTAAGCATTATTGTCTTGATATGAGCTCAAGAGCTGATGCTCAGTTTGGTCAGGCTGTGCTGAAGAACCTTTTTCATTAAGGGGTATTTCCATCCACCCGTAGTTCCAGTTAGGAGTGCTTGGGAATCTCCCATAAGTATGGAGGAAAGGGGACGGGACGTAGGAGTATAACCAGGTTACTCACCGTAGTGACCACCTTACTCCTAGTCCCTAGTCCCCTTTCCTCCATACGCCCGCCCGCCGTTCCCTCTAATAAGGTTCCTCTGTTATTGCTAATAGGTCTCTGACCTGGCGATAGAAAAGGACTGATGGGCGAAGCGCGGAGCGGAGCCAAGGTGGGCGGGGTTACGGCCGCGTGCAAGAAAGAGAGGAAGGACACATTTTTGAAAAAAATGTTTTGGATGCTTTTTACAAAGTCTTCCGGTCCTGTCCCACAGGACGGAGAGATGTCCTCCCCATAAGTATGGAGGAAAGGGGACTATGGACTAGGAGTAAGGTGGTCACTACGGTGAGTAACCTGGTTAATAGTTCTTAGATGACTGATTTGAACAGAAGAGTAAATAAGTGCCCCTTTTCCAATAACTTGTAATCGAGCTGACTCTCACCCGCCACCAGCCAAACAGCTCCAAACAGACACACCTCACCCTTAATACCTCAGGGTTTGACACTGGAAGGATGGTTGGGTAGGGCCTAAGTAGGCGAGCACTGCAATGTTGTTCCAGCCTCCTTAAAAGAGCAGCTTCCTCGGCCATAATGTAAACGCTACGTCCGTGCAGCGTTTATGTTGGACGATAAAAGATAAATTAAATCCTGCAATGCGTTTATAATAGCAGATGAAAGAAATGCAAGAAATGCTGTGCAGCTCCAAACGGACACACCTCGCCCTTCACACCTCAGGGCTTGGTTTAGCTAAGTGAAAACCTCAAAAGAAATTGAAACACAATACAGGTAATTTCATTTATAATTTCATTTATAGTGATTTTCAAGGACAAGCACCAATTCTTTGTATTTAATATTCGAACAGTTGAGAATTTTCCCCCTTCTGTGATTGTATTTAATCTCTAGAGATATATTATAATCAGAGGCATCACAGTACATCTGTGCTGTTACATTGTTCACAAGCCAGTTTTTGAAGAAGAAAGAGGGAGGCCGGATTACATCACCAGTAAAAGCAAGAATTTCATAGTTTTGCGGGTGCAGAATTTAAGCAAACCAGCCCAATGTAAAGCTAAAACTAATTCTCAATATGCCTATCTGTCAACTGTGCAGGGTTCACATCTGACAATTCCTCTTCATCCTCCACTAGAGCTGGTCTGTTTCTCCCTTCCTGTTCCCCTGTGGTTTCTTCTTGTGGTAGAGGTAAGCTCTCCCTCGGAGGGAAGCCACTATTCCTGCTTACTGGGATTGGCGGGCTAGTGGCCTCTTCTCTCAGAAAGCCGGCAGAAAAAAACCCTTACTGTCGTTGTGAAGCTCCAACAGTGTTGGTGTAATTGGTTCCAAGCAAGTCCAATGGTAGGCATGGAGTCAAGATATGGAAGAGAGCGAGTGTTGAAGCGAAGGACCCCCTTAGGATTAGAGAACCCAAATCCAGTAACAGCAGGCTTCCCTCGTGGCTCCGTGTGGACGGGCTCTTGAACGAAGGGTGGCAAGAAACCCTTTGCAAGTTAAAGGAGGCTGACTGCGGGAGAAAGGAGGGCAGCTCTGAGCGAGCAGACAGCGAGAGAGAAGAGCCGCGTGCCAGAGAGAAGCATCGGAAGGGAGCTACCCAGCAGGATACTGCCCCAGAGAGATAAGCGCTTGCAGGTACAGGAAAGAGAAAGCAGGAGGCAGGGAGGAAAGCAGAAAGGCAAGCCACGAAAGCCATGGAGGAATAGAATGCTGCCGGAGCCGGGAGAGCACGGCACCGAAGAGAGCAGCAGAAATGAGAAGCCAGGTCGGCAGGAAAGCAAGGAGCGAAACCAGGAACACTAGTGTCTACCCAAAGCAGGATCAAAGTAACTGGGTTGCAACGTGGCAGCCGGGTGCATAGTGAATAAATGCAACCCGGCAGTGGCCATGTTGGAAAAACAACTAGACCCACAAGCACGTTCTGAAACGAACATGCCGTGCAACTCAATGGAGCAGTATTCTCCATCGGTTCCACAAGCGCCACTGGGCGGAACGTGTGACAGAATGCCCCCTTCCAGTCCTGGGGCTACCAGGTTTACCAGGGTGAGTTCAGTGGAACCTTCGGCCAAGCCTGGGCCCATGTAAATAGGAGGAGGGTTCCCAAGAGTTCACGGAACTGGGGTAGTCTGTCCACTTGACCAGGCATTCTAGCCTTCCCCTCCTATACTGTGAATCCTCTATCTGATCGACCTCATATTTTGCTGGTTGGTTATCCCTCGGAAAGAGACTTCTGGGTAAAGGCTGATCAAAGGAGTCCTCTTCATAGTTCCGTAGGAGGGAGGCATGGAACACTGGGTGGATGCAACGGAGATGTTTGGGCAACCATAGTCTGAATGCAACAGGATTGATCTTAGCCTGAATAGAAAATGGTCTGATATACAGGCGAGAGAGTTTGGAGGGATGGACCCAACGGGGAAGAAACTTGGTGGACAGCCAGACCTTAGATCCCTTTTCCCACCCTGGTGTCTCTTGGCGATGACAATCAGACTGGGCTTGGTAACGATGCTTACTGGCTTGTAGGTTTTGTTGAGATACTTTATGAGCTTCCATGATCTCTGACAAAACCGTGTCCACAGATGGTACCTGAGAGGGTGTGGATGTTCTTGGCAATATGCTAAGGGGATGTTGCCCATAAGTACAAAAGAACGGACTGAGGCCTGTAGCAGAATGTACTGTTATTGTATGAAAATTCCGCAGTAGGTAGGAAGTTCTACCCAGTTGTTCTGCTGGTAATTAGTAAAACAACAAAGGTACTGCTCTAACGTAGCGTTGAGACGTTCCGTCTGTCCATTCGTCTGAGGGTGTAAACCGGAGGACAGGGCCCTTTCGATCCCCAATCGAACGCACAATGCCTTCCAGAACTTAGATGTGTATTGACTGCCACGGTCGGATATTATTTTCTCTGGTAGGCCATGCAGACCAAAGATGTCCTTTGCAAACATTGTGGCCATGGTAGAAGCTGAAGGTAGACCCGGAAGTGGAGAGAAATGGGCCATCTTGGAAAACGAATCAACAGTGTCCATGATGCAAGAGCATCCTTCAGATAGTAGAAGGTCAACGATAAAATCCGTCGAGAGGTGGCTCCAGGGTCGTGAAGGCACTGAGTCTTGTTCCAAGAGTCCAATCTATCTTTGTATACTGTACTTGCTACTTGCTATCGGCACACGTGGGACTTGTTTTATTATAGTTTCTGGCATCTGAAGACCACCTCGGCCACCAGAAGTTGTGTCGGATGAGCTCTCTGGTGTTAGAACTCCCTCTGTGACCAGCCAAGTTGCTTGCATGGCACCAGGACGATGCTTGTCGGCGGGATGCCTCATCCGGTAGGTACAATCTATGGTTGACAAAGAGGAGACCGTCCTTCTTTTCCACCTTGTCCTTAAATGACACCTTGGGTAAGGTGACATTCCGAACCACAACCTCCTTGACTTTCTGAAGAAAGGTTGCAACTTGGGAGATTATCCTGTGATCTATTTTCTGACCTGGGACTAGACTGCGGGAGAGGGCATCCGCCAGTATGTTTTGTCTGCTTGGTAAGTACGTGATGGAAAAGTTATACTGAGCCAAGAAATGCGCCTATCTGGCTTGATGGGAGTTGACACAGTCCATCTGCTGGAGGACCTTTAAATTCTTATGGTCAGTACGGATAAGGAAAGGATGAGACCTGCAATAAGTGACACCACTCCTCACAGACAACCTTCATGGCCAGTAGCTCCTTCTCGATGACTGAGTAGTTGGCCTGACTGGGGGTGAGGGTCCTGTAAAGGTAGTGATGTTCAACTGCTTCATTCTCCTATAGTAGACCCGCTAAAATGGCTGCAACAGATGCGTCGGCTTCTACAATAAAGGGACAAGTCTGATCTGGTTGGCAACGCTTCATGGATCGATTGTTTCCGACCTGTTGTTTCATTCCATCATAGTGAACCTGAACGACATCCTGGTGTTCTCTGCCTCCCCCCAGCAACATCAAGAACACCCACGGGAAGTCCTAGGCCGGTTGCAAGAACATCATCTCTTAGTCAAACCAGAAAGGTTCTGAAACAAACGTGCCGTGCAACTCAAAGGAGCCATATTCTCCATCGGTTCCACAAGCGCCGCTGGGGGGGGAACACGTGACACCATCTTTCATCACACATAGGTGTATACAATTGCAATAAGAAATTACCAGGAATCCCCCCTGTTAAGAACAGAAATGACTATGCATAACATCCAGTGATTGGAATATAAGGACATGTACACATGCCCATCTAATCATGAACCAACTCCAGATCATGAATCTACATAGTTGAGTGCCTCATTTCAAAGATTAGATGCCTCTAGAAGTCATAACATAGGCCATGTCGTTTATGCTAGTAAAATATTAGAACTCCATTCTTGTGGGTACAGTAGCCAACACATTTTATGTCTTCACCACCGATGTTAATAATAGAAAGGCGGAACTGACCATTCATCACAGGCATTAAGCCATTTGCCAATGAATAAGATGTATAGACAGTCTAGTTGCATGCAATTCTTAACTGTTAAACATAGCTTAATCCTAAGCATTTACATTCATTTACAAGAATTGTATATGTATGGGATTTATAAAGCACAAATTTAGCTGCGAGGCAATTCAGGGCTGTATGTAGAGGATGCACCCAGTGTGCTACAACTAAGGATGCTTAAGTAGCAGAGGAGCTGGGTT
The DNA here is from genome assembly GCF_040938575.1 of Ambystoma mexicanum. NCBI lineage: Eukaryota > Metazoa > Chordata > Amphibia > Caudata > Ambystomatidae > Ambystoma > Ambystoma mexicanum. The sequence continues at coordinate 1,264,518,654 of NC_090935.1, read as the reverse complement.
GCACAAGTGATGCACAACAGGAGGCAGGGTTATCTCCAGAAGGGGAGAATTAGTGTTTAGAGGAGTGATTGGTGAGATGCTCTCTGTAGGATAGGGTCTTCTGGTCTACACTAAAGTTGGTGCATTGTTCTTGGCAGATGGCGAGCTTCTCAGCCAGGTAGACTGGTGTTTTGGTTAGGACTGCTTTGGAGGTGAAGCAGGCTGTCCTGAGCATGATGCATGCTTCAGTGGGTAGCCAGTGCAGCTCCTTGAGGATCGGGGTGATCTGGTTTAATTTTGTTAGTCCTGTAATGAGGCCTGCTGCAGCATGCTGAAAGGCTTCAAACAGGAGCCAAGCTGGCATATGAGGCTCCTGTGAAAAGGACAATGCTGCCATCCAGGTGGGAGATTACCAGGACATTGTCAATCCTTTGAAACTCTAAGCCAGAAGAAAGGCTTTACTTTGTATATCTGTGGAGGCACGCAAACTGGTACCATGATCCTTGGGTCTTCTTGGCGGTGTGTGTTTTGAATGAGAAGTCATAATAAGGGTAAATCCAAGATATTTTACACTCTGTGAGAGTTGCGGCATGAACTAGTCAAGCTTCATGCTAGCCAGCCAATTCTGCACTTGGGCATACTGAATGGGGTTTCCTAGCCAAATTAATTCAATCTTTGTTGGGTTGAGCTATAGGTAGGTAGGTGCTTGAAATTGTTCGGATGGAACCAGGGTTCTCCCGAATCCCCAAGCGCTTTAGAGTTAGGCAAGACCTCTTTTAGGCGCTATAATGGACTATGGGGGAGGAGGGGCACTGGGAAGGCTCTCTCATGAAAATATAATCACATACACAGACATGGGCAGGCACTGAAAAAGGTAGTTATTATTTAAATATAAGGCTCAATTAACTATTAGCTGTATAGATTTGTAATGTCAGATCTTAGGCATTGTAAAATCTAAAGTGCTATAGAGGATTCAACCTCCTTCCCAGAAGGAATGTGGCCTGTGTGATTAAAAATATCGACCGCAGACGGTTACGTAGTGTTCGTCACTATGGCCAAGCACTGGCAGCACACAAACTGACTCACCAGCTGTCTACTGTCCGTCAAGGGTCCATGCAGCCTAAAAATGGGATTTAAATGTTCTGTGCGACAAAATGCAGAATGGGACAGTTTATAAAAATAAGGTGTGAATGACACTACAGGGCCCAGATAACGTTTGCAGAAGCAGTGAAATATGGACAGAATTTATGAAAATTGTTCACAAAAATGTTTAGTTTTTTCCCTTGGGCTATGCCTCAAAGTTTGTAAAAGTCTGCAAAGCTTCAGGGTGTTTATGAATGAGCAAGCAAAATGTAGAACAGCATGCTCGGACAAAACCGTTGACAACTGAGAAAAGAATGCTTTGGAGCATCCCTATTATGGAAGAAGGACGATGGTGATGAAGCCATGGTCCATATCCAGTGAAGCTACTACAGTAAGCCAGGCCTATATAAACTCCTGCCTGGCACCACTTTGGCAGGAAGGAACGGAAGAGGAACAGGAGAAGACCGTTCAGGCAGCAGAGTCCTTTTCTACCATCTTCATTTTGTAAGATGAAACTTGTTATCCTTACAAGATCAGCTTTTGGCCTTATTTCCCTAGAGGGGTGTATTTATTCTGGTGTGAGTGTAATTAGGAACACCCTTACAAGATCCAGGTGTGTATAAGGCACTGCCAGTACTTATGGATATCGTTGATGCAGTTGATCTTTAGGTAAAGTCGCATGTCATCTGCAATTTGGTGTATCTTGATGCCAGTGTTGGTGAAGCCTTCCCCTAGAGGTTCCATGTAGAGGTTGAAGATGACGGGGGATAGGATGTAGGGGGATGAGGACTTTTTCTAAAGCACATATTTTGTCTTGTGTATGGCACACTTGCTGTTGAGTTCCTTTGTATACCAAAGCTTGGAGGGCTTATGTTGGTTGAGGTGAAGATTCATTGGTGCCTGGGTGATGGTTGTATCAGTTTGGATGTGGTTTAGGACACTAAGCTAGGTGCTGACATTCTCTGGGAGGAGTTGGACGTGCAAGCCAAGTTAATAAGCTTTTTCTTCCATGTGCATCCAATAAAATTCTAGAAAGTGCAGTGAGGTGTCTTGGTTGGTTTGTGTTGGCTCCGGTGTGGCAGTGGTGTCTGGTGGAATAGGATGGGTATGGCTCCATGATCTCCCTTGTTTAATCAGGGAGGGAAGACCTCCATTGTCTGGAGAGTTGAGAAATGCCTGGTCAAGTGTGTTGCCTTTGTTGTGGGTTGATTCTTTGAGATGCTTTATGTTCCTGGTGTGAAGCCGTTTGAATAATCCCACTCTGTTTTTCATGAGGGCCTGGCCCGGACAGTTTGAGGTTTCATACCAAGATGTTAGGTGTGCTGATAAATTATGTTGTTGTGATAAGGTCTGTTATTTCGCCGAGTAAGTCCTTGTTGGTTTGAGGTGGTCACTAGATTAGTTGGGAGGCAGATGTCTGAGCATGAGTAAGTGGGAAGTCGGAAGTGAATAGCTCCAAGGATGCAGGTGTGGTGTGCTCCTGGAGTCTCTTTTGGATAATACCAAGCCCTCTGCCAGTCTTTTTTGCCGTCTTTGTTGAATGCTGTAGCCAGTCATGATGACGATATCCAGGGTGTGGATATGAGCCTGTCAGCGGCACAATGGCCCGTTCAACTTGGGTTAGGTGGATTACCAGGGCATAGCCAGAGCAAAGCCTACCCCAAGAGTTTGCAAGGGGTGTTAAACCGGGCAGGAGTCCCTGTCTCTAAAGTATTATTGATGTTGTGTTTGCTGATTGGTACCACTGTCCCTGACTTGGTGCATAGTACTTTCTGTCCTGGCCATGTATCTGGCTCTCTGTAAAGTTGCAGATGGTCCAAAAGATACATGGGGATCAGAGCTTCCTGGTATTCCGATGCTGGACCCAAAGACTACAGCTACCAGCTTGCACTACACTCCTTATACCAGCATAATGGTGAGCGAACCACAGGGAGCAGCACCTTCCATAGACCAACAGTAAGGGCAGAGGACTTTGGATGCCAACAGAGGGTACACTGATTATGCTGCTGTAAGCAGCAGGAAAGAAGACACCTCAGTGGGGAAGGACTAGTTACCACAATGTAACTGGGTCCAACTGCCAAAAATGACCTTGACAAAAAAAGAGAGAACTTGTTTGTCTGAGGTTAGTGGGCTTTCTCCATCCATTCAAAGAATGGTCAACCTCCAATACTTTTTCTTACTGACGGGGTCAATACATCCGCTGTGCAGGTCATAGTGATGTGTTATAAGTGTGTTTTGTGTGGGTCATCACTCAAATTTTGATGCATTGAGTCCCGCACATTTCGGCATAGCCATCTTGTGTTAGTGTAAAGTTCAACGGGATCACTTTAAGTTTGAATGCCCTGGAGGCACTAAACTTTATAAAAGCACCCACTATTGATGTATGTAGCCACCGGATGAGAATGTACCCTCAACACAATTACATTTCACCACGTAAATGCAGAAGAGGCTCTCCCTAGGAATGCATATCAACGTTGACTTCCTACTTTCATGTCCGAAATGTATTTTCAATAATATTTATAAAATAAAGAAGCAGTCAGCACATTATTGTAATTTAAGTATTTGTATTAACATGTTATTGGGCCTCATTACGAGGTTGAGGGTAGCCATGGCGCTTTTAGCGCCATTGCTGCCTCCAAACTCGTTCCGACTCCGCTCTGGTGAATGGAGCAATTACCGGTCCATTCCAAGGTTAGCGGGACCAGTAATTCCCCATTCACCAAGGCCATTCCCCATTCCCATTGAGTCCCCATAGGGCTCAATGGGAATGGGGAAGGCGCTAATAAAGGTACCGCAAAATGCGGTACCGTTATTAGCTCTAGAGTCCCTTTGCGGGTCCCGTCCTTACTGCCTGTAAAAACCAGGTGTTAAGGAAGGACCCGCAAAGGGAACTCGTAGTAGGGGGGTAAGGGATTACCGGCACCGGTGCCCTTACCGGTGCCGGTAATCCCTTACCGCCCACCTCGTAATGAGTCCCATTGTATAAATATACCAGTGCTATTAAAAAGCTGTACAGGCAGTGATGACATCAATAGTTTTGCATACTTTAAATTCCGAAACCAAGATATTCTAAAAAGCAAAGCCCAATTGAAAAAAGTATTCAGCGTATTCATGTAAATGTCTCTGCATCTATTATAATTCTGTGAAATGTACCATTTTACTCACAGCTGTATGTTTGGTGGCATTTTGAATCAACATCAAAATCTCGTAATCCATCAAATCGAGTGAAGGGAAACAGCTTTCATTCTTTGCAACTCAGATGGCATGGTGTGTTATTTTATTCATTTTTTTTTTGACGATGCCAAAAGCTCCATCTGCATATCACAGCTGATGTTTTAGGTACCCAGTCATTTTATCAGAAAGAGTTTACCCAGGTACATTTTACCAAAAAAATACCGAAATTGAATTATATATGGAGGGTGGACGGGGTGGATGTTTTAGTCTATGTCAAGACAGGAGGCGAGCATTATGCTGTACTTTCTTTATTATGGCAACTCATAGCTTTATAAAAATGTTTGCACATTTAAACTGAACGTTTTTCGTTTTACTCTTAGATCCACGGGAAAAGGGGAAAATCCAATAGTTTAAAGGGTTCAAGAGAAATTCAAACTGGAACTACTAGTTCCATGAGCCTCTAGTACCTGGTAGTCCCGAGGCTCTTGTCTTTCATCTATCAGCTGCTAGGTCCCAGTTCAAGAGGCCCCTGCCCTAGGTCCTTTCCTCTTTCTTTTAGCTGCAGCTTGTCAGAAAAGTGAAATATTTCTTGCGCGCTTCTGTAGCATAAGTTTGCATTAACATCAGTATTATACTGGTAGTATGATATAATATTAGTGTTTTCTCATTAAGATACCTTAGTGCAGCGCTATTCAGTGTAGCGAAGTAACTTTATATTATTATTTCGGAAATATCTTGATTTGTATTATAGACGCCTGAGTGTGCGTGCATATTACTTTCACCCAAGCAAAGTCCTTGCTTTCATAATTCCCTCGGGTGTCGGAGCTGCGAGTGAAAGCGCTCGCATTAGGCAGCCGGTCCTGCTCCGTGTGTTTACATTGGCCGGCGCTTGTAACAGCGTCTGCGAAAAAGGAGGGCATTAGGACCCAGGTGAGCTGGAGGCACATAGCCTTCCCATCATCTCCTGGCCCTTTCCGACAATGTTTTCTTGCCAAACGTTCCACAGCATTACATAACGCCACGTTTATTCATTGCTTGGAGCAAAGGAAGCAGAAATTTAAAGTAAACTGAAAATATTTTAATAAGGAGGAGCCAGTGCAAAGAGTAGAGCCCCTTCCGATACATATGCCAAAAGCAGAGTTAGCCCTCCTGCAAGACGACCTGTGCAAGCTAGCAGACAAGAAAGCAATAGAGCGCGGTTTTCTAGGGAGCCCTAGCTTCCTCAGCAATATGTTTCTGGTACACAGAGGCGAGAAGATGAGGTGATAAACATAAAGGGTCTGGACGAATGGCTAACCTACAACCATTTCAAGATGGAGGGAATTCACCTCCTCCGAGACCGCCTACACACAGGAGATTGGTTAGCATGCTTAGACCCCAGAGACGCATACCTCATTATTCCGATAGCGACAGCATACCAGAGATGTCTTTGTTTTCGCTGGAACGAGGACACTTGGTGCTTCACATGTTTCCCTTTCGGGCTGGCGTCCGCCCCTTGGGTGTTCACCAAGATAATGAGGCCGGTAGCAGCGGCGATAAGAGAGAGAGGGATCAGGATTATCATCTATCTAGACGATATCCTAATTTTAGCTCAGAACAAAGTAGCGCTCCAAGAGAACGTACACTGGGTCTTCACCCTAGTGTCCTCGCTGAGATTTATCGTAAACCTAGACAAGTCTCAGTTACAACTGGTCCACAGAGTAGAAGTCTTGGGATTTATGATCTATACCAAGAAAGCAGTTCTCGAGCTTCTGACCCACAAGTTGAAAGCCTTCAAGAGGACTATTTTGCTTCGCAGTCTAGCCAGGATAGTGGCACTGCTAACGGCCTCAATCCAAGCAATCTTTCCCGGACCTCTCTATTACAGAGCTTTACAAAGACTCGAGATCAGGCACTTGCAAGGTGGGGTAGGTTACCATCAGCTAGTGACCCTAGATCAGTAAGCGCGTACAGAGCTCCATTGGTGGCTCGAGAACATGGAATCTTGGAACGGTCGAGCTATTTTCAGCGACATTATGGATTTAATTATAGAGTCAGACGCGAGCAGCGCTTGCTTGGGGGCCAGATGCGGGCAGACAGAGACAGGAGGGATGTGGTCAGCAGAAGAGCTGCAATTGCACATAAATGTCTCGAACTCCTGGCAGGGTCCTTCTCAGTGCGTGCTTTTACCAAAGACAAAGACAACTGTTGTGTCTTACTCATGATGGACAACATTTCAGCCGTGCGCTATATAAACAAATTAGAAGTGACCAGATACAGAATGCTGGCAGAGAAGGCGAAAGATTTTTGACATCACTGCCTACAACATCAGATTACAGTATCAGCAGAATACTTACCAGGAGAACAGAACAGGGTAGTCCCAGGTTTTCAATCAATTACAGGAGATTTAGGGTCCCCTGGATACCGATCTGTTTGGATTCCAGGCTGAACTCTCAGATGTCCAAGTACATCAGCTGGAGGATGGACCCGGAGGCACTAGGGACAAATGCCTTCTTACACCAGTGGAGCAGAGCAGTGCACTATGCCTTTCCGCCCTTCGGCATGCTGACCCAAGTCCTAGCAAAAGTCTGCAGAGAGGCAGCGGGGCTGGTGATAATCCAATTTTTTTAAGTCCCAAGCCTGGTTTCCAGTAGCGATGGATCTTTCTTCAGCTTTCCCGAGGATAGTTCCTCATCGGCAGGACCTTCTGCTCAGCCCGAACGGACTTCCACACCCTCTGATAGAGGCAAGCACTCACCACCTAATAACTTGCAGATTATAAGGAAAAGATGGTAGTTGCCGGGTATTTTGCAGCTTGCTGCCGACTGCATTAGAGACTCCTGGGTGCCTTCCACCATACGAAGCTATGGCGCCGCTTGGGATCGCTGGTCCCATTGGTGCACAGAACACAGTATTCATCCCGTTTCAGCCCCTCTAGTCCACTTTCTCAATTTCCTAGCCGACAGATTTCACGACGGCTGCGCCCAGTGCTCCAGATAAGATTTTGAGGTGGGAGTATTTTACTCTCTATTTTTAAACTTTGAGAGTAAATGTGATTTTAAGAGAGTAAAAATGACTTTTCTCCTTCGCAAGAGAGTAAAATGCATGCAACATCCAGCCGACGTGTGAAAAAACTGTATGGAAATCATTACTATGCGGCAGCTTTCTGCATTGTGACAGAATACACCTTTCATTATTTCTGGCCATTTGAGCTATCTTGTATATATTTAAATGTTGAAATCACTCAAACGTAGCCAATTATATAGTAAAGCATACACTAATTTGTATTGTGTGTTTTGAGATTCGATAGCAGAATTGTCTTTTGATGTTTAATGAAAGTCCTAATTTCCTGGAGCTATTACTACCTAATGGTATGCCAATGTTATGATACAACAGTGCAGAGAGGCAAGGACGCCATGCTAAATTCTGTATCTAATCTAGTGGTCAAATGGTTATTTATATAGCTCTTTTGGCAAAGCGCTGTACATAGAACATATTTATCACAATTACCACCAAACCAAAGTCGGTACTCCTTTATAAACCTCGAAAGGATGAAAGGCTGAGTTGGACTTGCCGGTATTCGAACCTGCAACCCACAGATCACGCAGAGATTGCAGCAACGAGTGCTCAACCGTCTGAGCTATCTTATTGGCTAACATCCTTCACAGGTTGGTTAACTGACTATCGACTGAGGTATAATGATCACAATACCTAGATGTATGACAAACCATTTATTAAGCGCTACATAAAGTTAAATACCTATCTGGATTATCACAGGGACTGGTTTTGCTGAGTTTCTATTTCAATCACCATTGTAACTTTCATTTGTTTGTTTTTGAACAGCGCTTGCACTTTCTTGAGAGTCAGGTTTTGGATGTTTTATTTGTAGTCTTGAAGATTTGAGAGGCTAGAACACCTGTGATTAGTGTAATGACAATTACTCACCCTTGAGCAAAGACTCTGCTGCCACTGACCATTTATAGTAATGTACCCCATTGACTGCAAGCTTGAATGGATGTAAACTAGACTGTGCATAGTCATCATTTTACACACAGTTTTTATAATTAGACTGTAAATTAAATTAGAAGTGTAAAAATGATCTGCCTCTGCATGATTATGCACACAGCACCGGAACTCTGAAAAATACAATTGTGCAATACTGGTTTGCTTTCACTGGAAAAAAAAAGCATAACTTGTTAAACAATTCTCAATTGCAACTTAGTTTTCCATCTTATTAATTATACAATCCTAAAATTCTAGGAAAACATGCAGTGCTTCTGAAGCTGAATGGAAAGAAACAATTCCTTGTATCAGTGTGCAGTTTATTTTTTTTGAAAGGTTTCAGAGAAATATATTCTGTTTCAGAGGTGGCTTGCAATTACATCCATGTAGATAAAAATCACAAGAAGCCTTCTGGTTTCTGTCAAGTAACCTGACCTTTGCACTGCCCTCTGCTCTAAACCTGTGTGTAAATGTATATTTGCAAGATTTTCATACATAAAAAGGCCTAGTACTCGCCTTACCTGGAGGCCTGGCTGCACCAATAGGACGCTGGGAGTTTACAGATCAACTGTGTCAGCAGGGCACGATAGAATAGAAGGGAAGCCCGTGGGAGAACACCCTGCAGTCGTTCACTTGCTCAAGGGAGTAAGACTGAGGAAACCACCTGAGCCCAAATATGCGGTGCTCTGGGACGTCATTGAGGTATTTCAACCCTTTCTCAGCTGGCCAGAGAATAGCAACCACTCGCGTTCGCAATTTTCGGGGAAACTAGCAATGCTGCTCTGCCTAGCAGCATGTGGAAGAGTTTCAGATGTTAAGGCATTGGAAGATATTTTACACGGAAGGCGTAGCATTCAGCATAGCTAAGAGAACAAAATGTGACTCTAAGATAATTTCCTATCCCTACTTTCCAGAAAATAAGATGATGTGTAGCGCAGTGCATAAAACATTATGAAGTAGAAACAGCCCACATTAGACCAGTAGGAATAACGCAACTGCTTATAGCGTACAGGAAGCCATACCACGCCGTAGCTACAGCCATAATAGCAAGATGGTTTAGAGAAGTCTTGCATTGGACGGGCATAGACCTATCCATGTTTGGCGCACATTCTGCTAGAGGGGCGATGGCATCTAGAGCTTTCTCAGCAGGTGTGTCACTACAGGACATTATGTAGTCAGCCGATTGGTCTTCTGAAGCAACATTTAAGACTATTTTAAGCCAGTGTCAGAGATAACTAGTACAGTGGTAGCAAACTTTGAACAAGCATAATGCTTGCCTCCGGTCTGGACATAGAATGAAAATTGTCCATGCTTACAGCGCAGGGTAGTCTTGATTATATTAAAGAAACAGTGGCAAGCATTATATCCCGCCCGATATGGCAAAGAGTTTTGATGTGCAACATGTATATTCATACTATTTAAACACTTTAACGCATCCCCACCCTCATGATTTCCTCTCCATTCCTTATAGGAGACGAGCAAAAAAGCAGCCTGAGATGTGAGCGACTGAAGAAGGGGAGACTAGTCACAGGTAGCCCACGTTGTCCTGTTGGGCCAGAGCGACCGCGAGATCAAAGGGACAGTTAGAAGTTCTGAGACACAGAAGAGTTTTCATAGTGCAGAAGATTATATGTTTTAGGTTCGGGCAGAGTTCGCTGCCAAAAGAAAGAGGAAAGGACCTAGGGCAGGAGCCTCTTGTACTGGGACCTAGCAGCTGCTAGGTGGAGGACAAGAGCCTCGGGACTACAAGGGACTAGAGGCTCATGGGACTAATAGTTCCAGTTTAAATTTCTCTTGAACCCTTTAAACTATTGGATTTCCCCTTTCCCATGGATCTAAGAGTAAAACAAAAAATGTTCAGTTTAAATGTTCAAAACTTTTTTAAAAGCTGTGAGTTACAGTGATAAAGAAAGTACAGCATAATGATCGCCTCTGTGTCTTTAATAGAATCAAGACTACCCAGCGCTGTAAGCATGGGCAATCTTCATTGTGTTTCTGTAGACAACCGTCACAATGTTTCGGGAAATATTAATTTGAGCATCTATTGTAATGACTGTCACTGTTTGTCTATTGGGAAGGCATACTCTCCAGGGGTTGCTGTAGATGCCTTCTTACAAAACCGTGATACTATGGCACCAGCAGGTTTGCAACCAGTACATGTGTAATAGAATAACCTAACATCATTTAGCACATATTCCATGAATGACCTCTGTAATCCCCACCGCCCTTTAGAAATTAGAGATGTCCTTGCTACTCCGTACTTCCAGCGTACGTATTTATATATAAACCTCTGCACAAATTTCGTTTTTCCGATCGTATGATGCTACTTGAAAAGCAAACTAGAGGTCCCAGTGTGCAATATTAAATCGCATAGTTATGTATTTGAAACTGCTACTTGGCTGCTATTTATGTAGTTTTAATAGAACATATATTTATATTTAAGCGTTAAGCACCCGTTCCATGGGCTGGAATGGGTGTTAATGGCCCAGTGCCCAAGTTAAAGGCCTGAGCGAAGTGAGGGGGTTTAACAAGGACCCTGGGATGTTAACACCCATTCCAGTCCTTGGAACAGGTGTTTAACGGTTTTAGGATGGGACAGGGGCCAACTGCAAAGTATTTTTCTTTTCGTGAACGGGTCGGCTTGCGGCATCCTGTTAACGGAAAGAAAATACTGTATGTGGGGGCATATTACAGTTGGGTCGGTGGGTTGAAGATAGCCGGCGGGGGAACCGACCATCAGTGGGCTTGGAAGAGATTACTAGTTTCAGCCCGCGTATGTGTCTCCTGATAGGCCGGCTCCCCCACCAAGGGTGCTAATTAATCTTATAAAAGCCCTCGAGCAAAACTTGATCTTCTCAATGGATGTGAAAATGTCTTCTCGCACAATATCTGCTGCAGGACACACCCTGGATGCTCTGATCCCCTCAGACCTCCCCCTCTCTATCCATCTAATCACACCTCTCTCCTGGAGTGATCACTCTCTCCTTTCCTCCCATCTCTCCCTCGCTAACCCTCAGGCCAAGCCTATTCCAATACTTCCACCTACCTTCTCGGTCATCCGATCCATGAAGCATGTGTCAGTTGAGGCTTTCGCTACCACTTTCTATCCCCCCTCCTCCACCTCTGGCTGACTCACATCCTGACACAGCCCTTTCCATGCTCTACTCCTCCATCTCTGATACTCTTGATGCTCTTGCCCCTGTCATGAGGATCCGCTTGAAGCCCAAAGCCAAATACAACTTTTTGTATGACTCTGACCTAGTCGGCGGGCTTCCTGTGCATCCTCTGACAAACTGGCCTGCTGACTGCTCCAAAGTCAATACCGGCTCCTTGTCCACACTAAGAAGAGAGCCCATATTCAATCCTGCATCTCTGTGGCATCTAACTCGGCCGAACTCTTTAAAATCTGCAAGGAGCTGGCCAACCCTGCTGCAGTCTCTACTACTCCTCTCGCCTCCCTGGCCCTTTGCACGGCCCTGGCCTCTCATTTCATCTAAAAAAACAGGATGTCCTGTCCACCTTCTCGTCCTCTCCTCCCCTATCCCCCTCTCTCTGTATCCTGTGGCCCCCCTGCAGCCGCCTCGCCTCTCTCCTTATCTTTTCCTCTGTTCTCCCCGTCGAGATTTCCAGACAAGTCCGATCTATGAAAGTCTCGTCAAACAGGTTCTTCCCTGTTCCTCCAAAACATCAAGGACCACATAGACACCCTTGCTCCGACTCTGTCCAACTTCTGTAACCATTCCTTCGCCTCTGGAGCCTTCCCCTTCCCTCTGAAGCCCTCCCTTGTGCGCCCACGTCTCAAGAAACCTACAGCCGACCGCTCTTGCCTGGCTAACTATCAGCTGATTTCTATCACTGCTTTCCTGGGCAAACTATAGTAAAAGCTCCCAGCTTAATCTTCACACCGACTGAGTTGATTGTCTCCATGACCATCAGTGTGGCTTCAGAGCTGCCAGAAGCACGGAAACTGCTCTCCTGAACATCCGTGAAGACCTGCTCTCCAACCTTGACTCTAACATCCCCTCTGTCCTCATCTTACTCAATCTCTCTTCTGTTTTTGACACGGTCAACCATGCCATCCTGCTCAACCGTCTCTGTGATAACCTGGTTATCACCTATCAGGCCCTGGCTTGGCTGACCTCTTTCCTCTCTGATTGACCCTCCCAGGTCCACCTGGGTCCTTCCTTTCCTTCATCTCACTCTCTACTAACCCCCTTTAAGGATAAAGTCCTTTACCCCGGCACAGTAGTCCGACACAATCATCAGACAGGCTTCGAACATAAGCGAAATAGATATAGCATTTCCATAGTTCTTTGAAAGACAACCATTCTCCAGATGTTGTCCAGATCGTGCACCCTATCCAACAGGAATCTGCATGTCTACCTCTTACTGGGACTCATGGTCTCATTGCTGGGCAAGCCAAAAACATATGGCTTACGTCAGCCATTTTCACTCCATACCCAGTCCAATTGGTTCATGCCTGGGAATTACATTACACAAAAGCAGATAAAATCATTGCTTTTCTTCATGGTTTACTTTTAGGATATCATCATCTGCATATAATTTTAATTTTCAAAAATTCGGAATGATCCAGCGTTCCAGCTCCCAACTGCCTGCGCATATTTTAATGGCCAGCGGCACAATGTATAATGTGCATAGCAACAGTGGTTTGGGGACAACCTTGTTTAGTCCCAGGTTTTATCATTACCTGACTCCCATTGTACCATTCATGATGTAATGCAGGTCTCCTGATATAAAATAATTGCTGTAACCCTCTGAGAATTTCATCTTGTCAAATGATTTTGAGAAATAAATCCCAGTTTACCTAGCCTTTTTAGAACTGTATAATGTCACAGCTATTTGTGCTCCCATTTTCAAGACATAGTTTTCACCCCCTTATAAATAATTAATAGAAACCTTCTAGCTCAGGCTAGAGATAATTCCATTCTTAATGAATCCCACTAATTGGTGGATGCCAGTCTGTGTGGAAAATGTTCATAATATCCTTTTAATCAACATGCAGTAGTGTAATGTGTTGGTAAGATCTGCAATATTAAGAATCTTTACTTTCAGAAAAACTGACTAGTCTCTTCAAATAGATGCATGCTGTACCAGTATGAAGCATGGCCACTTTTGGTCTCAGCAAAACCAATATTGTTTTATTATAGTTCAGTAGTAACGCTCTCATCGCTGGTGCACTTCCAGTGCTTCTTTCACATCCATACATTCAATATTCCTGTTTATATTGTTTTCTACTGTAGCGGCTGAGGACGGGCATGTGTATATCCTACGAAATAAACATCCTGATTACGCAATTTACAATTTCTAAATTGGCAAGTAATACCAGTTTGATTTTTTTTTTTTAATGAAACTATTTTGTTTCAGGTTTGCGAATCAAAGTTGCAATTGTATTTTTCACAGACATAGCTTGTCAAGCCAATAGCAGGCTCATCTTGTATCTTTTCCTGTTGCATTTTTTCAGGGGACATGGTAAACATCAAAAGAACAGATAGCATAAGGAAAATAGTTCTTAAAAGAAATGTTTTATTATACTTAATCTCACATTATTCAAGTGAAATCTCCAAGAAGTATTTTTTAAATGGACATGCTTTCCTGCACTCTCAAGAGTGGTGGGGGAGAAATGGCGCAGATAATGGCATGCTTGCCTGATGGGATGTTTGGAAGGGGAGGAAATTCAAATTCGAACAAAGATTGACATTTTTAATGAACTTTAGCTGCCATAGTTCCATGTGATCTTTTTTCTGGTAAACCTTTGCAAAATTGAATTTGTAAATGGTAATGTGTGAACGGAACGCTGAAGAAAGGATACCAGCAGCGGCACGACGGAAGGGAGGAGATCAAAGGAGAACAATTAATCACAGAGCAATGAAAGGAAGAAAGCATGGTTCGTTCAGCATAGACCAAACGAAGGGGTAGAACAACAATGTCGAGGGCATACATGGTCACAGGCGGCTGATGGCCGCGAGTCCTCGGATGGTGGGGTTAGAGAAGACCAGAACAGAAGCCTCCTGGCCATACCCGCTCCCCTATGCCCGAGAAATATACTCATGTCAGCAGGGTAACATCAATCAGACCAGTTATGCTCCCCAACAGCTGGTGGATTACCATCGAGCGGTTCCGTTCACATGGCAATGGAAAGCCGCAACGGAGAAACACGTTGGAGTATCGGATTACGGAGAACCCCGCCAACGCTCACCTTTCATTTCTCATTGCAGAGGTCCAACGACTGCGGCGGTGTCGGCTAACGTGTAGGCCGGCGTTCCTTTCGGTTGCGTGGGCTTGGCGGACCAGGCATGGAGGCAACCTTCGTCACGAGAGAAAGGGGGCGGGGCTTATGGGAACTTTTATGGATTACCTGAACAACACCTCCCCGATTGGTTCACAACACTCCAGCCCCTATATAAGGTGGAGACAAATGACGGACTGTGTGTGTCTTCTCCATTCCCTTGCAGGAACCCGAGACACTGTGGGCTTATGAGAACTAGCTACACCTTTGTGAAGCCTCATCCTTACTACAGAAGGAAGAAGTAATCTTTATTAAGAACCTTTTAATTTGAAGCAGTTATCTCTGCATCGCGAATAAAGGTTTTTTATTTGTTTTGGTTCAACAATCCTTGCTGCCAGGGCTCTCATTTACATAATGGTTTTGGCAGCTGTAAACAAGTGGAACTTAATAATGAATTATTTGCAGAGACTGTCCCATGATACGCAAGAGATGCTTTTACAGAAATAAAGGTGGATTCGGGAAGTGTCTTATTTGTAACTCTTGCTTCTGTTGGTGAGGTGGCTATTGTGATGAATACTACAGAGTTATCACTGATCCACAGCCTAATGTGTCCTCCCATGCGGCCGGCGGAACGCAGCCTCTACCTGAGCCGGACCATGGGGGTGGTATTCTTAGAGTGAATCATGTGGGAGGAGATGGCTGTACTTCACTTTATTGTGAAGAATATCCATTAATTCCAGTTTTTGTATGTTTTGCTGCCATTACTCAAAACCATCTAATTCTAAAACCATGAGAAATACACTGTTTAAACAAAAACCCATTCAGGCTTCATGTAGATATGGTATAAGTAAAACTTCTGAAACATCTGATGTTTATAGTAATTATAATGTTGCAACTGTTCAACCATGTAATGTAAAATCCATTGAAACTTCATTGAACTCAGTCTCGAAGTCCTCAAGTACTGTGACGAGGAAGAGGAGTAAGAAGTTCATGTGGAGGAAATGTGACTTTGAGACTACTGTGCAGTCCAGTTGTCGCAACTCTAATCAGCTGTGCAACACTTTTAAATGCCCAAATCACCTGCAGCTGAGTGAAGAACGTGGATGGAGAGAAGGCAGGTTGCACAGTGCACGGAGCGGGAAGCGTGGCAAAGGAGATCCTACGAAGAGCTGTAGGAAGAGAAGCTTGCCAGAAGTCAGCTGGCGACGTTTGAAACCGGAGGAGTGAGGCTCCAGGCGAGAGAAAGCAGAACGAGTGCAGCGGAGCTGTGTACAGAGACACATTCCTGCAAAGTTATGCTGGTCTTGGCAGCAAAGGCTGGAAGAGCCAACACAGATAGCCAGCAGGATTCTGTCACTAAAGGGGAGCCGGTCCCTTCCAAGCATCTCTCAACCGCTGCGCGAAGAGCCGGTGAGTCAACCTTATAGTGGAGGGGGCCCCAGGATGTGTGAATATGCTGAAAAGCATACTAAAATTATTTTTAAATGCTGATCTAATAGAACTAAATTGAAAGGCGAATGTGGTGCAATTCTCCTGACATTAGATGTCAGTTAGGGGAAACCTGGGACTAGCATTGCCTAAGCCAAGAGGCATTGCTAAAAGAACAGGGGCAGATATGGTGCAATTATCCTGACATGAGATGTCAGTTGGGAGAAACCTATTGCCAATAGTCAAGAGATATTGTTGAAAGGAAAAGCTTGAACAAACCCTCAGATATTGGATGTCAGTTTGGGGGAAATTGGTAAAAGTAACAGTTGACGTCAACAAAAGGGTGATAGTGAATAAGCACTGTTGTGTGATAACTAAGGAGAAAGTGAATGTGCAGAGAAGTCAGATAAGGATATCAGGTAGTGAGACCTTTTTGGACAAGGATACCTGGCAGGAGAGTAAACCAGGATATCAAGGGTTTCCAGTTGATGAGTTTCCTGGCAGGAGAGTTTTCCTGGGAAACTCACTTTGAATTGGTATGTTGAAAAGATACTTGGGGCCTCATTACGAGTCTGGCGGTAGCCGTGCCATTAAAACCAACAGGCTGCCGCCAGACTTGTGAATTTTTCTGGCGCCTGACCGGACTGGCGGGGTTAGAATCTCTGGAAAAATGGTATTCCCCATTCCCATTTCAGTCCATAGGACTCAATGGGAATGGGGAACACGGAGGCACCGGCACCGTAAATAACAGTGCCGGTACCTCCGTGAAAGTCTGCGAGCGTGTTAGGCAGAAACCTGTGCAGTTGCCTCTGGGACCACTGCAAAAGATTTAAGACTACAGGTGTTTGGCAGTAAACCCACTTGGTAGCAGTCTGTACCACACAGATTCACTTGGTAGCTGTGGCTGAGCAGTCAGACTTCCCTCAAGAAGAGTTAGGCAGTATACAGAGTATTCACAATAGGTCAAAAGAACATAGTAGAACAAGTAAACACTGACCAGAGCTTGGTGTAAAAGAGATATAATTATTTATTTAAAACCACATCTAGAAAAACACACAGGTACTAATAGTAAGCAATTCAAAAACACGGCCACTAAAAGATATACACTCCCTTAGAAGAATATTAGACAAGTCTTAAGTAAAGCCCCACTTATTTTCAGACAGCGGTGAGCGCTTAACGCAGATGGCACTCTAATAATTCGTTTAAAAAGGGAGAGAAAAGCAGAGTATAATATGAAACAGATCCCAAGACTTTCATAAGAACAAAACAAGACAGGAAGGCAAGTAAAACCGTGAAGTTAAGAGTTCAGAAGGCCGGATGCACTTTAAGAGTTTCAGAACAAAATGTTTCCCAGGTCACACGGTTGAAGTGCACAAGAGTCTTGCAAAGGTTCAAAAAGAGTTGGAGCAAAAGAAAGGGACCAGGTAGAAGGTCAAGGCGGCCAGCCCAGTCCAGAAGGTTAAGGGGTTATTATTACCTTGTAGCAATCTTTAGAAAGGGAGGCCTGGTGGACACGGTACCTTAAAGTGGTGAGAATACTCCAGCGGGGGCAGTTGTTCCTGGCAGCGGATGCAAGTCAGTGCTTCGTCCGGGGGAAGAGAGGAGTCCGTTGCACTGCCAGGGAAGAAACCAGCTGCAGAGTTCTCAGGTAAAAGGAGCGGTCCTTTTATTCGCGGTCCAGTGGTAAGTGGCTATCCGGTTGCCGGGGTGCTTGGCACGGGCAATTCGACCACAAGACGGCCTGGGATGCGAAGATAAGAAGGTAAACTGGTTGTGCCCACCAGTCAGGGGAAGAAGCCTCTCCAGCCGGGAGATATTCTCTGCCGTCGGGAAGTGGCGAGTCTGTTCCGCAGGACTCCACCGGTGGTGTCGTTGTGGTAGGTCGGCTCAGCTTCTCCCTCCTCGGATTCAGGTCCTGTGGCGGCTTCTGAAGTTTCAGTCCCCAAAGCCCTGCTTTTATGCTGCACACCCCCATTCACACAGCCTAGCTGTCAATCAAACATGCTAAGTGGTGAACCGGCCGGCTCACCACTTGGGCCAATCACACAAGAGTGCGACTTGAGTTACCAGGGTAACTCAGTCCAGGGTGCCTAAACCCCCTCCTACACCCCCTGTGGTACCCAGACAGAGTGGCACCACTTTTGGAGGCTTCTGTTGAGAAGCCCGCCAAAAAGTGGAACAAAGGGCTCGACTTGGGTTGGAGTCACAGAAGAGAACACAAACGCCATTTTAGAATCGAGTCCTGGCAAAAAATACCAACCGGCGAATTAATATTAAATAAATAAACCGGCGGTATGTTCGAGGCTATGAGAATTAAATAATTAAAGTTGGTAGCCTCCAACAATGGGAAAATCCCATAGGGATATATTCGCGGTCTGATATAAAAAGTAGTATCCACTGCCACCAGCCAAAACTCGATCAGGGGGGACGGAGACGTGCCCCCTCGACTAACAGACCCCGGGGCAATTGAATTGCCCCGACCAGTACGTCCACAATATGATGGTTTGTACTGGATTCTGTTCATAATTGTCAAGCTGATTGGCCCGAGAGGACCGCGTACCTGTAGTCTTGGTGGTTGGTCTCGCTGAGGTCGCCAGTCTGGAGTCCAGGAACTGATGAGATAGCGGCACGAGGAATCAGCCTCTCCACCACCCAAATGAGGAACTGGGTGAAGGATGGACCAACCCCCAATGTCACAAAGGCACTCTCCCAGGTAAGCGTGACAAGAGGATGTAGGCTCAGATGGAGGGAACCATAGTCCAGGTAGAGCTTGTTGTCCAGACCATGAATCTTCCAAGAACCTCAGTGCAGCGACAGTTGATAGATAGACCAGTGTAGCAGAAAGGTATTCGTAGTAGGCAAAGGAGCTTGGCTGGTGCAGATAGTTCCAATGGTACACAGGATGAGATTCGGAGTCAGGCAAGACAGGAAAGAGTGAGGACAGTTGGAACTAGTTGTCTGGCCAATTAGAGAACTGTAGGAACGTGCCCAAGATGGAACAGGGGGAATGCAGGCTAGTGTGGGATAAGTCCCCTCTACACAATGATGACTCAGGACAGAACTCCGGAATGGGCTGAGGGAAGACTGACCCAGGGCAAAACCTAGGTAGTAGCTGGAGGCTGGCTGGCCCAGGGCCGAACCCAGGTGAGGATTGAAGGCAGGCAGGCCCAGGACAGGACCCGGATAAGAACTGGAGTCAGGCTGGCCCAGGGCAGGCCACAGGTAAGGACTGGAGGCAGGCAGGCCCAGGACAGGCCACAGGTAAGGCTGGAGGCAGGCAGGCCCAGGACAGGCCACAGGTAAGGCTGGAGGCAGGCAGGCCCAGGACAGGCCACAGGTAAGGCTGGAGGCAAGCAGGTAGGCCCAGGACAGGCCACAGGTAAGGCTGGAGGCAGGTAGGCCCAGGACAGGCCACAGGTAAGGCTGGAGGCAGGTAGGCCCAGGACAGGCCACAGGTAAGGCTGGGCAGGAACAACGAGGAAAGCGAAGCAAACCGCGTTGAGACGCGGGCAGCTTTGACTAGCGGCCTCTTTTATGGGCCGCCGGCGCCCGAGAGGCCTGGAACGCAAACCGTTCCGTTTCCGGGCGCCGGCGAACCCAGAACGAGGCTTGGAAGGCAAGCCCCCACGGCGCATGCGCGGAACCGAGAGAGAGGACCTCCGCGCATGCGCCGAAGGCCGCCGGCCCTGTAATCCGTTGCTCCCCTCCCGGCGAGTCCCCAGACGCGAACGCGCGGGTAGACTCGCCAGGAGGAAATGGGAGCGGCAGACCCCAGTCTCCCGCGTGACATGACACTATGCCCCCTCCCAGGAAGACCCGGGGCCCCAGGCTTCCAGGGAAACCGTACGTAGAACTCACGTATCAGCCGGGGAGCATGCACGTGCTGGCGCGGTTCCCAGGTACGATCACAGGCCGGGTACCCCTTCCAGTCAACCAAATAGTGGAGCACCCCTCTACGGTACCGGGCATCACAGATCTCGTGTACCTCAAACTCAGGGCCCCCCTGTACCAAAACAGAGGCCGGACGAGGAGAGGTGCGGCCATAATCATCGACCACATAGGGTTTTAACAGGGACACGTGAAAAACGGGATGTACACGCCAGGAAGAGGGTAGGTGAAGACGGAAGGCTACAGAGGACAACCGTTTGGTGATAACAAAGGGTCCCAAATATCGAGGGGCCAGTTTGACGGGCAGATTGCGGAGAGGCAGGTTCTTTGAGGACAACCACACCTTGTCGCCCTCCTGGAAATTAGGTTCTGCACTCCTCTTCCTGTCTGCCTGTCTCTTCATCCGATCCTTGGCTTCACTTAAGATCTTGTGTGCAAGTTCTTGCTGTTCCCGGATGTGTAAGACCAGACCATCAGCAGAGGGAACAGTACTAGACGGAACTGGTTGAAAAGGCATTAACCGAGGATGTAGACCAGTGGAACAGAAGAATGGGCTGACTCCAATGGAGGCATGAACAGTGTTGTTGTAGGATACTTCGGCCAGATCTAGCCCACCTTTCCAATTAGACTGTGTGGCATTGGCAAAACAGCGGAGGTACCCCTCCAAAGTCTGATTGGTCCTTTCGGTTAGCCCATTTGTCTGTGGGTGATAGCCTGAGCTTAGAGCTCTATGTATTCCCAGATGACCACACACCTGTCTCCAAAATGATGAAAGGAACTGGGTACCTCTATCCGATATGATTTTCTCCGGTAGGCCGTGCAACCGGTAGATGTCGTGCAGAAACGCTGAAGCCATTTGAGTAGCTGTAGGGATTTTCCGGAATGGGATGAAATGGGCCAGTTTGGTGAAGCTGTCCACAACCACCATTATACAGGTGTACCCTTCAGATGGAGGCAAATCCACAATGAAATCGGTGGCGATAGTATGCCATGGATAGGGAGCCACTTCGGTGGGCATTAACAAACCCAATGGTCGTCTTCTGGGAACCTTGCACTGGGCACATATTGGACAGCTGTCAATGTACTTCTGGACCTCGGTCGCCCAACCAGGCCACCAGAACTGTCGGGATATCAACTCTCGAGTGGCTCTGACCCCGCGATGTCCTCCTATGGGTGAATCATGGAATCCGTGTAGAATGCCCCTTCTAATGGCTCCTCTGGGTATGTAGAGTCTTCTTTGAAAAAACAACAGTCCGTCTCGTTCTGATACTAGTTGCCGACTAAGAAGGGACGTTCTTTCTGGATCCGACCGAGTGGCTTCCGCGATGGACTTAAGGTGAGAGGACAAGGCCAGCAGAAAATGGCGAGGAGAAATCAGTGGCTGTTCTGGACAGGGCGTCCCATCTACGTTTTCCAGGGACCTGGAAAGCGCATCCGCTTTCGTATTGGAGGTTCCCGGGATATAAGTAACATGGAACTCAAACGGAGAGAAGAAGAAGGCCCACCGGGCTTGACGAGGAGTCCGACATTGCAGAGAGCGAAGATATTGCAGATTGCGATGGTCTGTCCGCACCTCCACAGAAAAGCGTGCTCCGAGGAGAAAATGTCTCCATTCCTCGAATGCGGTCTTGATGGCTAACAGTTCCCTTTCAATCACCGCGTAGTTTCGTTCGCTGGGACTCAACTTGCGAGAATAATAGGCTACTGGATGTTCTACCAACGTGATAGGATCTTTCTGAAGAAGGACTGCCCCTACAGCAAAGCTGGAAGCATCGGCCTCCACTATGTAAGGCAACTCTTCCTGGGGATGGCGCAGGATCGGGGCAGCCATAAAGGCCGACTTCAATACGTCGAAAGCCCGGGAAGCCACGAGATCCCATTCGAACGTGATCTTGCTGCTGGTTAGCCTGGTGAGGGGCGCCGAGATCTGTGAGAACTGTGGGATAAAGCGCCTGTAAAAGTTTGCGAATCCCAGGAAGCGTTGGAGAGCCTTGATATCGTGTGGATGTCTCCATTCTTGTATGGCTCGCACCTTCTTGGGATCCATCCCAATGCCTTCTTGATTGATAACAAATCCCAAGAATTCAATGCTGGGTTGGTGAAAGCTACATTTCTCCGCTTTGGCGAACAGGTTATTGACGGACAGCCGATGAAGGACCTCACGAACATGTTCCACATGCTCGTCTAAGGATTTAGAGAATATCAATATGTCGTCCAGATAAACCCAAACGGATAACCCTAACAGGTCACCAAAGATGTAGTCCATGAATCGTTGAAAAACAGCGGGAGCATTACATAGGCCGAAAGGCATAACCCTGTATTCAAAATGCCCAAAAGATGTCTTGAAAGCTGTCTTCCACTCGTCCCCACTCCTGATGCGCACCAAATGATAAGCTCCGCGGAGGTCCAATTTGGAGAAGATTCGCGCAGTATGCAGGGTTTCAAGGATGCTGCGAATTAAGGGTAAAGGATACCGGTCCTTGGCTGTTATGTCATTCAACTGCCGGTAGTCGACACAGGGTCTCAATGTACCTTCTTTTTTCTTTACAAAAAACAGGGGGAATCCTGCAGGCGATTTCGATGGCACAATGTACCCCTTTTCTAGACTCTCCGACAAATACTCCTGAAGAACTAGCTTCTCGTCACGTGTCAAAGCATATAGTTTCCCATGGGGAATAACGTGGTCCGGTAGCAGGTCAATGGAGCAATCAAAAGAACGGTGTGGAGGAAGGGGTATGTTGCCAGGTTCAGAAAACACATGTTTGAATTCGGAATATTCCTGTGGGACCAGAGACGTGGAACATAGATGAACCCCATTGCTGTCCGTTATTAGAGAAGTCGAGACGGTCCTGGTGGGAACGGGTAGCTTGCATTCTTGAGCACACCGTTCGGATGAAAAGGTCAAGGTCTGGGTTCTCCAGTCTATCAAAGGATTGTGGTGTTGCAACCAAGGTAATCCCAAAACCATCTTGTAGTTCGGTGACTTGATAACATCAAAGGCTAGTTCCTCGTAATGATCAGCAATCAGAAGGGCCAGTCCAACTGTGAACTGACTAACGGGTCCAGAAGACAAGGGAGTACCATCAATAAGCTCCACCGACAGAGGCGTGTGTCTGGAAACGAGTGGTATCTTATGTCTGGTGACGAACGTTTCGTCGATGTAATTGCCGGAAGCCCCACAGTCCAGTAGACCGGATACTTCCAGGTTCTTGTCTGGTAGTTTAATTCGGACCTTCAGGGTCTGTAGTACCGCTGGTTGCATGGGCAGACGTATAGAACAAATAACAGAAGGGTCTGAGGAAGGAATGGGACCTGTCGTTGCCCTTCCTGTATACGACAGGTCTCCTAGTTTCCCGACTTCTTCTTCTGCGGACGCAAAGGACACGTACCCAAATAATGTCCAGCTGCTCCACAGTAAAGACACAAACGCAAAGACCTCCTTCGTTTCTTCTCTTCTTCCGTCAAAGGTCCCCTCATGGCTCCTACTTGCATGGGCTCAGGTCCGGACTCGGTCGACCCAAACGAACCAGCAGGTGTGTTGGTTGTCCGGGGACCGCTTCTGTCAAGCCGACGTCTCTCAGCCTTTCGTTCGGCTAGCCTTTGGTCAATACGGAGTACTTGATCGATCAAGAGTTGAAGGCTCTCTGGTTCAGGGATGTGAAGTAACTCATCCTTGTACTCCTCTCTCAGGCCTCGACGAAACAGTGTCTTCTGTGTAATTTCGGGCCACTGGGAGTCAGTAGCCAAAAGTCGGAAACGGCTGATGTAGGTGATGACGTCATTGCTTCCCTGTTTGTAGTCCATCAATTGATTCTGTGCAACGGAGGCCAGGTTCGGCGTCTGAAATACCTCAAGAAAGGCCTTTTCAAAGGCAGCAAAGTCATTCAAAATAGGACTGTTCGTAACCACAAACGGAGTTGCCCAAGCTAATGCGTTCCCAGTTAGGTTCCCCAAGATGTAACCAATCTTGGCCCTATCAGTGTTGAAGTAGGTAGACCTGAAGAGAAAGTGTATTCTGCAGTGGTTACAAAACTCCGCCACCCGTCTAGGGTCTCCGTCGAATTTGATGGGTGTTGTATGAGCCAATGATCCCTCTCCTTGAGAGGTACTAGGTGCTCCTTGCGTAATCATTTGTCGTAATGTTTGATTCTCCTGACGCAGGGCGGTCATCTCGGCCCTGAGCGCTAGCAACTCGTTCCTCATGTCCTGCGATTCATCCATCTCTGAATCAGGAGGAAGGCGTCTCAATCTGTCAAGCTGATTGGCCCGAGAGGACCGCGTACCTGTAGTCTTGGTGGTTGGTCTCGCTGAGGTCGCCAGTCTGGAGTCCAGGAACTGATGAGATAGCGGCACGAGGAATCAGCCTCTCCACCACCCAAATGAGGAACTGGGTGAAGGATGGACCAACCCCCAATGTCACAAAGGCACTCTCCCAGGTAAGCGTGACAAGAGGATGTAGGCTCAGATGGAGGGAACCATAGTCCAGGTAGAGCTTGTTGTCCAGACCATGAATCTTCCAAGAACCTCAGTGCAGCGACAGTTGATAGATAGACCAGTGTAGCAGAAAGGTATTCGTAGTAGGCAAAGGAGCTTGGCTGGTGCAGATAGTTCCAATGGTACACAGGATGAGATTCGGAGTCAGGCAAGACAGGAAAGAGTGAGGACAGTTGGAACTAGTTGTCTGGCCAATTAGAGAACTGTAGGAACGTGCCCAAGATGGAACAGGGGGAATGCAGGCTAGTGTGGGATAAGTCCCCTCTACACAATGATGACTCAGGACAGAACTCCGGAATGGGCTGAGGGAAGACTGACCCAGGGCAAAACCTAGGTAGTAGCTGGAGGCTGGCTGGCCCAGGGCCGAACCCAGGTGAGGATTGAAGGCAGGCAGGCCCAGGACAGGACCCGGATAAGAACTGGAGTCAGGCTGGCCCAGGGCAGGCCACAGGTAAGGACTGGAGGCAGGCAGGCCCAGGACAGGCCACAGGTAAGGCTGGAGGCAGGCAGGCCCAGGACAGGCCACAGGTAAGGCTGGAGGCAGGCAGGCCCAGGACAGGCCACAGGTAAGGCTGGAGGCAAGCAGGTAGGCCCAGGACAGGCCACAGGTAAGGCTGGAGGCAGGTAGGCCCAGGACAGGCCACAGGTAAGGCTGGAGGCAGGTAGGCCCAGGACAGGCCACAGGTAAGGCTGGGCAGGAACAACGAGGAAAGCGAAGCAAACCGCGTTGAGACGCGGGCAGCTTTGACTAGCGGCCTCTTTTATGGGCCGCCGGCGCCCGAGAGGCCTGGAACGCAAACCGTTCCGTTTCCGGGCGCCGGCGAACCCAGAACGAGGCTTGGAAGGCAAGCCCCCACGGCGCATGCGCGGAACCGAGAGAGAGGACCTCCGCGCATGCGCCGAAGGCCGCCGGCCCTGTAATCCGTTGCTCCCCTCCCGGCGAGTCCCCAGACGCGAACGCGCGGGTAGACTCGCCAGGAGGAAATGGGAGCGGCAGACCCCAGTCTCCCGCGTGACATGACAATAATTTGGGACTAGTAAAGCCAATGGTGACTTAACATGCCCTGGGAGACAGTAGTCAGTCCCAGGGTATGGAGTCTATGGTGGGGTGTCACTATGACACTCCTGTGTTACTGCACGGAGGGTGCTCTGTAACACACATAGTAAAAACACATGAGATCCTATGGAGTAAAGGACCCCATAGCCCATAAGACACATTAACAGTCAAAGGAACACCATAAATCATGTCCAAGAGTGGGAGAAAGAGTCTCACTCTTGGCAGGAGAAAAAACCAAACTCCAGAAATCCAGCAAAGCTGCTGGGGGACTCACTAGGTTAGGAAATTCAGCCTAAAGAGAGAATTCTCCCTAACAGAGCGGCTGCCATTCTGCCCGCCAGGTCAGTCCTGGCAGGCGAGACGGCAGCCGCACGCCGGCTCTGAGTGTGCCAGTCCGGTAACAATGGTGCTGGTAGGCTTACCGGCACTGTTGTTACTGGATCGGCATGCTTGTAACGAAGCCCTAGGTCTTATTAAGTTCTTGTTTTCTTTGAAAAGTTTGTCAACCAGAAATGTTGAAAAGATTTGCGTTTTGCCATACTTGAATCTCTGTTCTAAAAAAACATTTGTTTTGCCATCCTGAACAGTAGTAAATACTTTCCTTTATCTTATCCAAACCAACACTGTGGAAAATATACTTTGTTTATACATTGTGAAAGACTAGAAGAGACTTTCTCTTTTCCAAATCAGTCTCATGGAAAGAACATTTGTTGTCATCTTGAATAGATTATTAGGTAAAAGATAAATTTGTAATGCCTTTTAAGAGACTGGTTTTTAACACAGAACATTGTGAATAGTTTGCCTGAAATAATCCAGGGGAAAGGGAGCCAACCCTTGGATACAAGAAGTGTTTTTGTTGAAGTTATATGTTTGAGTTATTGCACTTTTCTGTTGAGTTGAACTTTGAAACATTTACCTTGCATATTGTTTTTGCATGTAATAGTGTGAGGGTCAGATTGAGTTTGGACACAAGGTCATCCTGCTTTGATTTTAGTGTAATAGGAAGGGACACTCTTGTTAGGATAGGCAACGTTAAGCCTTTATCCCAACCCCTTTCTATTAATAAAATTGCTAATGTTGAGAAAGATATCTCTTTGTGTCCGCCTCTCATTGCTAACCCCTCACACTATCCTTACCTGAATAAAATCCAGAGGATAAAGATATTGAGAGGCTTCTAGCGTAACAAAAGCAGATGGGCATCACATGCAATACCAAATGGAGGGGTTGATTTCCATTTTCCATTTTTCCATTTTATTTACATTTATAAAGCCCATGACTACTGCAAACACTTCGGTATTGTTTATGATCTTATTAGAGATGGCCCTAAACATGTGCAGGACATGATGTCTAATTTAGCTGATCTATCCACCCAACTGATAATTGGATTTTTTTGGTCGAAAAGGGCACTGCGCATCTTTTCAATCCATACATCCGTTAACATCTGCCCAAGTGTCGGGATAGGCGACTGACGTCCCGGCACATAGACCTGTAGTACCTTGCAGTCTTCTTGGTTAAGTAAATTGATTACAGCTCTATGGAGAATTGTGAACTAAATGAAGGAACCACAGGTTAGCAGTGTAGTTTGGAAAACCTATGTTGCCCTCTGAGCCATCAACGTCTAGGTGACCTGTGCAGCATTCAGACACTATCTGCCTCTATTGCAAACTGGAGGGTCCAATACTGGGCAACTTTAGGGTCACAAGTGCTCAAAAGCAGCGTCTGTGGCCTTGACACTTGTCAGTTAACTGTTAACGTAACAGCCAAAATCATGTGATTTGTTGCTACAATTTTATAGACAATGCATATAATCGCTTTCATGAGGCCTTGTATTTTGACAGTGTTATTCCTTTTCTTTGCCTCGTGCGCTGCTTAGTACCCTTTGCCAGCAGATTTAATATTTTAGCTATGCTTTTAAGGACCTTGAATTGTAAAGTACTTTACTAATTGTTATCAGAAGGCTCATAGAAAAGAAACATTTATAGGAAAAATATCGAGTGTATAAGGCAGAGGGAAAGGAGCTTGAGCAAAAACGGTTTTGCAGTGAGGGCAGGCGTATTTGGGTGATGGGGTTGGGCGTAAACCCACCATGTATTAGGGCCAGTTTTGCAGAGGTGCAGGCAGGTTTCAAATCGAGTTCAGGGTGCTCTTTCTCATGCACTCAAGATGTTTGCGTGCAAACGAAACAAACATGTATTGATTTAACAAAAATTGAAGTGTATAATCAAAGTGACCCGTTTTTCGGCAATTCATTTTCCAGATGTTGAGACCTGCGACGAGTATAAACTTGGGACATCTGCTCTGTAATGGTTGGGTGTTATTTGGGTGATCACGTTATTCTCTTACGTTTTACCTCGGAAGTGGTGTGTTAACGTCCTCAATACCACTGATCAGTTAAACAGTTAAATAGTGGCATTGTGAAGACCAATTACAAAATATTTAGTTTTTCTTTTCCATTTCTTTTATTGCCATCTTAAATTCCTAACCATCTAGTCTCTTAAACAACGCTTGTTTTGGTTCACACATGAACTTGTGAATTGTATATAACGATTTTCTTTCCTTTTTGTTTAAAGTTATCCAGAGAATGGTGTTATAGAAATGCTTGCCTGCAATGTCCGCCCACGAGCAAGAACTATCCTGAAATGGGGCGACCTTCACGTGGATGATGTTGTGATGGTAAACTACAATGCAGAGATTCCAGAGGAGCGTGGATTCTGGTATGATGCTAAAATCACAGCTTTGAAAGAATTCTCAAGAACTAACAAAGAAGTTTATGGGAGAATTGCAGTGGGGTAAGATATTTTTTTTCTTTATGTCCATCACACTTGATGTTTCTTATTTTGTTTGTATATTTATTAGCCTTCTATTTATAGGTCTCGGGTAGTGTTTTCTTTTTTTTAAAATGTGATCCTCACTCTTTCTTCCACTAGTTGATTTGTTAAATGTTTAAAGTTCTGTATTAGGTAAATGAACCATGTCCAGATTGCACATATAATTTACAGATCTGGAAAACATTGAAATAAGTGTGAAAAAGTGACTTTCCTTGCACCATTAGCGACTCCATGGGAAGCCAAAAAGAGCAAACACTATGGTATAAGGCTCCTCCGCTGGGCAGGATTTACTGTCATTCAAAAGAGATTTTGTCAACCGGATGACTACCTAACTAATGGATACAAGTTTGAGGTATTAGAAAGCTTAAAAACCTCTATTTTCATACTGATGGGTCGCAAATCAGTGTTCTTTATTTATACAAAATACCTCAATCAAAATGTACTCTATTATAATCTAAACACGTTGATATGTTTCCATGTGAGGTCTGTCTACAAAACAATTGAGCCACAGAAATAGCACACAGTGCAATTATATCCACTACAAACCTGTAATCTCACAAAAGAAATTAACCAGGACCTTTGGGGATCACTTTTTCTAATCATTGCATTATTTGTGGAACACCCAGCTGCACTGAAATGCTTGCCAAGTTCCGGTGCCATTCGCTTGAGTTTTCTTTCAATTCGAATAATGCTGGATGATTAAAAAAAATACTATTTCTGAATGGGGAAAAGAGTTCTACTTCTGCTGATGTGCCATTGACTGTATTAGGATCAGACTTGTAAACAGGCTGCCATCCTTCGAATGAGAGAGAAAGCATCCTTTAACCAATGTCAGACAGGGTTATTGAGAAATGCATGCGCATGCACACCAACGAGATAGCAATAGTAGCCTTGCTATGCTGAGAGTGTATAATCATATTATTTTTCTTATTTTAATAATGTTAAATTCCTCTATTTCTTTCTTACCTACTGAGACTACCCAATCCTAAACTTTCTAAATGTTTGAATGCCTTATATAACGGCTTGATTCTGAAAATAATGTTCTAATCCTGAGGCACTGAAACTTCCATACAATCTTCTACTTATTAATTTGTTTGTGGGGGAAAAAATAATTGTTTTACACCCAACAGTGAATACATCTATATGTCTTTCTACTTGTGTATTCATTTATTGGCTCTTTTATTCCTCTGAATGCTTTTTTCAATTCTCATATGCAACTAACTCAACTCCATTTTTGGTGGGCTTTTATATTTCCACTAGTGTACAGGCCCGTGTACAAGAGCCAAAATGCAGGTTATCATTAACACAGTGGGACCACCATATAGCGTAAGCCTACAGCTCCCTCTAGCGATGGCTACAGGCGAAGCTACGCGAATTGGACCACTGTATATCTAAAGGAAACAGCTCCCTCTAACAGAGAATTCTGTGCATTTGGGCAGCCTATGGCAACAGACAAACCTACACCTGGCCTTTTATATTATTAAGATTGTATGTTATGGTTTCTGAAACTCCTGAGGAATTCTATATTAGGGGCTCCAATCCTTATGTAAGTCATCCCCGCCACACAGCTATGTTTAAGTCCATGAAAAAGCAAGATCAGCAATCTCAGATACCAAGGGAGACCCATAATCTTCTTTTTTTCTTGTGATTTAATTAAGCGTCTAGCATCTGGCGCTCATATTTCCATTAGAGATCTTCCTTTTTTAATCAATGGTACATGTAATTCTGTTTTGCACGCTTCATTTTTGATTCCATTACCTTACCATAAATACCTTTGTAATATTTCTCAATGATAATGAACAATTACAAAATGTGACTCTGGTTGCACGTACATTGCATTGATTACGATGGTACAAAAATGTATTCCAAAAAATGCCAAGTGTTGATTATACTAAAGATATGATTATTATTAACATTTTGTGTGCTTTATGTACGGGAACTATTCTGTTTTGCCCTTTGGGAGGTGGGAGAAGAGCGTGAAAGATGGGAGGGAGCAAAAGGACCAGCAAATGACAAATTACCTCTGTCAATTTTAATTAAAAAGATTACAAAGGCCATTTGTGGATTAATTAATTATTAGTTATACAAATGCAAATGTTCACTGGGCAGGCTTGATGTGATTCTCCTGTTAATGGTTACCCATATCGTGAATAATTCTGTTTCAATCATAGACTGTTTTTACAGGGTCAAAGGGTAAATAGAGCAATATCACTTAAGATATATCTATCTGTAGACTGTGGTCTTGCCAATCTCTCTCTAGTTTGGAGGTTGGATGCACCCCTACAAACATCTGCCTCACTTTCTGGGCATACTCCCGATAATCTTAAGGGTCAGAGAATTAAGTAGACTGCAAAAACATTACAAAATGTGCCCAAGTAGTAAGGAATTTAATTGCAGCCCCAAAGTTCTTTACCCTGAATTTGTTCGATAGACACAACATATAAACTAATGGGATGGGTCAACACAAGTTATTTATAAATTCTTTTGTTGAGTCCATGAAATGTTTTATTGTACAATCACAGAAGAGTTTCAAACACACCATAGGAAAGAAATGCAACCTGGAATTGATATTGAAGCGCAGAGAACATCACGCTTTGATGAGAAAGTTCTGGAAGGATCAGACGAAAGGTTTAGAGGATCATATAGTTATTTCAATAAAAAGGAAACCTATAAATAGTAACTGGACACGTTTGAGGTGGAGAAAGATGAAATGTAATAATTAGTGTGATAACGTATCTGTGATAAAGGTTATGATAAAAGTTTTTTTTTTTTTTTTTACTGAGATATGTGAATAAGAAATCTGGAAGATCTGCATCCCACTGTAGTAATCCAGTTGAAGAAAAAAGATTATGTATAAAAACAATTTAGTCTTAAGTGGGCTAATTAATTAAGTTAATGAGGAGACAGCATATGTTTCCTGGAAATGAAAGGTAGTTTCATGAAATACGTCATGATGGAAATCATTCTAGGATTAAAACTGTCTAGAACTGCGGCCCTTCATCAACTGTGCCACTCATATTTGAGCAACATCCATCTTTTTGGTGTGATTATTCATGGAAAACAGTATCTTGGTGCCTCTTTTAAAGAAAAAGGGCTGCGATATGGCCTACAAATTATAGATTGTTTGCCCTTTTGGACATTTCAGGTATAATGTTTGTCAAATGCCTCTTAAGTTCATTTGAAATTTTGTTTCTTAGCCAGACTGTATTCAGAGGAGGTCTGTCACCAGGTGTAAAATCAATGGTGCTATTTCTCTGAGAAAACAAATCCCCATTTCCTAATGTGATCCCACTTTGATCCAGTAAATAGTACTAGATTTTTGCAGAAACTACATCAATGGGGGACTGATTCATTGTTGCTTCACCTAATAATTCGATTTCATGAAAAAACAACAGTACAGATTAGTCTCACTCACAAGGAAAAAAACACATTTAGGTATGTAAAACAGTTTTTCGTTCTCCCAACCATATTTAAATTATATGTAGCTGATCCTGCTGCCCACTTGTCTGAGACGAGTTTTCCTCCAAGTATTGAGGGGTCTAAGACCCAATGCCTTGCTTACGCTGAAGACCTTGTGGTATTTGAAACACCATCTGTAGATTTTCAGCAGCTCTTAAATAGACTGCAATCATATGCATTGGTAAATGATTTAGAAATTAACATAACCAAAACCATGCATCAAGGGCATAATAAAACTAAATTTATTTGGAGAAGGCCCTGCAATATATAATATGTAGGTACTAGCTTAACTACCCGTCTTCACCCGGGATTCGGATTCTCCGATTTTTAAATCTATGATCGGTAAATATCACTTCAGTTTCTTCAGCAGTTACATTGCTTTGTTTTTTAGCAGCACACATTCTCAGATCAGTAAGTCTTGCTTGAGTTTCTTCTGCAGTTTCATTCCTTTGTTGTTCAGCAGCACAAATTCTCTTAACAGCAAGTTGTGTTTTAGTTTCTCCAGCAGTTTTGTTGCTTGTTTAACAGCTCGAATTCTCTGATTAGTAAGTCTTGCTTCAGGTACTTGAGCACTTGCATTGTTCGGTCAGAAAGCATGTTGAATTCTGTTAGCTTCATGGTCTTGAGATCATCCTTCTTTAGAGTGTTGACCATGTTTTAGCTTTCAATGTTTTGTTTTGTTTCGGGTGGGATTATATATTGCTCTTTTTTTCGTGGCATTTCTGTAAAAATATATTTGTAGGATTAAAGCATTAATGAAAGGAGAGAATACAGAAGAAAAAAGTATTTTCTATTAAACATGGAACCTGATTCAAATCAACTGATTCAACTGTCATCTTCAAATTGTAGAAAAATTCCATTTGATGTCATGAGGGTGAAGTACCTGTCCTTTACAAAATTTAGCGATAGAAGTTAATCAGGTGGTGATCATGTTTCAGCTTCGACGTGCGATGATGAGCATTACGGTAACCCACCGTAATTTACGGTGCCGTAATTAGCGCCTTCCCCATTCCCATTGAGCCCTATCGGCCAAAAATGGGAATGGGGAAGGGGCCATGGTGAATGGGGATTTACCGCCCCGCCAACCTTGGAATGGGGCAGTAAATCCGCCATCCACCATGGCGGAATCCGGCATGGACCATGGTGCTAATCTCACCATGGACCAACGCCAGGGTTGTAATGAGGCCCAATGCCTCAAAAGAAGAAAGATAACTTAATTGCATTGTTTTTACTTGATAGAAATGTTGGCCATTTGGCATGCTCCCTATTCTGGAGTTAATAAAACCAAAATTGATAACAACAATCATTGTTGGTTCAGAAATATAACCACTTTGTTACTTTGGTTCAGGGAACTGGAAGCAAAAATCTACAGACGAGGACTTCAACTTTCTGAAGGAACCCTGTTCGAACCATTGAATATTTGGGTTGTGTTTAGCTGATATTTCAGCTGCACGATTCACATTTAAAATCCTGAAAGTTAAGGCTCAGAATCTAATGAATTTATTGAAAGAGGGGTTGTTCTCAGAGTTCTCCATTTCTCCAGCATGGGGTCTGGCATGGATTCACATGCTCATGAATATTCCCCATCGTCAGGCCGGGAATCCTCGGTAAAAGAAATAACAGTTTCACTTTTCACTTATAAACTGTCTTTCTCCTATAAAACAATCACTGAGCTCTGGGTCATACTGCCCTCAGCCAATGACTTCCTCTCCCTAAGCTCCACCTGTGGCAGCCATCTTCAGATTTTTACTGCACGTTCAAGTGTTGGGAGTCCTTGTGTTTTGCTCCATGGAATTGTTCTGCGTTTTCGAGTTTATTCGTTCAAATTTCCAATTTTTGTCTATTAGTGCCCATGTGCTGTTTCGTGCTTTCAACCGGCAAGCAGGGATTCGTTTGTCAGCATCTTTTGTCAAGCCTCAAGTGCTAGAATCATCAAGTTTTCATCGAAGATTCCGGTAGGCCATCAGACTTACACTGCACGCTGGACCATGTCGGAGGAGAAGGACGTAGATTCTCTTCAAACTCTGCTCCTGCTTCGGCTTAAGGAACGTGTTTGTGGAGAACAAACTCTTCCAGTGCATCTACTGTCTCTATCCGGAGCACAAAGAGGCGGATTGCGAGATTTGCCTGGGATTCACCAAATGCACTATAAAGGATCGGCACAGCAGATTGGTGGCGTGGCTCAACGCCAAGGCTTCTACCCCGGGCGGCAAGCAGGGGCATGCCTCATCCAGGAATGGCCGGTCTGAGGAGCGAGCTCATAGGTCCTTTGAGGTCGCCCCATCCGTGGGGATCCAAGACAAGGTCAAGCACTGCAAGTCCATTTCCATCGGGGTCACTGTGCAAGCGGGTCCCGAAACAAGCAGGGCGCAATCTGCATCACCAACTGCTTGTATCTCATTCATCGCGCCAGTTCCTCCTCGAAAAGGAAGTCGGCTAACCGCGGGAAGCTGCTGGAGAAACCCAAGAAGGCCAAGGTGCCGAGTAAGGTGACCGACCTGCCCTTGAAGGCCCAGGTGGCCCAGGAGAAATTGTCATCAATCGAGCTGGTGGCGGCCGCCCTCTCGAAGGCAAAAGTGGCTGACCCGGTCCAGGGGACCTCGGCTAGGCCCAGAGTGGTCCTTCATCCTCTGGTGGTAGGCTACGGCTAAGCGGGTGGAGAAGACGCCTGAGAAGAAGATGCCAGCCCTGAGCCCGGCTGCAAACCCTCAGGATGCAAAAAAGGGGGGGCAGTCCTCCTGGCGTTAAGGTCATCGCTCAACACGAAGATTACGGACTGGGAAAAAGACAATAGCAGACACTATCTAGAAGCCAGGTTACAAACAGAGGGAGAACCCTACACGGTAGCTACTATCTTTGCCCCTAACTCTGCCCAGGACAAGTTCATTCACCAGAAGCTAAATAAGCTAGAGGGTTTTGCCAGTGGCCCCATCATCCTGACAGGCGATTTCAATCTAGCTTGGGAACCACAGAAAGACCGGAGAGAAGGCAGAGCGGGAACCCAGGCGGCACCCTTGAAGAAGCTAAAGGAAAAGATGGACAGGCTGGCATTATTGGACACAAGGAGAGAGAAGAGGGGGGATGCGAAGGGATACACTTTCTTCTCCCACGCACACAGGTCCTCCTCGAGGATTGACTACATTTGGGCCTCTTGTGGCCTACTGGTGTATGTAGAAGAGGTGGAGGTAGGGACCATGGCCCTCTCGGATCATGCCCCAGTAGCGTTCACAATAAGGAGAGACAACAACCTACGGGGGATCTGGCGATGGACATTCCCGGCGTTTATATTTAAAGACAAACTAATTAAGGGGGAAATAAGGGATGCTATGGAAGAATTCTTCCTGATTAATGAGCCAGAAGACACAACTGGAACACTAGGTGGGAAGGGTTTAAGGCCACAATTAGAGTCCAAATCGTCACTGTGAAGGCTAGAAGGGATAAGGAGAGGAGAAACCTCGAAAGGGAACTAGAAAATAAACTGAAACAAGTCATGACACAGATGGGGCTGGGGGCTAGTGGAGATACCAGAAGAGAGTACAGTACAGGGCAATAAGGGGCCAACTGGAGAATCTGCAAATGAGGGAAGCAGAAAGAGCCCTGCTACACCTCAAGCACAGTTACTATGTAAAGGCCAACAAAGCCGATAGAATGTTAGCAAGGCTTCTTAGGAGAGAGGATCGAGACAGAACAATCACAGAAATCAAGCTTAGGGATGGTAGAACAACTACAAAGCTGTCTGCGTTTCACGAGGAATTGGTGGAGTTCTATAGAGAACTCTACAAATCGGAAGATCCTGACGAGACCACCCAAATTTATCTCAAAAACCTCCACCTCCCGAGCATCTCTGAACAGGAATCCCAGGCCCTTGACCTAGACATAACACCTGAAGAAGTGCGAAGAGCAATCTCTACGCTCCCCAGCAATAAAGCTACAGGCCCTGACGGCTTAACCGCAGATTTCTATAAATTATTTAGAGAAGAGCTGATACCCCAACTGGTCCAGCTATACAACGAATTTGGGAGAAATTGGAGAATAACCCCGACTATGGAAGAAGCCAAGGTACTACTGATCCCCAAACCGGGTAAGGATCCCGAAAGCTGTAAGTTCTATAGACCAATAGCACTAATCAACTTAGATGCAAAAATGTACACGAAAATATTGCCCACCAGATTAGACCCTCTCCTCCCACGGCTCATTGGTATAGACCAATCAAGATTCATATGAGGAAGACAGCCGGGACAATACTAGGAAGGTAGCACACCTGGTTAAAAAGGCGAACTTAAAAAAGGTGCCAGCGCTACTCTTGGCACTCGATGCCAAGAAAGCGTTTGACAGGGTAGAGTGGGGGTTCGTGTTCAGCACCATTAGGGTGATGGGCTTTGGGGAGAACTTTGTGAGCAGATTTGAAGCTAACTACTTCAATCCCTCCTTCCGGCTACTGATAAATGGGCATATAACGGAGCAGATCAGGGTAACGAGAGGGACGAAACAGGGCTGTCCCTTGTCCCCCCTTCTATATACGATCTTTTTAGAATGCCTGTTGGCAACGATCAGAGCCACCGAGGACATAGCAGGCATTCCGTTTGGAGGGCAGTCTCAGAAAATAACGGCCTTTGCGGACAACATGCTGCTCACCCTTACGTAGCCAGAATCCTCTGTCAGGGCACTGGAGAGAGAACTGGGGATATTTAGAAGGGTCGCAGGGCTTAAGATAAACACAAACAAGTCTGAAGGCCTGAATTTAACACTGCCAACAGAAACGGAAAGAGAGTTAAAAAATGAATTCCCATACACCTGGTAACCCACAGTGATAAAATACTTGGGGCTCAACATTCCTAGGGACATTGAATCCCTATACCAGGAAAATTACGTAGCACTGCTTGTCCATATCAAAAAACTCCTGCAGAAATGGAGCCCACTCAGGATCTCATGGTTAGGTAGGATCAATGTAATAAAGATGGTAATTCTTCCAACAATCTTGTACTACTTTACGACATTACTAACGAAAGTCCCCCAAACATTATTTAAAAACCTCTAAGAGGCCATAAGGAAATTCATCTGGAATAATAAAAAGCCCATGGTGGGGATGTCCCTTATGCAAAGACTAAGAAGCATGGGAGGTCTGGGTGCTCCGGACTTCAGAGCACACTACCAAGCCTCCCAGATTAGAGTGATTAGAGACTGGTCCAAAAATGATATAAACAAGTGATGGAGACAAATGGAGCATGCACTAGTGGGAGGACCCCTAGATGTTGTCCTGTTGATGCCCAAAACAGACAGACCCGAAAAAGTATGCAAGAGCACAATAGGATCACTTGTGGGGGAGGCATAGGACGAACTGGTGGCTACCTTGGAACTCACAACCTATCCCTCACCTTTTACCCTGATTCCCTACAATCCACAGTTCACACCTGGGCAAGGAGCAAAAGGCTTTCTTAGCTGGGAAAAGGGGGGCTGCCTTATGATCAGAGATATGTTTGAAGGAGGGGAAATCAAGTCATTCAACCAATGCAAGACAGACTTCTCACTTGGGAAGGGGAGAGATTCAGATATATGCAACTGCGCCACTGGCTACTCCAACCAGGGATAAAGGGAGCAGCGCTGAGGCCCTTAACGTCCTTTGAGAAATTGCTAACAGTAACCACGGGAGATAAGAATCTGGTAGGCACACTCTATAGGAGGTATGGGAGAGACTCTGGGGTAACATTCCAGAGCTGGCTAAATCGATTCATATACAGGATTTTTGGACTAAGCGAATGTGCCAATGGTATCTCACCTTGACAGCCCTGAACAAAATGTATCCCCGGGTACGGAAAGAATGCTGGAGAGGCTGTAGGGAGGAAGGTACCTGGAGGCACGTGTGGTGGAGCTGCCCCCTTTTCCAGGGATACTGGGACATGGTAACAACCGCAGTCACAGAAATGACTGGGGTCCATGGCAGAGTCAGCCGGGGCAAACCTATCATGGGGCTGGGAGACACACTTAAAGAACTCCCATCCAGGGCACAAAGGAAAATGTATGAAACACTAATGCCCTGGTGATCGCCCAGAAATGGAAAACGAGAGAAGCCCCGGAGAAACATGAATGTGTGAGCAAAATTTGGCAGTTCGCCTCAATGGAATGGATGACGTACTCCATCCAAGGAAACCACCAGGGAAGTTGTTTTGTATCCAGTTTGATTATATAACTGGCAATACAAATTGAATTGAAAAAAAGGGGGGCAGTAGAGGCCTCTACGGTGCACCAAGGCAGGGGACGACAAGGACATGGCTTCCCTTCACCCAGTCGTAGAGTACGTGGGGAACGACAATGGCAGAAATGCTGAGGAAGATGACAGTGAACCCGTCAAGGGGGGCGACAATGACGACGACAGAGCCGACGACCACAAAGATGTAGGTGCTGGCCCCAGCAGGCATACTCCACCTCCCAGAGACGTGTCGCTGGACATCCTGTCCACTCTCCACACGCTGGTGTCGGAGATGCTGACGGCATCCCCGGCCCCGGCTCTGGTGGCTCCGGGCCCATCGCAGGCGAAGAAGAGGAAGAGGCACCCCACGCCTCCTAATCAACCGCCTCACATACCCTCCCCCCCATAGGGATACAGGGACGGATACATCGACGACGGATAAAGATGACAATGGCAGAGTGTCCCCGCCACCGAGGGCCTATCCACCTGACGAAGTGGGTTCATTCCACTCCATAAGCACCTGCGCGTAAGAGCTCTTCAGCTGATGCCAGAAGAGACCAAAAAGGAAGGGTTCCTGTACCAGCACAGAGAGGCTAAGAGGAAGACCATTCTGGCAGTGCCTCTCCTACATGACGTTTGGGAAGAGGGCCTAGCGCTGATGAAGAATCCCGCCTCAGTCCAAGCGAAAAGAGACCATTGGAGAATAAGTACCAGGTGCCGGAATCCGCACCCAAGTGCTGGTGATCGGAGCCTTTCCCAGACTCGGTTGTCTTGGCGGCTGCGAGGAAGAAGTCCTCAAATCCATCGTCGTCAGCCTCTGTTCCCCAAGACAGCAAGGGGAAGAAGTAGGGCGCAATGGGCCGAAAGGTGATTTACTCTGTGGCAACGGCAATCAGGGCGGCAAACACACTTGCGATCCTAGCCAGGTATGACAGCGAACTGTGGTACAAGATGGCCCCGTTGCTGGAATTCCTCCCCGACGACAAGCGGGTCGAGGCTCTGGCTATCCTCCAGGAGGGTGAAGTGACATCGACCATGCCATCACCGCGGCCCTGAACACCGCGGACACTGGCTTCCGCCAGATGAGGAACGGTGTCTGCCTCTATCGTCGTGGCTGGTTGAAAGCCGCCAACTTTCGGCAGGAAGTTCAGACGAGGGTCCTGGACATGCCGTTTGACGGGATGCTCTTTTTGGGAAGGCTGTCGATGACTCTTTCCAAGCCACCAAGACCAACACAAAGACGACCCGGGCTCTAGGCATGCTTCAGCAACACCACCCTTCCTTTCGTGCCTCAGGAAGCAAATCTGGACAGACAGACAGAATTGTTCTCGACGAGGAATTCAGTCAAGCGATAAGGTGGTGGGGCGTGCGCTCCAACAATTGCCGGAGGCACAGACTTCCAGAGCCCCCCGTCCCAGGAGACTGTCGCCACAGACGCTTCCCTGGAGGGCTAGGGTGTCCACACCGGACATCTCCACACCAGAGGCCTGTGGCTTCCGGAAGAGAGGGATCTCCACATCAATGTCCTGGAACTGCAGGCTTTGTTCTGGGCCCTCAAGTCATTCCTTCCGCCGCTCAAGGGCAAAGTGGTGAGGGTCTTCACAGACAATGCCACCATGGTGTTCTACATCAGGATGCGGGGGGGGGGGGGCAGATCCCCAGCGCTCTCCACAGAGGTGCAGGGGATGTTTCTCATTCCATTCCACCTGGCGGGGGTCCAGAACACCCTCGCCGACTCTCTCAGAAGGGAGCTGTGCACTTGCCACGAGTGGGAGCTTCGGCAGAATCAAGTGGCCAACCTCTTCCTCAGGTGGGACAGACCCCAGATTGATCTGTTTGTGATGGCGGTGAACACCAAGTGCCAGAGGTTCGTCAGCGGGTTGCACCAGCTAGAGAGCATGGGGCACGCATTAGCTTTCCTGTGGGAAGGCCGGTTCCTATACGCATTCCCACTGTTGCCTCTACTACTACGAGTAATTGGTCCATTCAAAAAGTGCCAATGCAGGAGGATCCTCGTCGACCCGGCGTGGCTGAGGCAAATTTGATACCCGGACCTTCTCAGCCTGTCGAAGTCACCTCCAGTCAATCTAGCAGTGGTTGCGGATCTGTTCGCCAGAGAAGGAGCCGCAATCCTGCACCATGACCCAGGATCGCTGACCTGAAGGCCTGGCTCCTGCAGCCTTAGAGTTCGGTGAGTACGAGCTTCGGGCGGACCTCAGGGAGGTCCTTGCCAGGACCAGAGCATCATCGACTTTTAAGTGCTACGGGCGCAAGTGGAAACGTTTCATGACTTGGTGCTGGTCGCAGAAGATCAACCCTCTGAGGGCCACGGCCCCTCAGATCCTTCCATACTGGTTATCGTCAAAGTGCATCTGGCGGCTTTCTCCCACTACACCAGGTCTCCGGGGCAGTCTTTTCTTTGGTCACACCATCTAGGCAAGGAGTTACTCAAACGGCTGTTTCATTCGTTCCTGCCGGTGAAGCGGCCTGCCCCAGCGGGGGACCTCAACGTGGTGCTGACGAGGCTCATGGGGGGCCCCCTTCGAGCCTATGCATCAAGCTTCTATCAAGTTCCTTTCATGGAAGACCGCCTTTCTTGTGGCCATCATCCCTGCAGGGAGGTTAGGTGAGATCCAGGCCCTGTCCAGCAAGCAACCTTATCGACTGTCCACGAAACTGGGGTGGTGCTGCGAACGCACCCCTCCTTCATCCCAAAGGTCCTGTCGGAATTACATCTCAACAAACCTTTGGTGTTGCCTATTTTTTTTGCAACACCTTCGTCGCCTGCTGAAAGGACTTTGCACTTGCTGGATGTGGCGTGTGCTCTGAAGTTCTATGTGGCGCGCACAAAGAGTTTCAGGATGACGTCACAACTTTTCGTGAACTTTGGTCCTGTGAACCATGGGAAAGCTTTGTCCAAGGCTTCCATTTGCAGGTGGCTCTCCGGCGGTATCATGTACTGTCACTGGTTGGCAAACCGACCGCTTCCCGGCCGTCCGAAAGCCCATTCCACCAGAGCGGTTGCTGCGATGACGGCATTCCTGTCTGATGTGCCCCTGCTGGACATCTGCAGGGCTGCTACGTGGAGGTCTACGCACACCTTCACAAGATTCTACTGCATCAATGGGGATTCCAGAGAGGAGTCCAAGGTCGGCCAAGCAGTGCGACGCAACCTGTTCGCTTGATGGTGAGCCTGGTGAGGAGGTGAGAAGACTAATTGCTTTTGTTGAGCCTTGCCACCTCCCATGGTTGTGTATGTACTGCTATGTATTCTTTATTCATGAGCATGTGAATGCATGCCAGACCCCCTGCTGGAGAAGGAACATGTTACTTACCTGTAACTGTTGTTCTCCAGCATGTGTCTAGCATGGTTCACATGCAAATCCTCTCTCCTGCCCCTCTGCAGCTCTTCTTGGTCATACTGCCACTTTACGTGCTACCAAATCTGAAGATGGCTGCCAGAGGAGGGGCTTAGGGAGAGGGCAGTCATTGGCTGGGGGCAGTATGATCCAGAGCTCAGTGATTGGTTTATAGGAGAAATACAGTTTATAAGTGAATGTGAACCAGTTTTTTCTTTTACCAAGGATTTACGGCCTGACTGGGAATATTCATGAGCATGTGAATCCATGCCAGACCCATGCTGGAGAACAACAGTTACAATTAAGTAACTTGTTCCTTTTTGCACTTTTACAGTTAGTTTATGATGGGCTGCTAAGTCTTTTTTCGTGTGCCTGGACTGGTCTAGACGCTAAGAAAACGACAGGGAAGGAATTGATGAATTCAGACAATTGAAATCATTTTACT
Organism: Ambystoma mexicanum; assembly: GCF_040938575.1. Taxonomy (NCBI): domain Eukaryota; kingdom Metazoa; phylum Chordata; class Amphibia; order Caudata; family Ambystomatidae; genus Ambystoma; species Ambystoma mexicanum. Next base: position 1,264,477,045 of record NC_090935.1, on the reverse strand, counting down.
GTACAAATTAAGGAGGAAGAATTTTCTACTGCCTGTTTAATCTGGAACTGCCTTTCCCCATTCCTCCAACTATTGCCCTCTAAATCTCGGCTACAGCATTCTCTGTTCAAATCTAATTAGTTGATTAGAAATTAAATAAGGGGAATAAAAATGATTGGGCTGAGGAGGAGCGTACTTTTATAGTTTGTAAATGTAACTAGATAGAAACCATGAGACACCTTTATATAAATTGTATGTCATTCACTGATCTGAGGAATATTATATCTGGGAATATTATAATGGGGAAGGGAAATCTAAAAGGGGAAAGTCTTTGTCAATAGTTTATATGGAGGATGACGTTTCACTGATCTTGATTATGAAAAAGTTTTGAAATTTTATATCAAAGCACTAAGTTATATTAATAAGGAACTGTAAATGTTTATTTTATGCTGCGTTATAATAAGGTCTTTTTAATAATGTGTATTTTTTCATATTTTACAAGTGTTAACATATTTATATAAACTATGATAAAAAAATATGACAAACTGCACATTTTAATTCCCATTTTCATTCTGTAGATAAGGAGCAGAAAGGGTCAAAAGCACTGGTGTTGTTGGTGAAGCAGGAAGGGTTGGAGGACCAGGAGAGAAGATAGAAACAAAGGAGCAAGGGAGCGCTATTGGAGAATTGGTATTAGATATGGAGAGAGATGTTTTAGAAGGAGGAGAGACACCAGGTTCGAGAAGAGGAAACTGGGGGAAAGTAAGTGGAACGGGTGGGAGACTAGGAGCTTGGAGAAGTGGTGACACTGGTGATCAGTAAGATGGTGCTTGAGAGAAAGGAGACTGTGCTAGAGAGAAGGGAGACCGTGGGAAGGTGGAGAGGGAATAGGTGTAGAAGGCGAAGGAGAGACCAAACGTGGGGAAGGTTGGAAATCCCCTTCGAGGTATAGGACATTGTGCCAGGAAAGGCAAGAGATGACTGAAGTACACTAGTTGTGTGGGACAGGTGGGAGGATGAACAAGTATTTGGCACAGCATTGATGATATTCGGTCAAACTCCAGACCGGTTGTAGGTGCATGGTGTGATGAATCCTGCAGAGTCTCACAAAAACCCTACCTAAAGTCTCTTCCCAGGTGGCCAGGGAAAGGCAGATGCTTTCTAATCCTGACCATGGGGGCTGTGTCAGCCGGGAGGATCACCTGGAAGAAGAAGGGTCTGTGGGGAGCAGGAGGACTCCGTTGGATGAGACGCAGTATAAGGAGCTCATGGTGGCAACAGCAACGAGAGACACAAGAGATCACAGTTCAAGGGTGTTTATTAAACTGTATAAATGGGCGATAAAAACTCCTAATCTAAGATGCGAGCAAGCTACGATCATCAAATAATAAGACAGTCCTAGTGGCGTCTTGTCAAATAAAAAGGGCCTATACTAAAAAGAAAGAAGTTTTCATAAAATTATAGGTCAGGATGGTTCAACTGGGGTCTCCCTTCCACACGTTTTTAGCACGGGGCAAGGCGGGATTTTCGAGCACAACACACTACTGGGCTTCTCCAGCATGAGCTTTCAGTTTGTTTCCAAACTATAAGGGTCTTCTGTGCCCAAGTCTCTTTTTCACAGTCTCCTGCCTCAGAGGACCTGATGTGCTGTAAACAACAAAACAGTTCCCTTCAGTCTTTTTTCACGTCTGGTGATTTCCCTTCACTCGTGGATCCCCCTTAACTGGGCTCCGATCCTTTTGCAACATTGGCCTGCCTCATTCAGGTTCACTGCGGCTTTTCATTCCCAATATTATCACCTGTATTGAATCTCAATATACTTTCAAACACTTGTTCACTGTGGACATCCCTCAGTCGCGATCACACTTGTCGACACAATATTTACGGGGTATTACGTTTTGCTCTCCTTCGTGGGCATCCCTCAGCCGGGTTCACATTTACCAGTGTACGTAGTTCATCAGAAAGTGGGGTTTCCTTCCCCTAGCTTTCTCTTGACTATGTGTCAAATACTTTCGATTGTACAAGGGGTTTTACTCGACCCTTGTGTGACCCCTTGATCTCTTGCGTCGGGCTCTCCTAGGGCCTCTTGGTATCTGTAGTTTCAAAAAAAGGGGGGATAACAGCCAGAGTATTTCGAATGAGCGCCCATGAGGCACTGGACCACTCTGCAGCTGGATATTCCCTGTTTTTTCTTAAAAGTTCAGTAACATAAAAGTTCTTTGTTCACAAGTTCTTTCAACTCCGATCATGTTGCGGTTTGCAACCTTCGCTCAATACAGTCCGGTTTGCTATCGGTTCTAACTCCAACTCACCGGCTGTACTAAACTCCTTGGCATTTCTTGTCTCTGGAGTCGAGGACGGTGCCACGGTAGCAAGCGTGTCTACCCTCCTTGGTTATCAAAGTGGGAGGGCCCTGTGCACCATTGACTTCTGTTGCACCACAAGTCAGCTGTAGTTCCCAATCTTATGATTCCTTTCACAGAGGCTTTGCGGGTCGTGGTCGAAAAGGGAAAGGGCACTTCCCTCTTGGTCGTCCTTTCAAGTCTAGACACCTTTCTCCTCCATTTGAACTGGCGTCCTGGAATAGCTGCCTCCTCGTGTGTTTGTCCTTGCTCAAAGTGTGCTCTCCTGCTCCACCTTTATCCCGGTGGGGAAGGGAAAGGGCCGTCAGGTCTGTACGATTATTGTCAATTGCCTGATTCTCACTCACACTTGTGTTGGGACATCTCAGGTAAGCGGCTCTGGTGTTAGTCTGTTGTCTTTCATGACGTGCAAAGGGGGGGGGTGCAGCTCCTACATATCCTAGGGAATAGGATCGGGGAAAAGGGTTCCATGTCTTAAAATCGTGGCAAAAATTGCTGTGTTTACAAAATATTGTGGCAGAAATGCTGTGGTTTTGCCGCCACAATCATGTAAAGGATGCGGGGGGCAACACCCGGACCCATTATACCATTTAAAGGGAGCTGGAGACACCCCTGCAACTCCCTCTCCCCTTAAATGGTATGATGGGGTGCACCTTTACTGGGTCAAACCACGGCATTTTTGCCACACGTTTTTTTTTTACCAGCATCATTTTTGCCGCGATTTTATTACCTGATGCATGGAAAAAGGTGTTATAAAGAAGGGGGTACCGTGTCTCGCCCGTCGGTGTCCCACTTCCACCCCCCGAAGACCGCCCATCCAGGTGATATTCCCCCACTGGTTCACCCCAGGAACTGGATCCAATAGCGATGGCCGTGTCCTGGCAACCTGGATGACAGATCTAGCACTAGCAGGTGAGACACATTCAGGTTTCTCACATACCCTTCCTCTATGCGATGAAGCCACAGCTGTTTCACAGTGGAACCGGGAAAGGAAGTCTACATTCCCCTGATCTTTTCCTTTTCGGTGTTCCACAGTGAAGCAGCGGGGATGCAGGTCTAGAAACCATTGCGTGACCCGAGGGTTGGAATCTTTGCGTTGGCTAATCCATACTAGGGGTGAGTGGTCTGTAATGAGTGTGAACTTTCTTCCTAATAGGTAGTATCTAAAATGGACAATGGCCCACCTGATGGCCAGAGCCTCGAGTTCCAACACAGAGTATTTTTTTTCACGTGGAAAAAGCTTGCGACAAGATGAGGTGTTCTAATCCATTGCAAACATGGGACAGGACTGCCCCTCACCCTATAAGGGCGACTGGGTCTGTAATATAAACTCTTTAGAGAAGTCTACTACCTTCAGGATTGGGCTGTGGCACAAAGTCTGTTTTAAGGTGTTAGAATATATATCATCCTCGTCAGTCCAATGAAGTTTCTGGGGTTCGTCATTCTTGGAATGTATCTGTCAGCCTAGCTGTTTTATCTGAAAAGTTGGGGGATAAACCTACTGTAATATCCTATTAACCCGAGAAAGGCTCTAAGATCTCTTTTGGTCTTGGGTATTGGTGTATCTAGGACGGCTTTCACCTTCTCATGTTGAGGCTGTACATTCCCATATTCTTAAGTCCCGTCCCTTTCCTCCATAGTGCATGGGCGTCCCTTCCAAGGGATGGGAGACGGAGCCTTTTTCACCAGAAAAAACCTTCTTCCCCTTTAAATTTAGAGGCGCGCAGGGGTGCGGCCCTGGGAACATGCGCTGCCCTGACTCCGCCCTCCGATGCCACACCTCAGTCCCCTTTTCCTCGTCGACGTGAACGGGTTGAATTCACCAGCGCTCCTCGATTTGGCTTCGGCCATGTAATTCCACGCGCAGATACTTCTTCTCTTTGATTTTTTTTCTTCTTTTTTTATCATTCAGGTACTCGGTCCTTAGGCGTCACGCTCCTCCCCGGCGCATGTCGACTTCCACAGGGTTCAGGAGGTGGCCATCCTGCGACAGGCTCTTCCCAACTTCAGACCCCCACGCCCTCTGCCTACGTTGCCTTGGCCCAGACCACAGTTGGCAAGCTTGTACAGCGTGCAACACCCTGTCATCGAGGTCTCTGAAAAACAGACTAGCCAGGTGGAGGGCGCTCTTCTAATTTACCAAAAGAGGAGTTGGGGTGCCCTTTAGGGGCCTAGCAGCTAGGCACCGAAAATACTGAATAACAAAAGACAAATCGCTGCAAGAAACGCGGTACTGTTGACCTTAGAAATATGCTGAATGAGTCAAGTACCTCTCAATGGGGTTACACTGAATCTAATCCCGGAAATCTCATTAAGTGCATAATTTATATAAAGAAACAACACATATGCCATAACATTTTGAATATATAATTGTTATAATTACTGTACACTTCAAATTACATAAAAGACAATAAATGACTAAATGACCCTCCAATCTCATTTTGAATAAAGGTGGCAAGAAATTAAATGATAGTTAGGAGTGGACAAAAACCTGGTGTGAAGGGAGAAAAAATGTGTGTCTCTAGGTACAGTAAAGAAAAAAATAATTAATAATCTTTTTTAGTGGAACTGAAAAAAAAATCTAAACAACATAAGAGTAATTTGACAATTGCAAAAAACAGTTTAGATCTCACTCAGAATTCAGTATATGTACACACAGCCTTTAGTCTTAATTCAGGGCTAGATCTTCTTGTACCAGTGTGATATGAGATCAAGGCTTTTTTCCAATTAGTCAGACATTAGCTTCTGCGGCTTCTTCTAATGTGTTTTGTTAAGAAATCCATAGTTCTTGTGTTAAGAGATTCTAAACAATGTTGTTTGTGACAGAGACTACTATCCTGTCTGCTAATAAGTATTTAAGTAATGTTTGTTAGAAAAGCTAGATCTTAATTTTTCAGGGTCCAATTAATGGATTACATGAAAAGCCCTCATTGGGTCTGCCAGAAGTCGCCTCCAGAGGACCTCAAGAACTTCGTGAAACCTCGATCCAGGCCCAAGGTAGGGCCTCTATTGTCCATCGCACCCCACAGGGGAGACTCCTTCCCAAGGACTCACCTGCGTGGGAGGGACCGCTCAGGTCCTTGTACCAGCACGTGCACTGAGGCTGCTCCAGCTACCGGCCTGCAGGCCGAGGGATCCCGGGATCCTCCCGGTGAGTGTTGAGGGACCGGAAGGTTCTTGTACCGGGTCTTCATCCGAGGGGCTCCGCCCTTGTACAGGCATTATGTCTGAGGGGCCTCGCCCTAGTACCGGCAATACGTCAGAGGGTGCACCTAAACGCAGATATACCGGTCCCCGGGCCGAAGGTATCACACCTACTGGGTCTAGGCCCGAGGAGCAGGGTAGGCCTCCCGATCCACACGCAAGAGTCTTGGAGAAGGCTGGGCCCGCCCAGCAACACGATGCAGGCACATGGCAGGCAGCTCGACAAAATGGCCGCCGGGCCGGACATCGGCACCCGTCCAACGCCATTCCAGGAGTTTGGCGAGGAACGAGTGTCAATGTGGGACTGGCCGCAACAGCCTATCCTTCATTTGCGCAGAGCAAGTTCCCACTGCGTCCGTATGGGCAGGGTATGCAGAGGCTCCAGCAGCTTCCCGCTACCCCGTCTGTATCCCCTAGCACTCCTCCGGCCTGTGAAGACAGGTTCTTTGAGAGGTCCTTGGGCTCATGAAATCCCCTCGGATTGGGGTCATCCTCAGAGATGCTATCTGGGATGTGCTCCCTCCAATGTTTCCGGCACCTCAGGCTCCTCCGCCGGTGCCCCTGGCCCCGGTGCAGCCTCTGCCTCTGGCCACCCAGCCGATTCCTCAGGCGGTTCCATACCAGCCTCCTCCACAGCCTCCGGTTCTGGTACCCAAGCCTCTGGCTCCCGCTACCCCCCCACCTACGCAGGATCCTCCTGATCCACAGGATATGGATGAGGAGGAGGACCCTGACACGCCCTCCTCAGCAAGGCCTTCCCCGAACTTCTTGCAGGGCTGGCGGAGTATCTGGGCCTACCTCAACCCGAGGTCGATCAACCGGCAGAGGGGGTGCTTGCTGAGGTCCTCACACGATGGCCCTCTGCCAAAACGGGAGTTCCACTGCACACCGATGTAGTCTCCCTGGCCAAAAAGGGTTGGCTCAAGCCCCACTCTGCCCAGCCGGTCAATCGACGTCTGGACGCCAAGTACAGGAAGATGGAGGGGGATACACTCTTGCTGTCGGCCCATCCTAAGCCACACTCCTCTGTGATCGCTGCGGCATCACTATACTCCAAGCCCCAGTCGTCCTCAGCCTCCTCCACTGCGACACTGCTAGGCAAGGAGGAGAAGATCTTGGGGGCGTACAGGAAGAAGCTGTATTCCAACGCGTCCTTGCATCTTCGTCAGGCCAGCGCCGATGCCATGCTGGCTGCCGCTAACCAGAGGTTATGGCAGGAAATTGTGGACTTCCTCCCAGAACTCCCCACGCAGAGCTAATCACGTTTCAAGGTGGGACTGGCTGAGGCCAAGCTAGTGGCGCAAGACCTTATGGAATCCACTGTGGCGCATATTGACACCTCTGGCCGTGCCATCTGTATCGCCACGGACATGAGAAGGACAGCCTGGCTCCGTGCAACAAAATTCAACCCGGATGTCCAGGAACGCATATTAGATCGGCCGCTCGAGGGTGGGGGGCCTCTTCCACTCCATCACGGACGAGGAGCTGGACAAAAAGGAAAACAGCTCACAAACGGCCAAGTCTTTAATCATCTTGACAAAGACCACGCCCAAATCATACACCCAGTCACAGCAGCGCTCCGACAAGGGGCGTACGTATAAAGGGTTCCGCGGCTTCCAGGAACAGAGGTCCAGGTTGCCCAGCCGCTCGCTGACTCCAAATCGGCCCAAGAAACAAAAAGGGGTGGGGAGTAAGGGCTTTTTCCAGCCCCCCTCCTCTGCAACAGCCTCTGTGGGAAAGAAGGCATGACACGCCCCTCCGGGTCCACGTGTCTCCGGTGGGGGGCAGGCTTGCTCTCCATGCACATTTCTGGCACCAGAATGTCACGGACCCCTGGATCCTCTCCGTAGTATCCACGGGGTACTGCCTACCCATCCCAGACTCTCCTCCCTTATCCCCTCCTCTCCCTCAAGTTGGGCCACCCAGAACCATATACTACCTTTCACAGGGACAACTTTGTCCTGCGGACATAGCCGGAATTTCTTTCTTACGTTTTTTGCCGATCCTAAGGACGAAGCACAGAGTGGTGCACTGCCTGGATGTTAGGCGTGCCCTGACATTTTACCTTGACAGAACCAAGGGCTTCTGCCAATCAGACACCCTGTTTGTCACCTTCGGAGGTGCAAGACCAGGCTATCAGGCCTCAAAGGCCTCCATATCCTGCTGGATGGGCTCGGCCATCAAAGAAGTGTAAGAGGGCCGCTCCCAGCGAACATGCATACCCACGCAGTCAGAACCAAGGCAACAGCCATCGCATTCCAGCGCCATGTCCCTTGGCAAGTCATAAGTAGAGCGGCCACCTGGGCCACTCCCTCGGCTTTCTGCAAGCATTACTGTGTGGATGCCAGCTTTAGATCTGATGCGGCTTTCGGACAGGCGGTTTTCAGGAACCTGTTTGCTTAAGGAGGGGTCTCCTCTCCACTCTGGGGCTACATTCAGTTGTAATCGCCCATGCAGTATGGAGGAAAGGGGACAGGACGTAAGAATAATTATAAATTGCTCACCGTAGTGACTAACATACTCTTAGTCCTTAGTCCCCTTTCCTCCATATGTCCCACCATCCTCCCTCCTAATAATACTGGTGTCATTAGGCAATGTTAAATCTATTGTTGACGCGTCAATGGGGACTGAGGTGTGGCGCCGGAGGGCGGAGTCAGGGCAGCACATGCACCCAGGGCCGCGCCTCTAAATTTATAGGGGAAGAAGGTTTTTTCTGTTGAAAAAGGTTTAGTCTCCCGTCGCTTGGAAGAGACGCCAATGCCTTATGAAGGAAAGGGGACCAAGGATCCTGCAAAGAAGGTGAGGTATTTCACGGCATTTAGGCCAGCCTCTCTAAGGACTTTAATGATGTTATAAAAATGGAAGAGATGGTCCTCCCAGGTCCTACTATAAATGACGATTTTGTCAGTATAAGCTCCACAGATATCGGAATAGGGTTGTAGGAGTTTATCCATGAAGCTTTCGAAAGTAGCTGACGAGCCGTGTAAGTCAAAAGTTGAGGACTTTGAATAGAAACTATCCTAGGGGCATTGAAAACGCAGTCTTCTCCTTATCTAGCCCATATACTGTAACTTACCTGTACCCTTTGGTTAAATCTAGGCCGGATCGAACGGTGGCTGCTCCGAGTTTATCAATTAGGTCATTGATGCGTGGCATGTGATAGGCATCAAAGTCAGAAATGGTGTTAACTTGACGGAAATCTATGCAGAATCTCCAGGAATGGTCAGGTTTAGTGACCAACACGATAGGGGAGGACCATGGACTTGGGCTCAATAATATTGGCATTCAACATTTAGTTAACTTTCTCAATCACTGTCTGTTTACGGGCTTCTGGGAGTCTATATGGTTTTAAATGAACCACTTTACCCTTAGGTGTTCTAATATAGTGGTATGTTCCTGTTACTCTTCCTGGTTTTTCTGAGAATACATCGGGAAAGTAGGTGACTAAATCTTTTAGATCTTCCTGTTGTTGGATAGATAGCTCTGGAGGAATTAATTAAAATTTTTCTATCTCTTCTGGAACCAGACAGGCTAATACCTTGACATGGGTGGCTGACGGGTTCTCTTTCCACTCTTTCAAAAGATTTACGTGATATAAATGGACCTTCTGTTTCCTGTTCGGTTGGGCTCTTTTATAAGTACAGGTTCCTGTTTGTTCTAATACCTCATAGGGCCCATGCCACTTACAGACAAGTTTGTTTTCTGAGATAGATAAGAGGACCAGTACTTTCTGTCCTATGGAGAATGATCTTAAGCTCACCTTCTTGTCGTAAATTGTTTTTTGTCGGCCCTGGTCCGTTTTTCATATGAGTACAGACTAGATCTCGAACCAATTTCATATATTCTCGCATTCTGATGGCGGTTTGCGAGATGGGAATGGCTGCCTCTTCTCGTTCTTCCCAGGTTTCCGGAGCATGTTTAGGACATTTCTAGGCTCTCTACCATAGAGCAGTTCAAACGAAGAGAAACCTATGGAGGCACGAGGGGTTTTTCTTTACTGCAAATAGTTCCCAAGGGATCATTTGGTCTCGGTCTTTCCCATCCTTATTGACTGATTTTCATAGAATTACCTTCATAGGGCCTCATTATGACCCAGGCGTTAACCATGGTGCTATTAGCGCCATGGTTGTCGCCGGTACCTTACCGATTCCGCCATGGTGAATGGGGGAATTACCGCCCCATTCCAAGGTTGGCGGGCCGGTAATTCCCCATTCCCATTTTTGCCCCCATAGGGCTCAATGGAAATGGGGAAGGCAGTAATTACGGTACCACAAATTGCTGTACCGTAATTACCTCCAAGGTCCCTTTGCGGGTCCCGTCCTTAACGGCTGGTAGAACCAGCCGTTGAGGGGGGACCCGCAAAGGGACCACGGAATGGGCCGGTAAGGGATTATCGGTACCGGGCCCATAGTGTTATTGAATCTTTCTACCAAACCATCAGTTTGGGGATGGTACATAGAAGTAGGTGATAATGTGGAGTAGGTCTTTGACTTCTGCCATAAGCTTACTCATAAAATTTGAACCTTGGTAGGTTAGTATTTCCTTGGGAAAGCAGACCCTGGAAAAATACAGTAGGAGGTGTTTAAGGATTTGCTTTGTGGTATTATTTCGCATTGGGAATGCATCGGGATACCAGGTCGCATAGTCCACAATCACAAGGACATATTTGTTGCCTATTCTGGATGTTTCTAGAGGTCCAATTATGTCCATCCTGATTTTTGAAAAGGGACTTCTATGATCGGTAACGGATTCAGAGGGGCAGGTAATGGGATTTGCGTGCTGGTTTTTTGACATATTTCGCACGTCTGTATAAAGGTCTTTATATCAGCGTGAATAATGGCCAATAAAACCTCCCACTAATATGCGCCTGGGTTTTAGATTGTCCTAAGTGTCCCCCAGTCAGAGGGGAATGTGCAATCTCCAGTGCAACCTTTCGGTGGCTCTTGGGTATTACCAGCTGCATCTTTTCTAAGCCTTTCCGTAGATGTCTCTCCGGTACAAAGTAACTTTTGTTTTAAGAAGTAAAAGGGGCTTCCTTTCTCTACACCCTCTCCTTCCGGAATAGCTTGTAGGAAAGCTTTAGCAATAGATGGATCTTTTCACTGGGCGAAGGCTAGGTCAGGATAGATGGTAGGCTCTTCTCCCTTCCTTTCTTCGATGTTAAAAGGTTTATCAGCTTCCTCAAAGCCTAAGGTACCTCTTTCTGTTCCGTCTGGTTCACTTTCTTTAAACTTGGGAAATGGAGCCCTTTCCAAAGTTCCTTGAGCAATTTGATCTCCACAACGTACTTTAAAGGGGATCTCACCATGATTTTGTAAGAGAACCTTTACATCTCCCCGTAAGTCGGGATCAATTACGCCTGCTAAAATGTCTATATTAACCTTCCACCCTAGCCAGATTTTGGGGCCAAGCTTATGTAACACCCCGGAGTGGGTATCAAAACCAAGTCTGTAGGAATCCTTCCTCTTTTCCCAGGGTGAATAATAGCTTCCCTACTGCTACAGATGTCAAAACATATTGAGTCCTTGGCGGCAACAGAAAGGTTAGAAGCTCTCTACGTTTTTGAAATTGTAGGGTTCCCCAATTAGTCTCAATTGAGTCACATCCCACATCTAACACCATATGTAAGGAACTCATGGTGGCAACAGTAAAGACAGACACAAGTGATCACAGTTTAAGGGTGTTTGTTAAACTGTATAAACATCTAAACTAGATCTAAGATGGGAGCAAGCTACGACCATCAAATAATAATAAGGCAGTCCTAGTGGAGTCTTGTCAAATAAAAAGGGCCTATACATAAATACAAAAAAAAAATACTGCCACTCCTTACCACTAAAATACAAAATAGTGTGGGATAATGTTCACCAGAAAATGAAGAAGTGTTCACAAAATAAAGTCAGGATGGTACAACTGGGGTCTGCCTTCCTCACTTTTTAGCACGGGGCAAAGTGGAATTCTCGAGCACAGCACACTGCTGGGCTACTCCAGCACGAGCTTCCAGTTCGTTTCCAAATATCAGGGCCTACTGTGGCCCAGTCTCTTTTACACAAAGTCTCTTGCCTCAGAGGACCAGATGTACTGTAAACAACAAAGCAAAAGTTCCTTTGTCTTTCTTCACGTCTGGTGATTTCCCTTCACCCGTGGATCCCCCTCAACTGGACTCTGATCCTTTTGCAATGTTGGCCTCCCTCAGTCGGGTTCACTAGTTCCTTTCATTCCCAGTATTATCACCTGTAGTATTCAAGGATCTCAATATCCTTTCAAACACTTGTTCACTGTGGACATGTTACGCTCACCTGGTATCCACGGGGACGCCACTCAGCCATAGGGACTCTGGTATCCTTCTCTGCGGTCCCCAGGTGTGGCCAGCGGGGGAGTTCTGCCTTATTGTTTATTCAGGTGCGCTCTCCGTCCTGCCTTCTTGGCAGGGGCGCGTTGTCCTTTCGACACAGTTCGTTATGTTGTAAAGTTTCTCACATCTGGTTTCCTTCCTTTTTTGCAGATCCGTCGATCCGGGAGACGCGCTGATCCTAGGAAGCTGTTTGCAGGAGCTGTGGGCAGCTAACGATGAAAATTACAGGTAAGCTGCTGCTGCTAACAATGTCCTTTTGTCTCTTTACAGATGCTGTTCTTCCGAGGTTCGCGGGTACAGCTGAACACGGTGAACGTCATGTTGCAGGATTGCAAAGTAACGCGAAGCGTGTTATCCAAGTCGGGTGTGGTTGAAATAGCTTCAAGAAAGTAGTCCAGATAAAGTAGTTCCTAGGCTACCACACCCAAAACACTATACCGCATAGCTTGGTTCCCAGGAGCCAAGCTATGTGGATGCCTCCATGTTGGCTGGCACTTAAAATAAAGTAGTTCCCTAAACACAAGTCTTTATTGAGTATGAGCCTGGCGCCAAAGGCGCCACGACCGGCCCCAACAGGGCCTAGGCAATGGATGCCTAAGTTTGTTGGAGACCTGAGCCAAGAACCCTCCTGGCCCATGGGCTTGCCAGAGGGGTTTCTGGATGTAGGTCGTGACAGCACATCCCTTTGCCGGGTTCATACTTGTAGACACAATGTTTCCAGGGTATTACATTTTGCTCTCCTTCGTGGGCATCCCTCAGCCGGGTTCACATTTGCCAGTTTACTGTTAGGTCCCAAGGACTAAATCCAGCAGTGGTGGCTTGACACGTTGTGATGCAATTGAGTCTTTCTGACAATATACCCCTCAAGAGGTGAGTATTGCCCGAAAATATTGGTACACCCTGGTACCTAGACAGCTGTCTGTAAGAAAAAGTAACCAAGTATCAACATAAGACTCAAGACGATGCAATAACTAAGCAAGATGATGAGCAGATACTCACAAGCAAGAAATGTCGACTTAGACTGATAGTTCCAAGCTAGATTGGTGAGTATCCTGAAACAAGAGAGGTAGCTATTACCATTTGTACAGGATAGTAAGGAAAGGAAGAATCAGGCAGTTGTGTGCTTACCAATGATTGTCCTGGAGGAATTCTGAAGAAGAATTGGCTGAAATTAAGTGGCAGTCCTGGGAACACAGTCTTGTTTTCCTATTCCCGCCGGCACAAGGACACCTAAAGAAGTCTTTAATCCTTGCGCCGATGCGCTAATGTCCTTGGATCCTTGCGCAGTAGCGCTAGTTTCCTTTAAGTTCCTTAGAGTCTTTGGGCCAAAAAAGAAAAATGACTTGACGATGGTTAGAAGATGAAGCAGTCCAATGGACGTTCCGGTTTGGCAGCAGGCAGGTAAGACGTGAGGGATGAGACGAAGGCAGTCTGTGGGCGTTCCGGGTTAATAACCGATACCAAGTAAGCAATGACAAAGAAAGGGGCAAGGTCAAAGAGCAGACCAGGGAACCAAAGAACAGGATAACAAGGCACAAAATACAAAGCTTGGAATTACAAATTCAGAAGCAGCGCCGTGCAGCAGAGGCGGGGTTAATATACAGATCAGCTGACCTCATGCACAACACGCCGCCGTAGGCTTGAACGTCTACGTGAATACAAAGGGCGCCAACGTTTCCAGGGCAACCCACAGCGTTCTCTGAAGGAATGTGTAAACAGGGACGAACAAGGGTTCCGAGGGTTTAATGAGAATCCAGAATTCGAATGTATACTGAAGCTACTAGGGAGTCGGGAATGTTTCTTCTTGTGTGTATCAGATCTATGACAAGAAAAAGAGGAATCGAACGGAACCCTGATATTTACACAGTTATCACAAAGCGGGGTTCCCTTCCCCTAGCTTTATCTTTACTATGTGTCAAAGACTTTTGATTGTACAAGAGGTTTTACTCGACCCTTGTATGACCACTTTGACCTCTTGTGTCGGGTTCTCCTAGGGCCTCCTGGTACCTGTAGTTTCAACAAAAGGGGAAAACGGCCAGAGTCTTTCAAATGAGCGCCCACGTGGCGCCGCACCACTCTGCAGCTGGATAATCCCTGTTCTTCCTTAAAAGTTAAGTAACATATAAGTTCTTTGTTCATGAGTACTTTCTACTCCTATCATGTTGCCGTTTGCAACCTTCGCTCAACACAGTCCAGTTTACGATCGGTTCTCCCTCCGACTCACCGGCTGTGCTGAACTCCTTGGCGTTTCTTGTCTCTGGATTCAAGGACAGTACCATGGTAGCACAGGTTGTACAGAGAAAGTGGTGGTAACATCAGAAGTTGGAATAGGTACAGAGGAGGAGGTACTGACATTAGGTAGCAAACGTGGTAAAGAGAACTGGCTAACATTAGTAAGTGAGTGTGATACTATAGATGAGTTAACATTGGGAAGTGAAGATAGGATTGTGAGGAATATTGGCTTGCCAAAGAGCCTTAAGAAGGGACACCACCATGCAGAGGTGTTTAGAGGAGTACTTCAGAAAGAGGAAGGAAGGAAGGAAGGAAGGAAGGAAGGAAGGAAGGAAGGAAGGAAGGAAGGAAGGAAGGAAGGAAGGAAGGAAGGAAGGAAGGCAGAGGGAGCACGTCAGGAGTAGGTGCAACATCTAAAGAAAAAAGAGAGGTCTACAACAGAAAAGTCTCAAAGGTACTCTCCATCTCTATCGCTGTCTCTACCAGACTTATTTCCGCTGGTTGAAGGACTCGCTGCTGGATTTAGTCTTTAGAGTACTGAACCCTGGAACTTGCAGCTTCAAAGACAGGTTTTGGAACGGTAAAACTTGCAATGCATGAAGATCTACCTCAGTAGAGTTGGGGCTCTCCCAATAGATATTTGAGGATACCCAGGTGACAAGGTGGAAATTGCTAAAATCAAGAAGGCCAGTGAGTCCTTTCGAGGATTGAGACACAGGCCCTACTGGCTTATTATTTCATTATTCGGTCCAAACCTTGTTTTACTTCGACTTGGCCCATCTATGCAAGATAATCCCTAATAAAATACTTGAAACTGAATATTTTGTTCTCGGTGTACTTATTTTATTTATTTAGAAATGTACATTTTAGCCCTTTCAAGGCTTTTTGTACATATCAATATAAAAGAAGACATGTTTAATAAAAGGACTTTCTGCAAATTCCAATGAAATTACATTCACAGCCAAGTCCATACTATTTTTAAATTGGATTCAATAAGCATCCTTAGTTTTACCATATGATAAATGAATCATTGCCAGCATAAAAGGTTTTCCAGAGCACTAAAATGCCCATGCATAAGTCATGTCCATATGCTAACAAGGCCGTTCTACGTAGATCTGTATGATTTTCACACAACAGCAAGAAAGAACATGGATTCAACAGGGAACATCAGGTTTTAGAAAATGTCGAACATGTTCCATGTGCAGGTATGCACTGGATAGCACAGAAGTCTTCAAAGTTGCTAATGGAATTCAGATTAAAATTACAGACAACATTAACTGCAGATCCAAATTTGTAATTCAGAGCCATAAACTGTGTGACGAGCAAGACGTCAAATTTGTTGAACTCAAATAAATTATGTTGGGACCCAGGGGAGGTAATCAAGAACTTAGGCTAAGACAAGAAGAAGCCAAACTAATCAGTACATTCAGATCAGTGGAGAAGGGGCTTAACTCTGATAATGAGATGTCTGTGTTTTTATAATAATTTTTGCTGGCAAGAATTGATTATCTCGCATGCAAAATAACGGTAGATCGAATGCACTAGCACCAACAAGACAATGATCAACAATCTAGTCTCTCAGACTAACTGTGTTCAACAAGTACAAGATCAATTAATACCTAAAGGGTTTATTGACCATTGAATATTTAATGACACCTAATACGTAAAGAATCTCATATTTTATGTGTTAGATATGAGTTAACACACGCTAATCTAGCGGACTTGTTACATCATCAGTTACTTAAATTCACTCAGCATACTTAATTGGTGTATTGACCATTAAATAGTGGTAATTAACATTAACGGAAGGAATCTCATGCTCTATATTTTAGATATGAGTTCATTTATGCTAATTTAGCGGCCCAATTAAATCATCAGAAACTCCAATGTACTCAGCACACTCATGCATCTATGCGTTTTACACTCAGTGACCTGAGCAATAACACAATAGGCAAAATGTTTTGCCTCTGCACAATTCTCATAAACGAGCATCTGATTGCATTTTATTACTTTCATCAGTTTGTCTTCATACGCGATTAGACTTTGTCTGGAACAAATATTAGTGGGATATTCCATATTATGAATCTCACAGTTAAAGAATCATAATTATGTAAAACATGTCTTTCAAATGACGCACAAAGTATGGAATAACCAGTACTTTAGCCCTAATTATGGCAGCCACAGTAAAAACTGAAGTAGGACTATCAATTATTCCCATAGGAACACACTGCAAACATTTCCTCATTACAGCTTAGCGGCTCGATCGCGAACACATACTGAAAACAGTCTGACGTGAATGTGATTGATTGAGGTAAGATACAACGCCGAGAGTCCCACGAGGGCAGGGCATTTTATAATCAATAATGCACGCAATACGAGTACAAAGAGCAATTCATCGACTCATTTAAAATCAACACAGGTATTAAGTAAGATGGGTCATCGCAATGGAACGCACACACCAATGTAAATTTCTTAAAAAACAAACGGGTTGCATAGCAGTACATATACTAACAAGCATATAACATTTTTGAACAATTGGAACACGTTAAAAGGATTGAGAACACAATTGAGATCATACTAATGCTTAGAGCAATTAGGCAATTTGGTTACAGGGGGCCCAGAAGGATTACCTTGACACTGTTTTTTCAACTTAACAGGAGGGATTTAACCCATCAAATGCAGAATATGGATACTGGGTAAGAGTGAGTGGCATCACTCAGAGACAAATATACTGTACTAATTCAGAGATATTGAACTAATGATTCTCATGGAAATTTCTATCCTTTTATCTCTGTTTATTTTGTACAATGTATCTCGTGTTTTGTTTTCTCTAACTTTCCCTCAGTTATCCATCCTGCTCCCCTCCCCTTTTTCTCTGTGTTTGGGCCATCATTGATGTTTGATTTTTGGATTTCTATTTACATTTACATGACTTCTGTGATTCTATTCATGGAATGGGCTTGGCAAAAACATGTGCACGATGATGTTTCAAACCACCAATTTGATTGATAACTCTTACTCCCAATTTGTTGTGAACTTTTGCGTGGCACCATTGCAATCATCTTTTTGTTGAATCACACATGCAATGTAACAAAATTAATTTGCTGTTTAATTGGCCAGACATTGGAGAAACTTTTTGTTGATGATAGCCCAGATTTGAAAAAGGCACAAAGACGCCGAAACACGTGTCATCATAAAGGGCGAAGTTTGGAAAAAACCATCACTTACTAATACAAATCTTTTGTTTAACCTTACTTCTGGTGGTGCATGGGAATATATGGAAAAAGTAATTTTGCCTATTCCTAAACGTAGTAGAGGAACCTTTTTTCTCTTTTTCATTCCCATAATTATGCAACATTTTTTGTTGAACTACAAATGAATGCAAGGTGCTGAGGCTCACTTGTTGGTCTCCCACAAAAGGTTCCTCATACCCTTTAAACTTTTTTGAATTAAACCTACCCTACATTTTTCAACAACTTTTTCACACTGAATCTAGCTGTTACATATGTTTCAACAGTGTGTCCAGACATCTTATGTTCTAAGATTATTTAATATTAATGTACATAAAACAACTTTACCTTTTTAGCAGTATGTTTGTAGTTTTTTACTGCACAGTAATACAGAATAATGCAATCTAACAACTATTTCTTCTAGCGGCAAAGGCAAAATACAACAGGCAATTGTTAACATGAACATTACAGTCTACGGAAGAAAATGTAATGTTCTCCTTAATAAAAACATATGTTTTTAATAGTAAAAAAGTAAATCTAATGAAAAGGGATCCTTGACTTTATACATGAAATAGTTCTGCTGTGTACTCTCCTCTACCACTCAAACAACTAACGGGTGTCCCTTATCTCGAAGGCATGATGATTTTACTTAAAATCTGAGATTCAAAATCTGCTCATAACATAACAGGGGATTCTAGATAATTTTCCACTTGCCCCCAAAGAAAGGTCTTTGTGACCTTTATTTATTAAAACAATTGTGAAGCGTTGGACACCCATGATGACCTGGCAAAGAGACGTGACCAGAGAGAACCCTATTGGATGGAGAGACTTGACGCAATGACTCTCAGTGGGAGTAATGAAGAGATTAACTACATGTGTAGATATCGAGGTGCAAGACAAAGTGAAAACTATAGGCTTTTTGTCAATTCCTCCCTTGGTGCTGTTGCTCAAGTTGACAGTACGATAAAAAGGTCTCAGTACCATCTGAGACTTTTGAGGTTAGTAAAAACCATATGTAACAACAAAAAAGTGTGAAACATTGGTGAGGGCAACCATTATGTCCAGATTGGATTACTGTAACGCACTCTTAAGCAGAACCAGCAAAACCTGTGTCCGCAAGCTTCAAATGTTACAGAATGTTTGTCCGCATAATTAAGAATGTGCCCAGGAGAGAGCATATTATTGCATTCAGGAAAGCACTCCATTGGTTACTGATGGAATTCAGAATCTGTTTTAAAATAAACACTTTAACTCACAAGTGCTTAGCTGTGGGTTAATCTCAAAATTAATATCTGCTATTAAGTTTATTCATTTTAGAATTTCTTAAAATCAATCAAAGGTCCTGTAAATGTTTTTGTTCTTACAATAATCATTGCTGTGCAATATCGGACTAGTAAAACACACAACCAGGAATACTGATTAGCCCTGTTCTTGACTGATGACCCTTAACAACACATAAGAATTTACTTGTTTCCCTGTTGGCATGCCAATTCACCCGTTGAATGACTGTGTTCGCAATACAATTACAGAACCTTATTGTGGCACTGCGGATCATTGGCATAGACCCATGCTAATCTGTATTCCTGCTTGTTGTTCCTGCAAGCAAGTCATGTCTTTATTTCACCTAAGGCAGCATGGTTTGGAATATTATAGGGCGGCTGTAGCCACCCTATCGTTAAGGTGAGTCGCGGACTCATAGGAACCTCTCACAATTCTATTAATAACTTTTAATTCGAGTAACAGATTTCACTGAAATTTCGAAAATGATTAAAAGTCTGCAGGCCCCCCCAGACTGCAAAGCTTTGTAAAGATTTGTTAGATGATAAGAAAGTTATTAAGCATTAACAAATATTTTTTTCCCAAAAGTGCGGCCCACTTCACATTAATTTTCCTGTAGGCAAAAAAGGTACATTTTTGCCAAAGCGGACAGCCCAAACCGCTGGACGGATTCGGAGCAGGTCTGAAACAACTTGGGCACGAAGCGTTCAGAACAGTGTTTTGCTTGGTTTGGAGTTATTCTGTTATGTTATGATATTGTGCATTTGTATAGCACCTTATGTACCATTGGTGTGATCCCAAAGTGCTGTGGGTTGAACGGCCTCTGGGACCGTAGCCCAGGTCAGTGGAGAGAGTAGGGTAGTAAATAGTGCATGTGTACAGTCAGTGTGGTTTACGTGGTGTGTAGCTGCATTCTAATGCTGGTTGTGGTGCAGGGGTTGTGTGAGGTCAGTAGAATGTGTGCAGCAAGGCCGTTGACCTCCGAGTTTGCTTTCTGGCAGTGGTGGAGCTTTTGTATGAGATATGTGTGCAGCTAGGCTGATTTTTTTCATGGGGTATAGCTGCGTTCTAAAGACTGTTGAGATGTTCATGGAGGTGTGTAGGTATGTGTGCAGCTAGGCCGAAATTGATCGAAGGGTATAGCTGCATTCTATTGTTTGTTGGTGTAGAAGAGAGAGTGAGCATATCTGTATGTGTCAGTGTCTGTGCGAATTGGTGGGAGAACCCTTTTTCAGATTACCTTCCAGCGCCCATTGAGCTGACCGTATCTATTCTAGAGGTTCAGAGCATTGGTTTGCCAAGAGTGATTCTCTGTCTAGTGCAGAGTTTGTTCTATTTACTGGGCTTGAGTCTGTCTTTCCCTGCTTGGCAGCGTCATCTGTGTTGAGTTGCCCTATTCCTAATCTTTATTGGGTTAAGTGAATTGCAGGTCTATGGTTGTCCCTGTGTCTCGTTGAGTCTGCCATTGTTTATTGCAAGATACCTTCTCATTTTACAGTTACATCCAGTTCTGTTCTATTGGATTTACGAGTCCTAGCTAGATTCGATGACTGGTGTTCGGTGGACCCAGGGATCAGCAACAGCCACTATGGTCCTCCCTGTGTCTTGTTGGGTCTGTAGATTGTTTATAGGATGGCATCTTCTTAGTGTGCATTTACTTCAGTTCTGTTTTATCGGACATGCAAGTACATCCTAGGTATGAAGCCTGGTACTCAGTGAGCCCGATTGATCAAGCAACAGTACAGGCACAGTACAATTGTACTGTAGAGGTACTGAATTATATCGTATAATTGTCCCTTCCGAGAGCTAAGAGTGCTAGATAACTCATCTGATTGGAGAGCTACATAGTAAGGCTTCCCCACCCAAAATGTCAGTTGTGAAAACCCTTTTGGGTAAACATGGGAATGATATATGTAGGGGTTAGGGAGTTAATGCAACGATTTCTGATAGTTCTAATTCAACATTATGTTTAAATTGTCAAACAAAGAACCAATCATTCATTCTTTTGAAAGTGTTCCCTAAATGTAAATTCTCTAAATCATTAAAACAGAGTGAATAAGAACTCTTGGTTGGGGGCCTGAAAACCAGCCTCTGCTAAATTGCTATCAAGGGAAAGTAACCGTGTTCTAACTTTAAGCTTAGGTTCTCTTTCTTTTCTTTCTTTTTTAAGTGATAGGCTAGTTGGTCGGTTAGAATAGATTTGGACGGAGGACAGTTTTTGTGAGACATCCTGACAAGGACCAGTTTGTTATTTTGTAGAGTGGGGCCCACTTCATAGAACTCAGGTTAGAGGAAGGTGTTCTTTAATTAGTCTATAAAGATCATTGTTGAATCATATCCTCTTGTCCGTTACCTATTTCTGAATTACCACACTGGCCATGAGGTGGACCTCTGTGGTCTGCCATAGAGTGTGGTATTTGGGGAGTTCAGATGGGGAAGGTGTCTGCCTCATCCACATGACCCTTGCTTTTTGTTTGAATGCCTCATTATCACTGATTCTCTTTTCCTGCTGCTGGTTCACCACTAGTCTAAGAAGATGCGGGAGCCCGAGCTAAGACCACAAGAAAAGAATCCACCTTGTCACCTGTTTGTCCAGTTCCTGGATGTTCTGATTTTAACAGGCAAGGAGTAAGGTCCTGTAACCTTTACAAATAGCCAACCCTATGTACGGAGGAGAGGACAATGTAAGGCAGACCTCTTAAGACCCATCTTTCATAACTGGGAGAAAAAGCTGAAAAATATTTTTGACGCACAATCAGTGGTTTGGCCAGAATTCTACCACATAATACATGGCTTTCAACATGTTCACTATATCTTGGGCAGGGGTCCCCTTAAAGTAAGGGCTATATATTCATTTTATCAGTGATTTCTGTTGCTTGCTCCCACAGACCAGTAAATGATATTTATTTTATTGACTTTGTAAGGATGAAAGGCAGAGCCGACCTTACCAGAATTTGAACATGTGCATAAAAGGTCAACAAAGATCTCTGTAGGTCTGTATATATGCAAACCAGTCCACCATGGGAAGGACCCCATTAATTTCCCTTCCCTCTAAGAGCTCTCCCTATTGTTTTTCTTTCTATGCTCACCCTTTTTTTGTACGGTTCTCCATTGCTCAGTTTCCAGGTTCGCGCTGTATAAATCCCACATATCTATTCAGCCATACAGATAAGTGGCACATCAGCCACTTTTAAACCCTATAAAAAGGTAAATACTCACCACATAAAAGAAAATAAAGAGTAAAAACCTCCCAACAAATGAAATTCTGACACAGTGAATGCTACCACCAACTTCCACCCTCACAGAACTACAAACACGTTTGGAGCAGTGAGACTGGCATTGTGGTGTCACTGTTAATGTTGCCTGATTCCGAAGAAGATCTCTAAGGTAAAAATGCATCTGTCCTCTTACTATATCACAGAGCATTTGCTCTTGAACAACTGTCCTTATTCCTCTATTATGGGAATCGTCTATTAATTGCTCGTACATAGATTAATATAGAAGCCAATCTAATTTCTCTCGCTCTCCCTCATTTTCGTCTTACCTCCTCTAGGCCAAATATTATTTCCTAACCCGCTCTGCATATTTTCAAATCCATTTGGAACAAACTTCCAATAACTAATTTTCTCAAAATAATCTAGGCAATATTTTCTTCTGGTTTAATAAATACATTTCCAGTAGAGCAAATTCTGGGAGTAAAACTTAGGTTCTAAAGAAAAAAGGTCTGTATCCAGAAGAGCTGCAGACAGTAGAACAACATTTATCTTCTATTTTATAGTCTTACCTCTTATTATTGAGATCAGTATCTGGATGTGATAGTCCAGATGACAGTGGATTGAGAAACACCCTTCTGTGTGTATTCTGCGTTCCAAAATGGCGACCACTTATTTATTTACGGGTGTGATGTCATTGTGTCTATGTTGAACATGATGACATCACTGAAATCCATATTGAAATCGGCCTTTGTTTGTTTTGTTTGTTTATTATTCATACAGCGCGCCACACCCTAGGGTATCTGGGCGCTTTATCAAGACAGCTTGGTATACATACATACATGCATGCATACATACATGTGAAACAGACAAGTAACAGTCAAAAGCAACAATTGCTAACGCAGAATGAGTGTACATATATACATTTGTCAGTGAGAGGCTGTCCATAATGGTAGGGTCTGTGTGATCTAGATTATAGACTCAAACAGTATGTGCAGTATCCTTGGAAAGGAGCAGCTCTGGAGGTTCTGGTCAGTACGAAGGTTCAGTGGGAGAGCATTCCAGGCTAGTGCTGCTTGTACCGAGAAGCTAGTACCTCCCGCTCTTTTTAGGTTGTAGCGAGGTGTGATGATTGTTAGGGAGAATTCTCTATAAGGCTAATTTCCCAAACCTAGTGAGTCCCCCAGCAGCTTTGCTGGATTTTTGGGGTTTATTTTTTTCTCTCCTGCTAAGAGTGAGATTCTTTTGCTCCCACTCTCAGACATGATTTGAGGTGTTACTTTAACTTTCCATGTGTTTTATGGGCTATGGGGTCTTTTACTCCATAGGGTCTCATGTGTTTTTTTGATGTGGGTTACACAGCATCCTCCGTGCTGTAACCCAGGGGTGTCGTAGCGACCCCCCAACATAGACTCCATACCCTGGGACTGACTACTGTCTCCCAGGGCATGTAAAGTCACCATTGGCTTTACTAGTCCCAAATTATGAATAGAAACCGGTACAAACCATCATATTGTGGACGTACTGGTCGGGGCAATTCGATTTCCCCAGGGTCTGTTGGTCGAGGGGGCATGTCTCCGTCCCCCCTGATCGAGTTTTGGCTGGTGGCAGTGGATACTACTTTTTATATTCGACCGCAATTATATCTCTATGGGATTTTCCCATTGTTCGAGGCTACCAACTTTAATTATTTAATTCTTATAGCCTCGAATATACCGCCGATTTATTTATTTGGTATTTTTTGCCAGAACTCGATTTAAAATGGCGTTTGTGTTCTCTTCTGTGACTCCAACCCAAGTCGAGCCCTTTGTTCCACTTTTTGGCGGGCTTCTCCACAGAAGCCTCCAAAAGTGGTGCCACTCTGTCTGGGTACCACAGGGGGTGTGGGAGGGGGTTTAGGCACCCTGGACTGAGTTACCTTGGTAACTCAAGTCACACTCTTGTGCGATTGGCCCAAGTGGTGAGCCGGCCGGCTCACCACATAGCATGTTTGATTGACAGCTAGGCTGAGTGAATGGGGTGTGCGGCATAAAAGCAGGGCTTTGGAGACTGGAACTTCAGAAGTCGCCACAGGACCTAAGAATCCGAGGAGGGAGAAGCTGAGCCGGCCTGCAATGACGACACCACCGGTGGAGCCCTGCTGAACCATCTTGCCACTTTTCCCAACTACAGAGGAGAACTCCAGCCCGGAGAGTCTTCTTCCTTCGACTGGTGGGGATAACCAGTCTACCTTCTTTTCGCCTTCCTGCAGTATCTCGTGGCCGCCTTGCCTGTGCCTAGCACCCCGGCATCCGGGATACCACTTTTCATCACTACCGCGAACCGAAAGGGTAGTACCTTTGTACCGGAGAACTCTGCGCCTGGTTTCTTCCTTGGCAGTGCAACAACCTTCATCTTTCCTCCACGACGAGATCTTCTCTTCCTCTGGACGACGCTGCGACTTGCACCCGCTGCCAGGAACAACTGCCTCCGCTGGAGGATCTTCTCCATTTAAGGTACTGTGTTCCGCCTGGCTTCCCTTGCAACCGATCGAACGGGGTGTATTAAATCCTCGTCTCTCGAACCTGGGTTAGCCTGGGACACCTTAGCTAACTTTTCTGCACTGAACTAAACCTTTTTCAAACTACCTCCACAAACTTCGAAGACTCTGTGTAACTGACTGATCTTGGCCATCTTCCGCCTGGCTCCCTTGAAAGTGGGCCTGGCACCTAAACTTCCTTGCTCATCAGTAGACTGTGCCTTCCTAACTTGCTGTGGTTCTTTAAAAAGTGTTTAGTGTGTATGCTTCCATAATTCTGCTTTTCTCTCCCTTTTTATTTAACTTGTTGGAGTGCCATCGAACGTTAAGCGCTCACCTCTGTCTGGAAATAAGTGGTGTTAACTAAGACTTGTCCAACAAGTAATCAGGGATATACATATGATAATAGTGATTGTGTTTTGAACTTATTTTACCAATTTAGTGCTAGTGTGTTTTATAAGTGTGTGTTAAATAAATAAATAATTATATACTTTTACACCCAAGCTCTGGTCAGTGTTTGCTTGTGCTACTGTATTTCTGTACCTATTTTGTATGCTCTGTATACTGCCTTACTCTTCTTGAGGGAAGTCTGACTGCTCAGCCACAGCTACCAAATGAATCTGTGTGGTACAGACTGCTACCAAGTGGGTTTACTGCCAAACACCTGTAGTCTTAAATCTTTTGCAGTGGTCCCTAAGGGAACTGCCCAGGTTTCTGTCTAACAATGATGCAGTGGAATTGACTGATCTCAGCAGTCTACAAGAGGTTTTGGGGACAATTATGTCCATCAGATATCTCGGGCCAGCATTCTGAAGACATTTGTGAGTGATGGAGACAAGCTTAAAGTAGATTCTGTCCTGGATAGAAAGCCATTTATGACTTCTTCTTGTTTCAAATATGTGATATTTTCTTGGGATGCTCAAGGCGGTTCTCAGTGCATTATTTTGCAGAGTTTGAAGTTTGTTTAGTACTTGTTTGTTAGCCCCTACATAGAGGGTGTTACAGTAATCAAGTTTGGACAGGATTAATGCCCGTGCCAGGATCATACAGCTGTTGGTAGAAAGATAGTTTTTACATGCGTGAATACGTTTGCAGGTATATGCGGTGGCTGTTGCAGTGGCGCTAGCCTGTTTCTTGAGGTTCAGGGTGGAGTCAAGGTGGAAGCCTAGGGCTTTGGTTTCCTTAGCCGTAGTAATCAGGTTGCCGTCTATATTAAACGAAGTGTCTTTAGGTTTGAGTTTTTTGAGGTAAGTAGGGTCGCCTAATATGAGAATTTCCATCTTTTCATCATTCAGGCACAAACTATGGGTGGCCATCCATGCCTGAATGATGAGGTAGATTTTCGTTTAGTCGGTTGTTGTCAACGTCATAGTTACCAGAAAGTGGGATCAGTATCTGGGTGTCATCTGCATAGTTGGTGTAGATGACACCAAGACGGTCCAGGATGTCAAATAGGGGTTTAGTAAACACATTGTATAGTGTGGGGGAGACGCAGGAGCCTTGTGGCATCCCGCAGGTGATGAGGATGGGGTCGCTGCATCTGATGGAGAGAATACTCTCATCATTCTGTCATTTAAGAAGGATTTAATCCAGGTGGAGGCCTCTGAGGAGAAGTTTGCTGCCGAGGATAGGTGTTGCCAGAGTATATTGTGATCAACAAATCGAAGGCAGCAGATAGGTCTAGTAATAGAAGTAGTGCACATTGTCTGTTGTCTTTTTATTAGGTCTATTTGAGTTTTCAAATCTAGAAGGGCTGTTTCGGTTCCATGAAGGGGTCTAAATCCGGATTGTCTAAGCCCTAAAAGGTTAGGCTGCTTTATCAATGATTTTAAGAAGGAAGGGGACTGTGGTTATTGACCTGTAGTTAGTTGGGATGGTAGGGTCAAGCAAGGCTTTTTTGAGCAGGGGTAGTACCCAAGCGTCTTTTAGATTAGTGGGAACCTGACATGATTTGAAAGAGGCGTTTATAAGCCTAGTGATAAAAGGAGTGAGAGTTTTCACTGCATCTTTTATAATTTGCGCAGGGCAAATATCACATTGGCAGCGTGAAGGTTTCAGAGAATTGATGATTTTTTCGACCTCTGTTGTGGTGACTTGACTTGGGCGAATTTGAATGCTGGTAGGGTATTCTTAAGGATAGTTGTTGTATCGATGCCATTGATATTAAGTCTCTTAGAGGCGATTTTCTTCTGGAGGGTCGTAATTTTGTTGGCCAGGGCATTTTGGATGCCAGTACACCAGGCTTTGTCTTTGGGGTGAGAGTCAACCGAAGCTATGGGTGATTCTAATTCCCTTAGGATTCTGAATAGTTCCTTAATACTGGAACTGGCATTTTGTATTCTGTCGTCGTATGTTTCCTGTTTAGTTTTAATGATCTCTGCTTTGTAGCGTGCAGAAATGTCTGTGACTACGTTTTTGTTCTCTTTAGTGGGTACGTTTTTCCATGCGGTCTTGCATTTTCTTTTTTCGACCCTTAAGGCTTTCAATTGTGGTGTGTACCAGGTATTAAGGTGGTCTTTCGGTTTACTCTTACGTAATTTCAGAAGGGCAATAGTATCGAGGGCCATTGTCATGGTGTTGTTAAAGAGATGTATTAGTCCCTCAGGATTTTCAGTGTTATTGGCGTTGAGTATTGGGATCAGCAGGGGGGCTAATTTTTCAGCTGTAATGTTGCGCTTGTTTCTAGTAAATAGAGGGGGCTTAATTTTTGGAGCTGGACGGTTAGCATTAAAAGTAAAGGTGATGAAGGAATGGTCAGACCAGGATTGTGGTTCAATTGCATTGATTACAGTAGGGCAGCCAACCAGTCCAGTGTTCGTCCTTTCATGTGGGTAGGTTGGTGGATTCTCTGTGTAAAGTTCAGCTCATTTAGAGATTCTTCTAGGGCTTTGGCGGCCTGGTCGTTTGGGTCGGCTAGTCCTAAGTTAAAGTCACCCAGTATTAAAATGTGTGACGTTGGTTTAGTGTTATCGGAAAGCAAGGATATAATGTCCTCCTCGAAGTCTCCTGGTGGGCTGGGAGGCCAATATATGAGATGGGCAGTAATTGTACTGGAGTGGGACATTGTTATTTTGATTGTGAGCAATTCACATGATTTAGGTGAGAAGGTGGTTGCCGGTCTGAGTGCTAGGTTTATACGAGCTATGATGGCAACCCCTCCGCCCTTAGCATTATCTCTGTCTACATGTGTGATGGTATAGGAGTCTGGAATAGCTAGCATAAGAGATGGCCCACCTGCTGCGTGCAGCCAGGTCTCTGATACTGCTAGGAAGTCAAGATCGCTGTCTTTAATTAGATCTGCTATGTCAGTTGCGTGTGCAACTACTGATCTTGCGTTGATAAGATCGCCTTTGATGAGCACAAGCTTTGTCTGAGCGGGAGGGAGAGGTAGTTTAGGTTGGGATGGGGCGGTCGGTCGTTTGGTATGCTTTGGATTCTGTTTTTTAGGTGGGGCGCCAAAGGCAGTAGGGCATGGCGAACTCTGTATGGGGCTGTGGTGGATGTTAGTTGGATTCTCTTGATAAATGTTAACTGGAGATGTCGGGATGGTGAGCCTAGAAGCGAGTCTTTCATTTCTATGGGTGCCACAACAAGGTTGATTCGGAGTCGGCCTAGTTGTGAATCGATCCATCCATTGCAGCGGGGTGAGTGTGGAGAGTGTGTCAAGGCTATTAAGTTTTGTTTGGCTGCTAACCCAAGTTTGAGTTAGTTTGGGTAGGAATGGGGGAGGTTTAATAGAGTCCGATATCAAGGTAGTTTGTAAAGGTGTTGGTTTAGTCTTATAGTAGGACATTTTCTTAGTAAGTAAGAGGACAGGCGGCACTACAGATGGCTGTTGTCCCAATGATAGGAGACTGAGTAGTATATCAAGGACTAGCTTTAGGAGCATCATACTGATATTGCTCTAGTGTAAGTTATTTGTTGCCGGACGATATCACAGGAAGGAGGCAAGCTAGGTATAACATGGAGCTGGTTCTTAGTCGGTGACAATAAAGGGCAGAGCCCGGGTCAGTTCTCTAAGCAAGTGTACGGGGGGTGGTCTCAGTCATATTGAGATGGCATGTTGGGATTGCCGTTTCAATTCTCGTAAGCGTATTGACAAAGCACATAATCAAGATCAAGGTCTCAACATAGTAGCGTTGCAATTAGGCAGTTTCAAAATGCATATATACGTTCAAATTTAGGCAAAATCATGGTCTCAATCAGCCACATAGCAGTGGCATCCAACTGTAAATAACACTCAGTAATTAGGACGCAGTTGTGCTAAGGCAATGGGTGCAAATCACACGGTACAATGCGGGCAGTGACTGTGAGCCACAGTAGTGTGCCGGCAGGATAACAATATTCAAGGATGAGGTCGCAATCGTACTAAGGCAATATGCATGAGACAGAGTACGGGTAATACATTATGGCCAAATAATGTGTGAGCAGGATGTGCACGATCACAGGCAGGCTAATGGCAAGTATGAAGCGCTAGCAATACAGCACATATTGAGCAGCGCGGGTTCTGGCTTGTAATAAAGCGAAATGCACTGGTAACATAGAGTGGTTGGGCACAGGGGGGTAGTGACTTTATGGACACATAAAGCCAGTTATGGAGGTGTTCTGAATAGGGCGCTGCATCAAGAGTATCAGAAATGTGGCGGTAGCTTGGGGGAGCCAACGGTAGTCAGGTAGTTAGAGCAATTGTAATGTTATCTATTTTGCTCTAAACCACCATATTTGTGTTTTTTGCTTATCGATTTGCCAACTGTTTACATGCAGAATTGTTAAAAACTTTAATAAATATTATCAGGGTTATCAATATTTAATAATTTTTATTAAATCCAACCAAACAATACAAACCAAATAAACAAAACATAAGTCGTCAAAAACAACATACACTTAACATCAATATACTGCTTCCCCCGCCCCTCCCCCCGGTCCGACCCTAACCATCTTCATTTTCTATTACTGCATCCTGGGGGAGATGCTCCCTCCCCGGGGAGTCATCTGGGTCCGGAATTGGCCCGAAAGGTTGCGCTATCAGTGACTTCCAGGCCATCAGGGACTCCGTTCCCTCCAATCCCCCGACATTACTAGCCTCCTGCCACACCATAGTTTCTGCCTCCGCCCATTTCTGCAAGTCCTTCCACCACACCTCCACCCGTGGTCTATGACATGTCTTCCATCCCATGGCTATTCTTCTTTTTGCCAGCACATATGCTAAGTCTTTCAGTTTGCTCACATGTTTTAGTTTATCAGACCTCGGGAACACCCCTAAAAAACAAGCCCACACCATGTCCGCTACCATCTTGACCCCCTTCCCTGCCAGTTTACTTTCCACTTCACACCAAAATCGTGCAATGATCGGGCACGACCAGAACATGTGTACCATGCCCGCATTCTCCTCGTCGCACTTGGGGCATGCCTGTCGACCTGTATTCGCAAACCTCGATATCCTCTGGGGTGTCATATATGCCCTATGCGTGACATACAGTTGTATCTGTTTTAATCTAGCATTTCTGGACACCTTCTTATGATACCCCTGCACCCGTTCCCACATCCTATCTTCCATCGGAGTCCCCACTTCAGTTTCCCAATCCAATCTCAGTTGGGTGATCTCTTTCCCCACTTTGAGCATCAAAATCTCGTATAATCTAGATATCTCATGTCCCCCTTCCGCTATGTCATAGATTATATCCACTGTGGCATCCGGCTCACCCTCTAGCACGGTTTCAGGCCATATTTCCTTTACTCTCTGTACCAGTCTATAGTATGTAATATACTGACCCGCATGCAACCCAGACACATCTCGCAACTCCTCAAAGGCAACAATTGAGCTCTCCTGCCAAATGTCTCCCATGGTCGCAAGCCCCACCGGCTCCCAGTGGTTCCTGATTATCTTCCTTAGCTGTACATCCGCCCCCGTCAATGCAACCAGTGGTATCTGCAGGGAGCATGGAGTTGCATTGTCTAACATCTTACACGCTCTACGCCACACTTGCCATCCCAGCAACATCATCGCCGGACGCCCTTTCAGTTCAGCTCTGGGTACCCACATCATTTCCTTCAAATAAAAGGGTGTACAATCCCGCCCAAACAGCCTATGTTCAGAGGTTTCTTCATCAGAAAGCCATTTAGCGACGTACTGCAGTTGGCTTGCCACATAATACACCTCATAGTTGGGTAATTTTATCCCTCCTCTTTCGTGGAAGTTCTGTAGCTTCCACAATGCCACTCTGTTCCGTGTGCCATGCCACAAAAAATCCCTACACATACTGTTCAGTCTGGTGAAGAACTTCTTAGGTATCAGATATGGAATGTTCGCAAAATAGTGCAGGAGTCTAGGCAGGACCACCATCTTGAGCATCGCTGCCCTCCCCATCATAGCTAAGGGCAACCTCGCCCAAAACCGCATGCAGTTCTCAATTTTCCCCAGCGCCATCTCAGTGTTGTGCCTATGCGCTTCTTCCACAGTGTGGTAGATATCTAACCCTAAGTATCGGAACGTATCAACTGCCCATGGCACCGGCAATACAGGTAACCTCTCCGCCGGGATCCCCATATACCTTCCCAACGGGAACATGCTTCACTTCTGGGGGTTCACTGCTATACCGGAAAGACCCTATCTATCTATTACCTCCAGGATATATTGAAGATTCTCTTCCGGGTACCTCAGGTACAGCAACCTGTCATCTGCATATAGAGAGATCAAATGTTTTTCCCCTTTTACCTCAATGCCTATAGTATCGTACTGTTGTCTCAGGTATATCGCTAGAGGTTCCAGGGCGAGTATATAGAGCATTGGGGACCACGGACAACCCTGTCTGGTGCCCCGACCTAGCTGCCACCTTTCCGATACCACCGATCCTGTCTTGACCCTGGCCAGCGGCTCCTTATACAAAATCTGCGCCCATCGTACATATCTTGGCCCCAGCAAATACCCTTCTAGGGTCGCCAACAACCATGGCCACTTAACCGAATCGAAGGCCTTTATTGCGTCCAGGGACACTATTGCCATTTTCCCGGTGTGTTTGCTGCTGCCTTCAATGATTCGCTGGAGTCGCCTGTGATTATTCAAAATATTCCTGTGTGGGACGTATCCCGTCTGATCACGGTGTATTAATCTACCAATCACCCTCTGCAACCTATTTGCCAATACAGCCGTCAATATTTTACCGTCTTGATTAAGCATTGACAAGGGGCGATACGAGCTACAGCTGTGCCCAGGCTTATTGGGCTTGGGCAGCGGTATTATGACCGCTTCCCTCAATGACTCTGGCAGACATCCTGTCTCAAATGCTTCATTCAACATTGCCAGCAGCGGAGGGAGAATTTCTTCCGCATATATTTTATAAAATTCACTGGGGAGTCCATCCGTCCCCGGCGTCTTACTGGTGGGTAACTGCCTCACTACCTCCCTCAGTTCCTCCAGGGTGATTGGTGCGTCCAACTCTTCTCTTTCCTCCTCACTTATCTTGGGCAGCCCGATATCCTTCACTGTCTCCACTATTGTATCTCGGCAGTTTTCCCCCTGGTCTGCATATAATATCTTATAATAGTCCACAAATTCTTGGTTAACTCCCTCTTGAGTATCTGCTACGCTACCGTCCTCCCTTGTAATAGTTCTAATCATAACTCTGGGGTTCTCACTCTTATATAGCCATGCTAAAAGTCGACCTGGTTTATCCCCCCCCGCGTGCTGCCTCTCTACATATTTCCGATAATTCAGGTTACACAGTCTGTCCCAGTGCTCCGCACATTTCTGCTGCAGCATAATCACTAACTCTAATTTCTCTTTAGTATCGTCCTCACCTCTCAAGGCCTCCTCTAGTCTCTCTTCTGTCTCCCGTAGGTCAGCCAAAATGCCACCTTGATACCCTTTAGATTTAGCGATAGCTGCCCCTCTTATCATAACTTTAAAGGCCTCCCACAGTGTTCCCGCCGAGTCTACGCTACCTGTATTCTCCTCAAAAAAATTCCCAATCTCCTCCCTCATGTCTTCTCTAAAGATGGGGTCTTTCAGTGCCTCAGCTCGCCGGCGCCACGTCGGAATCCTTGCTCTCAAGGGGCTAAATCGCCAAGCGAGAATCAGGGGCGAGTGGTCCGAAAGGACCCGTGCTTTATATTCTATTTGTACCAACTCTGCTGTCACTTCAGACGTAGTAAAGAAATAATCCAGCCTAGTGTGCAGCTGCTGCGGGGCAGAATAATGAGAGTACTGCCTCTCTAGGGGGTGACACGCTCTCCATGCATCCACTAGCCCAAAATCATTCAACAATGCTTGCAGCGCTTTGGCCGCAGGAGCTGGTCTATCCATCTTCCCGTCTGACCTATCTACCCTTGGGTCCAACACGCAGTTGAAATCCCCCCCCCAAATCGCGGCACTCCCCACGCACTTGCTCACGTTAGCACACAACGTCCTAATGTACGCTGCCGTATTCTGGTTCGGGGCACATGTATTTATTATGCTTATTTCCCTATTCTCCACTAGCCCTCTCAGAATGACCATTCTCCCATCCGCCTCTGCCACCTCTTGTAACCGCTGGAAAGCGACATGCGGAGCCACCCAAATGATCACGCCCCTGGCATAAGCAGAATAAGATGAGCCCACCACCACTCCCTTCCACTTCCCGGCGATCATATCCGTCTTCTCGCGTGTCAGGTGAGTCTCTTGTAGCAATGCAATGTCTATTTTATGCCTGCGCAGGTAAAGCATAACCTTATTCCTTTTCAAATAACTGTTTAGCCCCCTCACATTCCATGATATTATTCTAAGGTCCCCCATAATTTCCTCCAAGTGCCTTCCGCCTCCCACAGGCGCAGTACGATTCCGAGGTCTCTACACGTCTTACATAGGCTCTTTCCCAAATACCAACTCCCTTTAACCCAAAAAACACCCAACTCCCCGCTCCTCCCGAAACTATATACACGTCAAACTTCACACCTCCTTCCCCCCCACCCACCCCATCCCCAACAAGTCCCACCTCAACTGTTGCCCAGCTCCATCCCTGGATCTCAGGCACCCCCACATCTAGCCCTGTCTGATACACACAGAGCTCAGTAGGGTGAAGCGCCCTAATGGCCACTTAACTATTAATACTAAAAGGGGGTGTAAGGACTATCCCTGCCAGGCCCCTTATTAAAGCTACAGTCACAATGCGCATCATACAATATCTATTCTACTCTTATCCCGTCTACTAACGGGCCACATCAATGACTATAATCAAGTCCCATAGTTCGGAGCCGCACCAACTGCCAGTGCTCTCGTAACACTTTACCTATCTCGTCCGCCTCCTTCATCCGCCTGGATGTCAGGCTCCTGGGGGCATCCTTGTATATCAAGCCATCCCATGGCATCCTCCGGGGTGTCAAAAAACAAAGTTCTGTCTTAATGAAAGACCTTTAATTTCGCAGGATAAAGTAACATGTATTTCTGGCCTGCGTCCCTCAATCTCCTTTTAACAGCCCCGAAGGTCATTCGACTCCGCTGCACCATCAGGGTGTAGTCTGGGTAGGCTGTTATGTTTGCTTCCCCCCGCTTAATTGTTCCACCTTTACGGAAGTATTCCAAAATCCTTTCCCGGTGTCGATAGTTGAGGATCTTGGCGATAACTGGCCTAGGCGGATTGCCCGGCGGCGGCCTCCTCGTCAGGGCCCTATGTGCCCGCTCCACAGCAAATCCCTGAGACAAAACTCCTCCGGTTATCTCCTGCAACAACATGCCTTCGACAAACTCCGTGGGGTTATGGCCCTCCATTCCCCCCGGTATACCCACAATGCGGATGTTATTCCTTCGGGCGCGTCCTTCCGCTTCCTCTGCCCTACTCTCCAAGTTGCCCACTCTCTGCACCAGGGCGTGCAGTGCCGACTTGTGTGAGGCGCAGTCCGCTATGTTCAGACTCCCTTCTTTCTCCAGGCTCTCTGTACGCTCCGACAGGGCCCTCACGTCCTGTCGGAGTAGGTTCACTTCCTCCTTCACTTCACCAACCTTAAGGTCCAGCGCTGATTTTAATTCAGCCACAACTATTTCGATCTTGGCCTCCCAGTCCACTTTCAAGTCTGCTTTCAAGTCCGCGATTGCAGCCAGGACCTCATGATTAGTACCCGCAGCGGCCATCTTGCCTGCGGGGGGCTTGTCCTTGCTACTGGCACCTTCCGGGCCGGGCGGCGTTCTGGTGAATTCGTCCAGCGTGGGCTGCTTCACTTTCTGCCTTGGAGGCTTAGTAGACATGACTTAGCAGCCACACGTTGTGGGTCAGCCCACCCCTTATGCTCCACAGTTAGGGGGGGGGGAAGGGCACGCCCTCCGTTCCAGTGCCCTAGGCCTTACCCAAGCATGGGGGCCTCAGGATCTCAAAGGCTCTGCCAGCCGTCTATTGCCGCAATGGGTTGTGCCCTCCCACGTAATAACAGCCCGCCTCAGGCCATCCGCCTCTTATCGGGGGGTCAGCGCCAATGTCCACTGCAGCTGTTTGGGGCGCCGATGCTGTGCCGCCTGCTTGGCCAAAACGGCCACGTCGCAGAGACTCGTGACCTCAAATGCAATGACAGTTCACAGTCTGGGCACCTGCTCTCTCCTGGCAATCGTCCAAAGCCCCTCAATGCCACTGCTTCGCATATTAATTCCCACCACAGCAAGTGATCCTACAGTGGGCGTCTGCTACTGGTTTGTTTTCATTATGGGTCGCAGACCAGGGGGGTATTGTCCCAAGCACCACCATACCCTCGAGTGAAGTCCTGTATCTTGCAGTTTGTTGGGGGGTTCACATCGGTCTTATTCTGCCCCAGCGTTGCCTTTATTATTTCTCAATTTTGCCAACTACTTGCCACGTGCATCACTGAATGTATATGCTGTGCACCCTTATGCTGTATTATGATTGCTGAGGGTGTTCTGCACGGCTCTTCCAGACAGCAGGCTTCTATTATGTGTTTCAGGTCAAAGCACATTAATAACAACGTGCTTCACGCACCTTCCTCATCTGGGCTCGCAGCCTGGATCATTTCGCCTAGATCTTGCTGCTGGTCCTGCTTGTGCCTGCCCCACGCAGCAGTGCTCTCACACGGACGTAGTCCGGTTTCCAATTACTGAGGGCTCCTGGTCGTCTCGCCACCGCAGCCTCCCTCTCCACGTTGTATGTGTGCCAGCAGCCTGCATTTCATGTGTTGCTGCATGCGGCTTCAGATTCCGATGTGTTCCTCAAGGGCTCTTCTGCCCACTCGGAGCATTGTTAGAGATGCGTTCCGTGCCGCATACAGCAACTGCGTCTATGGCAGCCCTCCGATTCACTCCTCGGGGTTCCCTGGCTTTTCCGAAATGTCCGGGCCTTGCGCTCCGCGTTGTTTACATAACCGCGGCTTCTTAGTGTGAACACTGGCCGCTCCTGAGCTGTCGGCAGTGCATATTTAGATTATTATCCCAGGGCCCGATAGCTGCTCCTTCTACAACGGCGGGGCGCCCAGTGGTTTCAAGGGTCTCCGAAGGTTCCTTTGTTCCCTGCCGCCGCCATCTTTATATTCGTTCCTCTCTCCAAGTCCGAGATACAAAGTAGCACAGCTATCGCTACAATGCTCCTAGCGTTCCATCAGCAGGCTCCTTCGCTCTCCAGCATATTCATGTTCTTTTAGTGTGCTTTTGGGACTGGAATCAGCCATAAAAAGGCACGCGCTGCACGGATCAGGGTTACGGATCTCGGAGCTCACAGGAACTGCAGCCTACTCCATGGCTGCCTAGCCACACCCCCCCTCAGGGTTATCAATGTTAACAATTTTCAAGTGATGGCAAATCATTTCACAATTGTTTCTCGTGTTCACAATAGTTGTAAACATTGATTGCCAAATATACTTGACCCAATCTAGATTATCGATTTCACAAATGAGTTAATGGATATCTGGCATGGAACAACCTGAGATCTTTAGTTGTACTACTTTATAAAATTAGACAACACCTACGGGAACTGCGCCACAAAGCCACAGATGTGCACATTGTTGTTAGGCATGGCTTAAATAACATTTGCAGTGCCACAACAAGTTTAACCTTCTTTCTGTGCATCAGTTAAGCAGCTTCGTACTCTTATCGGCTAGCAAGAACCACTCTGAACACAGTTGCTGTGACCATATTGGCTGATTTGACCCTGGGGCAATGAAGGTGTGCCTTGCCCCTCATGCAATAACCTGTATACTTGCGGACGTTAGCAGAGGAAGCTTCCAAGTGATTACAGAATTTTCAGAAAGAAGAACTCTGAGTAACTAGTCCGCTCTTGCGAGACAAAATGCTTTCCTTTATGCCTTCTGCCCGGAGCCAGGCTCACATGTTTCAGATATCCTCAGTTTGGTCTCGCAGGACTCGTTTTTATAACTTCGCCAAATGGGCCACAAGTGGGAATACTGCAGTGTCAATAATTCCTGTTTGAATTAGAGTGTAGAAGCCATGCATGGTCTGTAGAAACTCCTCTTTCGAAGGGATTGTGTCCTCCGACGTATTCCTTATCTTGATAGATCATCTCCAGCATGCTGGCCTCGGAATTTTTTTTTCAGTAGAGGGTGCTGCGCGTCGACGTCCCTCGAGCCGATGTCCCTCGACAGCCTCCATATCGGCGCCGACGTCATCATGCGTATAAATAGACTCGCGCAGTGTCCGTTGCTCAGTTCCGTTTTTCCGTGCTTTGTGGGCCTCGGAATCGCGTTGCTCAGTTCGTTAGTCAGATATATTCTTCATTATTCCTCGAGAATACCAACACTTACTCGATGGCTTCCTCTTCCGAACCGGCGACTCCACAGTCCGGCTTCAAAAAATGTCGAGACCGTGGAAAGAAAATGTCGTTGACAGATCCTCACAGGATCTGTTTGTGGTGCCTGGGATCGGAGCACCAATGTTCGGAGTGCGAGGACTGCATGTACACGACGGAGAAAGCCTTGAAGGAGCGTAAGGGGAAGCTTGAGAGAGGTAAGACAGTTAAAACTCCTTCGAGTTTCCTCGGCAGAGTCGAGACATTCGTCTCCTTGCTGATGCAGGAAACATTCTCGTTCTAGGTCTCGAAGCAGTTCCCACCACTCTTCGAGAACCAAGCATTCGAGTAAGAGACGTTGAAGATCCCCTTCCTCGTCTTCTTCTGTTTCCCCGGAAAGAGTAACCTGCCCCACAAAACATAGCTCTCAGGCTGAGTGGGCGGAATTCCGTAAAAGGATCCTTAGCGTCTTCGAGAAAGCGGCCTCGACCCCCTCGAAGACAGCTGAGGGTGATACCATGGGTGAAAGACCTGAAAAATCTAAACGCCGCGAGTCGTTGCACCCGGCGAAAGAAACTACTCGAGAGCATCACGAACACTCGAGCAAAGGCACTGTGCCATCGACGCCATCGTCGAAAGTCCCTTCGACGCATAAATCTGCGTCATCGACGCCATTATCGAAGGGCTCATTGACGCATAGGTCGATCGAATTGACGTCGATAAAGATCAAACCCACGGCCGTCACTACCTCACAGCCAGTGGTCATACCCAGGGCCTCTAACACGACCTCGAGAATGTCATCAACAACCTCAAGTAGGATTCCGATCCTCTCGAGCTCTTCGAGGCCTCTTCCGATCTTCTTGACGCCTTTTTCAGTGTCTTCGAAGCCTTTAACATCCGCCTCGACGACGTCGCTGTTTTCTCAACCAATTGCGACAAATTTGGCCCCTTCTGCTCTGTAAATGGGATTTAAGCCATTTCCAAGATCTGATTATTTCAGACCTTTGTCTTCAATTTATGAAGAAGGGGAGGATTCGGATCAAGAAAGACCCTTTGGGTTGCAGAGAACCACAACACCTGAACCAGAGGAATTTACCCTGTGAGGAAAATAGGTTGAAGGACCTTCGAGAATCCTTACATGAGGCTATTGGGTTAGATACTTCCCCAGAAGTAGAATTTGCCAAACCAGACCCAGGGGAACATGCCGTGACCCCTGAGAGAATTTTAATGGCAAGGATTATAGAATTGATGGGTTGGTCTACACCTTCACCTGCATTTCAGCAGGATGACCTTACAGACATTTTAGTTAAAGGCCCATAGGAGGATCCTGTGGTTCCATTTCACGCTGCATTACAAAGAAAAATATTGGCTAACTGGGAAACTCCCGAGGTTATCCCGGCGGTTAACAAGAAATGATCAGCCAAATATAAGGTATCTGCTACTGACCCAGAATGTGTGTCTAAACATCCAACTCCAGAGAGTCTGGTTGTTCAAGCAGCAACTGTATCAGGCAGTAGATCGGCATACCCTACTGTTCCACAGGACAGGGATGACAAAAGATACAACTCTATGGCTAAGAAAGTCTATTAACGCTACTTGTACGCTCGCAAGGTTTAGCCTTACACTTTGGGAGTGTGCTTCATCAGCAGCTGACTGCCTCCCAGAGGGAGAAGAAAGGGAAGCGTTTCTAAACATCATTAAGGATGGTAAAGACGCAATGTGCGAATCCCTTCAAACTGGCATTGATTCTGCTGACAGTATCAGTAGGGCCATGGCGGCAAGTACTACAACCCGCAGATGTGCGTGGTTGCGAAAGTCTGGGTTTGCTTTAGATGTACAAGCCAGACTTTTAAATATGCCCTTTGACGGCTCTTCTTTGTTTGGTAAGAAGGCGGATGACAGCCTAGAAAAGTTACATACATCCAAAGCAGCAGCAAAATCCCTGGGAGCTGCAATCCGTCAAACGCCATATCGGCCTTCAGGAACCTCTTGGAGAGGTAAGTCCTTTCACTTTTATTCCGCATTCGGAAAAGGCAGAGGACAGTCGGTTCAAAGAGGTCAAAAAAGATTCACCCGAGGTGGACGGGGTAAAAATACAAAATCCGCAGCAGCAGCAGGTTCCTCTTTACCCTCGGCATCTGCATGAGCCGCCTCTAAATCACTCTGAGGACTCTGCTCACAAGACACCAGTAGGGGGCAGGTTAACTCAACATCTGACGGAATGGCAGGCTATTACGTCAGATGCTTGGGCATTGGAGACAGTTGCCCAAGGTTACTGTCTGCCTTTTCTACGCATTCCTCAGAGTCATCCACCGGGGAACAGCTCTTTGAAAGTTCCTGATCCGCTCCTCTTGCAGGAAATTGTAGACCTGCTGGAGAAAGGTGCCATTGAACCGGTACCTGTAGCGGAGAGGAACAAGGGCTGGTACTCCCCCTACTTCCTAATACCAAAGAAGGATGGGGGACTTAGAGCTATCTTGGACTTATGAGAATTGAACAAGTTCCTCAGGAAGGACAAGTTCAAGATGGTAACTCTCTCTCAGATCCTTGAGGCCCTCCAGCTCCAGGACTGGCTGGTATCTCCGGACCTTCAGGATGCT
Source organism: Ambystoma mexicanum (assembly GCF_040938575.1). Taxonomy (NCBI): domain Eukaryota; kingdom Metazoa; phylum Chordata; class Amphibia; order Caudata; family Ambystomatidae; genus Ambystoma; species Ambystoma mexicanum. Next base: position 1,264,437,367 of record NC_090935.1, on the reverse strand, counting down.
TATTTCCATGTGCCAATCCATCTTAAACACAGGAAATACCTGAAGTTCGCAATTGGCGGCTCTCATTATCAATTTTGAGTTCTGCCATTTGGGCTGACCACCGCACGAGGGTCTTCACCAAGCTAGTGCCGGTAGTGGCTGCAAGTCTAAAGAGGGAAGGGATTCACATCTACCCCTACCTGGACGATTGGTTGATCAGAGCTGTATCTCCGGAACAAGCTCAGATCCAGCTAGATTATGTCTGCCACTTCCTTCACAAACTGGGCTTCTCCCTCAATTTAAAGAAGTCACAGATGATACCATCACAGAGACGCCAGTTCATTGGAGCGGTCCTGGACACTTCCCTGGGAAAAGCCTCGCCACCAGAGGTGAGGGCTCAAGATATTCTGCAGATGGTCACCAAGTTTCAAAATGCCCAACGTCTCCCAGCCTCCGACTTTTTGAGGTTGCTAGGCCTCATGGCATCCTGCATCTTCCTTGTGCCAGAGGCTCGCCTGAGAATGAGATCTCTTCAATGGGCACTAAGAACTCAGTGGTCGCAATTCTCAGGCAGAATGACAGATCTCCTTCAGTTTCCGGACAAGGTGGCTCGAGACCTTCAGTGGTGGGCCTGTCAGGAGAACATTTTGAAAGGAGAACTGTTTTGGCAACCATGGCCGAAGATAACAGTAGTCACGGATGCCTCACTCACGGGGTGGGGAGCCCATGCCAACGACTTGACTATCAGCAGTCGTTGGTCTCCATCGGAATCCAGACTACATATCAACCTGTTAGAGCTGAGAGCAATCAGACTAGCACTGAAGGCTTTTCTGCCATCTGTACAGGGGAAAAATGTCCTGATAATGACGGACAACACAGTGGCCATGCACTACCTCAACAAAGGAGGAGGCGTAGGATCACTGCCTCTGTGCAGAGAGGCGATGCAGCTCTGGTTTTGGGCAATCCAAGAAGGAATCTCTCTATCGGCAGTTCACTTAGCCAGAGAGAAGAACTTTACGGTGGACGCTCTGAGCAGGCAGAGCACAGTCTCCACGAGTGGGAACTAGCTCAGGAAGTCCTTCAACAGATCTTCACCCTTTGGGGAACCCCTCAAGTGGATCTGTTTGCCACCAGCATCAACAAGAAGTGCAATCAGTTTTGTTCAAGGGAATTTCTCCCGAGAGGAGCTCTAGGGGACGCGTTTGTAGTGGATTGGGAATTTCCACTTCTGTACGTATTTCCTCCAGTCCCTGTCATTCCTCAAATGATCAGGAGGTTGAGAAGGTTCCGGAAAGCCATGATCCTAATTGCCCCGGACTGGGCCAGGAGAACGTGGTACCCGGACCTTCTGGACATGTCCATCTGCCCTCCAATTCGTCTTCCACTCAAGGAGAATCTTCTCTCGCAGAAGGGAGGTCAGGTTCTCCATCCAGACATCAGAACCCTCAACCTTCACACTTGGTATCTGAAAGGTTGAGATGCAAGGATTGGGACCTCCCAGATGACGTCATGGAGGTGTTGCTTTCAGTCAGAAGGCCAGCAACAAAGACTTTATACCGCTGCCGTTGGAACAAATTTTGCAGCTGGTGTAGAGAAAAGAATATCGATCCCTTTTCATGTGGTACACCAACAGTGTTATCTTTTCTACTCTATTTGGCAAATTCTGGCCTTCAGGTTGGCACTATCAAGGGCTATCTCGCAGCGCTATCGATCTTCAAGCGCACTGCAGAGGAGCCATCGTATTTCAAGTTACCCTTAGTAATACAATTTCTGAAGGGATTAACCAATGTCTATCCTCCAAGACCATTCCAAGTTCCCTTATGGGACTTACATTTAGTCTTAAATTTCCTGATGGGTACTCCTTTTGAACCACTCCACTCTTGTTCGTTAAGATTTCTCACCCTTAAAACAATCTTATTAGTGGCATTGACATCTGCTAGGAGGGTGAGTGAATTACAAGCTCTATCTTGTAAACCCTCTCATACAATTTTTCATAAAGACAAAGTTGTCCTACAAGTGAAGCCTAATTTCCTCCCAAGGGTGGTTTCTGAATTCCACATCACTCAGAAGATTACCTTACCTTCATTATATCCTCCTCCCCATCCGGGGAAAGAGGAAGAAAGGCTACATAGGCTGGACCCAAGGCGGTCTTTGAGCTTTTACATCAGCAGACTTGCTAGGATTAGGCAAGCAGACCAACTGTTCGTAGGTTACTCAGGGCACAAATTGGGATTACCGATAACAAAACAGACCATTTCTAGATGGATTATTTTGGCCATTCTGGAATGTTACAAACTGGCAGGGAAAGAGCCTCCTCAAAATCTTATGGCTCATTCAACCAGGGGTATCGCAGCCTCTTCGGCCCTCCAAAGAGGGGTACCGATTCGAGACATATGTGCGGCTGCCACATGGTCTTCTGCACATACCTTCACATAATTTTACAACCTGGATTCCTCCTCTAGCCAAGTGACTAGATTTGGCAAAGCTGTGTTACACTCTGTTCATTCTTGAAGGGAAACATGGCAATTTTACTCCCACCTCCAGTTACACACCACTGCTATTGGAGTCTATCAAGATAAGCAATACGTCGGAGGACACAATCCCTTCGAAGAACAAGTTACTTCTTACCTGGTAACGTTCTTTCGATGGGATGTTCCTCCGATGTATTCCTTATCGCGCCCCTCCCATCAATCCCCTCAGTAAAACTTCCCTTTTGGTTACAGCTTACGCTCCTTCAGGGTCAATAGCCAATTCATGTAAAGCTACTGTTAAACGTCACAACGGAACTGAGCAACGGACGCTGCGTGAGTCTATTTATACGCATGATGACGTCGGCCCGATACAGAGGCTGTCGAGGGACATCGGCTCGAGGGATGTCGACGCGCAGCCCCCTCTACTGAAAAAAAAATTCTGAGGCCAGCAAGCTGGAAATGATCTATCAAGATAAGGAATACGTCGGAGGAACATCCCATCGAAAGAACGTTACCAGGTAAGAAGTAACTTCTCCTTAGTAGGGTGTAGAAGACTTTCATGGACAGTAATAGGATGTAAGAGCACTTCAAGGTGTAGAAGTAGTTTTTCATGATCAGGAGTAGGGTATAGAGGCCCTTAATGGTCAGTAGTAGGCTGTAGAGGAAGCCCTTTATGATCAGTGATAGGGTGTAGAAGTCCCAGTAGTGGGGTGTTGAAGGCATTCTTGATCAAAAGTAGGGTGCTGAAGCTATTAATTGCCAGTGCACCCCATGGTTGTTAGAAGGGTGCAAAAACACTTCATGGTCAGTAGGAGAGCATATACTCCCTTTGCGGTCAAGGCGCAGGTATCTTATATAGATTGACTGACTGATTAATTTATTGCATTTGTTAAGCACGCCTATGCCTGTAGAGGTCTCTGGATGCTGTGAATGTCTCATGAGGAGCAAGCGTATGTTAAGAAATGTCTAGGGGGTGGAATATGACCGGTGGCACTAATATGGTATGAGCTAGTGCCTAGGCTAAAAAAAACAATAAAGTAACAAAATGCTCTTAATGGTTGTGTCTGGTATTCCTCATCAGAGGCCCAAAGGTATTCCAGTCCTAATACAACTTGAAGAACAGGAGTGTGAGCAACAGTTGTCACCTTTCCTGCTATGGCACAATCTACCATTCATCACAGTTGTTGTTAAACAATTCACGTTTTGCATCTAAATTGCATCAAGACAGACATTTTGCCCCGACTGATGCTGTGGCTAAGTCGCATGATATGATATGGTATTGATAACGTGCCTATACATAACTTGCTCAGCTTTTCTTGTCCCCAACCCAAAATGAGGTACCTGAGGATTGTGGTGACTAGACCACAAGCCACTTTATTGACCCAAAACTATACTGACTACATGTCACAACTCGCCCTCAAGCTACATGCAAAGGCACGGCTGCCGCTGTCTATTGTGGGTAAAATATCCTTGTTCAAAATGGTAGTTCTTCCCAAATTCCTCTGTCTACCAGAACATACTGTTACAGATTGGTACAGGATTCTTTAATGAGCTTGAAGTCAGTATCAACACATTTATCTGGCACTCTGGGGCGTTGCGCCTAAAACGGGGAACCTTGTTGCTACCCTACGCACACTCAGGATTTGCCGCCCAGTTATCTTGGCTAGTAGCGCAAGTGCAGTTTGCAGCATACTAGTTTCTACGCGATGCGCCCAACCCGCAAATTAAACTCAAGAGATATTCTGCACACTGGGTCTTGATATTGGGTCCCTGGTGCTCCCACCCTCTTTCCCCTGGTTCGCAGATCCAAGCTCATTCGACCCTGCAGGTGTGACTACCCTGGCAGAAATTATGGAAACTGTTGGGAGTGGATCATCCTTACCATAGAGACTCCCTCCTATGGAATTGTATTCCGACATTCTGATGGAGAGACAGTGGGAGTGGTTTTAGCTTCTTAGGTGACATGTTCCGTGTTTTAACTGCACAGGATATCTTTGTAATCGTGCAGCATAGGTCCTTGCAGTGGCTTCGATACATTGATCTGTGTAGAGCATTCAGAGGATGGTGGTCTGAATCCCGATTGAGCCCAAGAACAATCCCATACTAGGTTACATTATGACTGCGCATATTGCTTGTGGCATTGTCTCCACTTACTCCTACGTCCCGTCCCTTTTCCTCCATACTGTATGGGCGTCCCTTGCTAGGAACGTGAACAGAACCCTTTTCACCAGAAACATTTTTCTTTCCCCTTTAAATTTAGTTGCATGCGTGGGGGCGCGGCCCCAGGAGCATGCGCTTTCTTGACTCTGCCCACTGGTGCCACACTTCATTTCTCTTTTCCACGTCGACGGGAGCAGACCTGCTCCACCAACGCTGTGGTTGGGCCTCTTTGGTTCTAGTGATTCCATGTTTACAAAGTCTTCCCACAGGGACTGTGGTCCCTATAGATATATTGTTCTTGTAATCCAAATTCTATTGTCTAATCTTATTTAGGACTGTGGCTTCCGCCGTCCCCCGGTGCATGTCGGCCGTGATGGGTTTTAGTAGGTGGCCGGCCTGCAACGGTTCTTTCCCTACGTCCGACTCGCACGCGCTCTGCCTCGCATGCCTAGGCGAAGAGGGGCCCAATAGACTCTGCTAGCAGCATGGGTTCCAAGGATCAAGTAGCTACCGGCCTTGCAGCTGAGGGGTCCACGGATCCTCCCGGCCCACAGCTGAGGGGTCAACCGACTCTAATACCGGGCCAGGACCCGAGGGGCTTTGCTCTGTAACCAGGCGCATGCCTGAGGGGGCGCCTAAACATAGTGACAAAAGCACTATCGGCATGTCCGAGGGCGAACAGCCTACCAGGTAGACACCTGTGGTGAAGTCCAGGTCCGAGCCTATGCAATCAGGCTAACGGGCGGAGGCCAGAGCCAGTGTCTCCACAGACTCGCAGCTAGCACGTGGGACGGTACCTGACAAATCGGTGGCAAAGCCAGAGATAATGGTGATGCGGGCTGAAGCGCGCCAACATTCCAATGATACTCCAAGGGTGGAATAGTTTCCCATGACCACGCAGAAGGTCACATGGTGCACCTCCTACCCAATGTCATCGGGACAGATAAGATGCACAGAAGCTGGATACTCCCAAGGCAGATTCTGCACAGGGAGAGCGTCATACACGCCGACAGTACCAGTGCAAGAACTGGCCTCTCCAGCTTCCGAGGACATTTTTTAAAAAGAATTCCTCACACACATGAGGTCTCCCGAAATGGGAAATATCCTCAAGGGGATCATTGAGCCCTTGATCCTGCCAATGCTTCCACCAATTCCAGCTCAGCTTTAGCCTACAGTAACTGCGCCGGCTCCAAGCACCATCGCAACCATGTCTCAGCCCACGGAAGCTCTGGCCCCGAGGCAGTCTAGCATTACGGCCCAGTCTCTGCCCCTGGCGGTCTCTCAGCTAGCACCCCCCCCCTCCTGTCCCTAAGAACGCCGCCTGCAGACAATGCGGACCCATAGGACACAGTGGACTAGACCGACAGCGAGGACGAGAAGGAGCAAAGCACCGCGTCCACGGCAAAGGCTTTTCGTGACAGGCTTGCAGGCCTGGCAGAATACCTGGGCATTCCTCAGTCATGGGAGCGGGAGTCCTGGCGGAAGTCTTGACCATACGCACATCCACCGGATCAGGCATTCTGCTCCAAAAGGATGTGGAGGCCCTGGCAAAAAAGGGTTGGTCAAAACCGCATTCCACTTAACCCACTAACAAGCGGCTGGAAGAAAAGTATAGACGAGCAGACATCAATTCTCTAATCCTGTCGGTGCAACCGCAGCCGCATTCATTTATGATTGCGGCCGTGTCCAGGTATGCAAAGCCTCAGGCATCCACTTCATCCACCAGCACTTTGGCTCCCCTAGGCAGAGAGGAAAAAGTACTTGAGGCCTATGTAAAAAAGATTTACTCCAATGACACTGTTCATTTACGGCAAGCCGACGCAGATGCAGTGTTAGCCGCCGCAAATCAGAGGCTCTGGCGGGAGATAGCCAAATTACTCCCGGACTTCCCATCTCACAGGCAGGCTTGTTTTAAGGCAGGAATAGCTGAGGCCAAATTGGTGGCGCTGGACCTCATGGAGTCCTCAGTGCCACATATAGATACAGCTTGTAAGGCCATCTGTGTGGCTATTGACATGAGGCGTACGGCCTGGCTCATAGCCACCATGTTCAATCCGGATGTGCAAGACCGCAGCCTCGATCTTCCATTCGAAGGACGAGACTTGTTCCACTCATCTACTGACGAAGAGCTGGACAAGAAAAATAACAGCTCTCGGCCAAGTCTCTGGCTATACTTACAAAGCCAGCACCAAAGAGCTTTGGTCAGGTTCAGCCGCGAGCTGACAGAGGTCGTACCTTTGGCGGGTTTAGAGGTTTCCAGGACCGCCGTTCTAGGCAGCCAGACAGATCCTCCAGCCAACACCGGCGAAAACAGCATAAGCCCTCACACAAGAGCTTCTTCCAGTCCCCGTCCCCCTCCCTGGCTCCAGCCTCATAGGGAAAGAAGCAATGATTGGATCATCAGGATCCATAGTTCTCCAGTGGGGGGGCAGGCTTCCTATCCACACTCAGTCTTGGTTCGCGTCCGTTGGATACTATCTGTGGTGTCTCAGGGCTTCCGCCTTCCTATACAAGTTCCTCCCTTCTCCCGCCCAGCCCCCCTCCCTCAGACTGGGACACCATCTCTCCTTGAGATGATCCGTTCTCTTGTCCGGAGCGAAGTAGGAGAGGAAGATCCCCCCCGGCCCACTGAGAGAAATTTGAAGTTTTATTCTCGTATCTTTGCAATACAGAAGAAGAACCAGGCAGGCCTGCGAGTAGACCTAGATCTGTCCTTCTTAAACCTTTACCTACCCCTTAAAAAGTTCAAGATGGTTACACCAGCACTGATAGCGGAGCCTCTGTCTGGGGGAGACTGGATCTGAAGGATGCATACCTACACGTTCCAATTTGGCAGCCCCATGGTTCCTTCCTACAGTTTCGTGTCATGGGCTCGCACTTCCAATAGAAGGTCCTTCCGTTAGGCCTCAATTTAGACCTGAGGGTGTTTATGAGACTCATGAATGCAGTGGCTGCAGTGCTCAGAGCTGTGGGCCACCAAGTATATCTAGACCTCGACGACTGGTTGGTTTGCGCTGACTTGCCAGCAGAAGTTGAGAATACAGCGCACAGGCTAATGCACACTCTCTACGAGCTGGGGTTCTCCATCAACCTCAAGAAGTCGCAGCTCCAGCCTACAGAGTCCTTGACCTTCTTGGGTCTCATCTGGGATACAAAGAAGGAGAGGATGTTTCCCACCACGGAGAAGGTTGTGGCGATCAAAACGGCTACAGGGCATTTCCTCAGCAGGGAGGTGACCTCTGCATGTTGGTACCAGCACTTGCTAGGGATTATGGCAGGCTGCCTCCTGGCAGTGCCTCATGCCAGACTCAAACACGAGGAGGCTGCAACTCAATTTTTCAGCCTCCTTGAGCCAAGAAGCTGGTTCTCAAGGAGCAATAATCACCATACCAACGCATCTTCACCAGGACCTATTATGGTGAAGGAGGGATACAAATCTCCTGACGGGCAAACGCTTCAAGCAACTTCGACCGGCTTACACTATGCCGATAGATTCATCCCTAGAGGGATGGGGAGCCACGCTGGGCAACCACAACATGCATGGCCTATGGTCAAGAGAGGACCAGGACAAACACATCAATTGGCTCAAAATGATGTCCATCTCACTAGCCTTGAAAGCTTTCCTCACGGTTATCAACAGCCCAGTCTGCATTCAAACAGACCGCTCTACATGAATGTACTACCTCAACAAACGGGGGCACCAGATCACCCCTTCTGTGCAGGCTGATCATCGATATATGGGAATGGGCATTAGCAAACAGCATCTGACTCTCTGCGATCCATTTGCCGGTGGAGTCCACCCTAGAGGCGGACAGGCTCAGCAGATTGGGGGTCGACAACTATGAGTAGCAGTTGAATGAGAGGGTCCTGAAGTAAATATTCATCTCCGTGCTCAACAGGAGGTGTCAACAGTTCGCGTCCTGGATGAGACTGGGCAGGGGTTCACTGGGGGATGCCTTCCAGCTTCTGTGGGACGGCATGAGGGCCTACACATTCCTGCCAACTCAGTTAAACCACAAGGTCATCTGCAAAGTCAAAGAGGCACACCACCTACGCCTCATTCTGATAGCTACACAGTGGCTGGCCAGACCATGGTTCTCAGGGCTATTGAGACTGTTGAATCAACAATAAGTTTCTCTCCCAGCGGGGGCGCATCCACTGCGATACCAGCAGGGGTTTGGGGGGGGGGGGGGTAGTAGTTCACCCTTCCCGGGAGAAATTAACCTTAGCAGCCTGGTTCCTGAGCACATAACCTTACTGCACCTTCATTTGTCACAGGACAACTTTGAGATCCTCCGAGGGGCAAGACGCACTTCTACTAGGAGTCAATACAGAAGCAAATGGACCAGGTTCTGCCACTGGGCCAAGGAGAAGGGTGCAGACCCCTTGAGGTGCACCCTGGATCACGTGCTGTCTTTCTCTGCACATCTGGCACACTCTGGGGTGCAGGTTGATACATGCTACACCTAGCTGGTGGCCATAGGTGCATACAAAAACTCTGGTGATGACGTTTCCTCCACTTCCGACCCAGTGGACAAAAAACATCTGGCAGGGCTAACCAGGATGTATCCACTTGTCAAGTGCCCACACTACTGGAATCTCAACGTGATTCTGGGCACCCTGGCCCACAAACCATTGGAGCCCATGACATCTATAGACATCAGATTGGTCATGATTAAAACAGCGCTCTTGGTGGGTCTTAGCGCGGCGCACAGTCAGTGAAATTCAGGCCCTGGTGGCATCAGAGCCATATACGTTGTTCCATCGGGACATGGTAATGCTCCGGACACACCCTTCATTTCTCCCAAAGGTGGTGGTGTCGTCTCACCTCAACGAAGAAATAGTCCTACCAACTTTCTTCCCAAACCCAAAAGATGAAAAGATGTTACATTGTCTCGATGTCAGGAGAGTGTTGAGATTCTACCTTAGAACTAGGAGCTTCTGCAAATCGGATGCTCTGTTTATTTCTTTAGGCAGATCAAAACCAGGATATCAGGTTTCAAAGGCCTCGATAGCTAGGTGAGTGGTTATGGCCATCCAGAAAGCCTACGAAGGGCAACGCATGAAGTTACCAGCAAACATGCACGTTCATGATGTCAGAGCCAAAGTGATAGCAGTTACCTTCCAAAGACATGTGCCATGGCAGACAGTCAGCAGGGCAGCCACTTGGGCTTATTCCCTCAGCCTTCTGCAAGCATTATTGCTTGGATGCCAGTACTAGATCACACGTGACCTTCGGCCAAGCGATCCTGAAAAACGTGTTTTCTTGGGAGTTACATTGTCTCTCCTCCCTGGGCTTCAATCAATGGTAATCGCCCATTCAGTATGGAGGAAAGGGAACGGGACGTAGGAGTAACTATAAGTTACTCACTGTAGTGATTAACATAATCCTAGTATCCCCACGAAAACCAGACAAATGTCTGTCGGACGAGGACCTTTTGATGGATCTGGCGGCTGCACAAGTGGAGGACCAGTCGACAACTAAACAAACGATTGATGCAAACAATATAGCGGCCTTAACACTAAGTTTGGAGCCATTTATGAAATTACATGAAACATTGAGAGACCAAATTATGGACCAGACGATGTTGATGGCCATGCTCCACTCGAAAATTGTGTTTGTAGAAGGCTTCATAACTGCTATACAAGGGAACTTGGAAAAAAACACAGAGCAGATTACAAACATCCTCCATAGTATTATTGATCTGATAATAAAAGAAAAAATAAGACTATCAGAACTCGAGAGACAAAGAAAGACTGCAAATGCCAAAAAGATAACATGGAAATGAGTGCTTACTTAATAAACTCACCACTGAAGACCAACGCCCAGGAACCCCCAACTAAAGAAGGAGGGCTTGATGCCCCAAAGACCCCTGCCATATCATCGAGGCAAAACCATTTGGAGGAAAGCTAAGTCCTAGTATCGGACCTAGGGAGGTGGGTGAAGATATTCGATCGAGAGGATTACCAGCTATTCGTCACACAAAACAAGGCGGTGGAACGAGTACCGTAGAAATGGAGCCACTACCTAACATCCCAAGGAAGAAATTTGACATCTTTTCTAAATTAGTTGAAGGAAAGAAAGGGAATTTAACGGCAGCAAATTCACCTCAAAGTAAGAGAGAGGCATTAAAATTAACGAAACAGAAAATACAGAAGAATAAGAAAACCCGTCTCTCTCTCTTTCTGATCTTAAAAAACCTCATTGATTGAGCTTGACAAAGGAACCAAAGGGAATGAGAAATCTAATTCTCCTCAAAATTGACGAAGCAATCGACCAGGCAATTAGCGGGAAAATCGAAATGCCACTAAAGTCAAATAAGAGGACACCACCTATGAGCCCACAAGAAGGATGAAGAAATTGTAAACGTCATATCGAGGAAATCTGTGAGGCAAACAAGACGGTGGATCTGATTGACCTTTCCACTTACACCATAACAGAGGATGAGGAGAAGAGTGACCAAAATGAGGAGGATCCTCCATCAAGAAGCCCCAGCTCTTTTGATGATTCTAGTGAGTTATAGAAAATTATCAAGGAGGAACTCGATTAAGTCATAAACTTACCATAGCGAGTGAAACAAGTTGCAAAAAGAAAGACCTTTGAAAACGAGTATAACCAAGGAATCCTCTGAAAGAAGGACCGATCCTGGAAAAGAACATGGCCAGATCCCAGGGAAGTAGAGATCGAGCCACGGAAAAAGAGGACGGTGAAACAGAACCACCATCAAATAACTTTTATCCACTAAAAAAGAGCAGTGACTGACAGGAGACAATCAAGCGGTTCAGGACCTTAGAGCAAAGAAGGAAGGATCTGACGAGTACGGCGAATGCCGATTGGAAGAAGACCATTCGGTCCCCATAGAGGTTATCAAAAGCAGGAAGAGGTGCAACTGATGGCCACAATACAGCACCTGATACTTTCTGATACTTTCTGACTATTGCTGGAAAGAGTATTGGTTATAAAAGACGATTTAATACTAAACAGGGCCATTGTGTTACGCCTCCTGCACTGTTTTTTTCTGGCTTATAGAGTGATCCAGTCTAAAGACTTCCATCTGATAGAATTCCCGGAAGAGGCACGGCTAGACAAAGTTGTGCTATACCTCTCATCCCCAGGGGAAAAAAAATGTGCTGCTGAGAGAGAAAAGGCGGTTATCATCTATGGGATTTGCCTTGTCGAAATATGACGCACCTAGCTCAATTGCAGACAACCTGAAAAAGGATGACTGCGAGAGCTCCCAGGGAAGAGTAAACTTTGTAAGAAGTTTTAACCGTGATCAGCAGGCCCACAGGAGATGCAGACAGGACATAAAATGATCTGATCAGATCTACGAAACAAGGCAGGAAAACCCTCTTCGCATTACAGTGAGCAACAGTAAGGCAGCAAAAGTCAAAAGGCCCCGACTTGGGTCAAAGGCAAGGGCAAGTTGAAGCAAGCTGGGGCTGGCTGGCTGCGGTCAGCTCTTCAGCATAGCGATCAAAAGCGAAGAAGGACTCAGAGAATGAAATAGCCCCTCAACAAGTAGTGCTTGGAAGCTGGAATAACCGAGGATTTGCACATTTATTCGTCAGTGGAGACCTAAATTTCGATGACTGAGGTACAGTTTCCCTGCAGGAAACCTGGCTGAGGGAACCACCCCTTCTGGTTATACGATTTACCTTAACCCTGCGGAAAAGAGGTCGACCGACTGCAGGCCTCTTGTTGGCTTTGAAAATCTCACATGGTTTTAGTCATCTCCGAAAAATAACCCTCTCTGTTGATCCAGGCTCTGATATGAAGGACGTGGCCTCCACAGGAAAACCCTGAGGGGACTCTCTTGCAGCTTAATTTGTACTGGAACATCGCATCATAAAAGGGGGGAGGGTTTGTAAGTGATGTACAAAAGTTTATATTTTTTTATTTTTTTTAAAACAATTTTATTAATTTTATTCCAACAAACAACGCAAACCAACCTTACAGTGCAAATACCAATCAAATATATAAATATACCTTGCTCCATCCAAGTCCACTGTTTCTCCCATTCCCACCCCACTCCCCAGCCTACTCCCCCTCATTTTTGGTAGCTACATCCTGCAGTACTTGTTGGGTCTATATCGCTTGATTCGTCATACATTGGCCCAAATAATTCAGCTATCAATTGCCTCCAACCTAGTAAGGTTCCAGCCTCTTGCTCCACCTCACCTTTACACGCTTCCTGCCACACCACAGTTTCTGCCTCTGACCATTTCTGTAGGTCTTTCCACCACATCTCCTATCTTGGTTATGACATGCCTTCCATCACATCCCAATTCTTCTTTTTGTCAGAACATACGCTAAATCCTTCAGTTTGCTCACATGTTTGAGTTTGTGTGGTCTGGGAAATCCTCCTATCAAAAACGCCCATGCTGTATCCACCCCCAATTTGATCCCTTTTTCATCCATCTTCTGTGCTATTTCTCTCCAGAATCTCTCTATTATTGGACATGCCCAAAACATATGCACCATTCCCACATTTTCCTCATTGCATTTGGGGCATGATTGACGTCCTGCGTTTTAAAATGTGGCTATTTTTTTAGGTGTCATATACGCCCTGTGAGTTATATATAATTGTATCTGCTGTAATCAGGCGTTTCATGACACTTTTTTATGATACCCTTGAGCTCGCTCCCACATCTCATCACTCATCGGGGCCCCTACTTCTTCTTTCCAGTCTAAGTTGCACCACCTCCTTACCCACTTTGGTCATTATCATCTCATATAACCTGGATGTTTCATGCCCTCCTTCTGCTATGTCATATCGTGTCTATAATGGCATCCAGTTCATCTGCTAGTACCACTTCAGACCAGGTCTCTTTAATTCGCTGCACCACCCCATGATAAGCGATATACTGCCCCACAAACACCTGTATCTTCCACTCCTGCCACACATCACCCATCGTTGCTATCCCTACCGGTTCCCAGTGCTTCCTAATCATTAGTCTTAGTTGCTTTTCTTTTCCCGCCACAGCGACCAATGGGATCTGCAGGGAGCACGGGGATGGCTTTTCCATTAACTGGCAGGCTCTTCGCCATATCTCCCACCCAAGCATCATCATCTTCGGGCGTCCTTCCATCTCTGATTTGGGCAACCATATCATCTCTTTTTAAAAAAAATGGGGCGCAGTCCATTTGGAAAAACATGAATTCTAAAGTCGGCTCTTCGGAGAGCCATTTAGCTACGTATTGTAGTTGGCTTGCTATGTAGTAAATTTCGTAGTTTGGCAGTTTAATGCCCTCTTTCTCGTATGAGTTTTGTAACCTCCACAGGGCCACCCTATTTCTTTTCCCGTGCCATAGGAATTCTCTGCATAGGCTGCCCAACCTGGCAAAGAATCTTCTGGGTATCAAGTATGGGATGCAGTGCAATAGTCTGGCCAGTACCACCATTTTAAGCAGTGGCCCCCGGCCCCATTGTTGCCAGGGGGAGCTTCGCCCAATACTTCATACTATTCTCTATTTTCTTGACTGTTTTCTCCGTATTGTGCTTATGTTCTGCTTCTACCGTATGATATATATCTACCCCGAGATATCTAAATGTGTTGACCTCCCATGGTATCAGCAGGGTCGGCACATGTTCTAACTGGATCCCTCTATGCCTACCCAGTGGAAATATGCAGGACTTTCCTGGGTTCACAGCTATCCCAGAAAGTTCCGCAAATCGCTCCATCACTTCTAGTATGTATTGGAGGTGCTCTGCTGGATAGCGCAAGTACAATAACATATCATCAGCATACAAAGAAATAAGATGTGGTTCCTCTCCAATGATGATGCCTATTGTGTCATACTGCTGTTTTAGGTATATTGCTAGGGGCTCTAAGGCCAGAATATACAGCATGGGGGACCATGGGCATCCCTGCCTAGTACCTCTATTGAGTTGCCATCTCTCTGATACTACAGCTCCTGTCTTCACTCTAGCTAGTGGAGCGCTGTATAGTAGCTTAACCCATCTGAGATATCCCGGTCCCATACCATAATTGGCCAGGGCAGCAATTAGTCAGGGCCATTTGACCGAGTCAAATGCCTTTATCGCATTCAATGATACTATCGCCATCTCGCCTGCATCTCTGTTAGCATATTCAATGACTCGATGGAGACGCCTGAGGTTATTTGAAATATTTCTGTTAGGGACATAGCCAGTCTGATCGGGATATATTAACTTATTAATAGCCCTCCTCAGTCTGTTTGCCAAGACCGCTGTTAATATTTTACTGTCTTGGTTTAACATCGACAAGGGCCTGTAAGAACCGCAGTCACTGCAAGGCTTATTAGGTTTGGGAAGTGGTATAAGAACCGCTTCTTGTAAGGATTCCGGCAGTTTCCCTGCTTCATATGCTTCATTGAGCATCTCTAAAAGCGGGGGAAGTACCTTGTTTTATACGTTTTATAGAATTCGCTTGGGAGTCCATCAGTTCCCGGGGTTTTACAAGTGGGCAGCTGCCTCACTACCTCCTCCAGTTCCTGTAGGGTAATCGGGGCATCTAGCTCCTCTCTCTCTTCCGCACTAATCTGCGGTAGTCCAATATCTTCTAACGTGTCTCCTATCTCTTTACTGTTGCTTCCTTCTTCATCTCCATATAGGAGTGTATAATAATCTGCAAATTCCTGATTAACCCCTTCTTGCGTATCTACTATGCTCCCATCTTCCTTCGCTATCGTTCGAATTGTGGGCCTAGGGGTCTCATTTTTGTATAGCCATGCCAGGACTCTCCCTGGTTTATCCCCTCCTGCATGTTGTCTCTCTACATACTTTTTATAGTTGAGGTTGCATAATCTTTCCCAGTATCCTGCGCATCTCTGTTGCAGGTAAAGTACCACTTCAGTGTCTTCTTTGGTATTACTACCCCTTTTCAACATCATTTCTAGCTCCTTTTCCGCTCCCTGCAATTCAATCAAGATCCCATTTTGCAATCCTTTGGATTTAGGTATGGCAATCCCCCTTAGCACAACCTTAAACCTTTAAGTGCCATGGGTATTTCACCCCAGTGCTAGGGCCTTTTTTGCTGATTTCGGTATGTGGCCATTCAATGTCTTGTAACTTTTTTGTTACATGAGGTATCTGGGCCAAATGTGGCTCCTTTTTTCCCACATTTAGGTGGTCGTAACGCCACCCAGGAATCCTAAGTTGCTATAGGGGGGTGAGAGAAAATAAGCAAAAAGGGGGAACATTTTGGGTTTTTTCAAAAAATGCCAATAAAATGATGTTCAAAGATGCCTGTGGTTTTTTCCTTGTAAGAACTAGGAAAGAATGGTTTGCTGTGCTGAATTCCACAATTTCCTGGCTTTCAAGAACAGGTTGAGTGGAAACAAAAAAAAAATATTTTGATGTGGTTATCAACTGCTTTGTGAGAGGTAGGCGATTTTGGCCATTTTTGCCAATTGGACATGCATGGACAGAATGGGAGAAAAGGGTAGGAAAGCCGAATTGGAGGACAGAAAGGCATATATTTCTGAAAAGTAGACAAAATTCCAAGTTTAGGAAGGGGTGACTTGCGTAGGTCAGGCAAACACTAGGTAGGGGAAAATGCCATAGATTGGGGGGAAAAGCGGGAAAATGACCGAAAAAAAAGGTATGTGTTGGACATGGTTGGCTTGGTACGGCAATGGCTTCTATGAATTTTGAGAAAAGCAATGCTCCGCTACATTCCCCCGACTCTTGCAGTTAGGAAAGCACACATTTTTTGTAGTGTTTTACGCTCACGGCCTGAACAGATGCACTTAGCATGTGTAAATCAGGAAAACCAATGTGGTGAGGAAAGGCAACCACACATTTTTTTGAAAGAGCACAGGCAGACCTTTTCAAGGGTAGGTGACTTGTGCAGGTTACAAAAGTGTATGGTGCCTAAAGCAGCGACTAAATGTAGGTCACATTTGGGAAATGAAAGGGTTGTGTGACAAGGGGCACCAGCAAATGGGTCAAACCGTTATGTAAACCACACAAACACAACAAATGTTATACCTTCCCGCGTTCCCACAGGTGTGCCGATGAAAACGGTACCTCACATGTGTTGGTGCACCTACCTGGGTGCCAAGGGGAAATCCTAAAACCCAGGTAACCCCAAGTCTGTTTTGACACCTGAATTTCACACTTTCTCCAGACAAGCACAACATACAGATATGGGCCTCGGGTGTCCAAGCCACCAAGGAAAACGGGGAACCCCATGCATTCCTGAAAAGAGGACACCTGTGGGAATCCGCAAAGGTATGATTTGCGCAAATCAGCCCAGAATTTATTACCCAGACGCCCCCGCAAAGGCCGAAATGTGGGGAAAAAAATGCATTTTCCGCACATTTCACTCGGCGCACCCATCGAAACACGCCGCCAACAACACATGGCCTACAGTCCCGCGTTCCCACAGGTGTCCCGATGAAAACGGTACCTCACATTTGTGGGTGCACCTACCTGGGCGCCAAGGGGAAAGCCTAAAACACAGGTAACCCCAAGTCTGTTTCGACACCTGAATTTGACACTTTATCCAGACAAGCACAACATACAGATATGGGCCTCGGGTGACCAAGCTACCAAGGAAAACAGTGAACCCCATGCATTTCCGAAAAGAAGACACCCGTGGGAATCCGCAAAGGTATGATTTGCGCAAATCGGCCCAGAATTTATTACCCAGACACCCCGCAAAGTCCGAAATGTGGGGGGAAAAAACGCATTTTCCGCACATTTCACTCGGCGCACCCATCGAAACACGCCGCCAACAACACAAGGCACGCACGCCAACGTGAAATTGAAGGTAATCCAGCCCCCTGGCAGTGAGGGGGGACCTCCCCCTCACATAGCCCGGGGGTTGGATCACACAAAACAAGGTGCCAAAAAGGATGAGCTATCTCGTCCTTGGCACTAAAGAGGTTAAAGGCTTCCCAGAGTGTGCCCGCTGATGCTTCGCTGCCAGTGTTTATCACAAAAGAACTTATAATTTCCTCTTGCATGTCCTCTCTAAATACGTTGTCTTTCAATGCCTCTGCTCACAGGCGCCATGTGGGTATCCTTGCTCTTGGAGGTCGGTATTGCCATACTAACATCAGTGGCGAGTGGTCGGAAAGGACCCTTGCTTTATACTCTGCTTGCACTATTTCCATCATTAGTTCATGTGTAACAAACACATAGTCTAGCCTAGTGTGTAGGTCCTGAGGGGCTGCATAATGTGAATATTTTCTATCCTGCGGATGGCGTGACCTCCATGCATCATCCAACCCAAAATCCGCTAATAACGACAGCAGTGTCTTTGCAGCTGGAGTGCGTCTATCTATCTTGGTGTCCGATCTATCTATTTTCGGGTTTAGTACACAGTTAAAGTCCCCCCCCAGATCACTGCCCCCCCAACACTCCCAATGAGTTTACCATATAGGGTTCTGAAGTATGTTCTCTACCAGCCCCTTCATTACCACCATCCTACCGTCTGACTCCGCCGCAGATTGCAATAGCTGAACGGGACATGCAGAGCCACCCATATAATTACCCCTCTAGCGTAGGCTGAATATGTTGCTTCTACAACAGTCCCTCTCCACTTCTTTCATATCACTTCCAGCTTTTCCTGTGTTAATTGAGTCTCTTGTAGCAAGGCTATGCCAATTTTTGTCTGCGCAGGTACATCATAACCTTATTTCTTTTCAAATAGCTATTGTGCCCCCTGACATTCCAAGTAACTATCTTAAGGTCTCCCATGGCTTATATCGTCTTTCCGGGGTGTAGGCTTGCACTTCAACTGTGTCTCAATCTTCCCCTCCCCCCAACTCTCCCCAACTACAAACACCTCAACATCCCAACTCCGGCCATCCCCCCTCCTTTCCCCTTTCCCCAGTTTCCACTGCAGTCTCCCCCACCCTCCCGACCCTCCCACAACTGTTGCCCAGCTCCATCCCTGGATCTCAGGCACCCCTGCATCTAGCCCGTTTCCAGCAAGTGCCGTACTTACAGCTCAGCAAGGAGATACCACCCTAATGGTGATTCAACTATTCTACTACTGGGGGGGGTAGGCTTTCTCCGAATAACAGCTTCAATTTAATATATCAGTCTAAGCGCCTACTTCGCTCCCCGTCCTGCTTTTCACTGGTTATAGTCTAGTCCATCATGTCCAAATGTCATTTGTTTAACATCTCCCGACCCTTTTTCGTTCCCAGTTCTATTGCCTCTTTACTGACTCCCTCCTCCCTTCAACCACCCTACATAACATTACAGTCACTTATCATGTTCTTGCTGATCTCGCTCCTCATCTCGTTCCGGGCAGCCATTTGCATCCAGCCATGTTGTCACTTCCTCCGGGGTGCCAAAAAATAACGCTTTGCCTTTATGGAAAATGTTAAGCTTTGCAGGATACAGGAGCATGTATTTATATCCTGCTGCACGTAGTCTCCTCTAGATCGCCACGTAGCTATACTTTGTACTTGCATGGTGTAATCGGGATATGCAGTGATGGTCGCGGATCCTCTTTCTTTCGTCCCTCGATTGCAAACCCTTGGGAGAGCTCACCAGCTCCTATCTCCTGTAATATCATGTTCTCCACATAGTTTGTGGGATCTTGTCCCTCCTCCCCCTCCGGGAGCCCGACCACTCGCATGTTGTTGCGCCTCGCCCGTCCTTCCGCTTCCTCTGTCCGATTTCTCCAAATTAGCCACCTGTTGATTCAATATGTGGACTTCTTTGGCGTTATTTGTGCTAGTATCCGTGTTAATCTTCACCGCACTTTCTAGGCCACTTGTTCGCGCCGCCAGGGCCCTCACGTCTTGTCTCAATAAGTTGACCTCAATTCCTACTGCATCTATTTTATTCTCCAGTGCAGTTCTCATGTCCGCCATTGCTGCCCCCATGAGATTTTCAGTTCTGTAATGGCCGTTAGAATTGCGCTGTCCTCTCGAGGAGCGTCTACATCTGTCGTCGTGGTCGCCGTACCCTGCGCTGGGGTGTTGGGAGATAGTTGCGACTTTGCGAAGATGTCTATCGTGGGCTGCTTACTTTTATCTTTTCCGCCCCTCACAGACATTTCCCTGCTCTGTTCGTGCCCTAGGGCCTGTCCTCAGCGGGGCTGACTGCTATGACTCATCATGTGTTTCCTTCCAGTATTACAAGTTCCCAGTGAGTGTTGCCTTAAGCTATGTCTCGGCAGTTTGTCTACTACAATGCTCTCCTTTTACTGAGGCCTCAGTATATGTCTTATATTATGTTTTCTTCTGCCCCCAGCCCGCCTGTTACTCCGGTGGTCTGTTACGTGCTGCTTACTGGCTTATTTCCTCTGGTGGCCAGAGTGTCTATTAGGGACTCGATGTACTATTTTTCGGGGGGGGCATGTCCCGCTCTGCCTTCCCTTCCAGGAGTTCCATTCCGTGCCACTCTTTGGGGGCGGGGTGGACACACGTTCGTCCGCACCTGACTCCCGCTCCGCTCCTTAATTGTTGGCTTACCTTAAGCCTTTGTATGAGTGCAGGCAACCTTGTGCACAATCAGTGCGTTGCCTCGTCCTTTGCTTCGTTTTAGTTGCAGCCTGTGGCTTTCCACGTAGTGAGCGGGATTCCTTATGCTCTAGTGCTCAGACCAGCTCTCCCCTCCACTCAGAACGATCCTACGTGCTTCACTGTTCTTCTTGTAGGCACTTTCCAAGTCGCTCATCATCTGCTTTTTTTTCACGCCACAGCTTGCATACGCTGCGGCGGGTTATATGTCCAGCGGTGTCCTCCTCTTCCCCAGCGTTCCTCTCACGGATCGCGAGCCGCTAGCCTCAGCACACCGTTGTACCAGCGGGTTGCCTCTCAATCGGTCCTCCACATCCTGCGCTTATCCGCACTGCTACTACATTCCATGAGGCCACCTTGCATTTCTCACTGTGTGCAGGGGCCGGGACCGTAGTTCTTTGTTCGCGCATGGCTGCCCACAACCTCGCGCTCTGCTTATCGTGTCACGTGATCTCTGGTGGTCTGCTCCTTTCACTAGGCACCGCGCCTTCTGTCTTCTTTTGTTTTTGGCCAGTGCGGATATATTTATAATATCCCGCCGCACGTCTTCTCCCAGCTGCTGTCATATCGTGTTGTATTTGGTATCCCGGTCCGCTTTCACTCTTGACATTCTCACAGGTCTCTTTGTCCTCGGTGCGCCGCCATCTTGGTTCATTGTTGCCGTTCACGGTCCATGCAACAAAGTTTCATATCTTACAATCGCCTGGGTCGATTTCCTCGCGGGTACTTGCTAATTACTCCAGACGTCTTCATACATTCATGGTGCTATTTTAATGTCTTAATCTGCTGCCAGGCAGCTTGCGCTTCTCAGGATCAATCCACGGATCACGGAGCTCAGTAGAGATGAAGCCTACTCCATGGCTGCCAGGCCATACCCCCCCCAGTGATGTACACAAGTTAATAGATGAAGCAATGGGATCCTGCTCCAATTTAGATATATTGATATGTGGGGATTTGAACATCCATTTTTTTTTTGACGAGATGTCAAAACTGATAAGAGCTCATCCCATCAGCTAACCCACAAGTGGTCAGAGGTCTCCATTGGAGGAAGGAATTGGCAAAAAGAAATATCCACTTAGCTAACGGATAGATCGATGGGGACATACCAGCCAAGCCAACTTGGAAGAGGGGACAGGAGGAAAAGACTCTAGATTACATCTTTGCCTCTGAAAAACGACTTGAGAATTTGATAAAACATGAGGGTGCTGGATACGGAATTTAGAGACCACAACATAAGAAGAATCATATTAAAAGGATGGTCAGCTAACCCTGCCATTAGCATGCAGTCGAAGTTAATAGTGGGTCCGGGTCGAAATAGATTGAAAACTCAAGGCAAACATAAAAAAGACGTGTTGGAACACCAAGAAAAGAGCAAAAAGATGCCAATCTACCAGATCTTTAAATCATTTAAGGAAGAACAGAAGATTAATCAATGTCCGAGATGTTTAAGTCGCCACAAATTTGATCAAGAGATAGCAAAAATGAAAAAAGAACTTAAAATGTTTACCAGACTTTGTCAAAGGCGTTGCACGAAAGACTTAGGGGTCTAAAACAACAGTATAAAAATTGGTTAAAGTGTCATGAGGGGGCAATGCATCAGCACGAGGCAGAAAATATGCTAAAGATCGTGGCTTCCAAAAACACGTCTGAAATGTTGAGGGTTCTGAATAACATAAGTGCGCCCCAGGCTTCTCTGATCTCAAATGCCGTACCAGTGGAAAGGTGGGTGGAGCACTTTAGCATTCTTTTCTCAAAAAGTGAGAGTGCAACAAATAAAGAGGAGGAGAGTTCGTTAAGAGCATGGACCTTCCCTATGGAGAAATGCGATCTCATGCACTTGATCAAAATGGCAAGCAATTCCAGGGCCTCAGGTCCGGATGGCATTACAAACCTAATGCTGAAGAAGGAACCAGAGCATGCCAGCAGAATGTATGACCTATTTGAGACAATTAAGAGGACAAGGAAAATCCCAGAGTCGTTGAGTAGCTCTATAATAGTTATTTTTTCAAGAAGGGCGATGGGTCTAATCCGAATAACTCTAGGCCAATTGCCCTTCTTGATGTAGTTGGTAAGATTTTCAGAGCGCTGGTGCTAATGGAACTCACGAATTGGAGTAAGAAGTCTGAGCACAAGTCCCTCTACACAGACACAACCCTGAGGGTGAGAATGGACAATACAGGAACTTTGTCGGACCCCATTCAAACATCGAAGGGGTTGAAGGAAGGCTGCACCCAGGCACCGGCTTTGTTCAATTTATTTATATCAGCCATTGAGAAAGCCTTTAGTGGTATTCAAAGTTTCCCTCCCCGCATAGCAGGAGAACCGGTTAGCCGTTAACGATATGCGGACGACCTGATCCGATTTGACCAGACACAGATGGGTCTGCAAAGACAACTGGACGCTTTGGCTAATGATGTAGACACTAACGGTCTGAAAATGTACGTGCACAAATCGAGAATTTTGACATTCAGTGGTAAACTACGGAACAAAAAGGGCACTCAGAAATCATGGTTCTTAAATGGAGAGAAGATCTTGGAAGTAAAGTCACTCACTTATTTGGGCATGTGCCTAAATAACAGTGCAGCCGATGCTCAACGAAAAGCAAGGCTTTGAAGCAAGACTAAGAACCTTGGGGCCCAGTCAAGCTTTATACAAGCAAGACACTGTACGTTTTCATTGACCCCTGTAATTGAATTCTACTGACTGAAAGTAACACCAATGCTCACTTATGGTGCAGAGTGTTCATTTTCTCTACTGGCTGCGGTTTGGCAAAAATTAGAAGGCCTATTCTGGCGAAGAGTTCTATCCCTACCAAAATGCTTGCCTGTCCAGGTGATAAGGGAGGAGCTGGGCCTTACTTCTCTATATTCCATCACGGTGTGGAAAATGCTGTGTTTGTAGCGCTAATGCACTTCAACAAACAACGAAGGAGGCTTTTAAAGTCTTTTAAAAAAGCGCTACAAAGTGATACTGAACACCTGTTGACGACGTGGAAGGCAACTTGTACGGTGATATTACATAAGTTCAATGTTTCTGAAGCTACCTTGCAGTCAAACCCAGAGCTGGTCAAAAGGAAACTATTCGGCTTAGATTGGATTGAGACGGTAGATAGTAGGAGAACCCTGAAACTTTATGGGAAACACACCCCCAAGCTAAGAGCTAGAGGAATCCTCCCAACCTACCTGGCGAGATTCCCATGCAGCCGAATGCGGTGCCAATTTATGCGCTTTCTTTTTAATCTGATGCCTAAAAGAGAAGTTACGGAAGTGAGAAAAGAGATATCATTGAGAAATTACGACTGCTGACTGTAAATCCGCGCCAGAATCACTGTATCATTTAACCTTGATATGTCCAAACTTGAGAGCCCTGAGAACTAAGTGGATGGGAAGATTTTTAAAACCTCAGCTGAAGACTGGTGGAACATCTTACTCCAAGGAGTCCGGGTCTCCCTAACGCTTGCTTTATTAGGCTTTTTGAAGGAACTATTTGCAGCCATACAGGAGAAAATTGGAAAATAATCCATAACTGCAATTTTTTAGCTGTTAGAGATAAGAGTCACAGGGGTTTATACACCTGGTAAAAGACCTGATTTTGTTGTTTTCTTTCTTTTCCCTTTCTCTTCTTTTAAATCTC
Source organism: Ambystoma mexicanum (assembly GCF_040938575.1). Classification (NCBI taxonomy): domain Eukaryota; kingdom Metazoa; phylum Chordata; class Amphibia; order Caudata; family Ambystomatidae; genus Ambystoma; species Ambystoma mexicanum. The sequence goes on along the minus strand of NC_090935.1, from coordinate 1,264,413,652 downwards.
CTTAAAATATGTCCTTCTTAAATGTTGGGCATTGAAATGTAGCAAAACGGTTTGATTTTGAAACCATATGCTAATAAATAAAGATTTTTTTTTTAAAACATACTCCTAGTCCATAGTCCCCTTTCCTCCATACGTCCCACCATCCTCCCCCTTACAAAAAGGTGTCATTAGGCAGATATAATATAGCTGACACATCAAAGGGGACTCAGGTGTGGCGCCGGTAGGTGGAGTAAAGGGAGCGCATGCTCCCAGGCCCGTTTCCCCCAAATCCCTTGTGCAACTAAATTTAAAGGGGAAAGACATATTTTTCTGGTGAAAAAGGTTAGGTTCCCATCCCTAGCGAGTGACACCCATACAGTATGGAGGAAAGGGGACTATGGACTAGGAGTTCGTTAGCCGATACAGTGAGTAACTTATCATTTATACAGGTTAGTTTAAAGCTGGGTCTCGACGTCCCTAGATAACTCCGTTCTAAATGGGCACGAGACATGAATTTGGATGTAAGTGGTGAGACCTGGGGGAACATGTGCATGCAAACCCATGCAGTTTCTTACAATTTACGAATGTGCTTAATACATCTCCAGGTTTTGCATAGGTATCACTTCACTCCGGCTCGGCTGCGCCTATTCTCTCAGTCAAGCACAGGCCGTTGCCTCAGATGTGGGCCTGAGAATGCTGGCTATTTCCATATGGTGTGGAGCTTCCCCAGGCTTGGTGGGTACTGGGAGGAAATATGTGAAACACTGGCTGATGTGATTAACAGTAGATTGGAGGGCACCCCTATGCATTGCCTGTTTCATGTGTTTGATGACCTAGCGGGACCCAGGCCTCAACTTGTTGATATTTTCTTACTACTGGCGTTGAGGTGTTTGCTGCTGCACTGGCTTAAGCCCACTTTTACAACATCTAAGCAATGTTTACGGGCCGTCACTTGGGCCAATGATAACGAGGATCAATGGGTGTCCTTGCAGCTGGCGGGCAGCCGCCCTAGGGATGTGTGGCTGTCCTTTCGGTCCTTCCTACTGCCCCCTCAAAAAAAACTTAAGCAATAATGCTATATGTCTATTTTTGTACCCCAAGCGCATCCATTGTAGTTCATGACCACCTGCCTCTTCTGGCGCCGGATCGGTGTGATTTGTTCGAGTTAATTTGCTCGAGGTGGAATTGATCGAATTATTTTTTCTTTTTTGGTAGTTTTTGCCGCAAATATATCTGGGGGGAGACCTCCGCAGCCCCCCAACCTCCCCATATTAATTATTACCCTAAACCCATCCCCCACATATATTTGCGTCAACAACGGTCACCCAAAGATTTGTTCAAATCCACCACGAGCAAATCAGCTATGGTCAAATTGGGTAATACCCTGGCGCCACTGCCTTTTTTCTCCTTTTTACTGAACTAATTTTTTCGTGCCTTTTGTCAACTGTACCGCCATTGCTGCTGATTGCTGGTATGCTACTTGGGCATTGTCAATGTGATACCAAGTGCTTTAATATAGAAAGTGTTACAAAATCAGTTCAGGTCTCTACTTGTATATTAAGCAGAATTATAATAAGTTGCCCTATTTGTGTTCCTTTTTTCTTCAAAGTCAAGTTAATACTGATGCTAAGGAACAGTTCCATAGTGCAACAGAATGCAAGATTCCATTTCCAGACGACATGTACAAGATTGAAAAACCTGGCGCTTGTCCCCTGACCTTTGGCGATGGTGATTTCAAAAGTAAGTATTAGCACCGGAACCTTTATTCCCTTGCATAGCTCTGCAATAATTTTCAGACATTAAATGGGTGCCTTTCTTTAATATTTGGGAGTTATTTGTCGCCTCTTTTCTTACATTTTGTGATCTGGTATTGGAACTTATACAGATTTACATTATTGGCATATCTCCATCACAGCAGATTCCATGAGCAATTTGACAAACCTATTAAGTCTATCATGTTTAGATGGAGCCATTGATGTCAGAAAACCTGCTAAAAGTAATATACCTTAGAGATGTATGCATAGGTATTCTTTCTCTTTATAATTTGTGAGGTCAATATTTAAGTGCTTTTGTACTTTATTAGGAAAGGTTTATGGATGGTTTAACAGTGTGGAATTTTATGCTAGTGAGGGTAGCCAAAATACATCATATTTCTGATTCCTGTCTGTCTCTTTTTACTAAAATCAATCTTACTTTATACACTTTACATTGCTTGGTGGTTACATACCAACTTTGCTTGGTGTTTTAAAAGCATACCTGAAAATCTTGTAATCATAGTTTACCATCACTTCATCCTCCAGAACTCACCCAACCCACCAGCATTGTTTTAATTCATCTTTACAGTATGGACACTTAATTTTTCTCCAGCCTCTCCCGCTTTCACTTTCCAGGCCTGATTGCATGGAGGGTTTTTCATCATTCCTTCAGGACACTATTTGGCTAGTATTGATGCCTCCAATGTCTTTTGGCCGCACTCCTGATACTATTCTGGCCATGAGCATGGGGGTGCAGAGCTGTATGGTGTGCATGCTTAATGGGCCCTGCAGGCATGTGCACCATACAGACTTTTTCATGTTCTCTTATGAGCTTACCTGCACCATATGCCCCATTTCTTTCCATCTGCTGTTGGGCATCTGATATCATTTTCACTGCTTGTTGTACAGTGATCTTGTCTAGTCCTACCTGCTCTCCAACAGCCACTTTCTGCACTCATCTCTTCCTTCCATCTATGGTATCTGTTTTTTTGTGAAAATCTTCAGTTATTGATGCTTGTGTTGCAATTCTTCAAAGCTGGCCACATTTATTTGTGCCGGGAGTGCCTGTTTTGCGATAAATCCTTGCCCTCTCTATGCTATTTGCATCTCACATTCTGTGTGGTCCTTGAATGACAGTTTTTCACAAAACCCTCGAGTAAGTGCCTTCTGTGTGTAAGATTACTCCTCTGCATCTTCCAAAGGATATGCCTGACTGTTTTGCAACTTACATCCAATGTATTCAGGACTCTGAAGTCCAGTCTGCCCAAATCACTATTTTGCAGGAGATTCAATCAGTCTTACTGTGGTGTTCTAAGTAAACCAACATGTTGGTGGATTCTCAGTTTCAACCCTCTGACTCGCACAATTGCATCACCATGAACTCCTGATAGTACGTATGAGAGCTACTTGAGGCCCCCTAAAGACCCATAACCTGTGTCCACCCTGCTACCAGGTACCACCACCCAGTAACCGTAGGTCATCTGACAGTGCCAGACACTGAACAATTTGTTGTACCCCATAGTACTTCAACCCTCCCCATCCCATGTGCTCTCACAAATGCCTCTTCTCAGCTTAGGATTGGATTGGACATTACCTCCTGTAGTGTCCAATTGCTGGCTTAGCTCTGTCCCTTGGAATCTTCCTTTCTCCACCAGATTATGAGCAACTTCCTAGCCCATTCTGAAAGTGTCTTTTCCTTCCTCCCAGTACTTGCTGCCATTCTTTCTTTTTTCTGATCTTCTCCTCTTTCCACTGGTTGTCTCTCTGCATCCTCTCTTCCCTCCCAATATTTTTCCACTCTTTGCTTTCTCCCTTAAAGTTTCTCTTCTTTCTCTCTGTAAGGGTTTTTCACCTCCCCATTTTTCTCTTTCTTTGTGGTCTTCTTCCACCTCCTCTCTTCCTTTGTGTGCTCTTCATCCAGCATCCCTATTTCCTCTGTGTATTTGTTTCCTCCCTCATCTGCTGTGTATTCCTCGTTCAACTCCCCAACCCCCCTTTTTGGATAATTCACCTCAGAGGTTGAATCCTAAAAATACATGCCCTACTAACCTACAACCCCAATTCAGTATAGATGCATGAGATGCCAGTCCGAGGGAGAAGCTTGAGACAGGTATAACATAACATAACCGGCGTATTTGTAAAGCGCACGTTCACCCCCAAAGGGGCATCTTGCCGCTAATAACTGATGTTTATTGTTACCCAACTTAATGGTACTCATTTTATCGACCTCGAAAGGATGAAGGGCTGAGTGGACCTGCTGGGATTCGAACATGTGAGCATGAGGTCAAACACAGGTCCCTGTAGTGGATGCATTAGTCCACTGAGCCACAGACCCAGATACCACGCAATGCATGGTATATGCTATTGTGGTATAGCCAAAGAACTGTGAAGTACATAAGAAGTCCTGGCAGGCGAGTACAGAAGGCAGCTAAAATTGTATACAGATTCCTGCTAGGGGAGTATACCAGGTGATCTGAAAAGTAAAAAAAGAAGCCCTGGCAGGCGAGTACACCAGGCAGTTGAAACTGTATAAAGATTCCAGGTAATCTGCAAGTTATTGGGTACTCTGCAGAAAGACTATTACACAACCCTTTGCTTAAACAAGAAATTTTTGGGCCCAGTGAAGATATAAAAGGAACTGTTGGTTAAAGAGACACGTTTGCCATCCTGCTTAAGAACCAAGGGAAAGGGGGTCACCCTCTGGATCCAAGGGTCTTTACCTTGGAGAATATTTTCGTTGAAGTCATTCTTGCACTTTTGGCTTTTAATACTTTTGCTAACATCAAGTTAAAGACATTTTACCTTGCAGTCCTTTGTTGTTTTGTTTATAGTGTGTGGGTCAGATTAGGATATTTTTGGACACAAGGGCAGTTTTTAGTTAATTACATTCTGACAAAGGCAGATCCTTACTGTTGACTTCTAGGTAGGGAAGGTCCTCTTTAGAATAGGGCTAGAAAGATATTCTTTCAACCCACGTTTATTGAATAAAAATGTCTACTGTTGAAAATATGCTGACTTTGTATTCAACTTTCATTTCTGACCCCTCACAGGGTTCTGCGCTTAGTCTTGGCATGTGCATCACTGTAATGTGTTCCCTGTGACTGTACGTGGACCTTGGTCTTTGTTGTTGTTGATTTCCGTCATCTCCAGGCTTGACACCGGGCTCTTGGGGATGCACTTGGATGACCTTTGATTCCCCTAGGTGGCCATGTCAACCAATTCACGCAATTGCATGGGGGTGAGGAGTTTTTTATTTTGGTACCTATAGTGCATTGCGTTAGGGTGGATGGGCCCGGTCAGTGACTGATGCATCCCCAGTCAAGTGCTACTCCTGTGTGTTGTGACCTGTAATTCGAGGGGTGCGCTGGTGGGTCCTCCATGTGCAGGGGCCAATCCGGGCATGCATTTGTGACATTGTTGCCGTCCCCCCTTCCCTTTTGCCTGTCACTCATGCTGCAAGGTAAATGGGATTGTACATGTACTCACCGAATATCCAGGTCCTTTGTCCTCTGTGATGCTCCATGTGGGCCAGCAGCCTGCTGTTCCACAGGACCATTGTGTCATGGGTTGATTATGATAAAGAGCTCCAGTCCCGTCCCCTTGGACAAACACCGATAAATATGGAGGAAAGGGACTATAGACTAGGAGTACTGAAGTCACTACAGTGAGTACCTTCATCTTTCTCCACTCTTCTCTCCTCTGTCCGTCCTCTGCCTGGTCTCCTGGTCCTCCTCCCTCCTTGACCTTAACCAAACACCCCACACCTTCCTCCTTCCTGTCCTCCCTTTTATCCTCCCTCATCCTCCTCCCATGGCTCTCTACCTCTTCTGGTCCCATGGGCCAACTGCATGCTGTCCTTCTCCCTGGTGTGTTTCAAACAAGGAAACCTACAAAAGAGGTCTTAAGCCGCAGCGTTCACTGTCTCAGTTCGTACAAAGGTTTTCTGGCCGGTTTGAGATGCTGGCCCAGTGAGGGGGCCACTCGGCGCCCACCGACCCCTACACTTAAGAGGTAAATACAATGTATCAGAGTGTGTGGATGAAGCTGCAACGCTCTGCATGCTGCAGTTGCGCTGGTGCAGGTAGCGGTTTCCGAGTGTGTAAATCAAGCTGGGGTGCTGGTGTTGTGCTGATGTTGGTTGCTTAGAGGCTCGGTTTGCTTCTATGTGGTCTGCTCAGTATCTCGTCAGCTTTGCTCTCTCTCTCTGGGCTTGGTTGCTCACTGGCTGTCCTACGGTTAAGGCTGCTGGTACTGGAAGGTTCTGTGGGACAAATGGAAAGAAACTGGTCAGAATGGTGCTGTCCAGGCATGATGTGATTGGTAATTCTTCTTTCAAGCATGCAGGCACAGGAAGAAGGGCCAGGGATTGGGGCCCTCCCAACTCACACCTCACCTCTGGGGTAAGGCTGGCGCTGTCGTAAATCCTGGTAGGCCTCCCATCCCAGCCTGAGAGGGTGCCCAACCCGTCCTGACGGGGTCAGATCCCTAGTCCTGTCACACCAGAGTGACAGGCTATTAGGGACCAACTGTCTGAGTAATCATACCCAGATGGCATCATGAATGCAAATATGAAAGTAAGGAGAGTATGGTAAGGTGCAATCATGTCGGCTAATGGAATAAGGTAGATGTTAAACAACCATGGGGAACAATTACAGCAGAGAGGCAGTCCGCAGTTCAGAAAAGAATACCTGGAGAAGAAAGAACTAGCTCTCGCTTACGGTTATCGTCTTATTTGGAAGAAGACATTCCCATTTATGTCCTTAATCTTACTGGTTGTCCCCTACTTCAAGCTACTCCAGGCTTTACCTGCGAAATCCTGAACTTGATTTGGCACTCAAATGGAAGAAACATCCCTAGACAATGAGCATTTCTATCCCAAAGCATGTCATGAAGGCATCAGATCGTCGTGAATGGGACAGGATCTTAGCAGGGTCATACGCTTCTTTCAACAAGATCCCACTGTGTCCATAGCAACAGATTCCTTTCTGTTTGTCTGAGGTGGTATGATGGTACCCCGAGGGATCTACGACCTTTGGGCCACCAATGACAAGATAAGCACTTCATCATCATAGAGTTCAAAACTGTCTTCTTGGCTCCCAAGGCCATCCGGATCTATGAAGGTTCACTGATTGTTTTTTTGCTGAATGGCAATGCAGCAGAATTGTTTTGGCTGATTTTGCTGCTTTTTAAACCACCAAAAGTGGGGGGAGAGCACTGCACCTCCCCTTTCACGTCCCACCCTTTTATACCTTACTCCAACATAACATATTTTTTTTAATTAACTTTTCAGCTTGTAAAAAAACGTTTAGCTCTACATAATTTTTATACAATCACTTAATACAAATAAATTATTACAAAACACATCAACATTTTTGACATAAAATCATTGTTAAAAGTTTACATTGATTCCATTTATCTCAGAAAGTATAGTTTCCATCCAAAACGTATTAAAAAAAAGGCTATAGCCAGAAGCATGCAAACTGCTCAACAGAATATCCGTGAAGACCTGCTCTCCAACCTTGATTCCAATCTCCCCACTGTCCTCCTCCTACTCAATCCCTCTTCTGCCTTTGATATGGTCAACTATGCCATCCAGCTCAACCGCCTCCGTGATAATCTGGGTATACCGCCCAACGCAATTAGCATTAGCGCAACTTGGTCCAGCGTAATGTACGCCGGAACCTGAATTGCGGGCGGGGGTGGCAAGTCCCCATTGGGGGCAATTAATAGCACAGAAAATGTCCTTGAAGCCGGCATATTCCCCTCCAACTCCGAGCTGCCGGTGAATGCCCCGGAACACAGTATTGGGCTGAGCGGTAAATGATGCGGTAATAGCGTTACCGCCACATTTTCCCTCTCCGCCCAACTCGTGATGAGGTCCTTAGTGTTTCCACCTCAGATGCATCATTACAAAACCGACACCCTCTTTGTAGCATATTCTATTTCGCTCTAGCACCTGACACCTCTCTTGTAGATAGTAGGTTTAACCCTTTAAGTGCCATGGGTATTTCACCCCAGTGCCAAGGCCTTTTTTGGTGATTTCGGTATGTCGTCATTCAATGCCTTGTAACTTTTTTGTTACATGAGATACCTTGGCCAGATTTGGCCCCTTTTTTCCCCACCTGTAGGCGGTCGTAATGCCACCTAGGCATCCTAGGTTGCTGTAGGGGGGGGTGAGAGAAAATAACCAAAAAGGGCGAAAATGTTATGTTTTTTAAAAAAAATGCCAATAAAATGATGTACAAAGATGCCTGTGGTTTTTTCCTTGTAAGAGCTAGGAACAAATGGTTTGCTGTGCTGAATTCCCGAATTGCCTGGCTTTCAAGAACAGGTTGAGTGGAAACGAAAAAACATTATTTTGATGTGGTTATCAACCGTTTTGTGAGAGGTAGGCGATTTTGGCAATTTTTGCCAATTGGACATGCATGGACAGAATGGAATAAAAGGGTAGGAAAGCCAAATTGGAGGACAGAAAGGCATACATTTCCGAAAAGTAGGCAAAATTCCAAGTTTAGGAAGGGGTGATTTGCACAGGTCGGGCAACAACTAGGTAGGGGAAAAAGCAGGAAAATGACCGAATAAAAGGTATGTGGTGGACATGGTTGGCTTGGTACGGCAATGGCTTCTATGAATTTTGGGAAAAACAATGCTCCGCTACATTCCCCCGACTCTTGCAGTTAGGAAAGCACACATTTTTTGGAGTGTTTCACAAAACAAGCAATACCACAAGCCAAACACTGAGCCATGGTACACAGGAGTGTTATGCTTACGGCCTGAACAGACGTACCTAGCATGTGTAAATCAGGAAAACCAATATGGTGAGGAACGGCAAGCATACATTTTTTGAAAGAGCACAGGCAGACCTTTTCAAGTGTAGGTGAGTTGTGCAGGTTACAAAAGTGTATGGCAAAAACAAAGAGGTGATGGCTGGAAGGTTTAGAATTAATCTTAACCACTGGCAATGCTCTGGGCAACCCTCCAGACCACCGTTCTTCGCCTGCCAAGCCATTACAGAAGGGAAAGACCAGATGCAAATCAGGCTTGGCCCCACCCCAAAAGGGGCGGTCCAGCCCGAACTGCTAGGCCACATCCCTTCTGCACGAGACCACAAGCATCCCCAAACATGTTTCGCCCTTGTTGGGGCTCATCAGTGAGGAGTAGCTTGGGTCTCTAGGCCCAGCAGGCACGGGACCCACGTCTGGGCATACCCGTCCCACTCGGGGTGACATAGCAAAAACAAAGAGGTGATGGCTGGAAGGTTTAGAATTAATCTTAACCACTGGCAATGCTCTGGGCAACCCTCCAGACCACCGTTCTTCGCCTGCCAAGCCATTACAGAAGGGAAAGACCATATGCAAATCAGGCTTGGCCCCACCCCAAAAGGGGCAGTCCAGCCCAAACTGCTAGGCCACAGTAGTAAGTGTATGGTGCCTAAAGCAGCGACTAAATGTAGGGCACATTTGGGAAATTAAAGGGTTGTGTGACAAAGCGCACCAGCAAATGGGTCAAAACGTTATGAAAAGCACACAAACACAACAAATGTCATACCGTCCCGCGTTCCCACACGTGTCTCCATGAAAACGGTACCTCACATGTGTAGGTGCACCTACCTGGGCGCCAAGGGGAAAGCCTAAAACATGGGTAACACCAAGTCTTTCGTCACAGCATCATTTCAGGAATTCTATTCATGCGCACACCCTACAGATTTGGGCCTAGGGTGTCCAAGCCACCAAGGAAAACTTGGAACACCATGCATTTCTGAAAAGAGGACACACGTGGGAATACACAAAGGTCTGATTTGTGCCCCTGCCAAATGGGTGGCAGGGGCACCTCATGCAGGTCTCCCTGGGCCTCCTACAAACGGCTGCATGAGGTACACCCCCTTCCATTTGGGGTGGGGTGAGAGGGCCTCCAAAACTTGTGGGACAATCCCCCCCCCAGTGGGTGGAGCACTAAGGTTTGGGCACCCCGGGGCCAGATTGGCACACCAATGTGCCCCTCTGCGCCAAGGCAAGATTGTTAAACCAAGAAAAACATTGAAAATGGCAGGCTGCTCTTTAGTGGGGGCTGAGGGACACCCTACACCACCCGTGAATTTTCTAATGTGAAGGGGGGTGCACCTCTCCACCCCAATTGGAGGGGCGGTGCATCTCATGTAGCCCTCCCTGGGGGCAAAGGGGGGGCTGTCCTGCTCCCCTCCCTGGGCTCAGGCGTCCCTTCCTAGGAGCAGATATCTGGGCCCAGGGAGGGCTGCATGACATGGCCCCCACTCCATTGCGGTTGGGGGGAGGGGGGTCACCGCCCCATCCCATTAGATCATTCCCTGTCCCTTTGGGGTGCCCCACAGCCAACCCTAAAATGCGTTCCACCATTTTCACTTTTTTCCTTTGGTAACCCAACTCCCCTTGGCGCAGAGGGGCCCATTGATGTGCCAATCTGGCCCCAGGGTGCTCAAACCTTACTGCCCCACCTACTGGGGGGCTTCTCCCACAATTTTTGGTGGCCCTCTCCCCCCTCACCCCAAATGCGTGGCGGGGCACTTCATGCAGGCCTCCCTGGGCCTCCTACAAACGGCTGCGTGAGGTACACCCCCGCCATTTGGGGGGGAGAGAGGGCCCCCAAATATTGTTGGACCGCTCCCCAGTGGGTGGGGCAGTAAGGTTTGGGCACCCTGGAGTCAGATTTGCACACCAATGTGCCCCTCTGCGCCAAGGCAAGTTTAGTAAACCTAGAAAATAATTAAAAATGGCAGGCTGCCCTTTAGGGGGGGGCTGAGGGGCACCGTACACCGCTAGGTAATTTTCTAATATACTGGGGGTTGACCCTCTCCCCCCACACCAAATGCAGGAGGGGCATCTCATTCAACCCTCCCTGGGGTTACATGCCCCTTCCTAAGAGCAGACATGACCCCAAGTCCATTTTGGGTCGGGAGGGCAACCCCTTTCCATAAAAAATATTCCATGGTGGTCCAGTGGGGGGAAGGGGGCACTCCCCCCAACACCAGCCATGGTATTTCTTTTTTTATTTAATTTTTCACCCCGGGTCACCCATCCGCCCCAGGGATCTCCATACATGTGGACCCATGCTTTGGGGCCATAAGGGGGAGGGGCTGCTTAACTAGTAAGCAGCCCCTCCTACCCTGCACTGTAAAGACATCCCTGGTGTCTAGTGCCATTGCTGCCCTACGCCCGATCCGTGAGCAGTAATCCTTACACAAAGGGTGTCGTTGGAAAGGGGAGAATCTCCCCTTTCCAAAAAAAATCCCTGGTGTCTAGGGGTCCCCAACCCCCTACCCCCTTCCCATAGTATTTTTTTCTTCCCAGGTTCTTTTCTTCCCCTACCCCTGGGGGCAGATGGTCACCCATCCACACCCAGGAGTCTCCATACATGTGGCTCCATGCTTTGGGGCCACAGGGGCGGGGGCCGCTTACCCGTGTCATAAACGGATCCCTGGTGGTCCAGTGACATTGCTGCCCACGGCTCGAGTGCCCTGCGCCCGATCCATGAGCAGCAATGTTTACACAATGCGTGTCGTTGGAAAGGGGAGAATCTCCCCTTTACAACTACACCTCCCTCGATCTCCGAAATACAGCCAGAGATCGAGTGGGAGAAAGGTGGAGACTCACCTCGGGCTGCGGCGGTCAAAATTACTTTCACGTCGCCATGCTTTACGCACGCCGACGTGAAACTGAAGGTAATCCAGCCCCCTGGCAGTGAGGGTGGATCACCCCTCACATAGCCCGGGGGTTGGATTACAGTTTTCAGCGATCCCTGCTTTGCAGGGATCGCTCAAAACAGAGTGCCAAAAAGGATGAGCTATCTTGTCCTTGGCACTGCGTACGTAACTTTAAGGACGAGATATCTCGTCCTTGGCACTTAAGGGGTTAATCACATTTTTAGAATATTTCTCCTCAGAGAACAATCAGTCAGGGAACTTCAATAAGTATGGTGCTAATTGATTTAAGTCCTTAAATTCATAACTGAAATTCAAAAAAGCTTTGTATGACTTTGTGGAAATCAGGACAGTAGCCGATGTGGAGTTTTTTGTAGACCTTTATTGCACACTGGTTAAATGTAATGTCTTAACCACGGTAGTTGGACTCCAGGTTGTCCCCACAGTTACTTCACTGTGAGTAAAAGGCACCAGGAGTTCCTCTTCCCTTGAAGTGTCTCCTATTCTCACGGACCCGGATAGGCCCACCAGTTGCTCTCACTCTCCTCTCCCTGCAAAAAGCAACAAAACTGCCATTAGGCCAGTCCCCTTTATACCCGGTGCTTGGAGGGAAAAAGGGCCAATCAGGGACAACTTCCCTCTCCCCCCCTTTCCGATTGGTGGGGGCTCTAGGCACCCACCCTCTATGAGTAGAGCTGCCCCCTCCCCTCCTCCTCCTTTCCCTTGGCTGCCTGGTTCCGGCTCCCCCTCCCTGTTGTCAGCCACTTCCTGGTTGCTATCCCACCTGGGTCGTGTCTGACACACGCCCTCTCCATAGGCCCCGCCCCCAACATGGTGTCTCCCTTGAGGTATGCTTCCCGGAGGCCCATCCTGCTCGAGGCCCCATGCTGCTGCTAGGGGTCTGCCCTGCTCGAGGTAAGGAGGGGGTTCTGGTTTGTCCCCCCTGTCTGGTACCTGACCATGTGTCTGGCGCTCCTCCGACGCCGAGCGGTCGGCACGAGCCGGGCTCTCTATTTCCCAAGCCCCACCACCACTCGCCGCCGAGGTACGCCGTGTTCGCGGGTCGCTCAGCCGCAGCGCTAGTGGCCCGGGTCCTCGTGGGCACACGCGGCGCTGCGGCTGCAACGCCGGCACCGTCGCGGGACGCCGACAAGGCTCTCCCTTTGACAGGGACACCTCCCCGGCGCCCGCCCTCAGCGCCGCACACGCCCGCGGTACAGTGGGCTCCTCTGGCCGGGCGTCCCGCTCTCCGGCAGCTACCCTCACATCCTCACATACCCCCACCACAGATCCAGGCCGGTAGGGCCGGATCGAACTCCTGGACAAGTAATCCGCCACCAGCTGGAAGCTGGCAGGTCTATGTAAGGTAACAAAGTCGAAGGGCTGGAGGGACAGGAGCCATCGCAGAACTCGTTGGTTGGTGTCCTTGTGTCTCGCCAACCACTGCAGCGGTGCATGGTCGGTATACAACGTAAACTTCCTCCCCAGTAGGTAATATCGCAAGGAGTCCACCGCCCACTTAATGGCGAGACATTCTTTTTCAATAGTGGAATACGCTAACTCATGTGGAAGGAGCTTCCGGCTCACAAAACAGATCGGTCGTAGGAACCCGTCCACCTCCTGCGTCAGGACCGCCCCCAACCCCATGCCAGAGGCATCCGTCTGCATGAAGAAATGCTTCCGGAAGTCAGGGCATGCCAACACCGGGTGGGACGATATACTGCGCTTCAGCCCCTCGATGGCCAGTATGGCTGCGTGATTGATCGACAGGTCCGGGAACCCCCGATTTTTAACGCCTCGGTCAGCGGCGCAGCCAGGGAAGAAAAAACGGGAATAAAGCGTCTATAGTACCCTATAAACCCCAAGAAGGCCCTAATTTGTTTTCGGTTGGTTGGTACTGGGATCCCCTGAATAGCCTCGATTTTGGACACATGTGGTCGAATCACGCCGCCACCGACTATATGTCCGAGGTACTTGGTTTCCTGGGTCCCTAGGACCGATTTCCCTGGGTTGATATGGAGTCCGGCCTGGGTCAGGGTGCCGACCACCTCGCGTAGATGTGTTAGGTGGTCACTCCATGATGCGCTGTTTCTCCAGCATGGGGTCTGGCATGGATTCACATGCTCATGAATATTCCCCGTCGTCAGGCTGGGAATCCTCGGTAAAGAAAAAACCAGTATCAGTTTTGTTTCTGATCTGTCTTTCGTAGGAATAACCAATCACTGGTCTCTGCGTCATACTGACCACAGCCAATGACTGCCCTCTACCTAAGCACCGCCTCTGGCAGCCATCTTCAGATTTTTACCGCACGTTCATGTGTTGGGATCCTCGTGCTATTGCTCTCGAGCGTTAGTGCTATTTTTTTCACGTTTTTTCTCAAAAACTTCGTTTTTTCGGTCAAAAGAGCCTCAAGCTCCACCGACTCTCCATCCGATCAACGGGGACCCGTGTCGGATTCGTCTGCGCCCCTCAAGGTTGAAGATTTCGTCGAGCTACGCTTTTGGAGGACTCCAGCAGTTTCTCAGGCCCGGTCATGGCCCAGGAGAAGGGAAGCTCGACGCCCGGAAAGCTGTTCAGGGTCAGCCCTGGATGCCAGCTGCAGAACGTCTTCAAGGAGGACGAACACTCTTTTTCTCTTTACTGACTACATGAGGACAAGACGCACGTGGAGAAGGACTGTGCGTTTTGCGGCAACATGTCGGAGCGGACCATGAAGGACCGCCATCAACGTCTCGCCAACTGGCTGGAAGGGAAGAGCCCGTCCGGCGAGAAGAAGAGGAAATCCGAGCGGTCTTCTAAGACCTTTGAGGACGCCCCGGCGACGGGGGTCCAACATAAGGCCAAGCACCGCGAGTCCGCTGGCACCGGGAGCGCCGAACGGTCGGGCTCTACGGGCGCCAGGCTGGGCGCACCCTCCCCGGCACCATCAACCACGAGCCAACGCTCTGGGTCGGGTAAGAGGAAGGCCGAGCACCCGGCGAGGCTCCTAGAGAGGCCCCGGTCGAGCTTGAAGGCGGAGGGGGAGCGAGGCACTGCCCCCCCCTCAAGGATAAGGCGGTGAGCGCACCTAAGGTGGTGAAGGCCTTAATCCATCCGGCCAAGCCCTCTATCGAGTCTGTCGCGGCGGCCCTGGCTCAGCCTGTGGAGGCTACGCCAGTGGTGGCGACCTCGGGGCTCAGAGTCTCCCTGCCACCTCGGAGGGAGTCCTCTTTTGTGCCCATCGATAGAACCCCCGTGAAATCCCCCGTGGGGAAGAAAAAGGGGGGGCAGGGCGTCGTCGTAGATTCGGCCTCAACCTCGGAGGAGGAGCTGGTCGAAGTCTTAAGCCACGGCCTCGGCGTGGAAGAAGACCGGCCCGTCGGGATGGATCCCGACGCAGGTGACGACGACATTGTCGAGGGTACCGACGGGGCCCCTGATCGCCCGTCGGATTCCCCTCTGCCAGCGCCACGAGACAGCTCGGCGGCCATTTTGTTGGCTATACAGTCCTTATGCTCAGAGATAAGGACGAGACTACCGTTGCCGACGGAACCTCTCCCGTCGGGGGACCCAGAACCGGGACCTTCTGGGGTTCCCCCTACCAAGAAAAGAAGGATCCACCCTCTTCCTCCTTTTCAGCCGTCGCACCCCTTCCAGCCCTCCTCCCCGTCCACCCGAGGGGATGATACGGGGACTGACACGGCAGCGACGGTTACGGACGACGAGGTATACGACGAGGATGTACCGTCGTCGCCTCCCACCAGGGCTTCTCCGCCCGACGAGATTGGATCGTTCCACTCCATGATCGCCAGGGCATCCGAGCTTTTCCAACTCTGCCCTGAGGAGAAGAAGAAGGAAGGTTTCCTTTATCAGCGGCGCGAGGCCAAGAGGAAGACGGTCCTCGCAGTGCCTCTATTGGACGACATTTGGGATGAGGGCCTCACCCTCTTCAAGAACCCTTCCACGACGCCAGCTAGAAGAGACCGGTACGAGAAAAAGTACCGGGTCCCGGACACGGCCCCCCTGTGCCTCCGGGCGCAGCCTACCCCGGACTCCGTCGTCTCCGCGGCGGCCAGGAAAAAAGCAGGGGGGGGGGGGTGCGGCCTCCACATCGACTTCCCCACCGGACGGCGAGGGAAAGAAATTGGACGCCATGGGACGCAGGGTCATCTCGTCTGCAGCGACGACGATTAAAGCTGCCAACGCCTTGGCTATCGTGGCCCGATACGACAGGGAGCTCTGGTACAAACTGGCTCCCCTGCTGGACTTCCTGCCGGACGACAAGAGGGCAGAGGCCCTGGAGATCCTGCCGGAAGGTGAGGTGGCTTCGGACCACGCCATTACCGTTGCGACGGACATCGCCGACACTGGGTTCCGCCAGTTGGGCAACGGCGTTTGCCTTAGGCGACGTGGATGGCTCAAGGCTACGGACTTCCGTCAAGACGTTCAGACCAGAGTCCTGGACATGCCCTTCGATGGGAACAACCTGTTTGGGAAAACAGTGGACGATTCCCTTCAGGCCATTAAAGCGGACACCGAGACGGCCCGGGCCCTTGGAGTTCTGCAACAACGACGGACGCCCTTTCGGAGCAGCGGAGGCAAGGGCGCCTCCAAAGGTTCCGGCGGCGGTTTCTCCTCCTACCATCAAGCGGCCCGCTCGTCGTCTCAGGAGGCCTACAGAGGACGAGGCAAGTCTGGCGGACCCCGCCGTCGTCGCCAAGGACAAGGCGGCAAAGCCTCGTCGAAGCAGGATTGAACCGGCCGTGGGGTCGGGCCCCCACCGAAGCACCCCGGTGGGAGGCCGGCTGGCGAGCTTTGTCAGCGTGTGGGAGTCCATCTCCACCGACCGTTGGGTGCTGGACGCCTTGGCCCGGGGCCACGCGCTCGAGTTTCAAAGAAAGTGTCCGCGCGTCCCCCCCCGTGGCCAGGAAAGAACTTCACGTCCCTCAACTTCTCCTGGAGGTAAAGGCGATGCTCAGGAAGGGCGCCATCGAACTCTTCCCAAAGAGGCTTCGGGGCTCCGGAGTTTACTCGAGATACTTCCTCGTGAAGAAGAAGACGGGGGGATGGCGCCCCATCCTGGACCTGCGACGTCTGAACAAGTTCATCAAGGCGCAAAAGTTCCAGATGGTCAACCTCCAGCACGTTCTGGGTCAGCTGGAGGAAGGAGACTTCCTGTCGTCGTTGGATTTGGAGGATGCCTACTTCCATATTCCCATCCTAAAGGGGCACCGAAAATTCCTCAGGTTTGTGGTCCAAGGGCGTCATTACCAGTTCAAAGCCCTCCCCTTCGGACTACGGTCGGCACCCAGGGTGTTCACCAAGTGCCTCGCACCGGTGGCGGCGCAGCTGCGCCGCAAAGGGATCCACGTCTACCCCTACCTGGACGACTGGCTCATCCGAGCCAAGACAAGGGATCTCGCCGTGGTTCACACGGCAAGGACCGTCCAACTTCTCACGGACCTGGGATTCTCCGTGAACTACGCCAAATCCCACCTGGTACCCGCGCAAGACGCTCTGTTTCTGGGAGCGAGGCTCAACACAGTGTCCCTTCTGGCCTCCCCGTCGGAGGAGAGGACCAGGACCATCCTGGGCAAGGTGCAGCGGATGTTGGTGGCCGACGCGGCCAAGGTGAGGTCCATCAAGTCCCTCCTCGGAATGATGTCTTCCTGCATCTACCTCATTCCCATGTGCAGGCTCCGGATGCGCCCGTTGCAGGAGTTCCTGGACGCGCGCTGGATCCAAACGACGGGCACCTTCGAAGAAAGGATCACACTCGACGAGAGTTTCCGACGAGCGATCCGGTGGTGGGGCACCCACGCGCATCTGACGGCGGGCATGGACTTCCAGACCCCAGCCCACCAGGAGACAGTGACCACGGATGCCTCCCTGGAAGGGTGGGGAGCGCACACCGAAAATCTGCACGCAAGAGGCCTTTGGCTCCCGACGGAGAAATCCTTACATATCAACGTCCTGGAGCTCCGTGCAGTGTTTTGGGCCCTCAGGTCCTTCCTTCCGTCCCTCAAGGGCAAGGTGGTGAGGATCTTCACCGACAACACCACCACCATGTTTTACATCAGGAAACAGGGCGGAACCCAGCACTGTCCAAGGAGGCGCAGGACCTGTGGCATTGGGCAGTCTCCCAAGGGATGTTTCTGGTGCCGTTTCATCTGGCAGGGATAAAGAACACCATCGCCGACTCACTCAGCAGGGAGCTGCGCTCGTGCCACGAGTGGGAACTACGGCAGGATCTAGTGGATCGCCTCTTCCGACGGTGGGGCACACCCCAGATCGACCTGTTCGCGACGGCGACGAACTCCAAGTGCCGGAGGTTCGCCAGCAGGTTTCCCCAGGCGAGGAGCATGGGCGATGCTTTCTCGTTCCCCTGGGAGGGCCTGTTCCTCTACGCGTTCCCTCCTTTGCCACTGCTAATCCGGCTCGTCAACCAGCTCAAGAGGTCACTGTGCAGGATGATCCTCGTCGCACCAGCGTGGCCGAGGCAGATATGGTTCCCGGACCTTCTGGACTTGTCAGCGTCCCCGCCAATCAAGCTGCCGGTGGACGCGGATCTGCTCTCCAGGCAAGGAGGCGCCATCCTCCACCACGACCCGAAATCACTGAACTTGCAGGCCTGGCTCCTGCAGCGTTAGAGTTTGGAGGATACGACATACCGGCCGACTGCAGAGAGGTTCTTGCAAAGGCCAGGGCGTCCTCGACTCTTAAATGCTACGGACACAAATGGAAGAGGTTCTCTGTCTGGTGCCACGCACAGAAGATTAACCCTCTACGGATTACGGCTCCCCAAGTACTGCCGTACCTGCTGACGCTGGCCAAAGCTGGACTGGCACACGCGTCCATCAAGATTCATCTTGCTGCGATCTCCCGATACACCAGAACCACGGGGCGGACGTCCTTGTGGTCTCATCGTCTGGTGAAAGAGTTCATGAAGGGACTGTTCAGATCGTTCCCGCCGGTGAAGGATCCGGCCCCGGCGTGGGAGCTCAACGTGGTGCTGACCAAGCTCATGGGACCTCCGTTCGAGCCTCTGCACTCGGCCCCGTTGAAGTTTCTGTCGTGGAAAACAGCGTTTCTTGTGGCCATCACCTCCGCACGACGGGTGGGAGAGATCCAGGCCCTTTCCTGCAAGGCCCCGTACTTGACTTTTCACGACACAAGGGTAGTGCTCAGGACGCACCCCTCCTTCATGCCCAAGGTACCGTCGGACTTCCACCTCAACGAACCCTTGGTGTTGCCTGTATTCTTCCCGTCGCCTTCGTCGCCGGCTGAGAGAACTTTGCACTCGCTGGATGTGGCTAGAGCGCTGAAGTTCTACGTGGACCGCACGAAGTGTTTTCGGAAGACGTCACAACTCTTTGTGAACTTTGGACCTGTCAATCAGGGGAAGCCTCTCTCGAAGGCTTCCATTTCCAGATGGCTCTCCGGCTGTATCATGTACTGTCATCGGTTGGCAAACCGACCGCTGCCTGGCCGTCCGAGAGCCCATTCCACCAGAGCGATCGCAGCTACCACGGCGTTCCTTTCTGGTGTGCCCCTGCTGGACATATGCAGGGCTGCTACGTGGAGGTCGACGCACACCTTCACGAAGTTCTACTGCGTCGATCGGGATTCCAGGGAGGAGTCCAGGGTCGGCCAAGCAGTGCTGCGCAACCTGTTCGCCTGAGGTGAGCCTGGTGGGGAGGTAAGATGCTTAATGTTGAGTTTGATGCAATGCTTAATGTTGAGCCTTTGCCACCTCCCGTGGTTGTGCATGTGTGTACTGCTATGTATTCTTTATTCATGAGCATGTGAATCCATGCCAGACCCCATGCTGGAGAAGGAACAAGTTACTTACCTGTAACTGTTGTTCTCCAGCATGGGTCTGGCATGGATTCACATGCGAACCCTCCCGCCTACCCCTCTGCGGCTCTTCACTTGGTCATACTGCCACTTCACGTGCTTCCAAATCTGAAGATGGCTGCCAGAGGCGGTGCTTAGGTAGAGGGCAGTCATTGGCTGTGGTCAGTATGACGCAGAGACCAGTGATTGGTTATTCCTACGAAAGACAGATCAGAAACAAAACTGATACTGGTTTTTTCTTTACCGAGGATTCCCAGCCTGACGACGGGGAATATTCATGAGCATGTGAATCCATGCCAGACCCATGCTGGAGAACAACAGTTACAGGTAAGTAACTTGTTCCATATCACAATGTCGTCCAGGTAGGCTGCAGCGTACTGGTCGTGGGGCTGTAGAAGGACGTCCATCAGCCTCTGAAAGGTGGCCGGAGCCCCATGCAACCCGAATGGTAGTACTTTATACTGAAAGAGCCCCTGGGGTGTAGCAAATGCCGTTTTTTCTTTGTCAGATTCCCGTAGTGGGATCTGCCAGTATCCCTTGGTGAGGTCCAAGGTACTGAGGTAACAGCAGCACCCAGCCTTTCCAGCAGTTCATCCATCCTGGCCATGGGATAGGCCTCGTAGTGGGATATCATGTTGAGCTGCCTAAAGTCCATACAAAATCGTACAGCCCCGTCTGGCTTGGGTACGAGTACGATTGGAGAACACCACGCACTGGTTGATGGTTCAATAATGTCCAACCTAATCATTTCTTCTATCTCTTTCTTAATGATCAACCTTCGGGCCTCTGGGATCCAGTAGGGTCTCAGCCGGACTATGTGTCCGTTTAGGGTTTCGATACGATGCTCCATTAGGCTGGTCCTTCCAGGTAAATGGGAGAAGGTGTTGCGGTGGGGTTTGAGCGTCTCCTGGATCTCGTTCTTCATGTGTTCCGTGAGTGTTTCACCCCACTGCACTGCATCCAATTGGCCGGTTGCGTAGATCACCCCCGTACCCTGGGTGGCCAGAATGTCGACCGGGGCAGGCTCGATCCATTTCTTCAGTAAGTTTATATGGTAGACCTTATGTGATGGGCTTCGGTCAGGTTGGTATATCCGGTAATTCACTGGTCCCACCACGTCCTTCACCACATAAGGACCTCTCCACCGAGCCAACATTTTGTTCGTACTGGTGGGTAGCAACACCAGTACCTTATCCCCTGGTTCTAGCCTTCTTAGGCGACAGCCCTTGTTGTATGTCCTCTCCTGCCGGTCTTGGGCTATACCTAGATGGGATTCTGCTAGTCCCCTCAAAGTAGACAGATGTTCCCTAAGGTCCTCGGCGTACTCGGTGAGGGACGTTTCCTTAGCGTTTTCCCAGTCCTCCTTGACCAGATCTAGGATTGTTCTGGGCTGCCTTCCAAACAGCAGCTCGAACGGGGAGAATCCTGTCGAGGATTGGGGGGTGTCCCTCAATACCATTAGGATCAGGGGTATGACTCTATCCCAGTCTTTCCCCTCCGGGCCTGTTAGCCTCTTCATCATTTTCTTTATCGTTTGGTTGTACCTCTCCACCAACCCATCCGTTTGGGGGTGGTAGACCGAGGTACGCAGCCGTCTGATCTGTAGTCTTTCACAGACTTGTCGCATGACAGCCGACATGAAGTTTGTACCCTGATCGGTGAGGATTTCGGTGGGTAGGCCTACCCGTGCGAAGTAGGGGATGAGTTGGTCACATATCTGGTTAGCCGACGGGGTACCGGGTGGCATAATCCACAATGACCAGCAGGTATCGATATCCACGACTGACTGGCTCGAGCGGGCCTACCAGATCTATACCTATCCTTTGAAAGGGTATGGTGATCAAGGGCATCCGCTGAAGAGGTGCCTTGGCTGGCTTTTCCCCACTCGTCAACTGGCAGGTTTTGCATTCCTTACAGAATTTCGCCACCTCCCCATAGACCCCTGGCCAGTAGAAACGTTTTAGAATATTTTGCTGTGTCTTTAGGGAGACCATGTGGCCCCCACACGGGTGATTATGTGCCAACTGGAGCACAATGCCCCTGTGTGTTTTGGGCAGGAGTAGTTGTTCCCTTCATGCTCCTTCCTCCTCTTGGTAGACCCGATAGAGCAGGCCCTGTCTAGATGTAAAACCGGCTCCCTTGGTCAGGTCTAGGTCCCCATCTGTGATGGCTCTTTCGCGGGCAAGTGTTAAGGTAGGGTCCGTCAAGGTTTCTCCCCGGATGGAATCCTCATGGTCCTCCGGGTTCCAGGCTATCCGTTGGGTGGCATACATGGATGCGCACTTAGCAAGGCGAGCTTCCCTTCTTTTCCTAGCGGGTCTCTCCCGTCCCTGGGTGTTCGGGGGGATGGGTTCCCTGGCAAAGGGTGCTTCTTCCCACCATCCCTGTTCTAGGGCTTTGATAGTCTGGTGGAAGTGGGGCAGATCGGTCCCAATCACCACTGGGGCGGGTAAGGAGGGGAGGACGGCAGCTCTCATCTCTGCAATGTTAGGGCCCACCTCTACTGTTATGGTTTTCATGGGGTAGATCCTCACATCCCCATGTATACATCAAATTGGGATACTAACATTGGTGAGGTAAGGAGTATCACTTACGGTTGGTAGTACCGCCGTCTGCCGACTTCCACTGTCGAGTAGGGCCCTGGCCGGGTTCCCGTCTACCCGGACGTCCATCTCGTAGAGACCTTGGCATCGTGGTCCTTGTTCGGTCCTCATGAATCCGATCTCCATCGGCTCGGTGCCTCTCTTCCGGGGACAAAACCGTGCTATATGGCCCCACTCACCACAGTCATAACATTGCTGTTGCCGGTATCCCGTGGACAGCGGGGTGGACCGCGGGTCGGGACTGCTCCTCTTCTCCTCGGATCCAGAAGGGCGTCCTTCCATTGCTCTCCATTCGGGAGGCCCTACTCGTAGGCTCTTAGTTGTGAGGGGTTCCAACGGTGGCATCGGGTTGCGATTGGGAGATCCGACTCCAAAGGGTTTACCCGCCCCCCCCGGCCTTTTGGTAGGCTGACGCTATGTCCACAGCCTCAGATAAGGTGGGCTTGTGATGTTGTCGGACCCATCTTTGCATCGGAGGGGGTAGGGCCTCGATGAACTGCTCCAGGGTGACCTTATCTAACACATCTTGGAGGCCTGTTCCCGGTGTTTGCAACCACTTCTCGGTGAGGTCTTTAACACGGTAGAAGAGTTGTCGGGGGTTCTCCCCCGGTTTGAGTCTAGTATCGCGCAGCCTCATTCTGTAGGCTTCTTCGTCAAGTCCCAACCTGTCCAATACTGCCTTTTTGATTTCAGCGTAAGGCGTGGTTCCGTTTGGGTTAACTGCCTGGTAGGCACCTTGCATGATGCCAGACAAAAGGGGAGCGACATACTGGCCCCAGCGGTCCACCGGCCACTGAGCGTTTCGGGCGATCCTCTCGAATGTGGTGAAAAAGAAAGCCGGGTCTTCGCCTTCCTTGAATTTCTGCAACACTGCGGAAGGGACCATGGGCTGGTTTCGGGTGCCGGTTACCGCATCCGTCAGGTGTTTTATCGTCTCTTGATGTTTGTCCTGAGATGTGGACTGCAGGGTACCCTGCATTTGTATTGCCTGCTGAAAGGCTTGGCGATCAGCGGCCGCCTGCTGGGCCTGAAGTTGGAAGAGCTGTTGTAACTGTTGTTGCCCCTCTGACAGTGTCTGTATTATTTTCTCCATCGCGTTCTCTTTTATCCTGCCGACTACGCCACTTGTGGAAATCAGGACAGTAGCCGATGTGGAGTTTTTTGTAGACTTTTATTACACACTGGTTAAATGTAATGTCTTAACCACGGTAGTTGGACTCCAGGTTGTCCCCACAGTTACTTCACTGTGAGTAAAAGGCACCAGGAGTTCCTCTTCCCTTGAAGTGTCTCCTATTCTCACGGACCCGGATAGGCCCACCAGTTGCTCTCACTCTCATCTCCTTCTCCCTGCAAAAAGCAACAAAACTGCCATTAGGCCAGTCCCCTTTATACCCGGTGCTTGGAGGGAAAAAGGGCCAACCAGGGACAACTTCCCTCCCCTCTTTTCCGATTGGTGGGGGCTCTAGGCACCCACCCTCTATGAGTAGAGCTGCCCCCTCCCCTCCTCCTCCTTTCCCTTGGCTGCCTGGTTCCGGCTCCCCCTCCCTGTTGTCAGCCACTCCCTGGTTGCTATCCCGCCTGGGTCGTGTCTGACACATGCCCTCTCCATAGGCCCCGCCTCCCAACATGGTGTCTCCCTTGAGGTATGCTCCCCGGAGGCCCGTCCTGCTCGAGGCCCCATGCTGCTGCTAGGGGTCTGGCCTGCTCGAGGTAAGGAGGGGGTTCTGGTTTGTCCCCCCTGTCTGGTACCAGACCATGTGTCTGGCGCTCCTCCGACGCCGAGCGGTCGGCACAAGCCGGGCTCTCTCTTTCCCAAGCCCCGCCGCCGGAGGCCGCCGAGGTACGCCATGTTCGCGGGTCGCTCAGCCGCAGAGCTAGTGGCCCGGGTCCTCGTGGGCACACGCGGCGCTGCGGCTGCAATGCCGGCACCGTCGCGGGACGCCGACAAGGCTCTTCCTTTGACAGGGACACCTCCCCGGCGCCCGCCCTCAGCGCCGCACATGCCCGCGGTACAGCGGGCTCCTCTGGCCGGGCGTCCCGCTCTCTGGCGGCTACCCTCACATCCTCACAGACTTACAATTAGGATAGTATTTTCCATTGCACCGTTGCCTTCAAAGAGAGTAACCCCAACACGTATTAATTGAATCATGGTACTCTTAGGAAGGCCTAACATATTGTTCTAGTAAATTCCTTCCAATAAATTACAATTCATTTCAGTCATATAAGTTTACAACTTTAGCCTTATAGAATTTAAGTACGGGAAGAATGTTGAATTTCCCGTATTTCTGTGAAATTAGCAATCCCTGACAGGCAAGAGACTCCACCCTAAACCTAAGTAAGCTAACATTTCTATTATCTTTTATATCTTTATTAAAGTTAAACCCCAAATACTTGTACATATCAACTTTGGCCAACATTCCTCCCAAAACAGTCCATTTTTTTTTCTTTTTTAATTGAATTACCTGATTTAATCAACTTTTTAATACAATTTTAAATCAAATTAATACAATATAGTCAATGCAATTACAATTAAAACATGCGATAGACATAAACCAATAAAACATTTAAAAATGCAATACAAAATAACATAGTGGTAAACATATAATAGTAAACGTATGATACATAAATCATAAATTATGTTCACAACATCATGGTATTATTATGAGATGAAAAGGAATAAAACAGAATAAAATAGACATCATAATATTCACATTTTAAGAGTCTATTACATGATTCCTAAAAGTGGAACTGCCACCTTATGATTGCTCAGTTATTATCACATTATGTACAGTTCCTGACATATGACATTGGTTAGAGCATAATTACATTGTTTCTTCCACAAGGTTCAATACGTTGGGTCTAGATGTAATCAGGCACACATTCTGCTATGTCATCTCATCATAAGTCCACACAACACAAGCCATGATTATAACCTAGTTTAGAGTTTTACATCACAAAATTCAAAGATTCTGTGCAGATTTGATCATATAGATAGTGCATGATAATTGTTGAAATCACTCACTCTTTTCCTAATACAGACTCATGATTCAGCGCCAGTGATGTTAGAAAGTTTACAGTGGATATTCTGATACTCATGGAGGGTGTAGACCAAATCAACTGCCATCTTTAATTTGTATCAAGTTCCCACAGATATGTGTAATGCTTTGCGAAGTACCTTTGCCTTTTCAACATCACGGCCGGGCAATAGATTATCAAATGCCTTAATGTTTCTTTACAGAGCGAATCACTACAGAACCAACACACATTTTGGTCCATGCTTATTAATTTGCGGTCTGCTAATAAGTCTCGAGTTGACCATATATTTAACCTTAGATGCAAAATT
Source organism: Ambystoma mexicanum (assembly GCF_040938575.1). Classification (NCBI taxonomy): domain Eukaryota; kingdom Metazoa; phylum Chordata; class Amphibia; order Caudata; family Ambystomatidae; genus Ambystoma; species Ambystoma mexicanum. The sequence continues at coordinate 1,264,388,464 of NC_090935.1, read as the reverse complement.
GCAGACCTAATGGATGGTGAAGGGCATTTACATAAGTAGGACTCCATCACTCGATAGTTCTTTTCTCTAAACTGATTTGTTGCGAAGTGTTTATAGGTTAGACATAAGCAGTGGTCAATATTTTATAAATACCTACTGTCCATAAATTAACGATGGTATGATCTGAATGTAACATATACCTAGTTAATGTCTTAAGTAAAATGTTTGAATCAGTAGATATGAGAAATTTCCTGAATGCGTTGCATAATCACCAATGGTATAATGAATTTAATGATATGCAACCTAGTTCATAACGCAAGCATGGTACTGGAATGCACTGGGGAAGATGTAGAACCTGCTTCCAATATTTACCCTCAAGTTTAGTAGAAAAAAGCATCTTGTAGTATAGCTCTGGTGTCCATACCATATAGTATCATTGCAGTGACTTTCTGTGTATAGTATGTCAGGGCTGGATACAAGGAACATTTGCCATATCTACTGAGCAGGATCTTAGTGCGATATGGCGCATACTACTTTATGCTCAATAATGACAAATTGGGGCTCATTACGAGGTTGTCTTTCCGGTAACAATGCTACCAGTGAGCTTGCCGGTACCTTTGTTACCGGACCGGCAAACTACGAGTTCTGCTTGTGGGAGCCTTTCAGACCACCAGGTCTAACCTGGCGGGCGGAACGGCACCCGCAAGCAGAACTCTTGGATGTACCCGCACCGTGCATCCAACCTCCCCATTCCCATTGAGTTCAATGGGACTCAAATGGGAATGGGGAGTAAAAAGGACCAGCACCCAGCATGGAATGCCCCAGTAAATTCATGACTCCGGCGGCAGCCGTGCCAGTATTTACCGGCACGGCTAACGCCAGGGTCATAATGAGGCCCATTGAGTTCTGTTTTGTGGTTCTTCATCTATAATCAGCCCCAGGTACGCATAATGATGTACTACTTCTAGTGGCACATTTTTGATTGTCCAATTCATTTTGCCACTGGCTGATTTCTTGGGTTTGCACACTATGATCTTGGTTTTTTGTAAGTTTATTTTAAGTTGATTTGGATCTATGTAATGCATTAAGGAATTGAGCAATCTGTGCAACCCCATGGGCGTCTTTGAAATAAGAACAAGATCGTTCGCATAGATGCTTTGATCTGAGTGCTTATAAACTTTGGGAGTCAGATACAATACTCTCAAATGCGTCTTTGATGTTGTGTATGAAAAAATGAGAGAGCTGAAGCGCGGATACACCCCTGCTTCAGCCCTCCCGATGTTTGAATGGGTGTTGAAAAGGGTCCCTCCAAGGATAATCTTTTTCGGACCTATGTGTTAGAATGGACTGCATATATTATATCACATAGAGTAGATGGACAGCCAACCTTCTTAAGTTTAGTTATTAGAAATGCTCGAGACACAGAATAGAAATGTTGAGTGCAGATCAACAAATGCAAAATAAATAGGTTGACCTTTAAGCTGGAATTGGGACTTGATGGTGTTAAGGCATAGTAGATTGACTCTGGTTCCCATACCAATTACAAAGCCTGTTTGATTGGGATCTCTCTGCTGATGCGCCTGCGTCCATGCATTAAATTCTTGAAAACTATCCCTCAAAGACTTTACCAGGGGCATCTAGCAGCGCTATGGGCCTATAATTGGTATCAGAAGCTCGATCGCCTTTTTGAAAATTGGAATGATCAGGGATTTACACCAAGACGTTGGTATAGTACGTTTAGCCACTATGTGTAAAAAGATCTTGTTCAGTGTAATGGCCCTACTGCGCAGATCTGCTTTAAACATTGCGTTGCTCAGGCCATCCAGGCCCATTGCTCTAGTGCCACTCAGTTTATTGGTTAATCTTCTATGGACTCCTCAGAGAATTGTATGTTCCACGGTTCTGGAGATGCATTAGAATGTATTAGGTTATCAAATTCAGGATCAGCATACAGAACACCATTTATTTGACTGGTACTCTGAGTATTGTGTTTAACATACGCTTCCGTCCCGTACCCTTTCCTCCATACTGCATGGGCATCCCTTCCAAGGGACGGGAGACTAATTTAGAGGCGTGTAGCGGTGTGGCTCTGGGAGCATGCGCTGCCCTGACTCCGCACTCCAGCGCCACCCCTCAGTCCCCCTTTCCACGTCAATGGGAACGGGCCGAATTCACCAGCGCTCCTGGGTTTGGCTTCGGCCATGTAATTCCACGCTCTGATACTTCTTCTCTTTTGTCTTTTTTGTCTCTTTATCATTCAGGTACTCAGTCCTCAGGCGTTGCGCTCCTCCCCGACTTCTACAGGGTTCAGCAGGTGTCCATCCTGCGACTGGCTCTTCGTGACTAAAGAACCCCACGCCCTCTGCATATGGTACTTTGGCCCAGACCACAGTTGGCAAGCTTATACCACGTGCAACACGCTTCCTCAAGGCCTCTGAAGAACAGACTAGCCAGGTGGGGGGGGGGGAGCTCTTCCAGATATCACCTCTCGAGGACCTAAAGGGCTTAGTCTATCATCGATCCAAGCCTAAGGTAGGGCCGCTCTTTTCCAGTGCACCCCGCAAGGGAGACTCCTTCCCAAGCACTCTCCCGCGCGGGAGGGACCGCCCTGGTCCTAGTACCAGCACAAGTACCGAGGCTGAATCAGCAACCGGCCGACAGGCCAAGGGATCAGTAGACCCTCATGGTGACAGTGCTGAGGGACCGGAAGGTTCTTTTACCGGGTCTTTACCCGAGGGGCTACACCCTAGTGCCGGCATCATGTCCAAGGTGGGTGTCTTTATGCAGTTGTACCAGCAGATCCGCAGAGGGCGAAACGCCTACCGGGCCTCAGCCTGAGAATCAGGGTAGGCCCCATGATCCACACTCAAGAGTCCTGGAGGGGGCGGTGCCCAGTGAGCCGAGCAACACAACACAGGCATGTGGAAGGCAGCTCGACAAAATGGCTGCTGCGCCAGAAAATCCAGACATCCAGCCGACGCCCTCCAGGGAAGGCAGCAGGTGGAGGACCGTGTGTCGAGGTACTACTGGTGTCAACCAGGTATGTGGCCCACAGCTTACCCTTCCTTCTCGCAAGGCAGTTTCCCGCTGCGTCCATATGGGCAGGGCACGCAACGGCTCCAGCAGCTGCCCACTACCCCGTCAATATCGCCTACCACTAATCCAGCCAGAGAGGAAAGGTTCTATGAAAGGGTCCTTGGCCTCATGAAATCTCCCCAGATAGGGGTCATCCTCAGAGACGCCATCAGGGACTTGCTCCCTCCAATGGCCCTGGCGCCGCAGGCCCCAGTACAGGCACCCCCGGACCCTGTTCAGCCTCAGCAGCCCGCTCTGGCCCCCCAACCAATTGTGCAGGTGGTTCCGTACTAGCTCTGCTGCAGCCTCTGGCTCCGATCCCCGCACCTCAGCCTTTGGCTCCTAGCACCCCCCCCTCCGGTGCCGGACCAACTGGACCCGCAGGTGGACATAGATGAGGAGGAGGACCCAGACACGCCGTCTTCAGCCAAGGCCTTCCACAAACGTCTTTCAGGGCTGGCAGAGTACTTGGGCCTTCCTCAACCCGAGGTCGAGCAGCCAACATAGGGTGTCCCCGCAGAAGTCCTCAATCTACACCCCGTTGCCAGAACGGGGATCCCGATGCAGAAGGACGTAGTTGCCTTGGCCAAGAAGGGTTGGATCAAGCCCAACTCAGCCCAGCCGGTGAATAAACGCCTGTACGCCAAGTACAGGCAGATGGAGGGGGGATACACTCTTGCTATTGGCTCATCCTCAACACACTCCTCGGTGATCGCTGTGGCATCACTGTACTACAAGCCTCAGTCCTCCTCAGCCCCCTCCTTTGCGGTGCTGCTCGGCAAGGAGGAGAAGATCTTGGAGGCGTACGGGAAGAAGCTGTATTTCAACGCATCCTTGCACCTGCATTAAGCCAACGCGGATGCCATGCTGGCAGCCGTTAACCAGAGGCACTGGCAGGAAATTGCAGATATCCTCCCAGAGCTTCTGGCACAGAGCCAATCACGATTCAAGGTGGGATTGGTGGAGGCCAAGATTGTGGCGCAGGACAAACCTGGAGTCCTATGTGGCCCACATTGACACCTATGGCCGTGCGATCTGTATTGCCACGGACATGAGAAGAATGGCCTGGCTCTGTGCTACGAAATTCAACCCAGAGGTCCAGAAACGCATATTAGATCTTCCGTTCGAAGGGGTTGACCTCTTCCACTCCACAACGGACGAGGAGCTGGATGAAAAGAAAAACAGCTCTCAGACAGCCAAGTCTTTATCCATCCTTACAAAGACCACACCCAAACCGTACATCCAGACACAGCAGCGCTCTGACAAGTGGCATACGTACGGAGGGTTCCGCGGCTTCTAAGAGCAGAGGTCCAGGCAGCCTGACCGTTCGCCCTCCCAACATCGGCGCAAACAACAAAAGGGGGGGAGGGGCAAGTGTTTTTTCCAGTCCCCCTCCTCCGCAACAGCCTCAGAGGGAAAGGAGGCATGACACGCCCCTCCGGGTCCACGTGTCTCCAGTGGGGGGCAGGCTTTCTCTCCATGCACATTTCTGGCGCCAGAATTTGGCGGACCCCTGGATCCTCTATGTAGTATCCACTGAGGACTGCCTACCTATACCAGCCCTTCCTCCCTCTTCCCCTCCACTCCCACAGGTTGGGACAGCAACTCTTTTGGCAGAGATCCGGTCGCTCGTCAAGAGCCAGGCGGTGGAGGAAGTCCCAGCCTCCCAGTGAGGCTTGGGCTTTTATTCCAGGATTTTTGCCATTCAGAAAAAGAACCAGGCAGGCCTGAGAGTTGTGCTGGACCTTTCCACCCTCAACCTCTCCCTACCCCTACAAAAATACAAGATGGTCGCGCCAGCTTTAATAGCGGAGACATTGTGCAAGGGAGACTGGATGTGCTTCCTGGATCTGAAGGACGCGTACTTGCACATCCCGATCTGCAGCCTCATCGTTCCTTTCTAAGATTCAGGATCATGGGCTACATCAACTCAGCCCCCAGGGTCTTTACCAGGCTGATGAATACAGTGGCGGCCCTCCCCAGGTCTCAGGGCCACCACATCTACCCGTACCTTGACGACTGGCTTGTCAGGGCGACGTCTCCGGAAGTTGTGCAACTTATTTCCCAGGCTCTTATGAACACACTGCACGATCTAGGTTTTTTGCTTAATCTCAAGAAGTCGCAGCTGCAGCCCTCACAAAGACTGACCTTCTTGGGGCTCATCGGGGACACTTGCTCCAAGAGAATTTTCCTTCGGAAGACAAGATCAAAGCCATCAGGAGAGCCACTACTCCCTTCCTCAGCAGAGAAGTGACCTCTGCCTACTGGCCGTCCTCATGATGAGGAGGATACAGCTGCACTTCACAGCATCATGGAACCAGGAACGGGACTCTCGGGTGTAGATGATCAACGTTCCTCCATCTCTTCACCCGGACCTCACATGGTGGTCCAGGGACTGCAACCTGCGGATGGGCAAGCCTTTCCAGTCCACCCCTCCCCCGCAGGTAACCATCACTACGGACTCCTCTCTCGAGGGATGGGGGGGGGCACCCTAGACAACCACTGCGTCCATGGCACCTGTACCCGGCAGGAGCAGGAGTACCACATCAATTGGCTGGAACGGAAAGCCATCTAGCTAGCTCTCATAGCCTTCCTTCTGCTGATGGAGGGCAGGGTTGTCCTCATATAGACAGGCAACTGGACCAGCATGTACTATGTAAACAAGCAGGAGGTACCAGATCCCCTCCACTGTGCAGACTGGCAGTCAGCATGTGGGAGTGGGCCCTGGAAAACAGCTACCTCAGGCCAGTCCACCTCCCGGGGGAATCCAACCTGGAAGCGGACAGGCTCAGCAGGTTGGTAGTGGACAATTACGAGTGGCAATTAAACTACCTTGTGCTGCAGGAGATCTTCAGCAGATGCGGATACCCCAGGTGGACCTCTTTGCATACGGCTTCCCGCCCACACCGCTGATATACAGAGTGATATGCAAGATAAAGGAGTCTCGCAAACTCAGCGTCATTATAATAGCTCCATGGTGGCCGGCCAGGCCACGGTTTTCGGAACTGCTCAGTCTCGTAGAGAAGCCTCTGATTCACCTTCCGACGAGACCAGCACATCTTCTGGCGCAGCAGGGGGGCAGTATCATCCACCCCGCACCACAGAAACTAGCACTCACAGCGTGGTTACTGAGCAGGTCACGCTAGGGCACCTCAGCCTTTCCCAGGCTAATCTGGAGATCATATAGGGCGCAAGGAGCAGGACTACCAGGGCCAAGTATAAGAGTAAGTGGACCAGGTTCTGCCACTGGACAGACTCGAAGAATATCGAGCCTCTGGCATGTACCTTGGACCACGTGCTCTCCTTCTCGGCGCACCGCGCCCACTCTGGTGTGCAGGTTGACACTTACCTGGCAGCCATTGGGGCCTACAGAAACTCGAAGGAGGAGGTGGTCTTCTCTTCCAATCCGATTGTCATGAAGCTTTTGACGGGTCTCGCCAGACTCTACTTGCGCATCAAGAGGCCACACCTTAACATAGTATTGGGTGCACTGGAACTCAAACCATTCAAGCCAATGGCGTCCGCGGACATCAGGCTGGTCACCATTAAGACAGCCTTACTATTCGGCCTCACCTCGGCTCGCAGTGTCAGCGAAATCCAGGCGCTGGTCGCCTCAGAGCCATACACTACTTTTCACAGGGATAAAGTAGTCCTGCTGACACACCCAGCATTCCTGTCTAAGGTGCCATCTGCTTTCCATCTAAACGAGGAAATTGTGCTGCCTACATTTTTTGCTGATCCTAAGGACGAGGCACAGAGAGTTCTGCACTGCCTCGATGTCGGGCGTGCACTGAAATTCTACTTGGACAGGACTAAGGGCTTCCGCATGTCAGACGCTCTATCATCTTTGGAGGTTCAAGACCGGGGTAACAGGCATCCAAGGCCTCCATAGCCCGGTCTATGGTCTCAGCCATCAAAGAAGCTTACAAGGGACAGCATAAGCCACTGCCGGCCAACGTGCATGCCCACGCGGTCAGAGCCAAGTTAACTGCCATCGCCTTCCAGCGGCATGTCCCCTGGCAGGTCATAAGCAGGGCGGCCACCTGGGCCACCCCTTCGGCTTCCTGCAAGCATTACTGTTTGGATGGTGGCTTTAGATCAGATGCAGCTTTCGTACAGGCGGTTCTTAGAAACCTGTTTGCTTAAGGAGGGTCTCCTCTCCACCCTGGGGCTAGTAGTGACTAACGTACTCTTAGTCCTTAGTTCCGGTTCCTCCATATGTCCCACCAACCTCCCCCCTAATAAATCTGGTGTCATTAGGCAATATTAATCTATTGTTGACGCGTCTATGGGGACTGAGGTGTGGCGCCGGAGTGCAGAGTCAGGGCCGCGCATGCTCCCAGGGCCGCACCCTTTCACGCCTCTACATTTTATGGGGAAGAAGGTTTTTTCTGGTGAAAAAGGTTCGGTGTCTCATCCCTTGGAAGGGACGCCCATGCAATATGGAGGAAAGGGGACTAAGGACTAACGGTAGGTTAGTCACTACGGTGAGTAACTTGTAATTTATTCAATAGCTGCCAGGTTAGTGCCAAATTTTTATTTAGCAAGGAAATCAACATGGTTTCACTATCTTGTTGGTACATATATGCCTTTCCCGCCCGGCTCCAATTCCAATATCTGCATTTAGCTGACCTTAAGGCTATTTGTCTATTGCACATCAGCATTTTTCCAATGTTTTTTCTTTCCTGTCGATACGCTATCCTTCTCTGTTGAAGCTCGACGTCAAAGAATGTTTGTGTTGGAACGCTCTATGTCCCGCAGTCATTATGGCGAACTTAAATTGGTTCAATACTGCTGTGTATTGTGTGCAAGGATTACTCATATAGTGTTGTACCAATCGCTTATTTGATAGATGTAAGTTATCCTTGCACCAACGGAAACGTGTCTTTGCATTGTTAGTTATTACTGCCGACTTAAAGCATTCAGCTTTTTGGTCATTATTTTGCACATTATGTGTTCATGATAGTGAGAGCATATGATGATCACTATGGATCTGTGGGACAATTTCAAATTTGTCTACTGCTGTGATCTTCAAGATAAATATAATCGATAATACTTTTTGATTTGCCTCTCGACCATGTGGCTTGAGGTGGTACATCCCCAGGTAAGGAACCATTGGCCCTTCTTAAATTTCTTTCGGCCATAAACAAGGTCCATCTTACTACATCAGGTTCTTTGATTTTGCGGTCAGTGTTCAAACAATTGAGGTTAATGTCCCCTGCGATAATAGTGGTGAAAATCTCAGGGTCCAAGAGTATAGTATCTAATCTAATAATTAAGTCCTTGTAAAAAGTATTATCAATGATCCCGGCTGGATTTCTGTATATATTCACTAAGGCTATTTTTTGATCCTGATGTTCAATTTTAACTTATTGTAGATAATTGTTTGGGGCTGCCCACGGTTGTATGGTCATACCGGAGCTTTTTTTTACCCCCACTAACAGACCCGAAGTTGGTCTGCCTCTAGCTGCTGCTTTGGCCGGAAGTAGAATTATGTCATGGTCATCCCATGTTGGTGCCACAGTAACCCAAGTTTCTTGTAAAACCAAGATATCGAATTAATTTATCTGATTGTCAATAGATGATTGCAGATGTAAATGACCACAAGTGTTCCAACTAGCAAGCTTTATTTGTACTGGTTTTCTTGGCACTGATGGTTATGCTTTAACTTGTTGTCGAGACATTGTTGCTTGTGAAGAGGCATTGCAAGTTGATTCATGTTCACATTGCATGCATTTTGATCTAGGCACATTTGATATATTACTCACAAAGGGATTTTGTTTGAGCAGATGCGGTTTGTTATTTGCATAAAGGTTTCCATTCCTTTCAGGGTCTTGGGCAATGATGAAACCCATCCTGAAAGATCCATCTTTGCTCTCCAGAGTGTGTTGAGCACTACACCAGAGGGAATCCAGAGTCTGATAATGGATAGATCAACATCACTCAAAAACACAACTTGATCAATATCCGTCGATGTGATGTATTCTAGAGCAGGCACCTCAGAGAAGATGTTCATAACACTTGCTCTTCATAGATCATATTTGTTATTGGGTAAATCACGACATTTCATTATGATTGAATGCGCTCCTCCTAAGCATTTCTGATCCATGATTTACGATTTACTTCTTCCTTAAATTCTATAAGATCTATGTTACTGGTTGCTGATCTATTGGATTGTAGCTGTTGAGCTATTGGATCAAATAGGATTTGCGAGTCATATATTTGTTCACTATGCCGATAAAAAGAGTTTTTATGGTGCAAGTATTCTTCCTTAGATGACACATTTTGAGAGGTGTTATTTGCAATTGGTAATTTGTTGGGGAGTAATGTATTATTTTTAAGTTGCATATCCAGGTAGACATTGACTGCCTTTTTGATCTCTCTGCAGCTTTCCTCACGCATCAAATCTGTGTTGATTCCTTGTTTATTGATCTCCATTGGAGTTCGATGTACTTCACCTGCGCTAGTTATTTTTACTTTGGTTAATTGACTCTGTGCAGGTTGCTCTAAGGCTGCTATAAGATCATTCAATGGTGCATAAGTTAAGGAACGGTCTTTATTTTGTTGTATGGTTGGTCTCGCAATTGTTTCTATTTTTGATGCCAGTTTATCTGAGAGATTGGCATCCTTAGATTTCACTATAGCATTGCTAATCGCTCAAATTAATGGTTTGGAACTTTTTATGCTCGCTGGTCTAATAGCTTGCATATTTTTTTTATTTTTTTTCGGCGGTTCAAGTTGGTGAGGTACATTCTTTGATATATTACGTTTCCCTTTGTGTGGTTTTTTATCAGCAGTTGCATCAAAGGGATTCTGCCTGATATTTACTTGTTGTAAGGAGTTATTCTGTTGTACACTAATCCATGAATTGTCAATTCTTATTGCTGACATATCTTCTCCTACTGGTCTGATCCTTTGTTTAAATGCAGGAAGAGCAGGATGCTTTGTTAGAGTTTTTATGGATGGTAATCGTAATCCTGGTGATGTTAGAACCTTAATCTGTTTTGAAGTTTCAACTTGATGAATTTTGTGCATTCTAATTGCCATTTCTCTGGCTATCCAATCCAAGATTGTCTGGATCTGCGCTGATTGTTGAGACTTTTTACTATCGAGGAACTCAAACAACTTAAAAAGACTGGAGATTGTCATGTTAATTGCAGAGAGAGTTATTTCCAGCATTGAATTCTGTTTGGTGTCAATTTGTGAAACTTGTGCGTGAGATGTCACATGATTTCGCGTAGTAGGTTGCGCATATGACAAGGAATGAGCTGAGGAATCCATCGAACATCGCTTATAATGATCAGGCAACAAGGAATTGTTCGTATGGATACTCGGCTTTTCATACACTCGCATTGTTGGATATATCGGAAATCTCATGATTCATGTTTACTTGTTCGCGAGTCATGACAGGGACAGAGCTTTCTGGAGGAGGCACTCGTGTGGGTGATTGGGCTGTGCCAAGTATTGTTATGTCAGACATTACTTGCGAGGGTGTAATGTGGGGATTGCTGGTTTCTGATGTCCTGCAATCATTGACAGCCATTAAAAACTGAGGCTGAGGCTGGTTTGGCGGGACTTTCGAATTATTCTCAAGGATGTTAACATTCATAGACAAAGGATTAGATATATGATCTGGTTGCAATGAACAAAAATCACGGATATCCGTGTTTGCTGAAACTTGTCGACTGGAAGAAACAAGAGTTAAAACAATTACCTTCCTGGTCGTTTCTTTGTTATTGCGATCAGCTGCCACCGCCATTGTACGTGGCGTGTTCAACAGATCCAGCATGTTGGATTTCAGTGAGTAAAGACGAACTAACATGCATGTCTTCCTCTCTGTTTTTCCCTTTATTTGATGCTAAATTCGCAAGTGGCAAGGTATAGCAACCTCTGACTGCAAACTGGAAACTCCAAGTAACCGAGTGGTTGAGAGATATTAACCGCCTCTATCGCTGCGTCGCTTTGGCAAAGTGGTCCTTGCCTCGGTGCGTGTGTGTTCCCAATTTTGTAGAGGATGCCAAAAAGGGGGTATGGCCACACAGTATAGATAGTAAATAATGCCTATAAATAAAATGCACAAATATAAGTATATTATATTAATAAAGGGTGCAATATATACTTGAGAGACAGTCCTTAAACGTTCACCTTCACAAGGGCTTTTTAAATACACAGCAGGAGTACTTCCACAGAAGTCGATCGTGGCAAAGTCATCCTTGTCGGTCCTTGCCTTGGTGCACGCCAATACCAATTATATTTCCATTTTTTCCTGGACCGTTTGGGGGCTATAACAATTATATTGAATTTGCTTGCATTAAGTCAAATTATTATCTTCAGAATAGTTTCGAAGAGCATTGAAGGATCTTTGGAGACCCACCGGTGTTCTATCAATCAAGACAAGATTGTCAGCATAGAACAACCAGTGGATCCCCTGACCCTTGATTCTCAGTGGATTTGCTCTTGTAGCGTCCAGCTTCCCCACAATCTGATATGTACAGGCTGAACAAAGCAGGGGCCAAAATGCACCCCTTCTTTAGTCCTCTGTACGTAGCGATTCTTTTAGATAGTTTTCCTTGCTGGTTCAATCTTATGTGCAAGGAGGTGTTTGTGTAGAGCTTTATCATCTGTGTACCATATACATGTTTGTGATCAAATAAAAGCGGCAGAAAATGTACCAAAATAAATTCAAGTAAATTGCCATTTGCCAAAAATGGGTACTACCAGCATTGCTCCCATCTGTTCAGGGATATAGAGTTTTAATTCTAATGGACAAGGCCATGTCTTTTATCCTACCCTACCAAGCAGGGCAAAATAAATTCTCCTCGACTGCACAGCCACCATGGTGCTGGACCATGAAAATCTATGTTTTCCCAGTGATCCCTCATCTTGCAGGAACATTGAACATGAAAGCCTGAACAAGCTCTCTCACAACCCTAACAAGTAGGAACTTTCCTCAGTAGTTATGGATCACATCCTTATTTTTTTTGTTTCTAATCTTTTTATTGGAATTTAAAGGCTTGTAGAAAAAAGTGTCCGGTACTAAACCTCCACAAGGAATGGAACCTCCACCCAAATCCAGTGCCCACAAAATAAACACAGATTACATCAACAGAGGAGCTAAACAGTAGACCTACTTATTCTATTCCACATACCTATTTTGTTTATACTTATACTATTCAACATTATACTTGAAGGCAAAAACCTGTCTAAACACATGCTCTCATTTATTTTACAGCAGACCGTGAGAAACCTGAGGATATTCTCCAAAGTAGATCCCGTAAGTCCCTTATTCATGTGGCCAGGGAAGAACTGGCCCTCTCTTATCCCAAATTTGAAGGCAGATGAGCAGGGAAAGATCACCTGGGTAGGGGACCCCGGGGTTATGCTCAGGAGAATCCCCAAAGGGAGACGCGGTATGTTATCGGGGAAGAAAGAAAGGAGGGTGAGATCCCTGAGACCTGTGTGGGCTGTACCATATCTGCTCCCCTTCCTCCGATTGAATCTTTCTTTGCCAAATCTATCGACCCCTCTGTATATAACCAATCCCCTAGGATCTCAAACCCCGTCACATTCAGAAACCATCTCTCTTAGAATCCTTGTTGTCCTGTTTTCTACCAACTACTCGTACTAATAGGGCACAATAGATCAGGGCAAGGTAGCATAAGGCTCCTGCAAAGATCATAAAATCTATGTTCAGCCTGGTAGATATTTGCTATCAGTTCGTTTTATAATCTATGTGTCACAAACTAAATTGTCTGTTTTTAGACAGTGTGCAATTGTTTTACTATGTGAACTGCATGGGAATGTCCCATCAAAAAACTTTTATAAAAATTTGCAATGTATTTTTCTAAAATTCTTAAACTATTGAATATTAATAAATGATGAAGTTATGTCCCGACGCAAAAGTAAAGCAGTCAGGCAATTGACCTAAATCCCACACACCTGACGGCCCTTTCCTTTCCCTACAGGGATAAAAGGTGGTGCAAGAGAGCACTGTACGAGCAAGGCAGACCGCACGACGAGACAGCTATCCAGATCTGGCAGTTCAAGAGGAGGAAAAGGACAGCGACTATCGAGAGGGTGATGCGGAGAGACACGACCTTACCCTTTTTCGACAAAACCCAGCAAACCCTCCGCAGAAAGAATCGTAAGACCGAGGACAATAGCCCAAGTGTGCTGCAGCAGATGTCAACGGTACACGGAGCGTATCGACGCTGATAAGCCAGAGCGAGGAAGACTCCTGCTTCCGTGGTACCGGCCTTGACTCCAGTAAAGAGGAAAATCAAACGGTTCATCGCAGCCGGTGAGTTGAAGGGAGAACCGATAAGAACCGGGCTGTGATGAATGAAAGTCGCAAAGTGACAGAAGTTCAAAGAACTATAAAATTGTGAAGGGGAGACAAGCTGCAGAGGGGGACCAGCACCACGTGGGTGCTGCTCCGAGAAACTCTGGTCGATCCCCGTCTGAGTGAAACTACAGCTAAAAGAAAGCCGTAGGAGAGCCGCCAAGATAGGGCAAAGTGGTCATACAAGAGGTCAAGCAAAATCCCTGTACAGTTGAAAGCCTTTGACCGTAGAACTACAAAGAGAGCAAGGGAAGTGAATCACGCCACATGGGAAAGCAAGGCAAGTGAATCCTGTAAACATTAAAAGTAAATGTGAATGTGAATTTGGCAAGAGTGAACCCTGAAGAGAGATGCTGACAAGAAGGGGGCAACTCTAAAGTCCGAAGAAACAGTGTGTTGATAAAAGTGAACCCTGCTGAGGGATGTCCACTGGAACTGTTAAAAATGACAGTGAGATACGTGAAGGAAAAGCCATAGTGAAGCCAGTGGAGGAAGGCTGAAAGTAAGGAGGGGTCTGCGCCCGGAAGAGGGGGGATCCAGGGGTGAAGCCATCACCCAAGAATTAAGTAGAACGGAACGTAGTGTTTTATTTGTTTGTAAACCTATCAGGCCCTCTGAACCAGGACACCACCACAACCACCGAAGGCCTTGGTATCGATAGGAGCTGTTTTAGGATCCAAGCCCGGAAGAGGGAGATCCAGCGGGTGAAAAAGCTATCACCCAACACCACGAGGAACAAGGGTCAGCGCCCGGGTAGGGGGACTCAAGGGGGAAGAATCCTCACCCTAAGTAAAACCACGAAACAAACTTTCATTTTGTTGTAGAGAACTTTTGTTTTGTTATTTCATCAGGCCCTCGAAGGCAAGAGACTTTGAAAGTAAGAGACTTGGCCATCGAGGCTCCTGATAAACTGGAACAGAACTGTCGACTCATGCAGGGAAAGTGCAAGTGTGTGCTATGCTCCAAGATCCATCTTACCCTGTGCTCAAAACGTGGGGAAGGGAGACCCAGGCAACTGTATCCTAACATATTATTTGTGAACACTTCTTTCTTTTCTTGAGAACTATCCCACACCCTTTTTGTATTATTTGTAATGTTTGGCAATAGGTCTCTTAGTATAGGCCCTTTTTATTTGAAACAATGGGCCTCATTCCGGGTTTGGAGCTAACCATGGAGTAATTGGCTCCATGGTTGCCTCGAAACCGTCCCAAATCCGGCATGGTGAATGGAGTAATTACCGGTCCATTCCAGGGTTGGAGGGACCGGTAATTCCCCATTCACCTTTTGCCCTTCCCCATTCCCATTTCTGCCCCATAGGGCTCAATGGGAATGGAGAAGGAGGTAATTACGGCACCGTAAATTACGGTACCGTAATTACCTCCGAAGTACCTTTGCGGGTCCCGTACTTAACTCCTGCTAAAAGCAGGAGGTAAGGAAGGACCCGCAAAGGGACCTCGGAATACGGAGGTAAGGGATTACCGGCATCGGCACCCTTACCGGTGCCGGTAATTCCTTACCTCCAACCTCGGAATGACCTCCAATGCCACTAGGACTGCCTTATTTTCATGTGATAATCGACGCTTGCACCCATCTTAGATTTAGGTTTAGATTAGGCGTTTTTCCAACCTACATACAGTTTAATAAACACCCTTGAACTGTGATCACTTGTGTCTGTCTTTACTGTTGACACCACAAGTTCCTTGCAAGACCCAGACCCATTATTTATGCAAGAGGGCACTTTGGGGCAAGGAGAGGAATGGAGAATAGTCTGACAAGAATACTCAAAATATATAGGAAGAAAATTCAGTATCCATCCTATTTAACCTCATCAAGGAAGTCGCCCAGATCAGCAATCTGCTTTCAAATGGAGTCAACTTCCTTGTTGCTGCTTCCTTTATTTTAGGGTGTTGGGCCCAGTGCCTCAATTGGGCGTACCAGAATCGTTCCCCTTCTCCTACTCCAAAGGCACTGTTGCATTGGAGAAAAATATTTAATCTCCTCCCCTTTGTAGAGATCCCTTAGCATCCAGCATCACCCTTCAGGCCGTTTGCTGAATCCTGACTTGGCCCACCCTAGCATGAATTGTGGGTTCTTGAAAATCGGTGTAACTGCCGATGGGAAAGTGCTGATTTTGGATCCCTTTACTGCTTCCTCTCATGTTTGCCCTACCAAAGCCTCAATGTCACTGCAGTACAAATTGTGGGGCCTGTCTTCCCGGGGAAGCCACAATACTTTTTCCAGTTTTCCAGGTCTGTTCCCACCATGGCTCTATCCATTTCCCTCCATTTTTGCCCCTGTCATCCTTCGCCCAGTCTCTTAACACCCTGATCTGCGCTGCACGATATGTTCTTGGGTCGGGTTCCCCCATTCCACCCTTGTTCCTAGGTTGCTGCATCAGTTTGCGTGATAGTTTTGGTTTCTTCTGGTCCCAAATAAAGGCCTGTGTGTTTCTGCATAGTTTTCTGAAGGAGGAGGTCCAGACCTTAGCGGGGATTGTCATAAACGCGTACAGTAGTTTCGGCAAGATTACCATCTTTAAGGCATTCGTCCTGCCCGTCCAGGATGTGGTTAAGGGGCCCCAACCATAAAGCATTTTCTTAATAATCTCCAGCAGAGGGGGATTGTTAGCCTCAAATAGCTGGCCGATGGATTTCGTTAATGTATATTCCCAGATATTGTATTTTATCCGGGGCCCACAAGTACACTGAGACGACCTTCATCTCCCTTTCCTTTTCTGGTGATATTTGCAGACTAGCACCTCAGATTTGTTCTTATTTATTTTCAGTCCCAATACCTGCCCAAACTGTGCCATGGCCCTATCTACCACTTCTAGGGAATCCCGCAGATTTGTTAGGGTTAGCAGCATGTCTTATGCGAATGCAGCCACTTTGTGGGTCCTCCTGCCAAATTGGACACTTTCGATTTCTTGTGTAGTTCTAATCATGCTCAGGAGCGGTTCTAGGTGGATGGCATATAATAACGGTGATAGGGGGCATCCCTGTTTTGTACCTCTAGACACTGCCACCGGGTCAGAGAGTTCCCCATTAATCAGTAAGCGTAACAGCAGGTTTTAGTAGTTGGCTTCTATTTTAGATATGAACACCTCCCCGAAACCCATTTTGCGCATTGTAGCGACGAGGAACCGCCACTCCACCCTGTAGAATACCTATTCTGCATCTAACGTGACCACTATGGCGGCAGTACGTGATTTACACATTTTTTCTATGATATGGGCAATTTTCCTAGTGTTGTCATGCATTTGCCTTCCCCGTATGAATCCGGCTTGGTCGACGTCCACCAGCCCCGAGAGTAGAGGTTCTAATCTGTTTGCTAAAATCTTGGTATACATTTTTACGTCTAGGTTAATTAGAGCAATCGGTCTGTATGCGCTGCATGTTGTGAGGTCCTTCCCTAGCTTGAGCAGTAGTACTACCTTTGCCTCTTCCATCAATGGTGTTCTCCCACCCCTTCCCCCAAATTTGTTAAACAGGGCTCCCATGCGCAGGGCCAAGATATCCCTGAACGACTTATAGAATTCTGAAGTAAAGCCATCGGGCCCGGGGCTTTATTAGATGGGAGTGCAGCGATTGTCCTAAGCACCTCTTCTCTAGAAAACTCCTTCTGTAGTTTTCTCTAGGGCCGTTTTCTCTGGCAACTTACATTTTTCTAGGCATTCCGCTTGGGCCTTCCCGTCTGGGCTATCTGTTTGATATACTTCCCCATAGTATGTCTCAAATTCCCTCTTAATTGATTTGAGGTCTGATCTCTCCCCACCCCCCCCCCCCTGCTGTCTTAATTTTTAAAATTGTTATTTCTTTTTCCTCTTTCCTTAGCAATCTAGCCAGGAGTCTATCCGATATGTTCGCATTAATATAATACTTCTGGTTGAGGTGCATAAGGGCCCTCTCCACTCAAGTGGATTGTATTGTTTCCAGTTGGCCCTTGACCGCCCTATATTCCCTTCTGGTCTCTCCTGAGGGTTTTACCGCATTTTCCACATGATTGCCTTCAGTCTATCCTCTAGGTCGGCTTCCACCTTCCTGACCTCTCTATCCCTTCTTGCCATTATCGCTGTTATCCTCCCTGTAATAGTGGCTTTAAATGCGTCCCAAAGTATACGTGGGTCTACCTCCTGGGATTCATTTGTCTGGAAATATTGGTCCATCTCCTCCTGCAGTTCACTACTCAGAATTTCATCTTTGAATACGTGTGCTGGGTATCTCCATCTCCACAGCCCCTCTACTTGTGTCGGTTGTGTGAGTGTTACCGTGATTGGGGCATGATCTGAGACGGTGATAGCCCCTACCCCCACGTCCGTCACTCTACCTAACAGGGGGTGTGATACCCACACATAATCTATTCTTGACGCCGTTCTGTGCACATGGGAGTAAAAGGTGTAAACCCTGGAATCGCCCTTCTTTTCCCTCCAGGTGTCCACCAGTGACAGGGTTTCCATTTTCCCCTGTGGTTCCTTCGATGGTTTAATTTGGGTGTGCGATATACTCGCACTCCTGTCCCTTGCTGGGTCCCACGCTGAGTTGAAATCCCCTGTGAGAATTATGTTCCCCTTGGCAAACCCTTCTAGTTTGTGCAGCGATGTTTGTATACATTGATCTTGACCCGTGTTGGGCGTGTAGCTTGCTGCAAGTGTTATTATTTCCCCCCCTCCCTGAAGGGTTACTGCAATGAATCTGCCTGTTGCATCTCTACTTGTGCCCACAATTTTCAGATCTATATTATTTTTCAGGGCTATAAGAGTGTGCCCCCCTTTGATGTTTAGGGATATGATTTTTAAAGTACTATCCTTTGCCATTGGTTACCAGTATTTTGCTTGACCCCCTTCGATTGTGGCCCTTTGCTTCCTTCCTGACCTGGTCCCCCCAAAATCCCCCTCTCCTCCTTCGCCCCCCCCCCCACCGGGTTGGCTCCACCGGCCTATAGCCCCCCCCCCCCGAAACTCCTCCTCGGGTTTTGGGAACCATTCCACCCCCAGCATCCCCTCTAGCGGGTCGTCCCTGACCCATGTGGTGATCCAACCATCTCCCCTCCCCTCCTCCCCACTGCCACCGCATGTGTTCTTTTTTTATCCCCCCCTCTCCCCCTCCAGGCTCTTACTGTGCTCTCGAAGCTGTGGTAGTTTTGTCAGTTGGGCTCCTTAGCAGGGGCTCCGATTCCAGTGGTGAGTCTTGTCGGAGGTCTTGGGCCTGATGAGCCCCTCCTTTTCAATGCCTTTCTCTTTGATTCCTGTGTTGACCACACCCACATCTTTAGATGTTCCTTCCCCATGTCTTGTGGCTCCTTCTGTGTCGGATCAACCTCTATGCCGAGCATGTCCGCCCCCTCTTCTATAGTGGTGATCCTTCTCTGCCTTTTGTCCACTTCAAACAGGAGGCCGAATGGGAACGTCCATTTGTATCTGATGCCTCGTTTCAGTAGCTCTTGAACTATCAGGCACATCTGTGTTCTCTTAGTGAGGGCGATTTGGGAGAGGTCTTGGTATAGCTGGATCGTGGCCCCATTGAAATTAAGGTTGTCTGACCATCTTACTGCCAGCAGAACCTTCTCTTTTTGTGTATATTTGTGCATTGCCACTAGTACATCCCTTGGCCTTGGTCCTGGTTCATTACTCTTAGGACCCACTCGGTGAACCCTGTCCACCAGTATCTCCTCAGGATCTGACATGTCACATAGGGTTGCAAATATTTGTTTCACTGTTTGTTGCAGCTCTGCATCCCCCACTGTTTCAGGGATTGCCTTGAACCTTATGTTTGCCCTTCTCAACCTATTTTCAAGGTCTTCAGTCGGGATTTCTAGGTTGTGCGTGGCCCTGGCCAGGTGCTCCATCAAGTCTTCTACCTTATGAGCATCATCCGGCAGTTCCTGCAATGCTATTTCATTGGTATCAACTCTTGATTCCAGTATATTTAGCTTATTCTTGACCTCCTTTAGTCAATTCCTCCTTCATTTTGTCTAATCGGGGACAGGATGGCAAATGTGATGCAAACCCAAAGTTTTGAAAGCATTACTTCATGAATTTGTTTGTGACCCCTCTTTCCTCTAGTTCCTTTTCCTGGGGGGTTTCATCCTCACTCCTGTCCACCCTCGCTTTGTTGTCAGGCTGGTGTCCCTCCTCTTTCCACCACATTTTCTGCAGGGCCCCTTCAGGTTTCCTCTTGTCTCCTTTTGCGGGGTTTGGAGGAGCCTTCGCTCTGTTTTTCGACATTTCTGTCTCGTCTCCTGCTTATCTAGCTGGTGAGTTACTCCTCTCCTTTGTGTTGTGCTTTCCCGCTCCCCTGGTGTGTCGGTGCTGCCTTTATTTTGTCTAGCTTTATTTTAGGGGCGTCTCACAGATTGATTCTCCTTGCTTCCCTTGATGGGGAAGGTAGCTTCTGTGTTTCACTTCTCCTGCATCTTAAGTTAGGGGTGCCCTCGGCCTCCTCTTCTTGCCCCTTTCTCTGGGTGTCCCCCACACCGTGGTGCATTCCCTGCTGGCCCCTGCTTCTCTGGACTCCAGTGGAGGATTGTGTGGTTCCTAATATGGAATGGCCCCTTTTTTTTTTTGCCTTCCCAGGGGTCAGAGTATTCACAAGTGCGGCCCCTCTTATGCAGCTTTGATGATAGCTTTATGCTGGCCGTAGCATTCCCTTGCCTCCAGTACCCTGCAGGTCTAGTACTCAGGGGGAGTATGTGATGTCCAGTCCTGGTCTTGTACCCAGCTTAGGGTCGCTTCTCTGCGCGGCTCCCAACAGACTTCTCCACTGGTCTGCAACATTCCGTGTGTTCTACGTGCTGGTCTCTCTGTGGTGCCCGCCTGGTTGTTGCTGGCGCGGGCCGCTCTGCCAAGATTCACTGCTTTTTATCCCTCACTTGAGCTCCGCAGCATTCATTGGGGACAGTATCCTCCGCTGGCATTCTATTTTGCTAAAATAAACACCCGGGAAGGGGGTTTTAGCTTGATTTTCCTCCTTTTGGTGGTGGCGCTGTGGGGAGCACCGTTATTACAGTGTCCTCACCCCAGTGGCCATCTTGGATCTCTGCAAACCCCCTTTTACTACTTTTTATAGACAAGGTAGTTCTTAAGCTAAAGCATTAATTTCTACCTAAAATAGCCTCTGAATTCCATGTATTTAAAAAGAAAAATTACCAACTTTTTACCCACCCCCCTCATCCTGGAAAGGAAGAGGAGAGGCTACATAGACTCTACCCAAGAGTTTCTATATTCCGCGAATGGCAAAAATTTGGCAAGATGATCAGCTCTTCAATGGATACGCAGGTCATAAACTAGGATTAGCAGTAAAGAAACAACCACTTTCTAAATGGATTATTCTGAGCATTGGAGAATGCTATCGATTGGCTGGGAAAGACCCTCCAGAAGGCCTAAGGGCCCATTCTACGAGGGGCATGGCAACATCTTCTGCCCTACAAAGAGGGGTGCTGATAAGGAACATCTTTGCAGCAGCTACTTGTCTACCATCCATACTTTTGTAAAACATTACTATCTAGACTCATTTTCACCTCAGGAAGTATATTTGGGAAGGTAGTCCTTCATTCGGGCCATGACTAATATTAATTAAACCAACACTGCTTTGAGAGTCAATCAAAAGATGAGGAATTGTGGGATGACACAATACATTCGAAGAACAAGTTACTTACCCCATGTAACATTGTTTTGACTGGATGTTCATCCCACGTATTCCTCATCGCCCCTCTCAACTTTCCGGCTGTAGAATTTCCAGGCATTACACTTTACTGTCTTTCAAAGTCTGATACGGTATGATGTTAAGCGGGTAATTACGCAAAAGGAAACCGGGGAAAACAGAACTGAAGCCAATGGGCGCTGCGCATGCTATATATATTGGTGATGACGCCGACCTCGAGACCGAGGCCCCCGAGGGACATCAAGTCGACGAAACCGATGCACAGCACCCTCTGCCAAAATTCTTTTGCTGAAGCATCTGAAGCTGAAAAGAAGATATATCAAAAGATGAGGAATGCGTGGGAGGAACATCCAGTGGAACAAATGTTACCAGGGGTAAGTAACTTGTTCCTTTCTACCATCGCTTGTAAACTATATATTATCTTGTTAGCATATTCCTGAAACTCCCAGAAATACGTAACAGGCTTGGTTGACCTACATTTCTATATTCTCCAAATGAGAGATCTTTTCCTTTAGGGACCATAAAGACACCTAATTTTTAATGACTTGGGTGGGCAGACCCACCTGCCCCCTCGCTTGTTCTCAAATGGAAGTGATATAATTTTTGATGGAGTCCACCGTATTATGAATACTCTCCAGCAAACCCTGCAGAACCTTCTCACCAATTGTCTGTGTCTTTCTCCCAGTCAGGTCACAAAAGGTGAACAGAGCACAAAGAATTCTGCAGGCTCTGCCTTTTCTTCCCGTCTCCTCTCAGACTTGGATCTGCTGGGACCACTCGTAGCAGTACCTGGGAATTGGAGGGTGCTGAACCTATAAACTCATGTCTCTGGCCTTTCACACTTTCACTAGCCACTTAACCGTATCTCTCAATGGGGTCCAGGAAACATATTTCCCACCAGCACTAACCTCTCTGCCGTCATGTAGAGATCCCCAGGTTCCAGACCCTCAGTGAGATTCACCGATCAGCATAAATGTTGCTTCCATCACAGCCTTCCTTGTCACTGCTTGCTAAAACAGCAAGGGATTGTAAATCCAGAGTACCCATTCATCCCCAGGCCTTCTGCCAACAGTACAATTGGACGGTGCTCCCCGCTATAACTATGAGTACAGACCCATCTCTTTTGTGTGAGTGCCTTCTTGAATTCTCATCACCATGTATGGGGGAAGAGAGAGTTATGAATCCCTGCTCCTAACTCTGCTGCCTAGTTCCTCATGCAATGGAGCCACCACCTTCACATGCTTGGCAGTCTCCAGCATGCAGTATGCTGACCCTGGAAGAGAAACTCCCATCTCACTTTTCAACTTTGCCCCTGAATTGAACCCATCACAGGAGTTCAGAGAAAACCTGACTGCTTTGCCATTTAGTTGGCTCTGCCCCGGAATCGCATCCTTTAACAAGGGGAATGTGTCAAAGATGGCCTTAATATTCCACAGAGAAACTATGAGATGATTTGAGGGTTATTATTAATCAGATGCAAATGACTGGGTTGGTGTGGCGAGGTTGCTTGAAGGGTCGTCCCTCTATCTTCCCTCCACTGTAGCCTAGGCTTCCCTACTGTTCACCCTGATTTCTGCTAGAGATTGGCAACTTCTACTATCAAAAATCTTATCGAAGTATAGTTGGATGTCTAAAGCCTTGTCTGTGTCACTGCCACTAACTCTGGGTTTCTTAAGGGATCTGTGACAAATCACAGGATTTTGTCACTTCTCCCCAGAAGGGAGCCTTTCCCTGTGAGGCTAGGGAGGTGAACCCACTACGCAATACCCTCCCTATGGGTAGATGCAAGCGGGACCTCACCGGGAGAGACTCCACCCCCCCGACCACCCCCTGACGTCCCCCTCCCCATGTTCGGGACAAGGACTGCCTATCTTATGGGGAACTCTCTGAGCCAGATATCCCAAACCCGTTTTCAAAGACATCTACTGAAGAAAGACATGAAAAACAAATCAGAATTTGGTATTGTCATCCAAATACTGTAATGGTACCTGTGTAGGAAAACCTGAGAGAAAACCATGGACGAATAATGATCACAAACCAAACAAAGGAAGGACGTCAGCGCTGCGCTGGGTAAGTTGCACAATAACGTATTAAGAAGAGGAGGCAGAGACCTAGAGAGAGACAGATCTCCTGTAAGTTTCAAACTGGCTTACAATGGTCACAGAAGGAAGATTGGACGTGCATCGTCCAATGCGAATTGAAGGCCAGGTGTAGCTGTGGATGCCTTGCATCGAAGAAGAGAAGCGGAGCACTGAGAGGGACACATGGCATCCCTACCTTGAAAAAGGAACAAGTGGTGGCTTGACCACGAACAAGCTGTGGTGGACTAGTCGGTCCATAAACTACACAACACCACTTTTACCGACAAAGAGAGGAGCAAAACAAAGGAAGACCCGAGAGGGAGTCCGTATGGGAAACTACAGAGAAACCGATAAACCAGCCTGACGAGTAATCCAGAGGGTCTCGCACTGTTGTACCACACAGTGATGTTATCCCTGAAAAGCTCAGGTAACAGTAAAGGCGGGAGACATGGGAGGGGGCCCAAAGATAATAATTGGTAGATTCATACTCATCCCAGTCAAAATAAGACGTCAGGAGTGTGTGAGAAGAACAAGAGTCGTTACTGAAATGCTCATACACATCCCAGCCGAGATTCAGTATCAAAAGTGTGAGAAGAGAATAAGGATCATTACTGCCACGCTCATACTCGTCCCAGTCGAGATAAAGTGCCCCAAATGTGTGAAGGGAATAAGAATCATTACTGGAACATTCATATTCATTTTCATCGAAGTCAAGAAAAAAAGTGAACATTGAATAAAAAGAAACGTTTAAGTCTGAATGGAGAGAAAATAATAAAGAACAAAGGGATAAGACAAGAAGAGTATAAAAAGGAGAGAAGGAGAAGTCAAAAAGAAAGGATAAATTGAAACATGTAAAGAGCCAGTGTCAGAACTGTGGGCTTGATAAAAGTAGTTACCAAGAACTACTTATAGATCCAGTTCTGAACTGAACATGGTGAAGAATCAGCTCACATGAGAAGGGAGTCGTTCTCCTGTGCTTTGTGATCTAATGGTAAGGTCAGAGTAGGGTAGTTTTGGACAGTGGACTGATCTTAATTGACGAACACCTTAGTTAGTTAGGTTAGGTATGGAACACACTTAGTAGAGGAAAGGTTAGGAGTTTTGCACTTTTCATTTAATAAATCAATACTGAAATGGGAGGTCATAGTCTGTGTCTACCTTCTGACCCGCCATAGAGCCCTAACCTTTCCCCACAGATTCCAACTGATGTTAGGTTGGTACAAGTCCCAGACACCCTGGTCCGTTCGCTCTCTCACTTGTTCCTTTTCACTCCTCTTCCGGATCTTGGTCTACTCTATTTCCCTCTCCAATCCTTTCTCAATCCCCCGGTCATCCTCCACACTCACTTTTATTCCTCTGATGTCCACACCTTCTCTACTCTTCTTTCCTCACCCCTCCCCACTCTACTCTCTATCCCCCTCTTCTCCATTCTTCTACTAGCAATCTTCTATCTACTTTGGGACCTAAACCTACCAAGCTTTTTTCTGCCTATTTCTTCCAACTACACCCCACTTTCTGCTTCACTGTGTTGTGGTGAACTAGAAGGAGTCAGACAGCTTAGTGACATGGGCAACAGGATGTTTATTTAAATTAAATGAAAACTCCTAAATTGCCCTATAACTATGGGGGAAGTTCCATACCTAACCAAAATAAAACTAAGGGTGCACGTTAAGTCCAAACAAAAACTCTTCTGTCCGAATCTTAAGTACCTAACTGGCCCTACCACTTTCCAAAAATAACGATCTAAAATTAAAAGGCAGGCGTGTATAATATGGGCTTCACTATGGCCTCACTATGGGCTTCTGCCTGGCCCACTGGTATTCAACTTATTTGCAGTCTCACAGTTCTTGCATGCTGTCTTCTCAGCTTTAATATCAAGTCCTTTTGGAAAAGTAACACATGTCATGGATCTGGGTTTCCCTCTTAGTTTGATAGGGAAACAGTTTCTGGTTTTAAATGTGCTAATCACTTCAGGATTTCTTGAAATTATACTTCTTCCTTTCCCAACTTCGTAGCGTTGGGTCTTCCCAAAGTCCAGTAGCTCTGCAGTTAAGTCTCTTATTTCCTGGTACAAACTTATCTTAGGGCCTCTGCCCATATGGGAATACAGCTTCCCGTAATTGCATGCGTATAGTGGCTATTCCAGTCTTGAATCGCATTGCTTGTAACCCTTGCTCTCTGGGTTAGTGTGCCCTTCAGATTCATTTTTTGTCTCATACCTGTGTCGATTTTTCTCCTCCTGGAAACCCACAGTTGTATGTCTTGTTTGCCTCCACACATCCGCAGTGTATCTTTCCCTGTCCGTACCTCTTGAAGTGGAAAAGGGTCCTGTCAGCAGGAACTTAGGACTTCAGGCTCCTCGATTCTTCCTTCGGGTCTCGGCGTTGGTTGCTGGGAGCCAGGCCCACCACTGCTCTTCAGTGGCCACGCCACCCACGAAGACGGTTGGCTTTCCATCCTCTCCTTTCGCTTGACTGGAGCCTCTTGCTCGGTCTATGTACCCGCCTTCCAGCCTCCAGCTTGCGGGTCTCTCCCTCTGCTCATCACCGCTAGCTACAGGACGTCGTTGCTCCAAGGGCTTGCCTCTGCATAGCACTTGCTCTCGTCCCAGCGGAGGAGCTCACAGTTCGTTCTCCTTTTATATACATCATTAACATCAACACAGTGATGTCCATCGTCCTTCAATATGGCCCTCAGGCGAGGTTCACCATTACCTGAAGCCAATAGACTCAAGGAAGAATCTGTGCATTACAACTGCAACAGATATTTGAACACCCATATATAACGACAGGGATGGGTTGGACAGGGAGTTCTTTGCTAGAATGGGTGTTCTTGTCCCCAAGAGGGGTCACTAAGAGTGAGGTCCCAGTTGCCCAGACCCCAAGGGTGGGTCTTAAGTAGCAGACTCACCTCCCTAGCCTCTAAGGGGGTTGCTCCTCCCTCGGGAGAAGAGACAAATTGTCCAGATTTGTCAGACAACCCTCACCACTACTCCCGCTACCGCCTCTGTACTCTCTCCACACCCTCCTATCGTATATTCTCTTTCTATCTCACTATTACTCTCCCTCTAATTCCCCTTACACTTGTCCCTGTCTCTCGCTATATTTTCATCTTTATTCTCATTCTCACTCATCTTATACATCCCTCTTCTTCACACTACACTACATACAGCTTATACCACTCTCTCTCGTGACCAATATCTCACCTGCACTCTGCTCCAACTGTGCCACCAACTCTCTGCCTTCAGTCCTCCCTCTGATCTTGGTCCACGTTCACGCCTCCTGACCTCTCCCTTGGAACTCACTGGTCGTTTCCTAGTTCTTACCACCCCCCCCCCCATTCCCCACCCACACTCAACCCCCCATCATTGGTTCTAGTGCTCACATGACTATGAGGGCCATTCTGTGCCTGTCTTTTCCTCAGTGGCCTGTTTACACAGATGCAAGTCTTTAAAATTCCTTCCAGACCTGCCTCTTTTCAATCTCTGTAGGGAAGCAGCAAGGTGCTCAGGCTGCTAATTTTCCCAGTGGCTTCCTTTAGGTGCTGGTATGGTTTTTTCCCACTTTGGTTTGGGGAACGTTTCTGTGTCTCACCTGTTCCCCTGCAGTTTTTCCTCACTCCCAGTTCATTTTCTACTGCTTCGCCATTCACCTGGGGTTTGCCTGGCATTGGCAGGTCTGGTGTTGGACGTCTCATCTCTTTTTGGCAAGAAAAGTCCCAGTCCTATCCATTTCCCTGGTTCTGGTCTGGATTTTCTTAGTTGCTCTCAGGTGCATTTTGGGAGTCGCAGTCCTGAAACAGTAGAGAGAGAACACTGGCCAGAAACAGTACTGGGAGACATTGTGCGACCAGAGAGTGGTACCGCCATTACCTCTGACCCTGTCACAAATGGCAAACCTGAAACCTTTTGTTACTCAGTACAACATGAAGTGTCCCCAGCACACATCCTGAAAGGGGACAAAGGGTGCACTGCCCTGAGGACATTCTTCAGTTGTTATGGGGAAATTCTTCAGTTGATCTTCTTCATTTGAATGGTTTAGCTCTCTCTGCTGTCCCTCATCTCCCTGTAGTTGCAAAGGTACTCCAAAAGTGCAAATTCAGTCCCACGTGTGGCTTGTTTCTGTTAACTCCTGTGTGGCTCAACAGGTGCTGGTACTTGGATTTTCAAGCTCTTTCTTAGCCTCAGGCAAATTGAGAACTTCTCACAGGTGTGGGATCTGGAACTTCACCCACCCCCTGAATAAATGTCATACATGGTGTGGTCCCTGATAGCTTTGCGTGAGGTCATCTTGGTATTTTAAGAGCAATTCCGGCTATTCTGAAACCATTAAGTAGTAGGTCCACAAGAAATTGGTACACTAGTAAATGTACACGTTTCTGCCATTAGTGTCTGGATAAGAATGTGAATTTGCTGTGTAGTTTTCTGAATGATGTCCTTTTGTCTAACACTGAATACGACCAGTCTGGTATTAAATTGGACTGAGCGTCTGCTGCACAACAAGGTACGTACATTTCTTTATTGAATACTGACATTGATTGGCACTTTAATAGTCCGAAGAAATGGTTTCCACAGGTAAGGCCTCTGCACCCTCTTTGTGCTTTCAATGTGGTGCTCTCTACCATGGCACATAAATATGGACCCATGGCTTCAACAGGCCTGAGATTTGTTTCCATTAAGACTGCTTTTAGGAAGGCTATGACTTTGGCTCCTACGATCGGCGAGCTGGAGGTCTTGTGTAATGAAAGTCCCATTTAGATCTTTCAAGGCAGTGCTTCAGACACACCCTATTTTTCAGCCCACAGTGTTATCTGATTTCCACCTTAACCAGGATTTCAACCCCCTATTTTTGTCTAAATCCTGAGTTCAGAGGCTGAACAGTCACTATGCAATCTGGATGTTAGGGAGATTTTCCCACAGCCTTGTGATGAAGGGTGTGGTAAAATCATAAGGGTAAATAGGGTTTTAACTTCAAGATATACCAACATTACTGTATCAGGTAGCAATGGCAGATCAGTCTTGGCTTCACTCAGGGGAATGCAGAAGGTGGGTAGATGGGTACAGTCAGTCCCAAAAGATAACCCAAGAGATTGCACCACACTGGTATTTGTATTTGTATTTTGTTTATTTGTATAGCGCACAATTCCCGAGGGCAACCGGGCGCATTTTTAGTTACAGGGAAGTTGCATACATACACAATATTTAACTTAAAATATACAAAATGTACATGGTTACAGACACAATATTCAGCTTGAAAATATACAGAATATGCAAGTTACATAAAGAAGGGTGAACAGGATACACAGTCAAAGCAAAATATGAGGTCAAGATATAATGCGAAAGCGGCCTAAAGTGCTAAAATGAGGGTTCCAGTCAAGGTCAAGCCTAGTCAAAGGTGGACAGCCAAGCTTTAGCCTTACGCTTGAAGGCAGGGAACGACGGTTCAGCTCTGAGTAGGTTGGGTAGAGTGTTCCACAGCTTAGCCGCGAGGACTGAGAAACTACGGCCACCAGATTTTTGGAGGTTGAAGCCTGGGATGACAAGGCAATTAGCGTGTGTGCTTCTGAGGGGTCTCGCTGCTGAGTGAGTAGTGAAACTGTTGGAGAGGTAGCTAGGAGCTTGGTTCGCAATACTTTTGTGTGTAAGTGTCAGAGCTTTAAAAGAGATTCTTTGGGTAACTGAGAGCCAACGGAGGTTACGTCTGTGTTCTGAGATGTGTGAAGTCCTAGGGATGTTCAAGGCCGCTCTAAAAGCATTATCTTGGATAATTTGGAGTTTTTTGATATTGCATTGGTTGGTACCTAAGTAGAGGGCATTGCAGTAATCAATTTTGGATAGGACCAAGGTCCTGGCTAGGGTAGTACAGTTGGCTGGTGAAAAAAAGGGGCGGCAGGCTGTGATTAGCTTGCATGTGTAAGATGGATCTGAGGAGACTGCATTGGTTTGTCTAGTTAAGAATAGGGTGGAATTGAGGTACATGCCTAATGTCTTAGTGTCCTTAGTAACTTTGATGGAATTACCATCGATGGTAAGGATTTGAATGAGGAGTCAAGTTTACTGAGTTTATGGGGTGAGCCTAGAATGAGGAGCTCAGTTTTCCCGTCGTTTAAGCACAATTCATGCTGCGCCATCCAGGCCTGGATGACTTGATAGATGGCGTTGATAGCTAGGGAGTCATTTTTATAGTCGCCTGTAATGGGAATAAGAATTTGGGTGTCATCAGCGTAATTAGTGTACGTGACGCCCATGCGGTCCAGTATGTCAAATAAGGGTTTTGTGAAGACATTGTAAAGTGTCGGGGACACACATGATCCTTGGGGGACTCCACATGTGACAGGTGAGGATTCTGCAGTGGCGGTGGGGGAGAAGACCCTCATGGATCTGTTGTCCAGGAAGGAGGTAATCCAGGCTGTAGCTTTCTCAGAAAAGTTGGCTGCAGTTGTTTTGAGGTGGTGACAGAGGATTTGATGGTTGACTAGGTCAAATGCTGCGGAGAGGTCTAATAAGAGTAAGCGGGCCAGTTTTCCCTTGTCTTTTAAGTCTTCTATTTGTGTTTTTAAATCTAGCAACACAGTTTCTGTGCTGTGGCGAGGGCGCAAGCCCGATTGCCTAAGACCCAGGAGATTGTTAGTTTCTAGATAATCTTGGATCTGAAGATATGCCGCACGATCAAGAATTTTTAAAAGGAAAGGTACAGTGGTGATTGGCCTATAGTTAGTGGGAATGTTGGCGTCCAGGGTTGGTTTTTTCAGAAGAGGAATGACCCAGGCACCCTTGAAGTTGTCCGGGACGATCCCCGTTCTGAAGGTGGAGTTTATAAGTGTGGTGATGAAAGGCGCCAGGTTGTGTGAAGCCTCCTTGATAATAGTGGCAGGACAGGAGTCTTAGATGGCTTAAGGCTGTTGATGATGTGTTTAACTTCCGAAGTGGAGAGGGGTGAGAAGCTGAATGGTTGCACGGACGCAGTATTAGTTTTGTGGTTGACCTGAGGAGTAAGCTCTGATATGAATGAGTGCAGGGTGTTTTTTCCCATTAATTTTGGTTTGGAGCATAGTAATTTCACCCAGTAGAGCCTCTTGGATGTTTGTGCACCAAATGCTGTCTTTGGAGCAGGTGTCTGGAGGAGGAGCGGGGGATTTCAATTCCCTTAGGATTTTGAAGAGCTCCTTAGTATTAGATTGGGCAAGTTCAATACGTTTATTGTATGTCTCTTTTTTAGCAGACATTATGGCTTCTCTATAGTTTAGCGTCGCTAATGCCACGCTTACTTAATTAGATTCAGTCAGGTGGCTTCTCCAGTATACACTATATATCCTAGAATTACACAAAGTGACTATGGGTTCAAATAAACACTGTAGGTGAGCCACAAACAGTTTTGTAAAGATAATATATAATTTATTTGTTTATTTATTTATTTTTACATTTGTAAAGCACACAAAACCCACAGGCACCAAGGCGCTGGTTGCATAGGCAGCTAGGAAGGAGGTAAGAGGGGGGAAGGTGAGGGGGGCGGTTGGGAGGGGGAGATATCAGTGGGACATAGCGGGTTTAAAATCGTTCCTTGCACGCTCTGCCGTCATTTGAACAAACTGGTCTTAAATTGTTTCCTGAACGGCCAGTTAGAGGGTTCTGTGCACACGTGTGGAGGCTGAGCGTTCCACAGACAGGCAGGCGTGGTTGGGAAGCTAGAGCCCCCGACTTTTGTGCACCTAAAACATGTGGTGGTCAGTCTGTGGCTGTAGATTGGTCTTGTGGGTCTGGAAGATGTGCTTTTGGTTATCCTTTACGAACGTTAGGGCGGAGCAGAGTTGGAGAGACATTGGTGAGTAATGGAATGAATTACGATTCATTCTCTAATTGGTAACCAGTGTCCAGCTTTTCTCTGGGCTGATACATGGTCCTGCTTGGTTAAATTTATGGTGGCCCGGATAGTATTGTTCTGGATAGTCTGGAGTTTGTTGAGGTTGCGCTCTGAAGAGAGTTGCAGTAGTCAAGCCAGAAGCCGATTACTGCTCTTGCTATGGTCAGGCGGTCTCGTGTGGAGAGTAAAGGTTTGGTTGCCATGAAGCGATCATGTTGACATGGCGGGTCTTGCTAGGCTGTAATCTAGGTGGACTCCCAGAGTTTTGAAGGAGGAGGAGATCAGGATGGAAAAGGCATCAATGGTGAAGGAACGAAATGAGGGCACAAGTTTGGCTAAGCGTGAAGGGGGGCCCGCAATCAAGATTTTAGTTTTTTCATCATTGATGCAAAGATAGTGCGCCGCCATCCAAACTTGTATAGTGTCATAGATTTTGTTGATAGTGCTTGAAATTAATATTTTTTTTAAAAAGTAAAGTGTCTTAGTGTAGACCCTTCCCACTCATAAACTAAATGTCAGTTCTATACCGTGTGGCAATCCCTATACTTTCTATGCTAAGGGATGGGGAGAAAAGAGATTCCTAAAGATCGGTAAAATGCATTAGTCATTTTTGCAATTCAAACGATGCCCAAAAGGCCACCCAGATGTCAGATAACATTAACTCCACAATCCTGTACCTGCACATTCCCAGTTCACGCCTACAATAGAACAGAAACTAGGGGATCCACAAATGGTTATTGTTATGCCATATTATCCTGTATGAATTGAGTGAGATGCAGTGTTGTGCTACATTTAACTCAGTAATAAATCACAAGTCTGTACTAAAAAACAAGTCTTTGGTTAGATGATATTGGGACCCTCTGGGTGCTGGGTGGGTGGGAATCCATGAACAATGTCTGAAATCGGGTAAATACCATTGTCAGTCACTTAGTTGGAGTTGAGTTTGTTCAAGTTTCCCCCCCATGGGAAATAACAGAAGAAAGCCCATAGGCAAACTGTGGTTATAAGGGGACTGTAAGGTAAGTATCAGATCTACCCCACATATGTGCCCAAAGAAACAACCAACCCAAGCAGTCATAGATTAGAACAGTTGGAGTGGGCTCTAAGCAGATGCAGAAGGATACCAGTGGAGGTCAATGGTTGTATTTGGTAGGAGGAGCCTGCAATAACCCACTACTCCTAGGCCTAGGAAACCCCTGACAATGATTCCAAGGAATATATCAGGACCCAGGGACAAGTACTTACGATGTGTGTCATTCTAGATTCGACTCTGAATGGCAGGAGAACCTGGTAAGTAGAGGGATCCATTCAAAGGTCTGGGATAGGGATCTGGAACCCAGGGACTTTGAAACCTCAATCAGTGATGACTCAGACAGATAAAAAAAAGAAATAGGTGTATCCAGAAAGAAGACCCACCCGATAGAAGCAGCGCTTGAGAACGCAGCAGGAAGATGGACAAACACGACCAATGGGATCCGGTTATCTCGAGGGTAAGTGTTGGCAGTCTGCCAGCAAAGAATAGTCCAGTGATGGTAGTCATGCATGGTGATGACCTACAATGGCCCAAGACAGAGCTGAGGTGGAGTACTGGTGATCCACCACTCATCCAGGCCAAGACCACTCCCCATGTCAAAGCGCTTGGTCCAGGAGGATTTCACATTGAGGCAGAAACAGTAACAACCAGGAAACTGCCCCAAGATGGGACTACCAATTCAGCCAGCAATTCGGACTGTGGGAGGTCAGATAGGAATCCAGGGTGGGTTTCCAGTTGTGTAAAACAAAATCCTGAGCAAGGACAAAGGAGACGTGGTCCAGCCAATAGGTTTAAATTGAGTGTTCAGAAGCAGCAGCCCATCTTCCCTGCAGCCCTCCAGCAGGCCAGGGAAGAATCTGAGCAATGAACTAGGCCTCCCACTGATAACACATTCCCCCATGGACTGTCCTAAACCAGCCCTCCAATCACACACCAGACAGACACACAAAGGTATGCGCACCCAGCCTCTGAGGCTGGCCATAAAAGCATCCAAGCGTACAGGTCCACCCAAACAGGATGTGTTGGGCAGGTCTGGGACAGAAAATCAGAATAATACAATTTAAACTTAGGCTGGGTTCAGAATGAGCGCACGTCAGAAGCTTTTCAGGCCTACCTCGCCATTCACACAGTCAAAGGGGTGTCCCAATGCAAAAAAAATTAGTGTAGGGCTTAAATAAATATTTATAAGTGCCCCAATCGCGACAAGACTGGTGCATTGGACTACTAACAAAGAAAAATGAAAGCCAAAGCTAAATCACAGCTGACATTTGCCTACTCCAAAACACATTTTTAGGCTGCTATAATTACCATGCAACCAAAATGGCGTGCTTAAAAAGCACCCCTGCACCGGTAGCCAAATGGGCAGGTCAGCACATTAGTAAGGAGGGTTGCAGTATCAGGGGGATTAAGTAGAGGTCCCACCTAGCTTCAAAAATAAGGTCCGGAAACAGGGGAAGCCAGCAAGACAGAATGCTAAGGCTTAGAGGGCCCACAAAATGGTACTTGAGAATCCCAAAAATGGAATTCTGTCCAAACAGCATCATCTTTGGTTAGCAACACAGCCTACTCTGATTGTTCATTGTTTTCTGTTCTTTCCATCCATCCTTACAGAATTTGTTAATCTGCCAAAAGTATGGCTGAAAGGAATGAGTGAAAGCATATACCCAAAACGTGAATACTTTACACCTACTCCACATCCCGGTTTCCTCCAGGGACCCCTCCATGCCATCGCCCCTAGACAAAGGGCCTGCTTTTAAAGCACTGCTAGAAGGACTGGTGGGTGGGGGCAAGCCCATGCCTGAGGAAGATGCACACGAGCAGTGTGACCACACATGTGTCATGGCACTTAAAAAAACAGAATTATTCTTTGCACTATACTCCATGCTACCCCTTTTTCTCAGGGTTCACAACCCACACGTATGAATGAAAGAAAAGGGACTATGGACTGGTATTTCAGCAGTTTCTTCAGTGAGTAACTTCTATTTGTATCTCTTGTGCATTGTATTAGAACTACATGATATTTTATACAGACACTTTCTCCAGTGGCACACATCATTTTTGCTGTGCTTTGTGGTAGGTCAGAAGAAAAACACAGACTCTGATTAGACATTTTACTGGTAGGCTAAACCAGTCTTTCCCTATTCTACAAGGTGTCCCTCTCTAATTAAACTAGCTACAGTGCTTGTCAATCTTCAGTGAGTGTCTATAAATGAAACCGTCCACAG
Source organism: Ambystoma mexicanum (assembly GCF_040938575.1). Taxonomy (NCBI): domain Eukaryota; kingdom Metazoa; phylum Chordata; class Amphibia; order Caudata; family Ambystomatidae; genus Ambystoma; species Ambystoma mexicanum. The sequence goes on along the minus strand of NC_090935.1, from coordinate 1,264,354,212 downwards.
TCCGACTATAACATATATGACCCTAGCACTATTTCTAATAACTCAAAATTAGGAGGATTTCTCCTGAGGTGTGTTGATTTATCTTTCAGCCACTTTTCAATAGATGTTCTTCAGATAGTTTCTAGTGATTACTTTTGAGTTCATACAGTTCATCTATTATTGTTTTTGACTGTTGTGTCTTTTTCTGTTTTCTTCTATAAGGGTTGATCTTTTTCTCCGCCTCTGGTAAACTTGTCACAGAATTATCTTTTTCTTCTGGGCTATTTCCTATTTTCCTGAAACAGTTCATAGTCTTTGATTTTCTTTTGCTCTTTATCTTGATATGGTTTTACCAATTTCAGCTGGTTCTCAGGGTTCCTGCTTATCCCCAGTTATTTTAATTTGTTTAGACCCTTTTGGTATTAATTATTATGAACTGGGACACTCCCAGAATATTTCTCATTATATTCTCTTTGTCCTGACTGTACAACACTTCCTTCTGGATCAATACGAGTATGAGCAGTCCAACAATGGTTCTGATTCACTCTTGTTAGACTTTCTTTCTCTTGATTGTAACAAGTATGATAATTCCATAGTGATTCTCATTCACTCTTATTATGTGTTCTCTCTCGTGATTGTGACTAGTGGGAACATTCCAATAATGATACTCAATCACTCTCTTTATGTTTTCTCTTTCTTGACTGT